>NC_080551.1:7617500-8325000 GCF_028640845.1 Ahaetulla prasina
CATTCCATTGCTTGATTGCTGTCACCATTAGGAAATTTCTTCTTAGTTCTAGGTTGCTTCTCTCCTTGGTTAGTTTCCAGCCATTGTTTCTTGTCTTGCCTTCTGGTACTTTGGAAAATGGTTTGATCCTCTCATCTTTGTAGGATGATGTTGCAATAGAAGCCAATTGAATCTACAATTGTAGATGATGGTACAATAGAAGGCATGACATTCACCAATGTCCCTTGACTGTGTAAGAACACTTCATGCAACCCATCTTTAATATCTTCAAATGTCTTTATCATTTTGGAAAGAATTTGTGAAGGCAAACTTTTCCATCAAGTTGAGAAATAACTAGGTTTTTTTAAAAAAAAACATGCACGTTTCTCTGCCAACAAATATTTGCTTTCTCCATCTCTGCTAAGGTTGCTAAACAGAGTCCCCAGTTGAATTGGTTCAACTCAATTGTTTTATTTTCAAGTTACAACAGCCATTTTGAGTAGCTGAAGGTCAGCCCCCTGATCCATCAAAAGAGATCCATGATGCACATCCAAGGGAAATTCATTCACTCATATTTCCTGTTAAATGTCTGGTGTTGTGCCTTCATAACCATCCTGTAATTGGTTACAGGCGGTGCATAAAGCTACTCTGGAGCATTCAAGCAAAACTGAAAGCACTGAATTCAAAAGTAAAGCATCTGAGAGAGAGAGAGAAAATGTCAAGGAAAGTCACCAGAATTATAACAGGCTGTATGAAAATCCTGCACAGGGTATTATGCAAATGGAAGTTTATCCATGGCAATGACATGATGGCGTGTGACTTGCAGAAGGATTTTGTATCAGTAATTCCTCCCTTTATAACTAGTTGACTAGACTACTGCAATGCAGTTTACATGGGGTTGCCCTTGAAGAATATTCCAAAAGTACAATTGGTCCGTACCACAGTAGCCCACACTCCCAATATTGGAAGCACGTTGTGCTGGTTTTGCAAATCCTGTATTAGTTTCCAATAGGTATCCAAGTCTAATTTAAGGTGTTGGATTTGATCTATAAAGCCCATTATGGCTTGGCATACATACCTGCCGTGCTTCCAATTCCAGCCAGTTTTAGCCCAATCAGCTCAATCTAACAGTGAAAATCTCTACAAATCCCATATTTTCTGAAAATCAGAAGAACCTCTTTGCTGGTTTGTTTGTTTTTTTAGAAATTATTAACAACTGAGCTGTCTTGGAGAATATCCTAACCTACTAACTTGGTGTTGTCATCTTTATGTTGATTATATTATTATGGTGGGCTGTGAAGTCAGCCAGCTATTTAGACTGGATTTGGCATTTTTATCTACCTATCGAGTCCCTCCCAAAGACCTGAAATGGACAGATTTTTTTTTTGTTCAAAGCTATTAAATATCGAAGGTAACATTGCTGGATGCAAGCTGAATCTAGTAAAGCTGCCTTTTGCAATTGACTGAGGGTGATTTTGTCAATGCCAATGGGGTTCAATTGGTGCTCCAGATGTTTTGGAATTGCACCCAAAGGACCAATTGCTATTGGTGCGATCTTTGCTTTCTTTTTGTCACAGTTGCTCTACAGTTTGTACTGCTCACCCAAGGTTCGAAGGTTGTGATTGTCTGCAGCAACATATGATGGGAGGAGATGCCTTTCTTGTAAAGCTACTGACTCTTCCCATCCTGCTTACAACCTTTTTGGACTGTTGCCTTCTGGCAGAAGATACAGAACAATTAAAACTCGGACCACACGTCTTCTGAATTAGTTTTTATCCCAGAGCTATAATTGCCCTCAACAATGAACTAAAGGGCCACCATCAGTGAGCTGTTGGACAGCATTACTCGGTCTGTTGGAATTTTTGGTGGGAGGGGCTGTGTCTGGGGATTGTCATGTGAGTTGGGTCTTGTCTCTGGGTGTTAGGTGAATTTTGTTGAATGGGTATACTGCGTATACACGTACAATAACAATAAACTTTATTTATTTACTTCATAAAATAGATCTCAATATTGCACACCATACCTCGGGTTTTCCCTCCGCCATCTTCCTAAGTCAAAGAAGTCAAAGCAGGCAAGACGGTGGCTGTAAACCCCACCATCGAAGCTCTGCTCTGTTTTACATGCATCACAACATACGTAAAAAGGAACCAGGGCTTGGATCACATGATTATGGCTGCAACCTTGACTTTTGTGATCCCCTCTCTGAGGACATTCCGGCCAGCAAATGAATAATTTGTGGGTTTGAAGCTGCACTTGTTCTCATGCAATGGGTGATTCAGAGCTACTACAACTGTAATATGGATCTCAAAATTTTTTGTTCGAGCTCAATCTCTGACCAATAAGAAATAGCAGAAAATTGTAATATATAATATAATATATAATATTATATATATATTATAATATAATATAATATAATATAATATAATATAATATAATATAATATAATATAATATAATATAATATAATATAATATAATATAATATAATATAATATAATAATAAAAAAATTGCAGAAAATATGACTTCTGTAACAGAGTTGTTAATGCTTGGAACTCATTATCTGACTCCATAGTCTCTACTCAAAATCCCAAAATCTTCAACCAAAAACTGTCTACTATTGACCTCACCCCATTCCTAAGAGGACTATAAGGGGTGTGCATAAGAGCACAAAAATGCCTACCGTTCCTGTCCTATTGTTCCCTTCATTATATCAAATTAATATAGCTGATGCATATTTTTTTACATATATATATATATATATATATATATATATATATATATATATATATATATATATAGGTCTTTGGTTGTTCGGGTTTTCTCCCGTGTAAAATTGGAAGTGTCTTGGCGACGTTTGAAGTCTCATTCGTCATCTTCAGGCTTCAACCGTGCTTCTGGGAGCAATGTGTGATCGCAGCTGTTTCTTCCTTTTAACTGCTAGTGGGGTTTGAACTGATTGGGTGGGAGCTTGGCTGTGCTCTGATTGGATGGGGGTTTTTCTGTGCTCTGATTGGCTGGGGGTGTGTCCTGTGTTGGTGGGGGCTTGGTTGTGCTCAGTCTAGTCTGTGCTGCAGGGGGATTTGAGCTGGTGAGCTGCATAGCTGTTGTTTGGCTTTGTGGTCGTGCTACATCTTCATAGTGGGTGTCAGTCTGCTGCATGAATGGATTGGAGGGGTTTGAAATGGCTAATGTTGCAGCTGCGGTCTGGCTTCTGGTCCTTGGTCGTGCTTTATGATCAGTGTGGGTTTGGGTCTGCTTTCTGGGTGGATGTGCGGTGGTGACATCCTGTGTGGACCTTGTGAGTGTGGGTCTGGTGTCATTCCTCGTGTTAGGGACTCGTTTACACGGGAGAAAACCCGAACAACCAAAGACCTATATACAAACACCCGTGAAAACCTCAGAAAACATATATATATATAGATAGAGAAACGCCCACACAGCATGAACAAACGAGATGACACCTCCCGCCTACCAGCCATTTGGAAACCCGCCCTTATTGACAAACGAGTCCCTAACACGAGGAATGACACCAGACCCACACTCACAAGGTCCACACAGGATGTCACCACCGCACATCCACCCAGAAAGCAGACCCAAACCCACACTGATCATGAAGCACGACCAAGGACCAGAAGCCAGACCGCAGCTGCAACATTAGCCATTTCAAACCCCTCCAATCCATTCATGCAGCAGACTGACACCCACTATGAAGATGTAGCATGACCACAAAGCCAAACAACAGCTATGCAGCTCACCAGCTCAAATCCCCCTGCAGCACAGACTAGACTGAGCACAACCAAGCCCCCACCAACACAGGACACACCCCCAGCCAATCAGAGCACAGAAAAAACCCCATCCAATCAGAGCACAGCCAAGCTCCCACCCAATCAGTTCAAACCCCCACTAGCAGTTAAAAGGAAGAAACAGCTGCGATCACACATTGCTCCCAGAAGCACGAAGCTGAAGCCTGAAGATGACGAATGAGACTTCGTCGAAACGTCGCCAAGACACTTCCAATTTTACGCGGGAGAAAACCCGAACAACCAAAGACATATATATATATATATATACTTTCTTCATGATATGTTGTTTTATTTATGACAATGTTTGTGTATACTGTTGTGACAAATGAAATAGCAGTAGCAATAGAATTCAGACTTACACCAATCAATTAGAATGGAGCTGGAAGGGACTTTGGAGGTCTTCTAGTCCAACCCCTGCTCAATCAGGAGACCCTATACCATTTCAGATAGGTGGTTGTCCAGTCTTTTCTTTAAAACTCCACTGATGAAGCACTCACAACTTCTGAAGGCAAGCTGTTCCAGTGGTTAATTTTCCACACTGTTAGGAAGTTTCTCCTTAATTCCAGGTTGCTTGCCTCTTTGATTAGTTTCCAACCATCGTCTTGCCTTTTCGTGCTTTGGAAAATAAGTTGCCCTCCTCTTCTTTGTGGCAGCCCTCCAATACTGAAATACTGCTATCATGTTATTCTTAGTCCTTTTTTTTTCTCTTTGGACTAGTCATACCCAGTTCCTGCAACCGTTCTTCCTATGTTTTAGTCTCCAGGGTATATACCACTTCATAGTACTTTACAGCCCTCTCTAAGAAGTTTACAGAGTCAGCATATTGCCCCTAACAATCTGGATCCTCATTTTACCAACCTTGGAAGGATGGAAAGCTGAGTCAACCATGATCCAGTCAGAATCGAACTGCTGGCAGTGAGCAGTGAGTTAGCCTGCAATACTGCATTCTAATCACTGTGCCACCATAGCATTTTTAGGAGTGGAGAGAAAGTTCTCTAGTCCTAAATTAGATCATCCAGATACAGCAAAAGATAAATCCAAGAAATCAATCCCAGTAAGAGCTAGCAATTTATATTTATTTGTGTCTAAACCAAAAATTATAGTCCATTTAAAGGTTATTTCTCAGTGGGGAAAATAAAATGATTTTCACCAGAAACCAAGGAATGTTGCTAACATAACACACTCTGATTCTTTCTACTTTTGCAGCCCAGAGCCAATCAAGTCCATTTCTCTTGGAAAAAAGTGTCCCATATCATCCTGTCAAAAAGAAATGCTCATACATAAATATATATTTTCCTACCAATTTATCTCCAACAAAATAAAACAAGACAGTGAGGTAGAAATTGTCTCAAAGGTGCTTTTTTCCCAAGGAGGTAACTGGGCTTTCTGGTTTTTCTTTGACAACATTTCGCTTCTCATCCAAGAAGCTTCTTCAGTTCTTGAGATCAGAGCTGAAGAAGCTTCTTGGATGAGAAGCGAAACATCTTCAAAGGAAAAAACAGAAAGTCCAGTTGCCTCTTGGAAAAAAAAGCACCTTTGGGACAACCATGACTTGGATGACTGAGACTCTCCAGAGACATGTGGTAGAAATTATTTCGAAAGAGAGAAAATCTGTGAGTGTTTTTAGGCATGGATTGTGTTCTTCATGCTCCTAATTAGTTACATCGTGGACAAAAGGTACTTGTGAATATCTTTTTTCATAATTTTCACATTTTATTGTCATATTTTGCTTAGTACCTTCTCCATGGTACCACCTGCCCTGATGACAAAGCAGTTTATCACCCATCCATTCAGTCCTAATTTTTTACCTGGGAACAGAATATTTTTCCTACCAATTTATCTCCAACAAACTAAAACAAGACAGTGAGGTAGAAATTGTCTCAAGGTGCTTTTTCCATGAGGTAACTGGGCTTTCTGGTTTTCTTTGACAACATTTGCTTCTCATCCAAGAAGCTTCTTCAGTTCTTGAGATCAGAGCTGAAGAAGCTTCTTGGATGAGAAGCGAAACATCTTCAAAGGAAAAAACAGAAAGTCCAGTTGCCTCTTGGAAAAAAAAGCACCTTTGGGACAACCATGACTTGGATGACTGAGACTCTCCAGAGACATGTGGTAGAAATTATTTCGAAAGAGAGAAAATCTGTGAGTGTTTTTAGGCATGGATTGTGTTCTTCATGCTCCTAATTAGTTACATCGTGGACAAAAGGTACTTGTGAATATCTTTTTTCATAATTTTCACATTTTATTGTCATATTTTGCTTAGTACCTTCTCCATGGTACCACCTGCCCTGATGACAAAGCAGTTTATCACCCATCCATTCAGTCCTAATTTTTTTACCTGGGAACAGAATATTTTTTCCTTCCGTAGGAAAAATATATTTAAAAAAAACAAACCCATCCACTATTTTTTATTTTCTGCCCATACATTTGAACATTTTTACTCTCACAACTCTTTTCCCCTCCTCTTGTTCTTTTGTCTCTTGAGTTCGGGTTGTGATTTATTTTTCCCTTTTTGCATTTTCCTCCTTCTTTTTAAAATTTCAGAGGCAGCTTCTGTTGATAAAAGCACATTTTGCTGGAGAGTTAAAAGGTCAGCTTTAGGTTGATCATGGAAGCTTTTAAACTGTTTTACTAGCCTGAAATTATTAGATTCGTGCAACTTTCCAGCATAGCCACTACACCATAAAATAAGTGTTTACGCTACATTGATGTTGCTGGCTATGCACAAAATGAAACGAGACTGCAGGATTGCAAAAAAGACATGGAAAAATTGAAGGTAACATTTGAATATGTATGCTCTCTTTGTGTGTGCATGTGTATGGGTATGTATATATATTTTTGTAGAAAGAGAGAGGTTAGACAGCAGAAGGATGGATGGATGAATGGATGGATGGATGGATGGATGGATGGATGGATGGATGGATAGATCAATCGATGGATAGATAGATCAATCGATGGATGGATGGATCAATCGATCGATATATAGATTATAGTAGATAGATAGATGATAGATAGATAGAGACAGAGAGAGTTAAAGATAGAGATTATATAGATAGATGATACAGATAGACAGAGAGAGAGATGATACATAGACAGACAGAGAGAAAGACAGAGCGAAAGAGATGATAGAGAGAGATGATACATAGATAGATGATAGATAGATAGATAGATAGATAGATAGATAGATAGATAGATAGATAGATAGATAGATAGATGTGCTGTTTTAAAAGTAACCTGATTGGAATCATTGACTCAATCTGTGAGTCATTTTAAATCAGATTTCTGCATTAGATTTGTGAACGAAATTGAAAAAGTCATCTCAATTAGCGAGAAAGTCAAAAAGTCAACTCAATTAGCAAGAAAGTATTTACGCACATATACAAAACGCCCTTGAATCATCCCATAGCAGCCAGTTGGATTTTCATTCTTTGATTCGGTATCTTGAAGAAATTAATTCAGTTCATTCCTTTGTCAGAATCTCCAGATCGAAAGCCCACAGGACATGTTTACGGGCACAAGGATGTGGTGGTGGTGGTTGTTAGTTCAGGTTTTACTGCTGGAAGATTTTGTACTCATTACATATATTAATGCAGAAGATTTTAAAATACAATGGAAGCCAAAGACTTTTCTTTTGAGACTGATTTTCTGACTTTTTTGCACCTTGACCAAGCATGATAAAATGTCCTTTCTTGCTGTTGACATTTCCAACATAAATTTGAAGTACATTTATATGGTCGAGACCCGTGATGGTGAACCTTTGGCACACGAGCGTTGCCCTAGCTCAGCTCCAGCATGCATGTGCGTGCCAGCCAGCTGGTTTTCAGGCCTTCTGGGCCCACCAGAAGATGGGGAATGGGCCCTTTCCAGCCTCCGGAGGGCCTCCAGGTGGGTGGGGAAGGCCGTTTTTGCCCTCCCCAGGCTCCAAGAAAGCCTCTGGAGCCTGGGGAGAGCGAAAAATGGACCCATCGTGCCATTGTGTGCCAAAAGCAAGGGGAGAATGGGGGGGTCATGCACGCATGCGTGGGGGAGAGGGGCACATTGAATTATGGGTGTAGCCATGCGCACACGCGAACATCACCCGCGCTCGCCCCGCTTTTGGCACGCGATGGCAAAAAGGTTAGCCATCACTGGTCTAGACCAGGGGTCTACAAACTTGGCACTTTTAAGACTTGTGGACTTCAACTCCCAGAGTTCCTCAGCCAGCTTTGCTGTTGAAGTCCACAAGTCTTAAAAAAGCCAAGTTTGCAGACCCCTGGTCTAGACAATTTCTCTGGTACGTATCAACACGTACATTATTTTATTTTAAAAATCTCTTTAAGACTATAATATAATGTTAACTTCAGTCCTTTCAACTGCATCTTCTCCCACAGTTTCATTTCTATACCTGAGAGCAGGAAATGTAAGCTTGTTTGGCTACTTATTGTTCTGTTTTGTTTAGGATTAGGGAAAGTATATCAAGGTCCTTTTTTTGGGCTTGGATTGTGATGTTGTTGTTTTTCTGACAAATTCATAAACTCTGCAAAATGCTTAATTTCCAACATTGGGGGATTCAGCTTATATCTTCTATCACAGTTCAATCAGAACTGAAGAAGCTTCTTGGATGAGAACAAAATATATTCAAGGACAAAACAAAGTCCAATTGCCTTTTGAAAAAGCATCTTTAAAACAACCCTGACCGGGATGACGAATAATCTCCATAGACATTGTCTTTCATTTTTTTTCCTTTATGGTATTCCTTTTTTCCTTTCTCCAAATTCTTTTCAATAATAACCTCCTCCCAAAAAGAAAAGAAAAGTGGAGTTTGACTACAAATTATTTTACAAGAGGGTTTCCCCATAATTTTCTGTAAGAAATGTAAGTTTCCATCAGTGGTGAAATTCAATTTTTTTACTACTGGTTCTGTGGGTGTGACTTGGTGGGTGAGGTGTGGCTTGGTGGGCGTGGCAGAGGAAGAATACTGCAAAATCTCCACTCCCTCCCCACTCCTGGGGGAAGGATATTGCAAAATCCCCATTCCCTCCCCACTCTGGGGCCAGCCAGAGGTGGCATTTGCCGGTTCTCCGACCTACTCAAAATTTCCACTGCCGGTTCTCTGAATTACTCAAAATTTCCGCTACTGGTTCTCTGAACTTAAAATTTCCACTACCGCTTCTCTGAACTACTCAAAATTTCAAAAATAAAAGTAATTACAAAGTAAAAGACCAGCAACGACGTTTGGGCTCTTCGCCGGAAAACAAGGTTTATAGAATTGCTCTTTGTCTTGCTGCATTTATTTCTTGTCGGCGTCTTCTGCTTTTGAACTTTTGCCAAGAAAAGCCTTTGGCAGTTTGCCTAATTAGACCAAGGTTGATGATAAGACTGAAGACTTGTGTTTATGAAGAATTTGTTTTGATTTAGTCTGGACTATGCTGAGAATGAGTTAATTCTCAGCTGTTCTAATAAAGTCTGTTTGTTTTTTGAACGGAGTGCATCTACTATTACCTGCTTGGGCCTGGGTCACAACAGTCCATGCTATGCCAAGATGTTGCCCATCTATGACTTCTTCCCACCTGAGAAATGGTGAGGAAGCGGAAGTAAGGTGCCATTTTCTCAGCAACTTCTTCGCTTCCATCCCAGAAGTGCTAAAAGTGATTGTGCACAAGTCAAAAGGAAGATATTTAAACACCGGGGAAGTTATTAATAGAAGATTCTTTTCAATAAGTAGCCTGCATCTTTTCTTCTCTCCTGCCCACAGCCTTGGACCAGGTCCAACTGGGACCCGCCTCCAACGCAAATGCTTGGCAGATGGGGTGCCCAGCTCACCTTTCCCTGCCATCTCGTTTGCTTTTTGACAACCTGGCATCTCGTCTTGAACAAATGTATGCAAAGCCAGGCGATTCCTGAGTCCTATTCTCCTATTCTCCCTCCTCGTCCGCCTCCTTCAGCTCCCAAATGAAGCCAGCGAGGCGTCATTGAAATGTGATGCGTGAACAACGCTGAGTCTAAAGGAGAAAATGAGTATGTTTTAAGCAAGTCCACTGGAAAAGAATTAGCGATGAAACTGAAGAAACAGCCATATGCCAATAAGTGGGGAAGCAACTCAAACTGACACGCTGTAATAATAATATAATTGAGTTAAAATGAACCCTGGCTTAGGCTTAAATCAACCAAAGAGGAGAAGATAGAGAGGCCAACATAGGCACTTCCCTTTTAAGTAGAAGATGGTCACCAGGACTCTCTTGCCAGATTTACAAATGCTTGGAAAATGACGTTCTCAATGAAATTGGGAAGTTTTTGAACCAACAAAGCATTTGTCCCAAAGATATCTTTTTTTTTTTTCCCGAGAGGCAACTGGACATTCTGGTTTTTCTTTGAAGACGTAACGTCTTAAGAAAGTACTTGGTGATATCTAGGATGCTGGCAGCAACCTGTATCAACCATTAGCACCAGTCAATGGTACTTGTGATGCCTTTTTGAATGTTCAGTTGACTGAGTTTCATGTTGAATGAATAAAGTAAATTATAATAATAATAATAAAAAGAAAATGCTGCCGGAACTGTGGTATCATTTTTGTTTCCTGGGCTTGTGCTGGAAAGAGCAGGTGTGTTTTATCAGATGTGTCCCATAAGGAAAAATCCCTCTTGCAAACTCAAACTTGGCACAATGTCTATGGAGATTTTCAGTCATCCAGATCATGGCTATCCCAAAGACAACTGGACTTTGAAGATGTTTCATCTGCACCTCTATAACTGTCTGGTTTGGTTCTGCAACCCAACAAGACAGACACAGACTTCAGAGGATCATTAGAACTGCAGAAAAAACAATTGCTACCAACCTGCCTTCCATTGAGGACCTGTATATTGCACGAGTCAAAAAGAGGGCTGGGAAAATATTTACAGACTCCTCACATCCAGGACATAAACTGTTTCAACTCCTACCCTCAAAATGACGCTATAGAGCACTGCACACCAGAACAACTAGACACAAGAACAGTTTCTTCCTGAATGCCATCACTCTGCTAAACAAATAATTCCCTCAACACTGTCAAACTATTTACTAAATCTGCACTATTAATCTTTTCATCGTTCTCATCACTCATCTCCTTCCACTTATGACTGTATGACTGTAACTTTGTTGCTTGTATTCTTACAATTTATACTGATATTGATTGTTTCCTGATTGCTTATTTATAGCCTATGACTATCATTAAGTGTTGTAAGTGTTGTACCTTGATAAAGGTATATTTTCTTTTATATACACTGAGAGCCTATGGACCAAGACAAATTCCTTGTGTATCCAATCACACTTAGCCAATAAAGAATTCTATTCTATTCTATTCTATTCTATTCTATTCTATTCTATTCTATTCTATTCTATTCTTCTGTTCTGTGACTATCATTAAGTGTTGTACCTTATGATTCTTGATGAACTATCTTTTCTTTTACGTACACTGAGAGCATATAACCAAAGACAAATTCCTTGTGTGTCCAATCACACTTGGCCAATAAAGAATTCTATTCTATTCTATTCTATCAGCAGAAGTAGCCTGCAGTACTGCACTCTAACTACTGTGCCACTGCGGCTCAGAATTACAGAGTTTGGAAGGAAACCTGGAGGTCTGCTAGTCCAACCCTGCTTGAGCAGGAGACCCTATTACCATTTCAGACAAGTGTCTGTCCAATCTCTTCTTTTAAAACTTCCAATGTTGGAACACCCACAACTTTTGAAGGCAAGCCAGTCCTCTGGTTTATTGTTCTCACTCTCAGGAAATTTCTCTTTAGTTCTAGGTGGCTTGTCTTCTTTACCATCTATTGCTTCTTGGCTTGCTTGGAGAATAGCTTGACCCCCTGTTCTTTGTGGCACCCCTTAGGTATTGGAAAACCACTACCATGTCAACCCTACTTCTTCTTTTCATTAAACTAGACATACCCAGTTCCTGCAACTGTTCTTTATATGTTTTAGCCCCCTAGTCATTTTTACTGTACTTCTCTGCACTCTTTGTAGAACTCTGGTACTGGAGAAGACTCCTCCGAGTTCCTTGGACTGTAAGGTGATCAAACCAGTCAGTCCTAGAGGAGATCCACCCTGACTGCTCTTTAGAAGGCCAGATCCTGGAAATGAAACTCAAATACTTTGGCCACCTAATGACAAGGAAGGACTCACTGGAGAAGAGCCTAATGCTGGGAACAATTGAGGGCAAAAGAAGAATAGGATGACGGAGAACGAGGTGGCTGGATGGAGTCACCGAAGCAGTCGGGGTGAGCTTAAATGGACTCCAGAGGATGGTAGAGGATAGGAAGGCTGGAGGAACATGGTCCATGGAGTTGCGATGGGTCAGACATGACTTTGCAACTAACAACAACAACAATGTTCTAATTATGCTTTTCCCATGCTGTAATGGACACGACTTTGAGATTAACAACAACATATATATATATATATATATTATATATATTATATATATATAATATATATATTAATAATAATAATATAATAAAAAAATTATATATATATTTTCTGAGGTTTTCGCGGGTGTTTGTATGTAGGTCTTTGGTTATTTGGATATTCTCCCACGTAAAATTGGAAGTGTCTTGGCGACGTTTCGATGAAGTCTCATTCATCATCTAGAGGCTGGTGTTTACTGCTTCGTGCTTCTAGGAGAAATGTGTGATCGCAACTGTTTCTTCCTTTTAACTGCTAGTGGGGGTTTGAACTGATTGGTTGGGAGCTTGGCCGTGTTCTGATTGGGTGGAGGTGTGTTCTGATTGGTTGGGGGTTTGGCTGTGCTCTGATTGGATGGTGGGGTTGGCTGTGCTCTGATTGGATGGGGGTGTGTTCTGTTTGGGGGGGGCTTGGTTGTGCTCAGGTTAGTCTGAGTTGCAGGGGGATTTGAGTTGGTGAGCTGCATTGCTGTTGTTTGGCTACACGTTCGTGGTCACGTTCATGGTTGCGTTCATGGTCATACGAAGATAACGAATGAGACTTCGTCGAAACGTCACCAAGACACTTTACGTGGGAGAAAACCCGAATAACCAAAGACATACATACATACATACATACATACATACATACATACATATATATTTGTCTTTGGTTATTCGGGCTTTCTCCTGCGTAAAATTGGAAGTGTCTTGGCGACATTTCGACAAAGTCTCATTCGTCATCTTCAGGCTTCAGCTTCGTGCTTCCCAGAAAACATACATATATATATAAACCTCAGAAAATATATATATATATATATATATATATATATATATATATATATATATATATTGTTTGTATGTAGGTCTTTGGTTATTTGGATATTCTCCACGTAAAATTGGAAGTGTCTTGGCGACATTTCGATGAAGTCTCATTCGTCATTTTCAGGCTTCAGCTTTGTGCTTCTGGGAGCAATGTGTGATCACAGCTGTTTCTTCCTTTTTAACTGCTAGTGGGGTTTGAACTGATTGGTTGGGGGTTGGCTGTGCTCTGATTGGATGGTGGGGTTGGCTGTGCTCTGATTGGATGGGTGTGTTCTGTTTGGGGGGCTTGGTTGTGCTCAGGTTAGTCTGAGTTGCAGATTTGAACTGGTGAGTTGCATTGCTGTTGTTTGGCTTCGTGTTTGTGGTCACGTTCATGGTTGCGTTCATGGTCATACGAAGATAACGAATGAGACTTCGTCGAAACGTCACCAAGACACTTTACGTGGGAGAATATCCGAATAAACAAAGACATACATACATACATACATACATACATACATACATACATACATACATATATATAGGTCTTTGGTTGTTCGGGTTTTCTCCCGTGTAAAATTGGAAGTGTCTTGGCGACGTTTCGGCAAGTCTCATTCATCATCTTCAGGCTTCAGCTTCGTGCTTCCCAGAAAACATACATATATATATATAAACCTCAGAAAACATATATATATATATATATATATATATATATATATATATATATATATATATATATATATTTCTGAGGTTTTCGCGGGTGTTTGTATGTAGGTCTTTGGTTATTCGGGTTTTCTCCCGCGTAAAATTGGAAGTGTCTTGGCGACATTTCGATGAAGTCTCATTCGTCATCTTCAGGCTTCAGCTTTGTGCTTCTGGGAGCAATGTGTGATCACAGCTGTTTCTTCCTTTTAACTGCTAGTGGGGGTTTGAACTGATTGGTTGGGGGTTTGGCTGTGCTCTGATTGGATGGTGGGGTTGGCTGTGCTCTGATTGGATGGGTGTGTGTCCTGTTTGGGTGGAGGCTTGGTTGTGCTCAGTTTAGTCTGTGTTGCAGGGGTATTTGAGCTGATGAGATGCATATACATACATACATACATACATACATACATACATACATACATACATACACGCTGGCTCTTCAGCTTTGAAATGGAGATAAGCACCATTCCTAGAGTCGGGAACGACTAGCACATATGTTTGAGGGTAACCTTTACCTTTTTATACACACATACATACATACATACATACATATGTCTGGGTGTGGGGGTGTGTGGGGGATAACCAAAAGCATGGAGATTGAGTTATTTCATCAGTTCAGACTTCTAAAAAATCTGAAAGTGCCTGGTTCCTAGGCAGGAGGTTGAGTGCTGCTCAACAGACAGCAATGAAAAAAGAGATGGCTGTTTAATTGCACAGCTTGTCAAAGTTCATTTAGAATACTTTGAATAAGCACATCCGCTTTGTATTATAAATAAAGGGGCCAGTAATTTGCATGGATTAGGATTGTTAGCATTTATCAATTGTTGGCATTTAAAGAACTCCCAAATTCTTGATAATGGTATCTCTTTGTAGTGAAGGATTGATGGTAGGAGGGGGAAAAAAAACCCCTCCGTTCAAAAGCTACAGATGAGAGAAAACCAAGCTGCTTAGATTTAAACTGAGATACCACTACGGACTTCCATAAATCAAACCAGTTTTATAGCAAGGATGCAGTTAAATTACCATCTGGACTTTTTAACCCTGATATCTATTTTGGAACCTTTTTATAATATTGAAAGTAGACTTAACCCTTCCTTTCATCTCCCTGACTCGGACTGGATGTCAGGTTCTCATTTGGGAAAAATTATCAAGGTTTTTGTTGTGACAGATAAAGAAATAAATAAGGAATGCAGTGTCACATGTGAACAAAGGTGGGAAGGCTGTGGGAATCGGGATATGGAGAGAAACAAAGTGCAGCTTTAAGGAAATAAAGTATGTTCTGTCTGGCCAAATACAAACAAGAGGCGAACATTTAAAACCAGGGCGGTGGGTTTTAAGTTGACTGAAGGAGACATTCAAGTTCTAAATAAAATATCAGAAATCAAGAAAAATACCATTGGAATTTCACAGGTTAAATATTATCTCAGTGCCCTGTCCAATTATTTGTACCAAACGTGTTTTCTTCTTAAAGGCAACAGAACTTTCTTGGGTTGTTTTTTTTTTCCTCTCGTTGAAAACATTTCACTTCTCATCCAAGAAATGGATGACAAGCAAAAGTTTTCAAAGAAAAAAAGAAGAAGAAAGTCCAATTGGCTTTTCAGGGGGGGAAAAGTACCTTTGGGACAAAGCATTGGAGAGGGAACTGAGATAATAACCAGTGAAATTCCAATGGTATCTTTCTTGACTTCCAATATTTTATTTAGAACTTGAACTGAGAGTTTGAGATTGACGGTCTCCATAGACATTTGTCCAATCATTTGTTTTCCTTCTCTAAATCGTCCTTTGGCCCTTTTCATTCTTTAAAGAGTTCCGTCTGAGCTTTGTTCCACTGTGAGTCCCAATTATCTTCTTTCTTAGAATCCCAGAATCATAGAACTGGAAGGGACCTCAGAGTCTAGGTTCCAATCCAACCCCCTGCTCAAGGCAGAAGCCTTATATACTATTCCAATCAAATGATTGTACAAATTGTTTCTGAAATCCTCCAGCTAAGAACTTCTTAGATTCTGTCCACTATGTTCCTGAGCATAAGGTAAAGGTAAAGGTTCCCCTCACAGATATGTGCTAGTCGTTCCCAACTCTAGGGGGCGGTGGTATCTCCATTTCAAAGCCGAAGAGCCAGCGCTGTCCGAAGACGTCTCCGTGGTCATGTGGCCAGCATGACTCAACACCAAAGGCGCACGGAACGCTGTTACCTTCCAACCAAAGGTGGTCCCTATTTTTCTACTTGCATTTTTTAACGTGCTTTCGAACTGCTCCGTTGGCAGAAGCTGGGACAAGTAACGGGAGCTCACCCCGTTCCACGGCGCTAGGGATTCGAACCGCTGAACTGCTGACCTTTCGAACGACAAGCTCAGCCTCTTAGCCACTGAGCCACCACATCCCCTACACCGCATACAGCCCTAGAAGTCTTATTGAAGTCTTAGAGATACGTCCACGATGATCTGAAAGAACTGAAGAGCTACATATTACACATCTGCTCTATAGTATCAGAAAAAGGGTTCTCACAGTGACAACCACAGTTCTGTGAGAAGAGAACTAACTAGGGTCAGACAACAGAAATCCCAACTTATCCATAACCAATATTGCAATTATTGATGCAGTGGTGAAATTCAAATTTTTTACTACTTGTTGTAGTGGCTTGGTGGACATGGTGTCGCTTGGTGGGCGTGGCTTGGTGGGCATGGCAGGGGAAAATCCCATTCCCTCCCCACCCCAGGGAAAGGATATTGCAAAATCTCCATTCCCACCCCACTCTGGGGCCAGCCAGAGGTGATATTTGCCGGTTCTCCAAACTGCTCAGAAATTCCGCTACCGGTTCTCCAGAACCTGTCAGAACCTGCTGGATTTCACCCCTGCTCTGATGCATTTTCAAAAGTTAAGGACCATATGTTGTTTTTGTTGCGAAACGGTTCAGCAAATTTACTTTAGATATGTCTATTTTATTCAAAATTTCAGATTCACCTTGGAGCAAAACAAAAACAAAAACAAAAAGCCAAACAAGGGCAAAACAATCTTTCTGACCTTAAGAAAGACAAAAGGAAAGTTCATCAGTGCAGACGGTTTGGATTATACCCTTATGAAAACATTTAACTCTTGTACAATTCTTAATATCTAATTGTTAGTTGCTCAGATAAATGCCTTCATCCTTTAGCGGGTGGTGTGTGCGTGCATGTGTGTGTGTGTGTGTGTGTGTGTGTGTGTGTGTTTGTTTACATTTATATTCCGCCCTTCTCCGAAGACTCAGGGCGGCTTACAGTGTGTAAGGCAATAGTCTCATTCTATTTGTATATTTTTTACAAAGTCAACTTATTGCCCCCCCAACAATCTGGGTCCTCATTTTACCTACCTTATAAAGGATGGAAGGCTGAGTCAACCTTGGGCCGGGCTTGAACCTGCAGTAATTGCAGGCTGCTGTGTTCTAATAACAGGCTTCTTAACAGCCTGAGCTATCCCGGACCCTCACTGTGTGTATGTGTGATGTGTGTGTGTGTGTGTGTGTGTGTGTGTGTGTGTGTGTATGAGACAGAGACGTTCCTCCTCCTCCTTATTAGAGATGACCTAACATTTTCACACTCTGCTTGGTGCCAAAACTATCCCTCTTTAGCCCATTGGCGACACAACAGCCATTTCCTGCGTGTCTCTTTCCGGCTTGCAGCCAAGCCGACGCTAGAAGCTTTTGTTGAAATGAATCACAGCCTTCCGCTCCTACTTGTCGTGTGTCAGATTATCTGTACAGAAAGTCGCAACCCACGTCCTGTGACTTTGGACACCGGATGAGGAAATGAAGAGTCAGAAAGTTACTGATTGGACTCGGGAGGTTACGGCCGTCTGCCGAAGTAGGGTGAGAGGTGAAACGCTCAAAAGAAATAAAAATAATACTCCGTAGGCACAAAGAGACCACTGTAGGGTCTTCCACCTCCTTTCTTCTGTTTTTGTTTCTCTCTTTAAAACAAGCAAACAAAACAAGCCAAACAAAGCATGAATATATATATATATATATATATATATATATATATATATATATATATATATATATATATAAAGAACAGGGCCTACTGACAATGACTTACAATGCAGAATGGGAAGCACTTTTCAGAACAGCTGACAAAACAAATTGAGCGACCTCAGGTCAATGCTAAGGGCCTTTCAAATATATATCATTATTGTCAGAAATGGAGCAAAGCTGCCGGGATAATTCCGGCCCTACCTCCTGGTTGGGCCCAAAGGGCGTGGGGGGGGGAGGCTATTTTGTCCTTTTGCGTTTCCCCCTGGTCCCCTTCCAACGACTTCTCTCTCTCTCTCTCTCTCTGCTGTACAGAAATGGGAGGTGTTAAAGGTTAAGTATCTGATATGGTGCCAGGCGTATGTCTTCAACCCTGAAGCGAGGTGTCTCCAGCTTGGGTCTCTGCAGGGTGAGGCCGATGGGAATCCATCCAGGAGCTAGAGGGATACGGTGAGGCCGCTTGGCAGAAGCTGCTGCAGCTACAGTTACTTTAGAGGACTGGCCTGCTGAGAATCCACACACCACAACGTATAAGGTTCCACCAGTTTTCTTCTGCCTTGGCTGATGAAGCATTCTGACATGTTCAGAAGGTTCACATGGCATCCCTGGGCTGACTCCAAAATGTGATGCATATACCCCAACTTCTCTTTATTTGCGGTCGCAGAAGGGACAAAAGCCTTCCTAGAAATTAGGAGAAGGCCACACGTTAAAAGGCCAGGAGGTTACATTTGGGATCGACGTTTATGGCAAGGATGGGGTAGTCCAAAGGCTTTAAAAATAACATTGTCCTTCATTCTTACAATAGAAAGGCCAACTGTGAAGCCTACTTGGCAACTCAAGTCTTCAAATGACCCTGAGAAATAATACCATGTGTCACACGATTCATGGGTCCCAGGAACATATTTGCAAAGTTTGTGGGGTGTACTCACAAGAGGATGAACCTGGGAACAATGACACTTCTTACTTATTGAGATTCATTCTCCTCCCCATCATCAATCAATCATCATGATCCAGAATGACATAGAGCCATGATGGCAAACCTATGGCATGAGTGCCAGAGATGGCACGCAGAGATGGCACGCGACGTCACCATCTGCTCTTCCAGGTTCTGTCTTTGTGCATGCATTCACACTCAGACCAGCTGTCTGGCAGGTGTGCGTGCACAGGAACCCATAAGAGAGTAACTGTCTGGCACACATGCACACGCCAGGACCCACAAGAGCAGCTGGCTGCCACATGCACTCCTGTTCTGTCCTCCTCTGCCTCCATCCGAATGATGGCTTAATTAACCGGCACTATCAGCTCTGGCGGCAAAAGAGCCAGCGTCTGCCAAGAGCCCTCGTTATCTTCCACGACACTGGTGAGTCACAAACTTCAGCTCTAGTCAATTAGTGGATTTGCCTGTTACAAAGAGACACACCAGCTCTTGCTGCCTTTTATATCCTGTGGGGTGTGGCTCCATGACTCAGCACTTCCTAGGCCTGCCCCACCCTTGCTTCTGTTGTTCCCTCCTCTCCTGCCTACGAAACCAAGCCTGATTGCTGTCAGCTGGGTCTGCAGGTGTGGCCTGGGGGGGGGAAAGAGTCAGGGGTGGAGGCCTCATTATTTCTTCCACCTGGCCTTCTTCTGGCTCCTGGAGCTGAGCCAGGGGAGCCGGTGCTCCTGTGGTAAGTCCTAGATTAGAAGACCCCCAAGGCAGGGGTAAAACATAAAATTTGTTACTTACCACTTCTGTGGGCATGGCTTGGGGGGGTGTAATATGACTGGATGGGTGTGGCCAACTTTTTTTTTTAACTTTTTTTTTTTTTTTAATTCAAAAAGTTTTACAAAAAAATTTTTCCCCCTTTCCCCCCCTCCTCCCCCCTCCCTTCACAACCCCCCTCCCCCCCCCCCGACTTCCCGGAACGAGCACAAGGTATAGTTAAAATAAAACAAACATATGCTAAAAGTTTTCGTCCCAACTTAATTATACCCCTACAATCATCAATTCCTAACTTCCCCCAAAAGCAATCAAAAATAATACATCATAATCATTCAAAAACAGTCTGATAACTCTTAGTCTGATATCTACGTTGAATATAGTCAATCCATTTTTTCCATTCCTTTAAGTATCTTTCTTGCGTATTGTCTTTCAAAAAGGCTGATATCTTCGCCATCTCAGCCAAATTGGCAACTTTCAATATCCATTCTTGTATTGTTGGTACTTCTTTTTTCTTCCAATATTGTCCTATTAGTAATCTTGCTGCAGTTATTAGATTTAAAATCAATTTAGTCTCAATTACTGTACAATCCGTAATAATTCCCAACAAGAAAAATTATGCAGGAACTTTATCTTCTTTTTCAGAACATTTTGTAAAATCCACCAAATTTTTATCCAAAAGGCCTTTATGTCCTTACAAGTCCACCAAATGTGAAAATATGTAGCGTCATCACAATTACATCTCCAACATTTTGCTTGCATTTCTGGATACATACGATAATTTTTAGGATCTAGATGCCATCTATAAAACATTTTATAAAAATTTTCCTCAGATTCTGTGCCTGCGTGAATTTAACATTTCTAACCCAAATTCTTTCCCACGTTTCCAATAATATTGGCTCCTGAAAATTTTGTGCCCACTTTATCATACAGTCCTTTACCAAGTCCCTTTCAGAATCTATTTCAAGTAACACATTATACAATCTCTTTATTTGCTCCTGAGACTGATTTCTAATTTGGTTTACCAAATTTCCCTCGTTCTGCTCTATACCAATTTTTTGATCTCCCTTCCATCTAGCATGTAATTGCTCATATTGAAACCAAGTATAATTTTTCCCTTCCTCTCTTAATACTTGCAGAGATTTTAACTGCAAATTACCTCTTTCAGTATACAAAAGATCTTTATATGTAATCATTTCCTGCTTCTGTTCTATGTTTATATTTTCTACTGTATGTCTAGGACATGCCCATATAGGAACCTTATAATTTAGTTTATAAGAGTATTTTTCCAAACACATGAAGGGCATTTCTTAGCACATGATTTTTAAAGGCCTTATCCACTTTTTGTCATAAATTAAATATGCATGCCATCCATATAACAAATCATAACCTTCTATATTCAAAATTCTGTCCTCTGTTAAATTAAACCAATCACTTATTGCAGAGAGAGCAGCTGCTTCATAATATAATTTAAAATTAGGCATTTTAAACCTCCCTTTCCGAGAATCTTGAATTATTTTCATTTTAACCCTAGCTTTTTACCTTCCCATATAAATTTGTTAATTCCTTCTGCCATTCCTCAAGATTCTTATCTTTCTTAATTATTGGTATCATCTGAAAGAGGAATAAAATCTAGGTAAAACATTCATTTTAATAGCAGCAATTCTCCCAGCAAAGATAATTGCAATTTTTCCAAACAATCAACTCCTTCTGAACTTTTGCCATAAAACCTCATAGTTATTCTTATACAATTTCACATTTGATGACGTAATATAAACCCCTAAATACTTAACCTTCTTTACAATTTCAAATCCTGTTACTTCCTCTAATTTTTCTTTCTGTTGTCTGGCCATATTTTTTATTATCACTTTTGTCTTTTTCTGATTTACCTTAAACCCTGAAACATTCCCATATTGATCAATTATTTCCAACAAAGATTTACTAGAATTTATAGGGTTTGTTAAAGTAATCACCAAATCATCTGCAAAAGCTCTTAACTTATATTCATACTGTCTAACTCTAATTCCCTCTATCTCCTTTACCTCTCGTATTTTATCCAATAATGGTTCTAGAGTTAAAATAAACAATAACGGTGATAAAGGACATCCCTGTCTTGTTCCTTTCGCAATCTTAAAAGGTTCTGTTAAGCTACCATTTTAACTTTTAAAAGCATTTTACTTTTAAAAGCATTTTTGTAAAATGTGATGATCAGGCAACTCAGCTGGGATTGCCAGAGGAAAAAAAAACTTTTAAAGGGTTCTGACGATCTCAGCTGAGTTGCCTGATCGCCAGAACCTTTTAAAAGCATTTTTTTACAACCTCTTCTACCGAAGAGGTTGTAAAAAATGCTTTTAAAAGGTTCTGGTGATCAGGCAACTCAGCTGGGATCGCCAGAGGAGCCTTCTAAAAGCTTTTTTTTTTTTTTTACAACCTCTTCGGCCAAAGAGTTTGTAGAAAAAATGCTTTTAAAAGCTCTGATGATCCCAGCTGAGCCGCACAATCATCAGAGGCTTTTTTTAACTTTTAAAAGCATTTTTTCTTGAGATCAGACTGAAGAAGCTTCTTGGATGAGAAGTGAAACGTGTTCAAAAAAAATCCAGAAAATCCAGTTGCCTCTTGAAAACAAAACAAAACACCTTTCAGACAACCATGACCTGGAGGACTGAAAAACTCAGGGGTGGGCTGCTGGGGATTCACAGGAAAACCTCTAGTTAAGATTCTGTGCAGTTCGGAGAACCCCCCAAATCCCACTCCTGGCTGGCCCCGCCCACCCCACCCTCCCAGGAATCCCCACACCACCTGTTTTGGATGCAGGTAAGGGCAGGGCACGTGCAAAGGCTCAGGGAAGGTGAAAAACGGTCCTACAAGAAGTTCAGGAACGCTGGAAATGGGCCTGTTTTCAGCCTCCAGAGGGTCTCCAGAGCCTGGGAAGGCCATTTTTGCCCTCCTGGAGGCTCAAGGAAAGCCTCTGGAGTCCAGGGAGGGCAAAAATACCCCCCACATGGCGCAGGCAGCAGACTAGGCCACACCCACCATGGCCACACACACACAGCAACTGGGCAGAGAACCCCTTGTTCAATTTTTTGAAGCCCACCCCTGGAGAAGCTCCATAGATATAACCATGCTAGGTGTTGGAATTCCTGGAAATCTGATGACAAATGAGCTGCAGGAGTCAGGACAGAGTACAGAATAACAAAATTGGGAAGAGACCTTGGATGTCTTCTACTCCAGCCCCTTACTCGAGCACAAGACCCTATACAACATGATTATGGACTGAGCAACCAGGACCAACTGCTACAAAAATGTTGCAAGAAAAGTTGTCTAATTCTGGATATCCAAGGCTAAGCTTTTGGGAAGGAAATTCACCTAATGCCAGAATTGAGGAGATAGCAGCAGACAGCAAATGCCTCCTCTGCAAAGAACTAAAGAAACAGGGCATCACCTGGATAGCTTCTGCAAGAATATGACACAAACCACATCCTGACATTTAGCAACAACGGTATACTGGAGTATCTGCAAGGAATACCATTTGCCAGCAAGCAAGAACTAACGAAGTACCACAAAATGGACTAAGTAATAGAAAATGAAGATGCTAAGGTGTTTGTGGGACTTTAGAATTCCAACAAAAAAGCACCTGTCACATCGCACCACAGACTTAAGAATTGTTAAAAAGAAAGACAAAAGAAGCTGGATATTGGACATTGCTGTACCCAGAGACAGCAGGGGGAGGAAGAGGAAGAGGAGGAGGAGGAGGAGGAGGAGGAGGAGGAGGAGGAGGAGGAGGAGGAGGAGGAGGAGGAGGAGGAGGAGAAGAAGAAGAAGAAGAAGAAGAAGAAGAAGAAGAAGAAGAAGAAGAAGAAGAAGAAGAAGAAGAGGAAGAGAAAATCACAAAATACAAAGAACTGACATGTGGTTTTGTTTCCCAAAGTCATTTGAAGACTCAGTTGCAAATAGAATGACTGTGGCAAAAGAAAGCAAAGACAATAAATTAATAGGTTTTTTGGGTCATTTACCATTTACTGGTTCGCAAATGTGAGCACGCATCTGCGCACAGGGTCAAAAACAGCACGTGATGACTTCTGGGTGGATGGGCGGAGCCTCCCGCTGCCGGTTCACGCGAACCGGATAGAACCGGCTGAATACCACCACTGCTTTGGGTATGATCCTAAAACATCTGGAGCACTACCTGAATATCATTGGCATTGACAAAATCACCCTCAATCAATTGCAAAAGGCAGTTTTACTTGGAACAGCTTACATCCAGTGACGATACCTTTAATATTAAGATACAACAATAATGGCCTATCCAGTGATGGGATTCAAGTCATTTAACAACCGGTTCTCTGCCCTAATGATTTCTTCTAACAACCAGTTTGCCAAACTGCTCACCAAGTTAACAACCAGTTCTCCCGAAGGGGTACGAACTGGCTGAATCCCACCTCTGGCCCTATCCCAGGTCCTTGGGAAGGACTCACTAGGTTGCACAAAAATGCCAAATCCCGTCTAAAAATAAATGTCATAATATTTTATTGATCAGCCAGCCCATATCAGAGTGTAAAATGCAGGACAATCGTATGACCATGTGTGGAATAAAATGGAATAAAAAGCAGAACTAAAAAGAAATGCACACCCTATTTCTGTGAAAACTCCTACAATTTATCCCAATCATATCCACATATGCTGTTCTCCATTGTACATTTTATCCAGATAAAGAGTTGTCTTATATGCAATATTCTGACCGTACATGAAATATGTTGTTTTAATGATAAGGATCCCAATAGACCATTCCTCTAATGTGCACTGCAAGATACTGATCTCTCTTCTTCTAATACAGTTGACATTCAAATAATATATGTACTGTATCCTCTATCTCTGGAGCTCCACAAATACAAGTACAATTGCGGTAAGGAACTTAGTTAAAACATATTTAACTATTGTGTCAAGCTGCTGAAATCTTGCTTGAGTAAACATCCTCCTGAGTTGTTTGGGTATTTCTTTACTTAGATATTCTTCAGTTTGAAAGTTTATAGTAGCTCGTTCATTTTGATGCGTTAGCCTTCTTGAGGGCAGTTATATCTCTCTTGAGCTTTTATATTCAAAATTCTTTGGGCAACAACAATCTTTTTAGCTTGTTTTCCAGAGACAGTTGGACAAGATAAGGTGGATAAGGTGCGTTTTTAAAAAACAAAAAACAAAAAGCAAATCCAAATTCAACAATGAAATAAACCCCAATGGAAAACTTCTGAATAGTGTGTAATGATGATTCCCACTATGACTCAACATTGGCCAGGATGGGATGGAGAACTATGGAAAAGGAAAGGACAACTTCAACAGCCCATAGCATGCTACAGAGTTGTAAAAAAGAACGAAAAAATTAAATCCTAGAAACACTTCATCCATTCTAGCATGATATGTTGATATATTAGTAAAAATTAAATCCCACGATGGGTTTAAAATAAACAAGGAAAAAACTAAAATATTAACTAAGAATTGTACAAAAAGGCAAGATGAGGAATTGGAAGAGAAATTGGGGATTCAGAATGTTAAAAAGGTAAAATATCTGGGAATTCGGCTAACAGCAAAATGTTCTACATTAAAAGAGGATAATTATGATAAATCGTTACAACAAATACAAAAATACTTAGACATTTGGGCAAAATTACAAATATCCTTACTGGTAGAATTGCCGCGATAAAAATGAATGTACTACCTAAATTGTTATACCTCTTCCAAACGATACCAATAAGATTAGGAAAAATATTTTTTGATCAATTAAATAGAATAATCGGTAAATTTATTTGGCTGGGGGAAAAAGCCTGAATAAAATGCAAACTTCTTCTGACTTCCAAAACCAAAGGAGGCTTCGGCCTACCCGATTGGGAATTATATTATCAACCGGCGGCAATAATGTGGCTTAAGGATTGGGTCCAATTAAGAAATAAGAGGGTATTAACATTGGAAGGCCACAACCCTCAATTGGGTTGGCATGCATTCCTAGGGGAAGGAAAAAACAAAACCCATACATATTTCCAGAGACATCTAGTGTGAAATGCTTTGATAAGTATTTGGGATAACATAAGGAAAACATTCCTTATGAATGTTATATGAAATTTGGATATCAATTTGGATATCAACAATGGAGGCCATAATTTACCCCAACGTATTGGACATAAACAAACATAATAAGGTACTTGGAACTATTAGACGAATTTGGAAATTTAAAATGAGAGCAGGATTTTAAAAAAATGGGATAAAAATTGACTGTTGGCCATACCTGCATACCTGCAAATCAGAACAAAATATTAAAAAGACCGGGAACGATACGGGATCTATAGAGAACAACTGGAACTTGATAAGATACTATTAGGAACAGGGGAAAGAATGATTACCAAAACATACAATTTTTTGTTAAAATTTAAAATGGAAGAAGAAATTGTGAAAGAGACAATGATTTGTTGGGCAAGAAACTTTGGACACAGTATCAACGGGATAAATTATGGGAGAAAAACTACAAACTAATGATGTCAGCTGCATATAAGGAGAACCTTTACAAAATGTTTTGTCGATGGCATCTGCCACCAGTGAGATTAGCCAAGATGTTCTTGAACAAGTCCCCAGAATGTTGGAGGTGCAGTCATAAACAAGGAACATTCTACCACATATGGTGGACCTGCCCTAAGATTAGAAAATACTGATGTAAGATAAGAAAACGGCTCAAAGACAGTAGTGGGATTCAAGTAATTTAACAACCGGTTCTCTGTCCTAATGTTTTCTTCCAACAACCAGTTTGCCAAACTGCTCAGAAAGTTAACAACCGGTTCTCCCGAAGTGGTGCAAACTGGCTGAATCCCACCACTGCTCAAAGAGATAACTGAACAGAGGACAGAGATGAAGCCGGAGCTATTCCGTTTCGGCATTTTTGAGGGGAAAATCAGGGAAAAAATTACAGTATATAACACTACATATATTAACTGCAAGTAGAATTGTCCTAGCACAAAACAATCAGATATTCCTCCAGACCAAATTATAATAAAAAAAATATATATGACTGTGCAGAAATGGATAGACTGTCTATGGAAATGAAGGAGAGGGAAGAAACCAAGCGAGTACTATCAAATTTGGAACAGATGGTATTCCTGGCTTAACAGTAAACGTAAAACCTAAGGGATAATTTGTTAAATATAATATGTAGAAGGTAAAACTGTTGAAGAAACATAGGCTATGAAACTGAATTGTGAATAGATGTTACTATAATTTAAACAATGATGTAATTTAAGATAGAATTAGAATCTTTGTTTGTTTGATAGAGATACCAATATGGAAAAGCTGTCATTAGTGTTAATTTTTTTTCTTTTTGTTGCGTTTTTTGTATTGTGTATTGTATTTTGTGTTTTATATGTTGAAAATTTAATAAATATTATTTTTTTTAAAAAAAATTAAAGCCCACGAAATTTACTTCGCACACACATTTTATTAAGAATGGTTTAACTGGCTGCACAGGTTTAGTGTGTTTAAACCTTGTGTCTTTAAAAAACTTGATTTTTAAAGACACGAAGTTTCTGCATCTAAAAATGTAGTCTTGTATGGCTTTGATAATGAATTGCTATAGAATAGAATAGAATAGAATTTTTTATTGGTCAAGTATGATTGGACACACAAGGAATTTGTCTTGGTGCATATGCTCTCAGTGTACATAAAAGAAAAGATACCTTCATCAAGGTACAACATTTACAACACAAATGATGGTCAATATATCAATATAAATCATAAGGATTGCCAGCAACAAAGTTACAGTCATACAGTCATAAGTGGGAAGAGATTGGTGATGGGAATGATGAGAAGATTAATAGTAGTGCAGATTTAGTAAGTAGTTTGACAGTGTTGAGGGAATTAATTGTTTAGCAGAGTGATGGCCTTCTGGAAAAAACTGTTCTTGTGTCTAGTTGTTCTGGTGTGCAGTGCTCTATAGCGTCGTTTTGAGGCTAGGAGTTGAAACAGTTTATGTCCAGGATGTGAGGGATCTGTAAATATTTTCACAGCTCTCTTCTTGATTCGTGCAATATACAGGTCCTCAATGGAAGGCAGGATGGTAGTAATTATTTTTTCTGCAGTTCTAATTATCCTCTGAAGTCTGTGTCTTTCTTGTTGGGTTGCAGAACCGAACCAGACAAGTTATAGAGGTGCAAATGACAGATTCAATAATTCCTCTGTAGAATTATTACATTGCATTACAACTATTACATTGTTGTTGATATTAATCATCAAAGGGAAAATGAGTATGGAAGAAAAAGTAAACCAGTCGGTTGAGCTCAACTGTAAAAAAAAAAAAAAAAGGGAGAAAATTGATTCTTTAAAATTGTTTCGAAATTGAATGAAGGTACATCAAAAATTACGCCTCTGTCTTTGGCAATTGGGCTCTGCTTTTGGAGAAGATATAGTGTATCTGTAAAATTGACCAAATGTTTCCTGACAAAGATGAGAGAAAGATTGCATAAAAAATACAGAAATATTTTAATATTGATAGAAAATCAAATACTGGAATCCTGCTATCATGTCCCCCCTAGTCCTTCTTTTCTCCAGACTAGCCATATCTAATTCCTGCAACCATTCTTCATATGTTTTCATCTCCAGGCCTTTAATTGTCTTAGTTGCTCTTCTCTGCACTTTTTTCAAAGTCTCAACATCTTTTTTTCATAATGTGGCAACCAAAACTGGATGCAGTATTCCAGGTGTAGTCTTACTGAGGTTTTATTAAGTGGTACTAATACTTCAAGAGATTGCGGGGCTCAGTGGCTAAGATGCTGAGCTTGTCGATCAAAAGGTCGGCAGTTCAACGGTTCGAATCCCTAGTGCCGCATAACAGGGTGAGCTCCCGTGTCTTGTCCCACTTCTGCCAACCTAGCAGTTCAAAAGCATGTAAAAATGCAAGTAGAAAAATAGGACCACCTTTGGTGGGAACGTAATAGCATTCCGTGCGCCTTTGGTGTTGAGTCATGCCGGCCACACGACCATGGAGACGTCTTTGGACAGCGCTAGCTCTTCGGCTTTGAAATGGAGATGAGCACCGCCCCCTAGAGTTGGGAACGACTAGCACATATGTGCAAGGGGAACCTTTACCTTTTACTAACACTTCACATGATTTTGATTCTATGCCTCTGTTTATACAATCAAGGATCGTATTATCTTGTTTGGTCACATTTCTGAGCCCTCTTCTGCCAAAGCTAGCTTTTTCTAACTGAGCTAAACTTTTCATACCTCATTTGGAGCTTAAAATACTCTCCCCTAGAACACCAACCAGGCAGAAATATTTTCTGCCATCTTTTTACTAATCAGGCAGTTCATGTCTTGCCGTGAATTCACCTTTTGTGATGCACTTCAGATGCTTGCAGGAAACAAGGTACCTGAGCATTTGCAGATAGATGGGACAGAATTCCAGGAAAACCCTTTCCCTTCTTCCATCTTTGGCATTCTCTGTTTGGAATATTTCTCTCCCCCCCACACACACTCCTCGTGCCCCCTTCCGGCCCCCTTCCATTTTAACCCCAGTCCTAATTGCCCTTCAGTATCAAAATTAATTGTGTTTGCTGCTAAAAGGCCAGCGTAGCTTAAGGTTACTCCAGGGTGCTGGCAGGCGATGCATCTTCCCTAAATGGCTTGATTGCCGTCTATGGAAAGATTTGCCTGACTGAGGCTATACATTACAGTCCAATTAGGGTGCAGATCACTGCATGAGTCTTTAACTTTATCTAGTAACTGTCAGCGGTGCTAATGGCAACTCACCGAGTGAGAGAGAAGGCCCCATGCCACATCCGAATAAAAGCCAAGAACTTCTTTCGGCCTCTTCTTCTAGATAACATGCCCGCTCCGCCCCCCCCCCCAAAACAAACACCAGCTGCCAGGTTCTCATAGAAGCACTTACAGATACAGATTAACAATGTTGGAAGGGACCTTGTAGGCCATCTAGTCCAACCCCCTGCCCAGCAGACCCTACGCCATTTTTGCCAGTCCAGTCTCATCTTGAAAGCTTCCAGGGATGAAACTCCCACAACTTCTGAAGGCAATTTCTGTTCCTTGATTGTTGATAGTTCTCACTGTCAAAATGTTTCCTTATTTCCAGGTTGAATCTCTCCTTGATCAGCTTCCTTGTCTGGCCTTCAGGTGCCTTGGAAAATAAGCTGACCCCCCTCCTCTCTGTGGCTGCCCCTCAAGTATTGGAAGACTGCTATCATCTCTCCCCTGGTCCTTCTCGACACTTGCATGACATAACACTGCTGACCGCCTTCAGGTAGCCACCGTATCACATACTGTATGTTCATTTATTGCATTCAGGATTCATACGCGCATGTCTGTGCGGGCATGCAAAGTTTATGCAAAGCACTAAAGAAACTCCAAAATACTGAACACACATACACACAAAAAGGGGAGCTAATGGATATGAACAACAATGAAGTAGAGGCAGGTTGTACATGTCACTGAGAAATCAATTTGCCAACTTGGTCTGATGTATTTCTGCTTGATAAAAGTCACTGCTTCAGTGACCTAATTGCAAAACCCGAAAAAATATTATCACTAAAAAACAACTCCAACATCAAACACCTAATACTTCTATTCAATGTAACAATACAGGCAACTTACGACCACAATTAAGCCCCAAATTTCTGCTGCTAAGTTAAGTGGGGTTTGCCCCATTTTACAACCTTTCTGGCTACAGTTGTTAAGTGAATCACTGCGGTGGTTAAGTTAGTAACGCTGTTGCTCAGTGAATCTTCTTTTCTCCATTGACTTTGCTTCTCAGAAGGTCCAAAAAAAGGGATCACATGACCCTGGTCCACTGTGACCATCATAAATATGAACCAGTTGCCAAGCGTCTGAATTTTGGTCGTGTGACCACAGGGATGCGGCCACAGATGTAAGTGCTGTTGTAACTTTGAACGGTCCCTAAACAAACTGTTGTAAGTCAAATATTACCTCTACTGGAAGGACGTTCACATTGGTCTATGAAGACAGCATCAAAAGATAATGCAAATGACCAGCCGTCTGCAAGGAGTGTAAATCCTTCCATTTCCCCACCATCCAGTCAGAGCTGAAGAAGCTTCTTAGATGAGAAGTGAAAGAAAAACCAGAAAATCTAGCTGCCTCTTTAGAAAAGCACTTTTCGGCAGGGGTGAAATGTAAAATTTGTTACTACCGGTTTTGTGGGGCATGGCTTGGGCGGGGGGGGGGGTAATGTGACTGGGTGGGCGTGGTCAACTTTTTTTTTCTTTTAAAAGCATTTTTTCTACAACCTCTTTGCGTGTGCGTGACCCCATTGCAAACCGGTAGTAAAGGTAAATGGAACCCACCCCTGGCGCAGAGACTTAAAATCATCGCAAAAAAGTGATGCCATGACATCTCACAGCTGCCACTATCTGTTTGCCTGAGCCAGATAGAACTGGCTGAATTTCACCCCACTCTAACCACTGCACCACCGTGGCTTATTTATTCCTTGGCTTCTCCAGGTCAGACTGAAAAGTCCACTAAAGACTCGGCTTCATGAGTTTGCATGAAATTGCCCCATTGATGTAATAATATGAGATTCCAGCTCACCCAGAAGTGTTTAAGGGAACAAAGGCAGGGGCCCCACTGCAAATAGTTATGTTTGACCATGGAGAGCTGCTTTCCATGAAGGGCCTCTGGTGGCTCAACAGACTAATGCAGTCTGTTATTAACACAGCTGCTTGCAATTACTGCAAGTTCAAGTCCCACCAGGCCCAAGGTTGACTCAGCCTTCCATCCTTTATAAGGTAGGTAAAATGAGGACCCAGATTGTTGGGGGCAATAAAAGTTGACTTTGTATATAATATACAAATGGATGAGACTATTGCTTAACACAATGTAAGCCGCCCTGAGTCTTCGGAGAAGGGCGGGATATAAATTCAAATAAAAAATAAATAAATAAATAAATAAAAAAAGACTAAAGCACAGAACAGAGGGGTGTCCTCTTCACCGCTACAGTCAGAGTTTTGGAAGCCAACATCTCTAATGATCCCTTCTCCTCCTATTTCGTACACAACAAGCCTGAGAAGTGAGCTGGGCTGAAAAAGAGTGACTGGCCCAAACTCATCTAGCCAGCATTAATGTGTTGTTGTTGTTAGTCGCGAAGTCATGTCCGACCCATTGTGACCCCATGGACAACGTTCCTGCAGGCCTTCCTGTCCTCTATCATCCCCCTGAGTCCATTTAGGCTCACACCGACTGCTTCAGTGGCTCCATCCAACCACCTCGTTCTCTGTCGTTCCCTTCTTCTTTTGCCCTCAATCCAGTGGTGGGTTTCAAATTTTTTTACTACCGGTTCTGTGGGTATGGCTTGGTGGGCGTGGCAGGGGAAGGATACTGTAAAATCTCCATTTCCTCCCGATCAGCTGGGACTCAGGAGGCAGACAATAGATGGGGTGGGGCCAGTCAGAATTTTTACTCCAAACTACTCAAAATTTCCTTTACTGGTTCTCCAGAACTGGTCAGAACCTGCTGAAACCCACCTCTGCCTCAATCATTCCCAGCATTAGGCTCCTCTCCAGTGAGTCCTTCCTTCCTTCATGCCTAAGGCAGGACTAGAACTCACCGACTCCTGGTTTCTGAGCCAGCACCTTAAAAACTACACCTTTACTTTACAGATGATTCTCGTAGTTGAAAAGGCACCCCAGAATTCACCAAAGTTGTACAGAGTAAGGAGGGTGACCTTGACAGAAATATGCAAGAAAGTTTATGGATACAAAAGGGGCTGAAACATTTTTGAACAATGTGATTACTTTCGGGAACAGCTCAGGCAGATGCCTGCCTGATTCACTGGAGTATAAGATGAGGGAGGAGATGCAACACAGTCAGGCTTGCAAGACACTGTTATTATAGACAATCTCAATAAAAGTCGCTTTAGTCTTCCTGTGGAGTTGATTTCCTGGTCTCGTCTACCTGGTAGGACTGACAAAAGTGGGTATATTACCAAGGCATGGATGACAACTATAAACTAAGCCTCTGGTTTATCATATCTAGCCAGAATTCATTATATATTGCAGAAAATACATTAAAAATACACTACATTAAGAATGGAGGAGGAGGAAAGTCTACCTACACTTGAGATGATTCTTAGTCACTATTTGGACATGGCTATGTTTCTTTCTTAGCAATAATATGAAAGTAAGTAAGGCTAGTTATTGTCTTCTGGGAGGAGGAGGAGGAGATGTAGGAGGAGGAGGAGGAAGAAGAAGAAGAGGAAGAAGAAGAAGAAGAAGAAGAAGAAGAAGAAGAAGAAGAAGAAGAGGAGGAGGAGGAGGAGGAGGAGGAGGAGGAGGAGGAGGAGGAGGAGGAGGAGGAGGAGGAGGAAGAAGAAGAAGAAGAAGAAGAAGAAGAAGAAGAAGAAGAAGAAGAAGAAGAAGAAGAAGAAGAAGAAGAAGAAGAAGAAGAGGAGGAGGAGGAGGAGGCGGAAGAAGAAGAAGTGTAATAGGAGGAGGAAGAAGAGGAAGATGAAGAAGATGAAGATGATGATTATTTTGCTGCCTAAATCTGAGATTTCCTGGTGGTCTCCCACTCAAATACTAAGAAGATCTAATCTTGCATAACTATTTCTTAGCGTCCACCAAGGTTAGCTAAGTGCTGCCTCCTAGCAAAATGCACCAAAAAGGCTTGTTTTAAATTTCATTAAAGAGGCACATATAGAGTATTGGAGGGGGGTGGGAGAAGGATTATTTTGCAGAAAGCTCCTTCTCAATCCCATTTGCCAGCCCCTGTGGATTTTCCAAACGTTGCTATTAATAATTTGCTTAGAAACTGGATGCAATGGGACCACAAGTGACAGACAGTGACAGACTGAAGAAACACTGCTCTACATATTGGTGAGCGTGATAGCTTTGACCTTAAGGTAGTTGTCTGTAAGCTTGTAATCAAGAAAGACAATGAGAGTGGGGATGTGAATAATCTCTCTTTTTTTTTTAAAATCTTCTTGTCGCGCCATTATATTCAAAATATAAGAATATCATGATTTATATTATTATACTAATAACACCAGGCTCTCTCATCACATGCATATTCCGTACTTTTCTTTCTTTTTGTTATTTTGTTTCCTATATAGTGGTTGTGTTCTTCCCAAACACAACATATCACTGTTCCAGAGGTGTCTAAGTACAGTTAGTCCTCGACTTATGACTATGATTGAGCCCCAAATTTATGTTCTTAAGTGAGACAGTTGTTAAGTGAGTTTTGCCCCATGTTACCACCTTTCTTGCCACAGTTGTTAAGTGAATCACTGCAGTTGTTAAGTTAGTCACACGGTTGTTAAGTGAATCTGGGTTCCCCATTGACTTGGCTTGTCAGAAGTTCGCAAAAGGGGATCACATGACCCTGGAACATTTTTTCTTTTATTTATTTATTTTTTTTTTCTTTTATTTTTTTTGCATTTATATCCCGCCCTTCTCCGAAGACTCAGGGCGGCTTACACTATGTCAAGCAATAGTCTTCATCCATTTGTATATTATATACAAAGTCAACTTATTGCCCCCCAACAATCTGGGTCCTCATTTTACCTACCTTATAAAGGATGGAAGGCTGAGTCAACCTTGGGCCTGGTGGGACTTGAACCAGCAGTAATTTTGTTGAGTACATTTTTTTTATTTTTTTTTATTTTGTCACAACAGTATACGCAAATATTGACATAAAACAACACATCATATAAACATATGTATAAGTAAAAGTATGCAACAACTATATTAATTTGATATAATGAAAGGGAACAATAGGACAGGAACGATAGGCACTTTTGTGCTCTTATGCACATATACATATATATTAGATAATATATAAATACATATATATTAGATAATATATGTAAGTATAAGCATGAATTGAATACATAAAATGAATACATTAAAGGGAACATTAGGACAGAGACAGTAGGCACGCTGGTGCTCTTATGCACTGCCCTTACAGACCTCTTAGGAATGGGGTGAGGCAGAGGTGGGTTTCAGCAGGTTCTGACCAGTTCTGGAGAACCGGTAGCAGAAATTTTCAGTAGTGCGGAGAACTGGTAGTAAAAATTCTGACTGGCCCCACCCCCATCTATTCTCTGCATCTCAAGTCCCAGCTATTCGGGAGGAAATGGGGATCATTAACAGTCATTAAATGCATGCTTGTAAGTCAACAGCTACATGTATCTTGTGATGGTCCAGTGGTTAGAATGCACTAGTGCCGGTTAACTCTGCTCACTGCCAGCAGTTCGATCCTGATCGGCTCAAGGTTGACTCAGCCTTCCATCCTTACGAGGTCGGTCAAATGAAGACCCAGATTGTTGGGGGGAGCACTAGAGGCTGACTCTGGAAACCGCTTTGAGAGGGCTGTAAAGCAGTATATATGTCTAAGTGCTATTGCTATGGACAATGACAATGACTGAATGACATAGTCTATCTGGATCTTGGTCTCCATCAGAATTCTCTAGGGAGAGTTTAGGGAGAGTTGACATTTCTCATTACAAGAGTTTGTGAGAAATATTAACTCTCCTAAAGAATTCTACTTTAGACCAAGGCAACCTATGTTATCCAATACATCGATGTTAGGGTTTCTGTGTTGTACCCAACAACTATTTATTAATAATGAATATTTATAGGGAAAAACCCATAAAGTGGAGGTAATGTTGTCAGAAATAGCCCAGAAGGTCCCTCATTTGCTCAAGAGAATGAGTTCTCCTACTTTCTCTTCCCACCCAGTCCCTTCTCCATAACTCCCTGTCTCCACTCCTTCCATATTTTCTCTCCTCCTCCAGGCACCCAAAGGTGCCTTTTCAAACTTTCCTTGAAGATGTGTTGCTTCTCATCCAAGAAGCTTCTTCAGTAGTAGGAGTGGCTGCAATTCTCCCCAACCTCAGAGAGAGAGAGAGAGAGAGAGAGAGAGAGAGAGAGAGAGAGAGAGAGAGAGAGAGAGAGAGAGAGAGAGAGAGAGAAAGAAAGAGAAAGAAAGAAAGAAAGAAAGAAAGAAAGAAAGAAAGAAAGAAAGAAAGAAAGAAAGAAGGAAAGAAAGTAAGTAAGAATTCTTTATTGGCCAAGTGTGATTGGACACACAAGGAATTTGTCTTGGTGCAAATGCTCTCAGTGTACATAAAAGAAAAGATACATTTGTCAAGAATTATAAGGTAAAACACTTAATGATAGTCATAGGGTACAAATAAGCAATCAAATCATACTAGGAAACAATCAATATAAATCGTAAGGATCCAAGCAACAAGTTACAGTCATGCAGTCGTAAGTGGGAGGAGATGGGTGATAGGAATAATGAGAAGATTAATAGTAATGCACATTTAATAAATAGTTTGACAATGTTGTTTAGCAGAGGGATGGCGTTTGAGAAAAAACTGTTCTTGTGTCTAGTTGTTCTGGTATGCAGTTCTCTATAGCATCGTTTTGAGGGGAGGAGTTGAAACAGTTTATGTCCAGGATGCGAGGGATCTGTAGATATTTTCACAGCCCTCTTTTTGACTCCTGCAGTATACAGGTCCTCACTGGAAGGCAGGTTGGTAGCCATTATTTTTTCTGCAGTTCAATGGAAGGCAGAGTAGCACAGAAAGTAGTGGAAAGTAGTAGCACAGAGAGAGCAGTGAGTGCATGTCCAGCTTAGCTCCTTCTCCCTGAGCTAAAATAACACTGTTCAATCAGCAACACAGAGAATGCTTCAAAAGTTTGACGTGGGCAGGTGTTGGCTGTCACCGTTTTCTACCATCTCTCACTTTCCCCCTGTCCTCAATTGCTGCCCCGTGTCTCTGGTTCCTCAATACTAAGAAGCCATCTGCTCTGAGTCCAGACTTCATGGCACCTCACCAAATTTAGATTTATCTAGTGCACCGTACTGAAGAGCACCGAGTCTCTATCTCTCTTTCTCATTCTCCAATCAACTGTTAATCAATTGATTGGGGGGAAAAGAAGGAGAAAGTAGAAGAGGAGAAAGGAAGGAAAACTGCAATCAGTTGGGTAAGAATCATCATAGCTGACCTTCCCTTCAGATGGGAGATTTGGGGCGGCGGGGGTGTGTGTGTGTTGCTCAGTGTAACTCAGGAACTCCTCAATAAAATTCTCAAGCATCTGATTAGGGTTTGTTCTGTCCCCACAGTACATTCTGTAATGGTATGTAGGACTTTCCAACATGCAAAGATTGATGTCAGCCTTGTGAGGATTCCAATATTTGAGGGGCTGCCCCAGAGAGGAAGGGGTCAAGCTATTTTCCAAAGCACCCGAAGGCCAGACAAGGAACAATGGATGGAAACTGATCGAGGAGAGATTCAACCTAGAAATAAGGAGAAATTTTCTGACAGTGAGAACCATCAACCCATGGAACAGAAGTTGCCTTCAGAAGTTGTGTGAGCTTCATCACTGGAGGCTTTCAAGAAGAGATTGGATTGCCATTTGTTTGAAATGGTATAGGGTCTCTTGCTTGAGTGGGGGTTTGGACTAGATAATCTACAAGATCCTTTTCAACTCAGTTAATCTGTTAAAAACAAAGTCCAATTGCCTTTTGCAAAAGCACCTTTGAGACAACCATGACTTGGATGACTGAGAATCTCCATAGACTCCCTGTCAAGAGAGCTTCCATTGGAGGAAAGCCAGGACCTCTGCCCATAACGATACCTCTTATTCTGAAGCTGGCTCCTTAAACCTTGCACTCAGTAACTCAGCCCTTGTGAACAGCACAGAGTTAACTCACCTATCTCAAATCATCACTATCCATTTGTTAAAGATGACTTTCACATTCTTTTTTTTTTGATAATCCCATTAACTTGCAAACATGAGCGTGCATGACTACTTCATTATACCAGCAACCCCAGTGGAAATGTTGTCTGCACCTGCACACAGACAAGGATATTTAGCTAGGAAATATATACACCGCACAGGGCAAGAAAGCAGGAATTGTAACAGCGACAGCTTGATGCGGTTGTGGGTCTTGTGTGCTCTGAGGAAGATGGGAGCAACGCCAGAGGTTCAACCGTACAGGACAGGTCTTATCAGAGGAGTCAGATAAAGAGCGTCTCTCCCATAAACAATTTGGTCAGATGTAACTTACAGAAACTCACACTGGATCAGTTAACACCCAGATCAACAAGGAACACACTTGGTGTTGAAATTCCTGGATATCTGGTGACAAGTGAGCTATGAGATCTGAGGACTTCTTGGCTGAACAACCAAGGAGAGCAACTGCAAGGCTACCGGAAGAAAAGAGGTTGGTCCAGTGGTGAAATGCAAAATTTTTTTGCTACTGGTTCTATGGGTGTGGCTTGGTGGGCGTGATTTGGGGGAGGGGTAATGGGACTGGGTGGGCGTGGCCTTTTTTTTTTTACTTTTTAAACCATTTTTACTACCTATTCGTCCAAACTGGTAGTAAAAAAAAGCTTTAAAAAAGTTTTTTAAAAAAGATTCTGACGGTCGCGCGGCACAGCTGTGATCGTCGAAACCTTTTTTTTTTTATTTTTTAAAGCATTTTTATGCTACCGGTTTGCCTGAACCGATAGTTTTTATCACTACCGGTTCACCTGAACCGGAGTGAACCGGTAGCATTTCACCCCTGGGTTGATCCATTGCAAATATACAAAGACTGAAAATAAAGAAATGATGCTTTGAAACAGAAATATTTCAAATGTTTCCAGTATTTGAGGGGCTGCCACAAAGAAGAGGGGGGGGGGAGTGTCAACCTGTTTTCAAAAGCACCAGAAGGCAGGACAAGAAGCAACGGATGGAAACTAATCAAAGAGACAAGCAACCTGAAATTAAGGAGAAACTTCCTAACAGTGTGGGAAATTAACCAGTGGAACAGCTTGCCTTCAGAAGTTGTGGGTGCTTCATCAGTGGAGTTTTTAAGAAAAGACTGGACAGCCACTTATCTGAAATGCTATAGGGCAGTGATGGCTAACTTTTTTTTTTCCTTGGGTGCCCATACCCATAATGCAATACCACACCACCCTGTGCATGCGTGCATGACTCCCCCTCTCCACCGTGAATGCGTGCACGATCCCCCCCGCGCCTCATTTTTGGCCTATCAGGCCTCCCTGATAGGACAAAAATGGCCAGAAATTACCCATTTCTGGACTTCTGGTAGGCCTGTTTTTCACCCTCCCCAGTCTCCAGAGGTTTTCCTGGAGCCTCCGGGAGGGAGAAAACGGCCTCCCCTGGTCTTCTGGAGGTCCTTCGTAGGCCAGAAATAACCTGTTTCCCAACTTCCGGGAAGCCTCACCTGGCTGGCCTGTGCACATTCGCGATGGAGCTCACCTAGGGCAACAGCTCGCATGCCCACAGATATGGCTCTGGGTGCCACCTGTGGCACACATGTGCCATAAGTTCACCATCACGGTATAGGGTCTCCTGCTTGAGCAGGGGGTTGGACTAGAAGACCTCTGTGGTTCCTCCTGTTGTGCCTCGCCCGCTTTCCCCGCAGCTGGGGCCTTCTTATCTGCTTCCGAACGCTGAGGAATGTCCTAGCATGCGCCCTGGCTCCATGCCCAGACAGGCTGAGTAAGAAGAAGCACCTCCAGCCCCCAGCCCTGGCTCCATGCCCAGGCAAATGGAGCAACTAGACCCCTCCCCCTCCCCCACAGCATGTGAGCCTGAGGAAGGTCAATTACCAACAGCTGCAGACTGGAGTGACCCTCACTTCAGGAGATTAGATAAATGGCGGCAACAGAAGGAAGGTAGGGGCAGGCCGGGATAAGTGCTGAGTCATGGAGCCACACCCCATGGCCTATATAAAGGATCTGCTTTCTGGCATTCTCTGAGTCAGGCAAAGTCTAAACATATCTTGCTGAAGTCACTTTCTGGTCTCCTGCCTGCCTTGAGAACTTTGCTAGGACTTTGGCAGAGCTGCAGAGGCATGCCTGATTCGGATTTCCCTGACCCGGCCATCAGCGGAGGAGTGGGACACGACACCTCCCTCCCGACTCTGCTCTTCTGTTATTATGTCTGAAACCGAACTACAAAGGGCAGCATTTTCCCCCTCCTGAGAAACATGAAATGCAAAGTCATCATAACCCAAGAAGGGAATCATTAGTCACTAAAACAAGGGACGGTAAGCCCAGGCGAAAAAAAAATCAATAGAAGGCTATTGCCTTGTAATACAAAGGTGGCATTGCTGATTTTTATGCCTTTGTCCTTCAGGCGCTTCTTTGCTTCTCACTTCACTCTTCCCCCCCCCCCCCTGCACTCCACTTAGGATTGTACGTGCCTCGCTCAGAGAGGCTCTCTCTTACATTCGGATGAAAGGCAGACCTTGTCTGCAATGCGAGGTGTCATCGGCTTCGTGAAAATCCACCTTTTCATCGTCAAGACGTTTGCCAAGGATCACACTCCTTGAAACTGACGAACAGGACCTTAATTCCCCAAAGCTCGCCAGGCAGAAATAAAATATTTAAATACAGAGGATGAGAATTTCATTTATTCGTTTTTATATAAAAACAAAATCTATTCTTTCTCCTTTGTTCCTTTCCATAGGGAGGGAGATGGCGCCAATGATTGACAGCTCCCTAGTTTCCAACTGCTTCTTATATATTCTTAAAAAGTTTCCGCATCTTTTTAAAGTAATTTCTTTAGCTGGAGAATTTTGGGGAAAATAGCAATAGCACTTAGACGTACATACCATTTTACAGTGCTTTACAACCCTCTCTAAGTGATTTACAGAGTCAGCATATGGCCACCCCGAACAATCTGGGTCTTCGTTTGACCAACCTTGGAAGGATAGAAGAATGAGTCAACCTTGAGCCTGGTGAGATTTGAACTGCCAAATTGCAGGCATCCGACAGTCAGCAGAAGTAGACTGCAGTACTGCACTCTAACCACTGTGCCACCATGGCAGATAGATAGATAGATAGATAGATAGATAGATAGATAGATAGATAGATAGATAGATAGATAGATAGATAGATAGATAGACAGACAGACAGACAGACAGACAGACAGACAGACAGACAGACAGACAGACAGATAGATAAAAATATCTTTTCTTTAAAAACCGCCAATGACGGAGCATCATACAACTTCTGGAGGCAAGTTGTTCCACTGATTAATTGTTCTCACTGTCAGGAAATTTCTCCTTAGTTCTAGGTTGCTTCTCTCCTTGATTAGTTTCCATCCATTGCTTCTTGTCCTGCCTTAAAAAAAAAAAAGATTGCTGCTTATTTCTCCCATATCTCTCAGCCAAACTAGGTCAATAGATGAATTAAGGAGAAATGGCCTCTGTGTTTTGTAAATCTGAGGAATCACTTAGAGGGATCACCACTGAATCAAGCCTTGATGACTTTATGAATAAACGCTTCACCAACTTTGCTTGTTTCCAGCAATATCCTCAAGTTGTCCTGAGGACATTCCAACTTCGGTCCCATCCATCTTGAATACTTCTACTCCAATATAACTTTTCCTGTTTTCTTTGATCATATTCAAAACACCTCACATCTTCTTATCTTGCAATTTTTTTCTCTCTGTGTATTGACGTTCTTGATGGAGATCTTTTTGGTCTCTTTTCCTGTTTGCTGCTGAAAGTTGTTCAAGCATTCTCCAACTATCTCTGGTTTATTGAGACAGCCTGGATCTTTTTTTCCCCTCCTCCTTTGAGTTGTTGGGAATTTTATTTAATTTTTTTGGTTTTGTTTTCACAGGGTTTCTTTATCTCTTTTCATCACTCCATCGGTTCTCTTTTACATTAAGTTAAGCATACAGAACATGTTCCTTGCAATGATTTGCTATTCTGACTATATCCACCAGGTCATATCTGGATGGCACACCTAATTTAGTTATCTATTTAAGTTTAACCTGCACCTTGGTGACGCAGTGGTTAGAGTGCAGTACTGCAGGCTCCTTCTGCTGATCACCGGCTGCCAACAGTTTGGCAGTTCAAATCTCACCAGGGTCAAGGTTGACTCAGCTTTCCATCCTTCTGAGGTGGGTAAAATGAGGACCCAGATGGTTGGGGGCAAGAGGCTGACTCTGTAAACTGCTTAGAGAGGGCTGCAAAGCACCATGAAGCAGTATATAAGTCTAAGTGCTATTGCTATTGCTATTTTTGACACCAATAATTCAGGATCTACTTCACAATCTCCACCTGGAAATCTCCTGGTTGACATAATTGCATTTTTTTCTATCCTCTGTTTCTTATTAAGCATCCAATTTTATTATTTTGATGTTATTCATCCAGCCACATTCATGGCATAGAGTCTATATTTATGTGCTTTGAAGCATCACCACCCACAAAGAACTCTTTTCACAAAGCTCTATTAACTCTTTCATTATTTCTTTGGCCCAATCCATGTCATCACCTTCAGATCTACTACTGACAATATATATATATATCTTGTTTCCCAGAAACTGGAGGGATGCCTTCAGACCAGGAGGTCTCATCTGGAACCCAGACTAGCCTAAATGATTCGCTTCTGTCCATACAGTTTTGTTGGTAACATATGACTTGTCATTGCCTGCCTTGGGTCTGATTTACGGAATGGCTTTGCGTAGCTACGTTGGTTTCACTCATCCTTCTTCAGCATTCCATATTACTTTTAATACCCTCCATCCACTTTTTCCCCAGGGCTCTAAATTTATTTATTAAAACATTTGCAAAAAACAACAACAGCAGAGAATTAATAACTACAAAAATATATTTTTTAAAAAGAAATTAACGGACAAAAGAATACAATACCAATCAATTAACTTTACAATGACCATGAAATTTGAGGTTCAACACTTCCTAATTAATTAGTTGTGTAAAACTGAATTCACCATATTATTTTTTTTTTAAAAAAGATTCGAAACTCTATAAAACTCTGAACAAGGTACCAGCGTTATTGCTATTTGTTAGCATCCCAAGGATAAATGCACATACTTATTTAGTTATTTGTCCTTTCTGTTTGTCTGCTACTATTAACAGGAATAAACTTATTATGTTTTTACAGCATCCAGGCACATTTGTGTTTTTTTAGGACTGTGATTTCTTTTGAATTCTGGAACGCCTAAAAAAAAAATCAAGCATTCAAGTCTTTGTTTTTAACTACGTGCCTTGGCAATGGTCCCTAATAGTTGGGTCTCCGGATATTATTATTAATACTGTGGTTAGTCACACCAACAGCCAGATGTTTAGATCAGATTTGGCATTTTCATCCAACCTAGCAAGTCTTTCCTGGGATAGGCAGATATTGTTGTTTAATGATGTTAAAAGTATTGTCATAGGCTGTAAACTTCCATGTAAAGCTGCCTTTTGCAATTGACTGGCAGTGATTTTGTCAATGCCAATGGTGTTCAAGTCATCACCCAAGGCATTTATTGCTATTATCTTTGCTATTTTTTGCCATAGTCCTTCTACTTCAATTTACAGGTCTTTATATTTGTATAAATTTTATATTTATATTTCAGGCATTTTATATACATATCTCTATCTCTATCTATCTATCTATCTATCTATCTATCTATCTATCTATCTATCTATCTATCTATCTATCTATCTATCTATCTATCTATATCCTGTTGTTTCCCATCTGTTCTGCTGTCTTACGGAACTGCCATATCAATTACCCAAACTTTTTTGCCATCAATAATTGTTACATCTGGGTTATTATATAATAAGCAGGTGCTTGTCTGTTTGAATTCTAAAATCCTAGCACATTTTAGCTTCATTTTCTAATACTTTGTCTATTTTGTGGACCCACCAATTTTTGCATGAAGGAAAATGATATTTCATGGAGATCTTCCAATGCACCATTGCTGTTATTTTGTCCAAGGAACTTCAAGGATAAGTCTGTGAGTCGCTATGATGTTGTTTGTTGTCATCTGTCAGTCTTCTTGCAGCAGCTAGCCAGGTGGTCCCCTGTTTCTGCATAAAGTCTACATGACCATTGAAATGGGTGACATTAGATGTTGGAAAGCTAGTGGAAAATTCCCATAAAATATCCTTTTTTCTCCTCCTTCCTTCCTTCCTTTTTCCCTCCCTCCCTCTCTCTTCCTTCCTTCCTTCCTTCCTTCCTTCCTTCCTTCCTTCCTTTCTTTCTTTTCCCTCTCTCTCTCTCTTCTTCCTTCCTTCCTTCCTTCCTTCCTTCCTTCCTTCCTTCCTTTCTTTCTTTCTTTCTTTCTTTCTTTCTTTCTTTTTTCTTTCTTTCTTGTCATTTGATAGGAGTAGTATCCCCTAATAATAGCTTATAGATAGGCAATTATATAATTCTGGAATCTCATCCCATATTTATGTCTGTTTGTTTGTTTTTTCTTGGCCTTTTGGGAAGCAGAGACATTTTTTTCCCCCATTTTACCAAAAGTTTGCTTCATTAAAATTTCCCCATTTTATTATTTTACTGCCATTCCTATTAAATCTCACTGTCTTTTATCCCTCGTGTCCTCGTGGTGTATCTTCCTTTATTATTTGGAAGAGGGGGGAAAATGGAAAAGGGGAAAAAAGACGGGGGTGGGAGATATTTCAAGCCATCCTAAGCACTTCTTTCAATCCCACCATTTATTTTTATTTATTTATTAAAAAGAAATTAATTGATGGAAATCACACACACATACACACACACCCTCATCCTTCTGAGCTCTGGGATTCGGTCTAGAGAGCCCATATCTCGCAAAGACCTGAAGTAAGATTTTTTTTATATATTTTTTATTTAATAGCGCAAGTGCTACATTGAGTGACAAAATGGTAGCTGTCATAACGCACCAGTTAACATGTCCAATATGAGGCGATTGTTTATTGTCTCCCAGGATTAGAAGACAGAAACATGACAAAGAACAAAGAACTAGGATCAATAATGCTTGGGGGAAATAAGATGGAGAAGGTTATTTACTCTGCATTGATCTGTAGCTGTGCCACATAAATGTGGTCTGTTTTTCTTTTTAGTTAACCTTTAAGCGGGAGTACACTCACAAGTAACTGGGGAGCTGACTAACAGGTGTAGATTAAGAATCGAAGGAGGTCATTGTACCTCTGTCACCACCAGGCACCCATGTAGCCGGGTCCCTGAAGAAATTTAAACATCAATAGCCATAATAAGGGCAAATTTATCAAGCTTGGCCTACTTTTTTTGCTAGGGGCCTAACGGTGTCCAGTCAGTTTGCCCTCTCTAAAGCTCAATTGATTTGGACATTCTTTTACTTGAATTGATTATTAGTTGTGACACAGCAAATTTGTTAGCTTCCAAAGCACCAGGCTAGTGTTTGCGGCGACAGAGGCTGGAAGTGGAAGAAGATCTGAGCTGGTTCAGCTTTTATCCAGGCAGGGGAAAAGAGGGAGGGCAGGGTGAGTTTGGATTGAGTGGGGATGGCCCTTTCTTGGGGAAGAATCTGAGGTGGCCAATGGAGCAAGCAACGACCTTCTGTTTGGGCCAGGAAACCAGGAAGATTGTATGTGTGAATGCCAGGATGGATTGCATTGGTTTCAGGTTGCAATTCTTTCTTTCTTTTTCTTTTCTTTCTTTCTTTCTTCTCCTCCTCCTCTTCCTCCTCCTCTTCACCTCATTTCTTTCTTTCCTTCCTTCCTTTCTTCTTCCTTCCTTCCTTTCTTTTTCTTTTCTTTCTTCCTTCTCCTCCTCCTCTTCACTTCATTTATTTCTTTCCTTCTTTCCTTCCTTCTCTTTCTTTCCTTCCTTCTTTCTTTCTTTGTCTTTCTCCTCTGCCTCCTTTGCCTCCTTCTCTTCACCTCATTTATTTCTTTCCTTCTTTCCTTCTTTCTTCCTTTGTCTTTCTTCCTTCTCCTCCTCCTCTTCACCTCATTTATTTATTTATTTATTTCCTTCCTTCCTTCTTTCTTTCCTTCCTTCCTTCCTTCTTTCTTTGTCTTTCCTCCTCCTCCTCCTCCACCTTTTCTTTCTTCTTCCTCTTCCCCTTCTTCTCCTCCTCCCCTTCCTTTTCCTTTTCCTCCTCCTCCTCCTCCTCCTCCTCCTCCTCATCTTCATTTCCTTCCTTTCTTTCCCTCCCTCCCTCCTCCTCCTCCTTTACCTCCTCTTCCTTCTTCTCCTGTTCCTCCTCCTCCTCTTCACCTCATTTCTTTCTTTCTTTCCTTTCTTTCCTTCTTTCTTTGCCTTTCCTTCCTTCTCCTCCTCTTCCTCCTCTACCACCACCACCACGGCCACCTTCTCTTTCTTCCTCCCCTTCTCTTCCTCCTCCCCTTCCTTTTCCTCCTCCTCCTCATCATCTTCATTTCCTTCTTTCCTTTCTTTCCCTCCCTTCATTTCTCTCCCTCCCTCCCTCCCTCTTTCTTTCTTTCTTCCTTCCTTCCTTCCTTCCTTCCTTCCTTCACTTTCTTTCTTTCTCCTATTTTTTGTCATTTGGTAGGAGGAAAGAGGGTCCCCCCCAAAAAAAAAATTGTTTCAAAGGTGAAGAAACGATTGCTAAGGAGCAGAGTGGATTGGGAAGTGTGAAGGATTTGCTCAAACGGCCTTTTCTTTCATTATACAATCATCTGGCCAGCCATTTTTTTAACCAGCCTGACTTCCCACGCTCCCATTAAATCCCAGGAGCAGAAGTTATGAGAAATCTCCCCAGGGATTTTTGAAGGAGGCTGTAGATTGGTGGGGGGGAAAAAAGATGTCTCCCTCAGCAACAGCTGTGCCACATTTTTCCACTTCAAACAGTAAAACAAGCCTGAAATCAAAGAGACATTTCAACTAAATGCTCAAGCACCTTCAGAGATAAATGCCTCTGTGCAAGGGGAGAGGAGTTTTCAGAAACTCAAAGCAGATGCTGGCCCAACAAGAGTAGGAAAAACAAGGAGTTTTGTTTTTCCTTCTTGGAGATCTGCATTGGCTTCAAGACGCATATTCTCAGCCGGGTACCTAAAGTGTGCTTCCTCATTGCTCTCTTTCCAGACAAAAAGTGCAAAATTGAGCCCAACGTTGATGTTGCTACGTGAAACATTTGTTACGTGAGTTTACCCCACGTTACGACTTTTCTGGGCACCGTTAAGTGAATCTTTGCATTTAATATAATATAATATAATATAATATAACAACAGAGTTGGAAGGGACCTTGGAGGCCTTCTAGTCCAACCCCCTGCCCAGGCAGGAAACCCTACACCATCTCAGTCAGATGGTTATCCAACATTTTCTTAAAAATTCCCAGTGTTGGAGCATTCACAACTTTAAACTTTGTTAAGTGAGTAGCAATAGCAATAAAACTTATATACCGCTTCATAGTGCTTTTACAGCCCTCTCTAAGTGGTTTACAGAGCCAGCCTCTTGCCCCAACAATCTGGGTCCTCATTTTACCCACCTTGGAAGGACGGAAGGCTGAGTCAACCTTGAGCCGGTCAGGATTGAACTGCTGGCAGTGGGCAGAACTTGCCTGCAATGTTGCAATGTTGCATTCTCACCACTAGGAAGGAAGGAAGGAGGGAGGGAGGGAGGGAGGGAGGGATAGCAGACATACATCACTTCCCAGTGCTTCACAGCCCCCACTAAGCAGTTCAGAGTTAGCATATGGCCCCCAACAATTTGGGTCCTCATTTTACCCATCTCGGAAGGACAGAAGGCTGAGTCAACCTTGAGTCTGGTGAGACTCGAACTGCCAAATTGCAGGCACTCAGCAGAAGTAGCCTGCAGTACTGCACTCTAACTGCTGCGCCACCATGGCTCATGGTTGTAATGGGGTTGTGAAGGGCCTTAGTGTATTCTCGCCTCTTGAAAAAGCACCTTCAGGACAACCATGACCTGGATGACTGAAAATCTTTACCAACTTGGAGTTTATGAATCTTTCTTGCTTAAAGGTTCAAACTGAGGCAGGTCTGACCGCTGTACTAAGATGGGCAGTACTCTTTTAAGCTAAAGCTAAATATCTGGCTAAATCTAATTTTCTTTCAGTTCAATAACTACATGTAAAGAGTTAACGTGTTTTTTTCCATATTTCTCACCTCCCAATTGGCTTCAGAACAAATTAAAATTTGAAGCGGACGAACCCGGAAAGGATCTTGTCTCGGCTTCTGCAGCCCTCGACAAACGGAGCAAAACATTCAAGGTGGCTTTTGCAGCCAGAAACGCAAATGGATCGGTGTTTTGATGATCTATTAAGAAAGCACTTTTCCTGTTAGTGCACTGAAGATCATCTGCCTGTCTCACCCAGAGTCCTTGTCCAGACTGACCCTGTTTACTTGCATTGTCTGGTTTGCTGGCTCCCTTCCCAGAAGTCTACCCTTTCTAGCCATGGCATCGATCATTGCTAGAGTCAAGAAGACAAGCCCTACCTGATGGGAAAGGCAGAAGTCTCCTCTCTCTTGCCATATGCCAGGAATTGTCAGCGGCTGCTCAAAATCAGGGCTCTGCCTTCTTGTGCCAAAAAATCCAGCCCCTTCTCTGCATCTGCCAAAAGAAGAAACCAACCAATTCCTCTTCTGCATAATTATTTCCACAAGGAACTACTGCCGACAGGCTCCTGATTGGGGTTCGCTTTGCTTTGCTTTGCTTCAGGGGTGTAATCCAGAAGGTTCTGACAGGTTCTGGAGAACTGGTAGTGGAAATTTTGAGCAGTTTGGAGAACCGATAACTATCACCTCTGGGTGGCCCCAGAGTGGGATGGGAATGGAGATTTTGCAATATCCTTTCCCCAGGAATGGGGAGGGAATGGGGATTTTGCAGTATCGTTCCCCTGCCACACCCACCAAGCCACACCATGCCCACCAAGCCACGCCCTCAGAACCAGTAGTAAAAAAAATTGGATTTCACCACTGCTTTGCTTTGCTTCGGTTTTGTTTTTAGAGGACTTGGGGCTAAATTCCAAGTAAGAGACCTTGTCACATGCAAATCTGGAGCCTGTTTCTGCTATGACAACTCCCCCTCCAACCCCCACCTCTTTTTTTTTTATTATTTGAATTTATATCCCGCCCTTCTCCGAAGACTCAGGGCGGCTTACACTATGTTAAGCAATAGTCTTCATCCATTTGTATATTATATACAAAGTCAACTTTTATTGCCCCCAACAATCTGGGTCCTCATTTTACCTACCTTATAAAGGATGGAAGGCTGAGTCGACCTTGGGCCTGGTGGGACTTGAACCTGCAGTAATTGCAAGCAGATGTGTTAATAACAGACAGACTTAGTCTGCTGAGCCACCAGAGGCCCAATGAAATGCTGCTGCTGAAATTCCTCTTATTTGGAGTGTATCCAATATTTGAAGGGCTACCACAAAGACCCAAGGGACACGCTGGCTCAGTGGCTAAGATGCTGAACTTGTCGATCAAAAGGTCGGCAGTTCAGCAGTTCGAATCCCTAGTGCTGCGTGAGCTCCCGCTACTTGCCCCAACTTCTGCCAACATAGCAGTCCGAAAGCATGTTAAAAAATGCAAGTAGAAAAATAGGGACCACCTTTGATTGGAAGGTAACAGCATTCTGTGCGCCTTTGGCATTGAGTCATGCTGGCCACATGACCACGGAGACGTCTTTGGACAGCGCTGGCTCTTCGGCTTTGAAACGGAGATGAGCACCGCCCCCTAGAGTCGGGATCGACTAGCACATATGTGCAAGGGGAACCTTTACCTTTTAGCTTATCACAAAGAAGAGGGGGTCAATCCCTTTTCCAGAGCATCAGATGGCACAGTAAGAAACAATGAATGGAAACTAATCAAAGAGAGAAGCAACTCAGAACTAAGGAGAAATTTCCTGACAGCGAGAGTAATTAACCTAGAATAGGAACAGTTTGCCTTCAGAAGTTGTGGATGCTCCATCCCTGGAGGCTTTTAAGAAGAGACTGGACAGCCACTTGTCTGAAATGGCATAGGGTTGGATGGCACAAGGTGTTGTGTCTGCACCCCTCCAAGCCGGGCCCCATGCCAAAAAGTGACTTGGAAAGTGAGGGGGAAGGGCCATCAGGACTTACCTCGGAAGCACCAGCCTCCCTGGATCAGTTCCAGGAGCCAGAAGCAGGCCAGGTGGAGGAGATAACAAGGCCTCCGTCCCCTGACTCTTTCCCCCCCCCAGGCCACGCCTCCAGACCCAGCTGATGGCAATCAGGCCTGGCTGGACCCTAGGTTTCATAGGCAGGAGAGGCGGGAACAACAGAAGCAGGGGTGGGGCAGGCCTAGGAAGTGCTGAGTCATGGAGCCACACCCCACAGGATATAAAAGCAGCAAGGGCTGCTATGCCTCTTTGTAGCAGGCAAATCAACTGCTTGACTAGAGCTGAAGTACTGTTTGTTGACTCATCGGCATCAAGGGAGATAACAGAGGCACTTGGCAGGCGCTCGCTAGTTTGCTGCCAGAGCTGATAGTGCCGGCTAATTAAGCCATCGCTCGGATGGAGGTGAGGGGGACAGAACACAAGGTCTCTTTCAGGTCTGTTATTCTGTTATTCTTATTCTGGAGGCAGGAAGCATGAATGGTATAAATCCTTGGGGAAAATTCCTATTTCTAAAAACCTGTAGAATCTCCTCTGAGCATCACGTTCAGTGTAGAGATATCAGCTTTTCATGACATCCCAATGTCAGTAACTGTGTTCATTGCCATCAACAGTCTGATCTCCATCGTCATTCTCAAACTTTGCACTCTTTGGATTTAAAGATTTAGGCAAACTTTGAGTCCTGCCTGTTATCTCCCAAACTGAATCAGCATAAGCTGTAAGTTGTAACCAAGACAGAGCTAAAGATGGACAAGACCAAATCATATGAGTTGGTGAGCCCTCAAATTTTGTATGGTGGAAATGAAGCTACTCTGATATCCTAAGCTTCTTTAAACATTTACTGAACACAAAAACAGCCCAATATTTTCTGATGAATTCACAGTAAGTTCTTTCTTAAATCGTAAGAGTTTTCCTAAGAACTGCATGTTCTAAAACATAATAAAATAAAACAATGTTCTGTAACAACATTGCCAAAAAGGCATTAAGAATTGTTGACCAAATCTTGCATAGTTTCTTCTCTGGTAATATTGTACTACTAACTAGAGCATATAAAACATTTGCTAGGCCAATTCTAGAATACAGCTCATCTGTCTGGAACTCACACTGCATATTGGACATTAATACAATTGAAAGGGTCCAGAGATATTTTACAAGAAGAGTCCTCCACTCCTCTACCCGCAATAAAATACCTTATGCCAACAGACTTCAAATTTTGGGCTTAGACAACTTAGAACTACACCGACTTTGGTCTGACCTAAGTGTAGTACATAAAATTATCTGCCATAATGTCCTACTTGTCAATGACTACTTCAGCTTCAACCACAACCATACACGAGCAAATAATAGATACAAACTCAAGGTAAACTGCTCCAAACTCGATGGCAGAAAATACGACTTCATCAACAGAGTGGTCAATACCTGGAATGCACTATCTGACTCTGTGGTTTCTTCCCCAAACCCCCAAAACTTTAACCGTAGACTGTCTACTGTTAACCTCACCCCATTCCTAAGAGATCTGTAAGGGGGCGGGCATAAGCGCACCAGCATGCCTACCGTCCCTGTCCTAATATTCCTTTTTACTCTTACTCTTTTCATATATCCAAATTATGTTTATACTTTTACCTGTTATCTTATGTATGCTTGACAAATAAATAAATAAATAAATAAATAAATAAATAAATAAATAAATAAATAAATAAATAAATAAATAAATAAATAAGCAGTTGAAACCTAGAAGTCCCTGTTTTGAAAATGGTTTTGTTCAGCCATCATTTTTTTTTAATTTCATTTTGTCACAACAGTATACACAAACATTGTCATAAATAAAACAACATATCATGAAGAATATATATATATATATAAGTAAAAAGATATGCATCAGCTATATTAATTTGATATAATAAAGGGAACAATGGGACAGGAACGGTAGACACTTTTGTGCTCTTATGCACGCCCCTTATAGTCCTCTTAGGAATGGAGTGAGGTCAATAGTAGACAGCTTTTGGTTGAAGATTTTGGGATTTTGAGAAGAGACTATGGAGTCAGGTAATGAGTTCCAAGCATTAACAACTCTGTTGCAGAAGTCATATTTTCTGCAATCAAGTTTGAAGCGGTTGACATTAAGCTTGAATCTATTTTTTGCTCTTGTAATATTGCGATTGAAGCTGAAGTTGAACCCCCTCTTTTTTTCTGCCTTCTCAGATAAACAGTGAAACATTTATTTATCCAGTGGCGGATAGAGGTCAGGGAGTCAGAACTACCAAGCATGTTCATCAGATATTGGCAACAAAGCTAACGCCATGTATTAATTAATGCAGCTTTTCAGGCAAGAGAGAATTTTGAAGTAGTGGTGTAAGGTCAAAAAGGCCCCCCTCTCTCTTTGTCTGTGTGTGTGTGCAGTGGTGCACATACATACTGATGTGGGCCACATGGAACTATGTTTGCTTCTATTTATATGCTAACAACTCCTTTCATAGCTTCGGTTGTCCCAGGTAAGTTTGGATGCAAAACCTTGGAAACAGTTCAACTTCTAAAGCTTCCCTTTCTTTCTATTATTTCAGTTATGTTTTATTTATTTATTTATTTATTTATTTATTTATTTATTTATTTATTTATTTATTTATTTATTTATTTATTTAGATTTTTATACCGCCCTTCTCCCGAAGGACTCAGGGCGGTGTACAGCCAAAGTATAAAAACAACATAATGTACAATTAAAACAAAACCTTAAAACAAACATAATCCATAAATGGCCGAAATTAAAACAATCAAATTTAAAAACCCATAAAATTTATAAATAATAACCCCGATTAAAATTGTTTAGAATTAAAAGTTTAGAATTAAAAATTTAAGCCAGTCCCGCTTGAATAAACAAATGCGTTTTCAGCTCACGGCGAAAGGTCCGAAGGTCGGGTAATTGGCGCAAACCAGGGGGAAGTTCGTTCCAGAGCGTAGGAGCTCCTACAGAGAAGGCCCTTCCCCTGGGGGCCGCCAGCCGACATTGCTTGGTGGACGGCACCCTGAGAAGACCCTCTCTGTGTGAGCGTACAGGTCGGTGGGAGGCATAAGGTAACAGCAGGCGGTCCCGTAAGTACCCGGGCCCTAAGCCATGGAGCGCTTTAAAGGTGGTAACCAAAACCTTAAAGCACACCTGAAAGATAGTGTTTCTAGTCCTTAAGTTGTATAAGCAAACTTATACAACTTATTATTGTATAATATTATACAACACATTTATGACATTTTTCTTCCAGGAGTTTAGTCTCCACGGAACAGTTCAAGTTTCTATTCTGACATTGGGAGAATATAGATCTGAAATCTCAAATCCTACAATTTGGGGAAATTAGTTCCAGTATTTATTTTATTTTTTTATGGTTCAGAATAAGTACAAGTTCAAAATTAAGGTATTCAGCAAAAATCTGAAAATGCAGATTTTTTTTTTTAATTCAGGCAGATCTGTCAAGCACAGGAAAATCAGGAAACCCAGCTGTTCAAATGAATATAAAGGTTTATTGCAAGCTTATGCTCTCTACAAGAATCTGAACTACTAATGGTCAAAGCAAATTGGCAGTAGAGAAGAGTCAGTGGAATTCGAGGTGGCTGGATTTAGTTCTGTTGTGAGTACAAAGGGATTCGAGACTGATATGTTTGACCCTGCCCTCGGGCTCAGCCTGGTCTCCTACAAGATCTTGACTACACACAGAGAGAAAATAATCAAATGCTGGTTAAGTTGCAAGAAATATATATTGAATGACAAGGCCAAGGGCATTTGTAGCTCCTTGGGGATTAGATCTCCTCAATGGAAGATCCAAGGATGTGGGTGAAAAGCTTTCTGTGATCTCCTTGGATTCTTGCATCACGTGCCACATGATTTTAGGATTGAAATTCTGTAGTGTAGGAGAAGGAGTGGCAGAACCTGCAGGTGGAGTTAAAAGAGTAGCCTAGAATCTCTACAAAGCCACAAGCGAATTAATTTTATTTCATCAAGCATGTATTTTATGACAAATACAGGTGTAAACATAACCATAAATACATGAAAAGGATACGAATAAAAGAAAACATTAGGACAGGGACGGTAGGCATACTGGTGCGCTTATGCACGCCCCTTACAGAGCTCTTAGGAATGGGGTGCGGTCGACAGTAGACAGTCTAAGGTTAAAGTTTTGGGGATTTGGGGAAGAAACCACAGTCAGGTAGTGCATTCCAGGAGTTGACAACTCTGTTACTGAAGTTGTATTTTCTGCAGTCTAGTTTGGATCGGTTTACCATGAGTTGATATCTATTGTGTGCTCTTGTATTGTTTTGGTTGAAGCTGAAGTATTCATTGGCTGGTAGGACATTGTAGCAGATGATTTTATGAACTATGCTTAGGTCAGACCGAAGACGGCGAAGTTTTAAATTTTCTAAGCCCAAAATTTCGAGTCTGGTGGCATAAGGTATTTTGTTACAAGCAGAGGAGTGGAAGACTCTTCTTATGAAATATCTCTGGAGTTGTTCAATTGTATTAATGTCCAGTATGCAGTGCGGGTTCCAGACAGATGAGCTGTGTTCAAGAATTGTTCTGGCAAAAGTTTTGTATGCCCTAGTCCAAGTTTCCTGGAATTCCATTGACCCTTATCTAACTCCAGCCAGGTGCTAACTGTTGAGAAGATTCTTATGCCTAGGCATGAATAAATAAATTTAATTGAACCTTCATGTGTGAACCTGGACATTCGTACCTGGCATGTAGCTTGCTTGCACCCATACTCTTCTTAATCTGTGCTAGCCAAGGTAGATTGAAAGGTTTGCGTAACATGAAGGCTAACAGATATTGGACAGAAATCTGTAGAATCATGGTTAATCTGTTCAGTCTAGGATCCAGAACATATCTCTCAGAACTCCATCCAGCCTTTACCTGAACACTTCCAGACTAATTCTACTTTATATTCAGCACCCACATTGTAGTATTCAAGATTCCTGAAAATCATTGTACGTACAGTATTCTAAAATTTAGAATAAGTGAAATATTAGTGTACACACTTTTATATAGTAGATGCAGATAGAGATAAAGATCCAAGAGAGTAGCCAAGACACTCATCTCCAGAACAAAACGCCTAGCTGACGAACAACACCTAAAAACCGAACTACACACTCTCACTAACGTACTAACATCCAATGGATTCCAGAGAAATAAGATTACCAAACTAATCCAAAAAGAACCCCCCACTAAAATCCAAGACAGAGAACAAGAAAACGGCACAGCCCTCCTCCCATATGTAAAAGGCACCACAGACAGAATCAGCAAGATCCTCCACAAACACAACATCAAGACAGAATGAATATATATATATATTCATTCCTGAAAATCATTTTACATATAGTATTTAACTCTGATTCCTGTGCAAAGTTAGATCCAAGCAAATCTGGATGTTGGCTTTTGTTGTTTTACTTTTTTTCCAGCTTTAAGCATGTTCTAATCCTGTTCAGTCAGGGTTTCTTTTAAAAGGCATGCACATTTGTATGCAGAGCATGTTTTGTGTGTAATTTTAATTTACAAATTTTAATGTCATGTTGGAGTTATGACTTCCACTGCAAAATTGGGAAACCATCAGCGTTATAGGAATGCTGAATGGTGTATAATTCAAAAAGTACAAATTGGGTTCTATTTAAACAGAAACAAGCACATTTTGGACCTTTCCCTGCACAAAAATGTATTGATCCAGTGTTTCTGAGAGCATGTTAAGTTTTATGCTTCTCTTTCGAAATTGTTCAGCCTTCAGAGTAAACCAAAGGAAAGCAAAAATAAATACATTTCATGAATTGCCCTTGGAGGCATGATAGGAAGAAGCAGCAGCTTTGTTTATGGTAGCTAAAAACCAGAAGGAGTCCGGTACCCCTTTTTCCAAACATCGAATGTTATTCAAAGTCAGAAGAACTAGAACAGTGGCTCTCAACCTTTATAGTGCTGCGACCCCTTTAATACAATTCCCCACAATGTGGCGACCCCAACCGTAAAATTATTTTTTTTTCGGCGGCAATCTCCGCGCGCCTCAACAGCCGCAGAAGGGGAAAAAATGGCAAACTATTTATTGTGCCTGAAGCCGTATTGGCTAGCGATCTGAACTGCTTGCGATTGCCTTTAGGACGGAGGCGTTAAAGCGGAGACTCCTCCCCAATTAAGTTTATCGCGCCTGAAGCCAGATTAGGCTAGCGATTGGGAGTGATTGCAGCTGGCTTGAGAGGGAGACATCAGAGCAAAGATTTCTCTCTTTTTTAATTTATCGCACCTGAAGCCGAATTCGAGATTCTTCGACTCGCAAGTATACTTCCCATATTTCCGATGGTCTTAGGCGACCCCTGGCAAATCGGCATTCGACCCCCAATGGGGTCACAACCCACAGGTTGAGAACCGCTGAACTAGAACTAAGGAGAAATTTCTCGACAGGGAGAACAATGAACCGGTGGAACAACTTGCCTCCAGAAGTTATTGGTTCCCCATCACTGGAGGCTTTCAAGAGACTAGACAGCCACTTGTCTGGAATGGTATAGTGGTCTCCTGCTTGTGCAGGGAGTTAGACAAGGGTGGGCTGCTGTGGGTTCTCAGGGGCAGGAGAACCTCTAGCTAAGATTCTGTGCAGTTCGGAGAACCCCCAAATCCCACTCCTGGCTGGCCCAGCCCACCCTACCCCGCCCCTCCTCACACAGCCCATTTTGGATGCAGGTAAGGGCAGGGCGTGCATGGAGGCTCAGGAAGGGTGAAAAACAGGCTTACTGGAAGTTCAGGAAGGCCAGAAATGGGCCTGTTTCCGGCCTCCAGAGGGCCATTTTCACCCTCCCGTAGGCTCAAGAAAAGCCTCCAGAGCCCAGGGAGAGCAAAAACACACACACACACACCCCTCTGTGGTGCAGGAGGCCACTAGGCCACGCTCGCTATGGCCATGCCCACCCAGCAACCGGGCAGAGAACCCCTTGCTAACATTTTTGAAGCCCACCCCTGGAGTTAGACTAGATGACCTGCAAGGTTCCCTTCTAGCTCTGTTATTCTATGCTCTTTGTTGACTTCATCGGATGCACACAGCAGTATCAGATGAAGTGAGCTGCAGCTCTAAATAACATTTGTTGGTTGGGGAAGATGTTGCTAGGTTCTTCCTTATATTTTAGTGCCACATCTATCAATGATTTTATTGATAGCAACTCTACTGTTGTAAATATCTTATTCAGCGACAGGAGGCAACAGAGTTAATATCACCATGTCGTGTTTTCTTTGCTTATTTGCTTTCCACTATTTTTCACTTTTCAGTTGCCTCTCTTGAAGATAGAATCTTGGTTTTTACTCGTAAAATGAAGTGGTGGGTTGTTGTGTTTTTTTTTTGCAAATCTTTCTCTCCATCAGGAAAAAAAAACCAATATCAGGCAGCAGGAAGCTGTTGTTGAGGGTAACGAACAGGAAACGATGAAGCTTGTATTGCATTGTAATTTTATTGTGATTTTATATGCAGGTAGTCTTCAGCTTACAACCACAACTGAGCCTCAAATTTATGTTGTTAAGTGAGAAATTTGTTAAGTGGGTTTTGCCCCATTTCACTACTTTTCTTGCCATATTTGTTAAGTGACTCACTGCAATTCATATATATATATATATGAATGCAGGTTTTGGTATGTTCGGGTCTTTTCCCGTGTAAGATTGGAAATATTTAGGCAACGTTTCGATGAGATCTCACTCATCATCTTCAGGCTTTGGCTTTGATCTTATGTGAGCAATAAGAACATAAGAACAAATGCTTACATAAGAACAAAGCCAAAGCCTGAAGATGATGAGTGAGATCTCATCGAAATGTTGCCTAAATACTTCCAATCTTACACGGGAAAAGAACCGAACATATCAAAACCTGCATACATATATCCGTGAAAACATACGATCGGGTCTTTTCCCATGTAAGGTTGAAAGTATCTAGGTGACGTTTTGACGAGGTCCCACTTGTCATCTTCAGGCTGGTGCTTTTGGCTCGCACAAGCATGAAGCCGAAAGCACCAGCCTGAAGATGACGAGTGGGACCTCGTCGAAACATCACCTAGATACTTTTAACCTTACACGGGAAAAGACCTGAATACACCAAGTCCTACATATATATATATATATAATTTGCTCCCAGAAGCACGAAGCTGAAGCCTGAAGATGACGAATGAGACTTCGTCGAAACGTCACCAAGACACTTCCAATTTTACGCGGGAGAAAACCCGAATAACCAAAGACATATATATATGCAGGTTTTGGTATGTTTGGGTCTTTTTCCATGTAAGATTGGAAATATTAAATACGTTTGATGAGATCTCACTCATCACCTTCAGGCTTTGGCTTTGATCTTATGTGAGCAATAAGAACATAAGAACAAATGCTCACATAAGAACAAAGCCAAAGCCTGAAGATGATGAGTGAGATCTCATCGAAACGTTGCCTAAATACTTCCAATCTTACACGGGAAAGAACCCATATCAAACCTGCATACATATATCCGTGAAAACATCGATCGGGTCTTTTCCCATGTAAGGTTGAAAGTATCTAGGTGACGTTTTGACGAGGTCCCACTTGTCATCTTCAGGCTGGTGCTTTTGGCTCGCACAAGCACGAAGCCGAAAGCACCAGCCTGAAGATATTAAATTTTAAATTTCAAAATTAAAATTAAAAATTAAAATTAAGTATTTATTCTTACATGGGAAAAGACCTGAATACCAAGTCCTACATATATATATATATATAATTTGCTCCCAGAAGCACGGCTGAAGCCTGAAGATGACGAGTGGGACCTCGTCAAAACGTCACCAAGACACTTCAATTTCTGGGAGAAAACCCGAATAACCAAAGACATATATATATGCAGGTTTTGGTATGTTTGGGTCTTTTCCGTGTAAGATTGGAAATATTTAGCAGCGTTTGATGAGATCTCACTCATCATCTTCAGGCTTTGGCTTTGATCTTATGTGAGCAATAAGAACATAAGAACAAATGCTTACATAAGAACAAAGCCAAAGCCTGAAGATATTAAATTTTAAATTTCAAAATTAAAATTAAAAATTAAAATTAAGTATTTATTCTTACATGGGAAAAGACTCAAACAAACCAAAACCTTCATACATATACCCGTGAAAACCTACGAAAACACACACACATATATATATGCAGGTTTTGGTATGTTTGGGTCTTTTTCCATGTGGTTGAAAGTATCTAGGTGACGTTTGGCGAGGTCCCTTGTCATCTTCAGGCTGGTGCTTTTGGCTCGCACAAGCATGAAGCCGAAAGCACCAGCCTGAAGATGACGAGTGGGACCTCGTCACATCACCTAGATACTAACCACGGAAAAGACCTGAATACACCAAGTCCTACATATATATATATATATAATTTGCTCCCAGAAGCACGAGGCTGAAGCCTGAAGATGAATTAAATTTTAAATTTCAAAAATTAAAATTAAAAAAATTAAAAAAATTAAATTAAAATAAAATAAAATAAAAAAGTATTAAAATAATTTAAACTTAATAATTAAATTAAGTATTTATTCTTACATGGGAAAAGACTCAAACAAACCAAAACCTTCATACATATACCCGTGAAAACCTACGAAAACACACACACACACACACACACACACACATATATATAAAATACATATATATGTATGTATTTTAATTTTGTGAGATATATTTTAATTTTGTGAGTTGCCTTGTGGAAAATTGGGCCACAAGATCAATCAATCAATCAATCAAATAAATAAATAGATTGCAGAAAAATTGGAGCAGTGGCAACATCGCCACCGAGCAGGGCTGCCATGTATGTCCTCTTCTTCTTTTCCCATTATACCTGAAGTTATGGTAGATCGCAAAATAGGGTCACATAAATCGAATCGCAAGCTTGTCCAGAAGGCAAGACAAGAAACAATGGATGGAAACTAAGCGAGGAGAGAAGCAACCTGGAATTAAGGAGAAACTTCCTAACAGGGAGGACAATTAACCAATGGAACAGCTTGCCTCCAGAAATCGTGGGCGCTCCATCATTGGAGGTTTTTAAGAAGAGACTGGACAGTCATTTGTCTGAGATTGTATAGGTTCTCCTGCTTGAGCAAGGGTTGAACTAGAAGACCTCCAAGGTCCCTTCCAGCTCTATTATATTCTAAGGCGTTCATTGCCTGCGACAGTGCAAAACAGACGAGGTGAGATGGGTGACAAACAAACAAAATGAAGAAACCAACAAAATAAATTGAAAAAGGAAAGGATGACACATGGTGTATAGACAAGGGGTAGCTTTGTCTTGTTCGTTTTATGAACTGTATTTTTATTGGTCAAACTAAAGTTCTGTCTTCTGAATTCCTACTTCTGGTTTTGGTTTTTTTTGAGGGGGACTCCTTCTCCATCCCCCCTCCATCTGTCTTGTCTGTCAGGGGTGGGCTGACCTTGCCTCATTTCATGCCCTGTTTAAAAAAAAACAAAATGCCCTTGGGAAACGGGAAGGCATTTTCAGCATTGCAATAGAGCCATCTTCTGGCAGGCCACTGACTTGGGGGCCTTACCTGGTTTTGTGAAAACCTGCTGCTGCCAATTTTTGACAAGGATGAACATAACTGAGGGGAGCCACAAAGATGATTAGGGGTCTGGAAGCTAAAATATATGATGAATGATTGGGGGATTTGAGTGTGGCTCTCCGACCTCTTCTTGAGGTTATTTGAACAGAACAGAACAACAGAGTTGGAAGGGAACTTGGAGAATAGAATAGAATAGAATAGAATAATTAGAATTAGAAAGAATAGAATAGAATAGAATAATTAGAATTAGAAAGAATAGAATAGAATAGAATAGAATAGAATAGAATAGAATAGAATAGAATAGAATAGAATAGAATTAGAAAGAATAGAATAGAATAGAATAGAATAGAATAGAATAGAATCAAATTGAATCGAATAGAATAGAATAGAATAGAATAGAATAGAATAATTAGAATTAGAATTAGAAAGAATAGAATAGAATAGAATAGAGTAGAATAGAATAGAATAGAATAGAATAGAATAATTACAATTAGAAAGAATAGACTAGACTAGACTAGAATAGAATAGAATAATTAGAATTAGAAACAATAGAATAGAATAGAATAGAATAGAATAGAATAGAATAGAATAGAATAGAATAGAATAGAATAGAATAGAATAGTGGATGTCTTCTAGTTCAACCCTCTGCTCAGGCAGGAAACCTTGTACTATTTCAGGCAAATGGCTGTCCAATCTCTTCTTAAAAACTTCCAGTGATGAAGCACCCACAACATCTGGAGGCAAGTTGTTCCACTGATTAATTCTTCTAACTGACAGGAAATTTCTCCTTAGTTCTAGATTGCTTCTCTCCTTGAATAGTTTCCACCCATTACTGCTTGTCTTGCCTTCTGGTGCTTTGTAGAATAGATTTGAGCCCCTGTCTCAAAGGTGTTTTTTCAGGAGGCAACTGAACTTACTTGTTTTTTCTTCTTTGAAGATGTTTTGCTTCTCATCCAAAAAGCTTCTTCAACTCTGACAGGATAGTGGGGAATGGAAGGATTTATATTCCTTGCAGACAGCTGGTCATTTGCATCTTTTTTTAGAGGGTCGTTGAAGAACTTGGAGGTTTATCTGTGTCCTCAGGGTCACCTGAATAGTGCAAATGGTTCCTGTAGTCTGCATTTTTTCCTCTGGAAATCCATTCCTCCTCTCACACCATTCCAAGGGTGTTCATCCCAAATTGGATAGCTAAAACTCTGTAGAGATTCTCAATCATCCAGGTCGTGGTTGTCCCAAAAGTGCTTTTTTTTCGGGAGGCAACTGGACTTTCTTGTTTTTTCTTCTTTTGAAGTCATTTCACTTATTTATTTATTTATTTATTTATTTATTTATTATTTAAATTTGTATACCGCCCTTCTCCCGAAGGACTCAGGGCGGTTCACAGCCAGGTAAAAATACAATACAATAAATACAAATTAAAATACAATTAAAAAACTTATTAAAATTGGCCAGGATTAAAATTTAGAGCTAAAAACCCATTAAAACCCATTAAAACACTAACCCAGTCCAGCGCAGATGAATAAGTAGGTTTTAAGCTCATGACGAAAGGTTCGGAGGTCCGGAAGTTGGCGAAGTCCTGGGGAGTTCGTTCCAGAGGGCGGAGCCCCACAGAGAAGGCCCTTCCCTGGGCGTCGCCAGACGACACTGTCGCTACCGACGGCACCCTGAGGAGCCCCTCTCTGTGAGAGCGCACGGGTCGGTGAGAGATATTCGGTAGCAGCAGGCGGTCCCGTAAGTATCGGCCCTATGCCATGGGCGCTTTAAAGACATTCACCAACACCTTGAAGCGCACCGGAAGGCCACAGGTAGCCAGTGCAGCCGGCGCAGGATAGGTGTCACTCGGGAGCCACGAGGGCTCCCTCAATCACCAGCGCAGCTGCATTCTGGACTAACTGTAGCCTCCGGATGCCCCTCAAGGGAGCCCCATGTAGAGAGCATTGCAGTAGTCAGGCGAGGCGTCACAAGGGCGTGAGTGACTGTGCACAAGGCATCCCGGTCTAGAAAGGGGCGCAATTGGCGCACCAGGCGGACCTGGTGGAAAGCTCTCCTGGAGGCGGCCGTCAAATGGTCTTCAAAAGACAGCCGTTCATCCAGGAGAACGCCCAAATTGCGCACCCTCTCCATCGGGGCCAATGACTTGCTCCCCACAGTCAGCCGCGGACTCAGCTGACTGTGCGGGATGCCGGCATCCACAGCCACTCCGTCTTGGAGGATTGAGCTTGAGCCTGTTCCTCCCCATCCAGACCCGTCGGCTTCCAGACACCGGGACAGCACTTGATGGCTTCATTGGGGTGGCCGGTGTGGAAAAGTACAGCTGGGTGTCATCAGCGTACAGCTGGTACCTCACACGAAGCCACTGATGATCTCACCCAGCGGCTTCATATAGATGTTGAACAGAAGGCGAGAGAATCGGCCCTGCGGCACCCACAAGTGAGGCGCGCGGTGACCTCTGCCCGTCAACACCGTCTGCGACGGTCGGAGAGATAGGAGGAGAACCACCGATAAACGGTGCCTCCACTCCCAATCCCCCAACCGGCGCAGCAGGATACCATGGTCGATGGTATCGAAAGCCGCTGAGAGGTCTAATAGGACCAGGGCAGAGGAATAACCCCTATCCTGGCCCTCCAGAGATCATCCACCAACGCGACCAAAGCCGTCTCAGTGCTGTAACCGGGCGGAAGCCGGACTGGAGCAGGTCCAGATAGACAGTTTCCTCCAGGTGAAGGGGAAACTGATATGCCACCATACTCTCTACAACCTTCGCTGAGCGGGTTGGAGACTGGACGATAATTACCTAAAACAGCGGGTCAGGAAGGCTTCTTGAGGAGGGCCTCACCACCGCCTCTTTCAAGGCGGCGGAAGACTCCCTCCAACAAAGAAGCACTCGTAATCCCTGGAGCCAGCCTCGTGTCACCTCCTGAGTGGCCAGCACCAGCCAGGAGGGCACGGGTCCAATAAACATGTGGTGGCATTCAATCTACCCAGCAACCTGTCCATGTCCTCGGGAGTCACAGGGTCAAACTCATCCCACACAACATCACCAAGACCGCCCTCAGACGTCCCGTCCGAATCGCTGCAATCTTGGTCCAGACCGTCCTTCAGCTGAACGATTTTATCGTATAGATAACCGTTAAACTCCTCAGCACGTCCCTGCAACGGGTCATCCCGCTCCCCCTGGTGAAGGAGGGAGCGGGTCACCCGAAACAGGGCAGCTGGGCGGTTATCTGCCGGCGCAATGAGGGAGGGGGCGGAGCAACGCCTCGCTTCCCTCAATGCCACTAGGTAGGGCCTAGTAAAGGATCTAACTAGTGTCCGATCAACCTCTGAGCGGCTGGACCTCCAGGAACTCTCTAGGCGTCTTCTCCGGCGTTTCATCCCCTCAGCTCCTCGGAGAACCAAGGGCGGTTGGGATCTCGCCGGGTCAGAGGCCGCAAAGGCACGACACGGTCTAAAGCCCGGCCGCAGCCCGTTCCCAGGCTGCAGCTAGTTCCTCTGCCGTGCCGTGAGCCAGACCCTCAGGAAATGGCCCAAGCTCCGTCCGGAACCTCTCTGGGTCCATCAGGCGCCTGGGGCGGTACCAGCGTAATGGTTCCGTCTCCCTGCGGTGTTGGGTAGCGGTCAGAAAGTCCAGGCGAAGGAGAGTGATCTGACCATGACAAAGGTTCAATGACTATTTCCTTTAAGTCCAGATCTCTCAACCACTGACCAGAGACAAAATCAGGTCCAGTGTGCCACCCCGATGTGAGTGGGGCCATCCACTACTTGAGTCAGGTCCAAGGCCGTCATGGAAGCCAAGAACTCCCGAGCTACCGTCGATGACGAGCCGGCAGATGGCAGGTTAAAGTCCCCCATGACTAAAAGTCTGGAGGTCTCCACCGCCACCCCGGCAAGCACCTCTAGGAGCTCGGGCAGGGCAGCTGTCACGCAGCAAGGAGCCAGGTACGCGACCAGCAAGCCCATCTGACATCTATGACCCCACCTCACAAAGAGGGATTCACACCCGGCTATCTGAGGTACAGATAGCCAAGAAGCTTCTTCAGCTCTGACAAGATAGTGGGAAATGGAAGGATTGACTGCCCCCCCTTCTTTCGACAGCCCCTCAAGTCCTGGAAGACAACAGTCATGTCACCCTGATCCTTCTCTTCGTTAAGCTAGATATACCTAGGTCCCTCAATCATTCATCATAAGGTTTAGCTCAAAACATACCTCATTCCCTCAATTTTCTCTCCCCCCCACCCCTCAGAAGTGTTAAAATCCAGGGATTCTACAAAAATCAGAGGCATGAAAGTCTAATGAAAAGCAGGACATTCTTTCTCACGCACAGCCAGCTCATCCTCTCTCTCTCTCTTGGTCAGCTCATCCCTCACACTCCACCCACTCAGAACTTCTCAGCTCGTCTGAAGGAATTCCTAAATTCTGTTTCATTAAATTGGGCAGGAAAGAGACGCTGCAGGAGAATTGCTGTATTTTGCAGACTATAAGACGCACTGGCGTATAAGACGCACCAAGATTTCAAAGAGGAAAACAAGAAAAAAAAATAGTTTTTGCCCTCCCCGGCCCCCAGGAGCACTCTGCAGGTCTCCCAAACTCTCTGTGCATTCTGTTTTTGCAAAAAAAAAATGGGCCTGTTTTTGGTGAAAATGGGATCCATGGGGCGGGGTTTCAGGAGGCCAAAACTGGCCCTATTCGATGTATTATTTTTTTATTTGTATTTATATCCCGCCCTTCTCCGAAGACTCAGGGCAGCTTACACTATGTTAAGCAATAGTCTTCATCCTATTTGTATATTTATATACAAAGTCAACTTATTGCCCCCAACAATCTGGGTCCTCATTTTACCTACCTTATAAAGGATGGAAGGCTGAGTCAACCTTGGGCCTGGTGGGACTTGAACCTGCAGTAATTGCAAGCAGCTGTGTTAATAACAGACTATCTTAGCAATCTGAGCCACCAGAGGCCCAGATGTATAAGACGCACCAACATTTCCACCCTCTTTTAGGGGGGGAAGTGCATCTTACACTCCAAAAAGTACGGTAATTGTGGAACTACAGTCTTTTTCCAGAGATATTGGACAACAAGGCAGCCATCCTTGAAGCAAGGGAAAGATTGCCCAGAAAGCAGAGCAAGAGGAAGCATGGGAGGATGGAGAGAGATGAAACAAACATTGCACCCTCACAACTCAAGTTCTGCCTCTTGTGTTCCCATATCATGGACATTGTACACAGGTAGGTGATTGGGAGATCCAATCTGGATTGGTCACTGGGACTAGAAGTTTTGTCTTCTGAACTTTTGGATTCATGCTGGAGCCCATCCTCAGGGAACTTCTTGTTACGAAGAAGATCCCTGAGGATGGGCTACAGCATGAGTCCCAAAGCTCGGAAGACAAAACCTCTCGTCCTGGTGACTGACCCAGATTGGATCCTGCAACATTATCCTGGGACACGTATATTCACCTTCATTTGTGATTGGGTAAGGTAAAAGGTAAAGGTTCCTCTTCCACATATGTGCTAGTCATTCCTGACTCTAGGGGGCGATGCTCATCTCCGTTTCAAAGCCGAAGAGCCAGCACTGTCTGAAGACGTCTCTGTGGTCATGTGTGGTCAGCATGATTCAATGCCAAAGGCGCACGGAACGCTGTTATCTTCCCACCAAAGGTGGTCCCTATTTTCCTACTTGCATTTTTTATTTGCTTTCGAACTGCTAGGTTGGCAGAAGCTGGGACAAGTCATGGGAGCTCACCCCGTTACGCGTCACTAGGGATTTTTTAAAAAAATTTACATTTATATCCCGCCCTTCTCCGAAGACTCAGGGCGGCTTACAGTGTGTAAGGCAATAGTCTCATTCTATTTGTATATTTACAAAGTCAACTTATTGCCCCCCAACAATCTGGGTCCTCATTTTACCTACCTTATAAAGGATGGAAGGCTGAGTCAACCTTGGGCCTGGTGGGGCTTGAACCTGCAGTAATTGCAGGCAGCTGTGTTTTAATAACAGGCTTCTTACAGCCTGAGCCACCACCATTTGAACTGCTGAACTGCTGACCTTTCGATCAACAAGCTCAGCATCTTAGCCACTGAGCCACTGAATCCCTTCAATTGGGAAATTGAAGAATGGGATATTTTGCATAATGGTAAATATAAAAGTGAAGGTTTCCTTTGTCCAGTCATGTCTGATTCTAGGGGGGCGGTGCCCATCTCCATTTGTTGGCCAAGGGAACCAGCATTATCCGAAAACAATTTCCATGCTAATGTAACTAGCATGACTATACACCGATGTGCACAGAATGCTGTTACGTTCCCACCAAAATGGTACCTATTTATCTACTCACATTTGCATGCTTTCTAACTGCTAGGTAGGCAAGAGCTGAGGCTGGAACGGGAGCTCACACCATTCCTCAGGTCTCAAACCCAGGCTGTCAGTTCTCCGGCTGACAATCTAAGGATCTTTAACCGCTGAGCCATAATGCCAGCACAATGGTATATACCCTGACATAAATATCAGATTCTGTGGATGCCAGGAGTGAGATCTGGTCCCTTTGTTTTCCCTTAACTGACATGAAGAATCAAACCAGATTTCTCCAGCTTCATGTCATCATCCTGATTTCTTGGGTCACCACAGCATGGGATTGTGTCACCCACTGATAAATGTGCTGTTTTAGCAGAACTATCAGTATGCATTTCCAAGCAATTGTCTTTACTTGTAGTATGTAACCATGTGGGTTGAAAATTTCATTCAAGGCCTTTCGCTTCCTTCTCTTATGAATGAATACTTTGGATACAAGGTACTTTGTAAGGTAACATAAAGCAGATCTCTAGCTAACAAGGGCTGTAAAGCCTTACACTGTAAATTCAAACAATACGTACATATGTATGACTGCCCGCAGGTCAGCGAATGAGGGTGTGTGTAGTAGAGGGAGGGGCAGAGAGAGAAAGAGAGGGGCAGACTCAGAAATAGACGCCGAAAGGCATCATTATAGCCCGAGATTCAGCCAAACCCTGCTTCCAAATGCTGTTGTACACAATCCAAGGATCGTTTTGGAACTGAACAGTTTCTTTCTGTGCTTTTCAAGCACAGCACCGACTGTTCGTATCTGCTAGAACGTGCTGGGGGTTGCAGTTCCTCCAACTAGCCACTAGGGGGAGGAGAAGTTAAGTCGTGTGCATCCTTTCGCATTTCTTTCATTTTCTCATCCAGCATGTCAGAAAATCGAAGGAAAGAATCCTGAAAGCCAAACCTCGCTTGGCATATTTATCAAAGCAGCTGGATTCTCCTCAAAGCTGGGTCAGTTTTCCAGCATCCCAAGGGCCGGAGGAGAATCCTTGCCCATTTTGCTTCATAGAAGCACCCCGTTTCGAAAGAGAGAAGGGGACTGTCAATCAATTCCATTTGGAAAGTCTTCCATAACTGATGGGAAAAAAAATGCTGATTTTTCTGAAAAGCTCCACGGCAGCTCGCTGGAGACTCGTTTAAGTCTGCTTAAAGTTCTAACACCCAGACTGCAAAATCCAAGGAAGCAGCTGGGTCCCTAATTAAAATGAATCGTTCGTAGATTTAGTAGGCCAAATTTATGGTTTTCAATTAAAAACACTCTTGCACTTGATAATGGTTACTAACTCGAGGGGTGGGGGAGGTAGAGTAAGCTTATGTGCAGGGCTGTAGATCAAAAACATCTGATTAAAAAAAATTGAACAACTATCTAAACGCTAACATCCATACAAGTTGGGTGTTTTCTCCACTCTTCTTACATTTATCAATAGGTCGAGCTTGTCTGCTCCTACAGGAGGGGTGTCAAATTCAATTTCATTGAGGGCCGCATCAGGGTTGTGTTTGAGCTGGAGGGGCGCGTGGACATGGCAGGGTGTATGTGGCCAGGTCGACGTTACTCATGTTTGGGGCACCGGTGGTGACCCAAGCGCTTTGCCAGCAAAAAGGGTCTCCCGAGCTCCGTTTTCGGCTGCAATAGCCTCCTCTGAAACATCTGGCAATGAAAACAGAGCTTGGGAGGGTCTGTTTTTGCTGAGAGAGGCACCAAGAGCCGGTCCTTCACTGTTTCCAGGTGGCCCCCACAGGCCAGATCTAAGCACCCCGTGGGCCAGATCTGGTGCCAGGGCCTTGAGTTTGGCACCCCTGTCCTACACTGTTTAACTAGGAGAAATTAAAAATTGAATTGGGGATGGAGCTTCCACGGATGGTCACAGCTTGTTGAATTTCTTCTTCTCATTTTCTTCGTCCCGGCTGGGTATATATTCAGCATAAACACTTGTCCTCATTTTACCTACCTTATAAAGGATGGAAGGCTGAGTCAATCTTGAGCCTGGTGGGACTAGAACCTGCAGTAATTGCAAGCAGCTGTGTTAATAACAGATTGTCTTAACAGTCTGAGCCACAAGAAGCCCTTGAAGGCTTCCAGGGATGAAGTCCCCACAACTTCTGAAGGCAACTTCTGTTCCATGAGTTGATTGCTCTCACTGTCAGAAAATTTCCCCTTATTTCTAGGTTGAATCTCCTTGTTCAGTTTCTATCCATTATTCCTTGTCTGGCCTTCAGGTGCTTTGGAGACTAGCTTGACTCCCTTCCTCTCTGGGGCAGCCCTTCAAATGTTGATGTTAGAGCTAGAAACTAGAGGGACCCAGTTTCCATGCCGATGTGAAATAACTATTTACAGGAATTCCAAGGATCAGAAAACCAAGGGGTTCCCACATTTTATCAAAGGTAGCAACAATTTGTGTCCATTTCCTGAATATTCCATCTGGGGATGTCACGGAACAAACAAACCAAAAATCCATCTCAGATGTTTCGTAGATCATACAGTATTTAGGTTTTCATTAACTGAGCAACTGGTGGCACAGCATGGTTTTTTTTTTCAGGAAAGAAACCAACTGTGGTTTGGGGGAAATAACTTATTTTTCAAGGCTCAAGATGCCTAAGGAGATTTTTCCAGCTCGCTTTCGTCTTTGAAAAGAGTCCTTAAGCAGCGCTCGGTTCTTAAACAGCTGTGTTACTAACTTAACAATTGCAATGATTCACTTAACAACAGGAGCAAGAAAAACTGTACCATGGGGAGGGGGGGATACTCACTTAACAAATGTTTCACTTAGCAGCATAAATTTTGGGCTCAGTTGTGGCTGTAAGTCAAGGACTGCCTATACTCTTTCAGCAGTAACCTGACTATCTAAAGCTTACAGAGAAGATATGTGTGGGTCTGTGTTTCTTACAAGCAAGTGCTTCCTTGGTTGTTCTCAGTCGGGCACAGTTGTTACATGTTGAATATGCACAATCTGTCAATGAACACCTGTACACGCTCATTTAGGTTCGATGCATGGGAGCTGAAGCTAAGCAGAAAAGGATTCTCAGCAGTTAACAGCTGATGTACAAACGATGGAAAATTATCGATGGCCATTTGATTGCAAGGGTAGTATTCACTTACCTTCGCTATCGGTTCGCAAATGTGAGCGCGCGCAGAGGGTCAAAAATGGGGCATGATGACATCTGGTGGGTGGGCGGTGCCTCCCGCATCTGCCGCTACGGGTTCACCCGAATCTGATATAACCGGCTGAATATCACCACTGACTGATTGGCTTTCAATAATGGACTTTGAGGGGCCAAGAGAATCCATTTTGCAACCCTGCCATTCTCCCAAAGGTGTTTTTTTTTTTTAAAGAGGCAGCTGGACTTTCTGGTTTTTCTTTGAAGACGTTTCGCTTCTCATCCAAGAAGCTTCTTCAGCTCTTAGCTGGACTTTCTGGTTTTCCTTTGAAGATGTTTTGCTTCTTCAGCTCTTAACTGGACTTTCTGGTTTTTCTTTGAAGATGTTTCGCTTTTCATCCAAGAAGCTTCTTCAGCTCTTAACTGGACTTTCTGGTTTTCCTTTGAAGACATTTCGCTTCTCATCCAAGAAGCTTCTTCAGCTCTTAACTGGACTTTCTGGTTTTCCTTTGAAGACATTTTGCTTCTCATCCAAGAAGCTTCTTCAGCTCTTAACTGGATTTTCTGGTTTTTCTTTGAAGACGTTTTGCTTCTTCAGCTCTTAACTGGACTTTCTGGTTTTTCTTTGAAGATGTTTCGCTTCTCATCCAAGCAGCTTCTTCAGCTCTTAATTGGACTTTCTGGTTTTCCTTTGAAGACGTTTCGCTTCTTCAGCTCTTAACTGGACTTTCTGGTTTTTCTTTGAAGATGTTTTGCTTCTCATCCAAGAAGCTTCTTTAGCTCTTAGCTGGACTTTCTGGTTTTTCTTTGAAGATGTTTCGCTTCTCATCCAAGAGCTTCTCCAGCTCTTAACTGGACTTTCTGGAGATTTGGCCAGCTGTCTGCAAGGAGTATAAATCCTTCTATTCCTCACCATCCAGTCAGAGCTGAAGAAGCTTCTTGGATGAGAAACAAAACGTCTTCAAAGAAAAACCAGAAAGTCCAGTTGCCTCTTGAAAAAAGTACCTTTGGGACAACCGTGACTTGGATGACAGAAAATCTCCATAGACAGACACAGGTAGTTCTTGACTTATGACAGAGCTGAAGAAGCTTCTTGGATGAGAAGTGAAATGTCTTCAAAGAAAAACCAGACAGCCCAGTTGCCTCTGGGGGAAAAAAAAAAGTACCTTTGGGACAACCATGACCTGGATGACTGAGAATCTCCATGGAAACCCTACCATTCCTTGTTACATATTTTGCTCCATTCTCCTTTGTAATCAGCCAATAAATAAAACAGCTTGTGATCTTGAAGCTTTATCAGAAACACTTCAGGAGCTTTTACTGGGACTAACAACACCGGTGACCGAAATTTCATTAAGCCCAGTCTTTGCAATGGATTAAAATCAGCATCATGGAAGAATGCAGCTCTCCGTTCCCTTCCTATAGCTGAATTCTCTTCGCTTTGATCTACTTCCCCTTTCACTTTGATCTCCTGCTCCACACCCCTGTATTCTTACGGGTGTGGCACACTGCACTGAGGAATGTTGGAGAGAAAATGATCTCTAGTACACCCCTTTGAACATGAGATAGAATAATAGGGTTGTGGCCTTGGAGGTCTTCTAGTCCAACCCTTGCTCAAGCAGAAGACCTATACCCAATGGCTTGTCATTGTTCCAAATAACACACACACACACCCAACAAAAGAAGACTCTGAGGCTTCACTTTCCTCAAAGTTCCATTTCATGGAAGAGGTCATATTGGAACATTTGGGAAAACCCGAATCTGAAAGTTTCCAGGTTTCCCCCCACCCAAGCGAAAGTTCAAGCCCCTGCCCAGCACCCACATTGTCTATCATGTGGTCCAATCGTCCACCGTCCAAATTACAGATACCTCCCAGTTATCCGACTCCAGGTGCCAGGGCAAGGCGTCCTTGACTCTCTGAGAAAGGAATGTTATTTTGACTACATATTGCCCACACTCTATGCAATCCCCCCTCCCAATTTCCCACAGTAGAAAATGTGGCAGGCCTGAAGGCCCAACTTTAAAAGATGGCCTCCAGGTCTGACAGGGCTGCCCATTCTCTTCTTGAAAACCTCCAGTGAGTCAGCAACCACATCTTCTGGAGACAAGCCATTCTACTGGTTGATTCTTCTCAGGAAATTTCTCCTTAATTCTCGGCTGTATCTTTAATGATCTTAAATGCTTAAGATGTGCCAGAATATTCACAATACTGTAGCCATGGGGGTTGGGAATAACATTTTTTCCCCTGGTATCTGGCATTGCTAACTAGATATAAATGAAGGAACCTAGCGCTTCTTCTATCCTAATAACAACTTGTTTTTGTTTTTGTTTTACCCTTTAGAGACAGAATTGAGCAGCGGTGAAATCTGAACCAGTTTACTACCGGTTGGCTGGTTGCGCATGTGCACTGTGCATGCGTGCTACACACACATATGCATAGTGCACACCATGCACCAAATGCAAGGTGTGCACAGGTGCACAGTGCACGCGAAAAGGAGCATGGCATAAGTAGAACAGTGCATTGGGGGTGATCAGCTGTGGTGCAAAATCTTTTTTTTTTCCTTTTACAAGCATTTTTTTTACAACCTATTTGGCCAAATAGGTTGCTAAAAAATGCTTTTAAAAGTAAAAAAAAGGCTCTGACAATTGCATGGGTTAGCTGTGATCGTCAGAGCCTTTTTTTATCTTTTAAAAGCATTTTTTAAAAGAAGCGGCAAGTGGGCAACCGGGCGATTGGTTGGGCATGGGAGAGGGGTCAAGGGATTTTTGCAACCGGTTCTCTGAACCATCCACCGCCATCACTACCAGATTGGCTGATCCGGCCCGAACCGGGAGCATTTCACCCCTGGAATAGAGGAAGGAAGGGGTTCATGATGCCCGTAAAGCTAATCCAAGTTTTTTTTGGGGGGGAAACCTTTTATCTATTCTCATGCCCAGTGAAAGCCAATGTGGTGTGGTGGTTAGAACACCAGGCTAAAAACCTGGAGAATATGACCTCCATGTCTCAAGTCATGATACATCAAAAAATACATTGAGATTCTGGAAAGAGTGCAGAGAAAAGCAACAAAGATGATTAGGGGGCTGAAGTCTAAAACATATAAAGAATGGTTGCAGGATTGGGTATTTTTAGTCTAGTGAAAAGAAGGACTGGGGGTGTGGGGTGACAGGATAGCAGGGTTCCAATACTTGTGGGGTCTGCCACAAAGTAGAGGGGATCAGCCTATTTTCCAAAGTACCAAAGGGTTGGACAAGAAACAAAGGAATGGAAACTAATCAAGGAGAGAAGCAACTCAAAACTAAGGAGAAATTGTCTAACAGTGAGAACAATTAACCATTGGAACAGTTTGTCTTCAGAAGTTTTGGGTGCTCCAGCACTGGAGGTTTTTTAAGAAGAGACTGGACAGCCACTTGTCTAAAATAGTATAGGATCCCTTTCTTGAGCAGGGGGTTGGTCTAGAAGACCTCCAAGGTCCCTTCCAACTCTGTTAGTCTGTTATTATGTTAGGCATGAAGCCAACTCGGTCACTTTGCCCAGGAAATGGCACATCCGTTCCGAAAATTTTGCCACCCAGACTTCAGGGACTAACCGAGATAATCATTAAGTATCAGCATTGTCTCAAAGGCACAAACAATAACATCTTTAAAATAGAAATACAATATTGGATTAAGCACCATCCCCTTTCCAAATCCCCACACCCACCTCTCTTCTTGGCTCCGAGATGTTGAGCTCTCAGACAACGCTAGATATATTTTTCAATTTTCCCCCTCTGCTTATAAAAATGAAAGAGCTCCCTAAATGGGAAATGTGGCTTGAGATGCTTGATTTTGTGCCTGTGCGGTGAAACCCAAGATACTCAAATCCTGATTTGATAATATCAAGGGGTGCTTATTTTTGGCGTCTCACTGTTAGGACATTGGCTGTATCATACCTTTATGCAATTCAATCTTATATGCTATTTCCAGCACTTCAGCCTTCCCTTATGATTAGCTCATTAAAATAAGGTAACCTTTATATAAGCAGAAATCTCACTACTCACTAGCTGGCTCGGATGGAGATGCTCGCACACGCACGCACACACACACGCACACACAAATCTCTTACCCCCCCCCAAAAAAAAAAGAAGAAGAAAAAGTAATAATATGAAGCCTGCCACTATTAGAGAGATTGAAAGCTGAAGGTGTGCATTTATGCCTCCGACCCAACTTAAATGTTCATAAAGACAATGAAATTTTCAGTATCCCTAGCTGTTGATTCCATACGTCAGGTCAGAGACAGATGACTCCGAGCTGAGATTTATTACTGAGAGGCAAAGCCTTGGAGTTTGTGTCAAGGTGGGCCCATTCATCACTATGAGAAGTCTGCCATAATATTCTGCTGTCACATCCCATCTGCCCTTGATCAATCGATCAGTCGGCCTACTTAGGAAATGGCACACGGATCCACTGTAATCAGCTTAGACATCCAGAAACACGGACGGCGGTTAATCATGCAAACAAATAGGAGTGGAAACTAAACGGAGTTTTGCCTTGCCTGGAATGAATTGGGCTCTGGGGTAAGGCTTTAGAAAGCCCCCTCCCCCATCTTAAGGCTAATAGGTGAGAGTCACCCAGGTCATCCAAACTTATATTTTGGGCGGGAGCTACGCAAATTATTCCAGCTACTGTGATCTTTGCTATGCTTAAAAGAGCCTTGGCACTTAATGGTTTCAAAGGTTCCATCCAGCCTTATCTGAAATACCGAGGGGAAAAATCTGTGTGGATGGGATAGGATAGGATAGGATAGGATAGGATAGGATAGGATAGGATAGGATAGGGTAGGGTAGGGTAGGGTAGGGTAGGGTAGGGTAGGGTAGGGTAGGGTAGGGTAGGGTAGGGTAGGGTAAGGTAGGGTAGGGTAAGGTAGGGTAGGGTAGGATAGAATAAGGAGGGTAGAATAGGGTAGGGCAGGGCAGGGCAGGGCAGGGTAGGGCAGGTAGGGTAGGGAATCGTAAGGTAGAGTAGGGAAGCATAGAGTAAGGTAGGGTAGGGAAGTGAAGGATAGGGCACAGTAAGGAAGAGTAGGGGAGTGTAGGATAGGGGAGAAGACAAGAGAGGAAAGGGGAGGGAGAGGAGAGGAGAGGAGAATACCTTGGAGGTCATCTAGTCCAACCCCCTGTAGAAGAACCTCTAGCATTTCAAACAAATGCTTTTCCAATCCCTTCTTCAAAAACCTCCAGCGATGGAACATTCACAACTTCTGAAAGCTTCACCTGTGGCCTGCCTCCTTTTCTCTATGTGCTTCGTCTCACCCTCACTCCGAGATGCCTAAATAAATAACTGCTGATCGGAAAGAGACAGCCATGGAGTAGACAGTAAAGAATAGGATGCGCAACAGAGTCCTGGCTGAAAACAGGATCTACAGGACCATGGACAGCTCCAAGAGGTGCTGGCACCTGCTTCTCATGAGCCAAAGCACCATTTTAATAGAGTGGACAAAATTCATAGGGGCCACCACCAAGATGGTAGCTTCTGGAAGGGTTTCACGCAACTCTAGTTGGGAAATAGCAGTGGCTTGTAGGGTTTATGAGGTCTGGTTTAGTAGCACAGATTTCCAGTTTTGTCAGAATTCACCATCTAATCTATGGAACCCTCCATTTTTAAATGAAGCCTCGGTACGATGATCTTACCAACTCAAGGTCTTTAACTGAATGACATTTATTTATTTAATGGTTCATCTCTCTGTTCAAAAACAGCCGTCATGGAAACCGGCAACAATAAAATACAGATTAAAAGGAAGTCATATTAAAGCTTAAAAATAAATCAATGGGGATAAACACGTCAGCCGCATTCAATGCTCTCTGCATTGATGCTTCTTTAGCTATGGGCAGGTAGACAAAATAAATAGGTTTAGTTCCAGTTTCTGTGGCACGGGAGTTCATTCAGACCTCGAAAGTAATCATCCTTTTTTTGTATTCCTATCAATATATATATATATATATATTTAAATTATGTGTTGAATTATTACAGTGGTTTTTACTTTTACTGTTGTTGTTGTTTTTTGTTCATCTGTAATGCTGTGCTTAAACGTTTTTGGGAAGGTGGTGATATAAAATAACTCCACAAAAGAAATGTTGCAATGGCTCAAAGTGTAGGGACTTTGTCCAAAATCTTCAAATGATGTGGAAGGCATGTGAGAATGCAATCTTTCAAACAACTAGTTCCAAATCATGTCAAAGTCTACAGCTTTCCTACTGTAGTCATTGCATTTTAGCCAAGCTGCCATCTGCAGCATCTGGGATTGTCTTCAGTGTCTACTAAGACAGAAGAGAAGACTTACACCTGATTTCCTTCCCTACGTTCTTCTCCTATCACTGTGGCTATTTTGCCGCATTTCCTCCCTCCCACCCATCCACCCGTCACAGACAAGGACTCTCCCATCCCATTCGGCTCTGCCAGTCCTTATCTGCAATTCACAGGTAACGCCTTCAAGCAAATTATCTCCCCTCCCCTCATCCTCTCACTCTGGAAGTCACTCTGCTTTCCCACCAAGGAAATCTCATCTTCAAGTCCCAATGCAAAAGCAGGACCCCAACCAATCCACCCAGACTTTCATCATGAGACCCCACAACTGGCTCAGCCTTTGTTGTGACCTACCTACCTTCCTTCCTTCCTTCCTTCCTTCCTTCCTTCCTTCCTTCCTTCCTTCCTTCCTCTCTCCCTTCCTTTTCTTCCTTCCTCCCTCCCTCTCTCCCTCCCTCACTTCTTTCCTTTCCCCTCCCTTCCTTCCCTCCTGCCTTCCTTCATCCCGCTTTCTCTCTCTTCCTTTCTTCCTTTCTCCTCCTTCCTCCTCCTTCCTTCCTTCCTCCTCCTCCTCCTTCCTCCCTCCCTCCTTCCTCCTCCTTCCTTCCTCCCTCTCCTCCCTCCCTTCCTCCCTTCCTCCTTTCTTTCTCTTCCTTCCTCTTTCCCTTCCTCCCTCCCTTCCTTCCTTCCTCCCTCCCTCCCTTCCTTTCCTCCCTCTCCCTCCCTCTCTTCCTCCTTCCTCCTTCCTTTCTTCCTTCCCCTTTCCCTCCCTCCCCCTTCCTCCCTTCCTCCCTCCCTTTCTCCCTCCCTTTTCTTCCCACCTCCCTCTCACCCTCCCTCCCTCTAGATGGAAGTCTGAATCGATAAAACTCTAATGCTGATGGAAAAAAGGACAGCGAAAAGGATGCGGAATGGCACCTTTAATTTCTTTTCCCCAGGACCCTGGTTTCTAGGCAGAAAACCTCAACTGCATTCTCTTGTCAATTGATTGGAAGTCTTTAGAGCAGAGGTGGGTTTCAGCAGGTTCTGACCAGTTCTGTAGAACCGGTAGCGGAAATTTTGAGTAGTTCGGAGAACCGGTAAAAATTCTGACTGTCTCCACACTGATCTATTCTCTGCCTCCCAAATCCCAGCTGATCGGGAGGAAATGGGGATTTTGCAGTAACTTTCCCCTGGATTGGGGAGGGAATGGAGATTTTATAGTATCCTTCCCCTGGATTGGGGAGGAAATGGGGATTTTGCAGAATCTTTCCCATGCCACGCCCAAAAAGCCATGCCCACCAAGCCATGCCATAGCATGCCACGCCCACAAAGCCACACCCACAGAACCGGTAGTAATATTTTTTGAAACCCAACCACTGCTTTAGAGGACTTCCAAAGAAGCCGAAGCAGGAAAGAGTCAGGAAAACTCTCCATAATGTTGATTTTTAGAGAACGTCCTCCTAGAACAAAGGTCTCAAACTCAAGGCCTGCAGGGTGCTTAAATCTGGCCTGCGGGGCGGGCCTGGAAATAGTAAAGGACTGACCAGCGATGCCTCTGGCAGCCAAAACAGGGCAGCGGGGGCATCTGCAGTCTCCCCATGCCCCGTTTTCAGCCTGTATGGCCTCCTGCAGCACTGTGGCAGCCAAAATGGGGCATGGAGGGGAGACACATGTCCTCCTGCACCCCAGTTTGGCCGGCAAAGTACTACAGGAGGCTATACAGTCCAAAAACGGGGTATGGTGGGGGTGTGTGCGCACATGGCCTCCCCATGCCCCATTTTGGCCGACAAAGTGCTGCAGGAGGCATCCCTTCCCTGCCCACCAGCCCATGGAGGAGAAGTACAATGCTGATCCAGCCCTCGAAGAAATCCAGTTTGACACGCTTGTCCTAGAACCATGATGGCGAACCTATGGCACGGGTGCCGGAAGTGGCACGCAGAACCATCTCTCCAGGCACGCCAGCCGTTGGCTGTTACTCTTCTGGTTTCTGGCATGTGTTGTGTTTCGTCCACTTTCACCACAGCCGGGGCCTTCTTATCTGCTTCCGAACGCTGAGGAATGTCCTAGTATGCCTCCCGGCCCCAGCCCTGGCTCCATGCCCAGACAGGCTGAGGAGGAAGAAATACCTCCAGCCCCCAGCTCTGGCTCCATGCCCAGGCAAACGGAGCAACTAGACCCCTCCCCCTCCCCCACAGCATGTGAGCCTGAGGAAGGTCAATTACCAACACCTGCAGACTGGAGTGACCCTCGCTTCAGAAGAATTGATAGGCGGCGGCGACAGAAGAAAGGGAGGGGCAGGCCTGGATAAGTGCTGAGTCATGGAGCCACACCCCATGGCCTATATAAAGGACCTGCTTTCTGGCATTCTCTGAGTCAGGCAAAGTCTAACATATCTTGCTGAAGTCACTTTCTGGTCTCCTGCCTGCCTTGAGAACTTTGCTAGGACTTTGGCAGAGCTGCAGAGGCACGCCTGATTCGGATTTCCCTGACCCGGCCGTCAGCGGAGGAGTGGGACACGACAGCGTGCACATGCTGGAAACCGGACGCTCAGCTTTGTGGTGCACACATGCGTGCTGGAGAACTGCTCTTTTGGTTTGTGGTGCTCTCCGCACATGCGTGTGCACTTTTGGCGCTCGGTGCAGAAAAGGTTCATCAACACTGTCCTAAAACAGAGGTCACCAACCTTTCGGACCTCAGGGACCACTAAATTCATAATTTTAAATCCCGTGGAGCACTAATATGATCTGCCTAATGACCAGCTGGGTGGGCGTGGCTAGGTGGTCATGGGACTGGGTGGGTGTTACCAACTCGATGCCACTCACATTGAGGGGCACCTCACCGGCCTCTACTCACCCCTCCCCTCCCAACCACTCCTCGCCTCCCCACCCGGGCTTCTTAGGGCCCCAGCAGGAAGCAGTTGTTGGAGTTAAGCAGCCACCATGAGAAAGAGTTGGCAAAACAGCTCAGTTCAAATTAGATCTGACCAAGAAGAGGCTCAGCGGAAGCACCTCACTGAGGACTAGGAGCATAGGCTTTCCAAGCAGAGGGAAGACCTGTGGGAGTGCAAGGCCAGGTAGTGGTGCCTGGAGGCTCAGTGGGATGAGATGGTCAGCCAGTTCCGGGCCATGATTCAGTCCCACTGGAACGAGGCCCTCCAGCTCTTCACCACCAGCGGCACTTCCCTCCAGCCTTCGCCCAAAGCCTTGCACCAGGAGGCAGAAGCAGACCCCAAGTCGGAATTTCTGCCCTCCTCTGACCCACACAAAAAGACCCCAAAGGGGGAGACTCTGCAGCAACACAAACATTCATTGCACGTATCTGTCCCAGGGCCTGTAGTTTGAGGACCCCTAATTTAGTGCAATATAAAAAAATGCAAATAATTTTTTTGCAGACCACCAAAATTTTCTCACGGACCACCAGTGGTCCACGGACCACCAGTTGGTGACCTAGAAGGTTAACCGACAAGAGTGAGGAAGCAATAAACTGGATGGAATCTTCTTCTTGCCTTCTCCATCATCTCCAATCCAGTAAACTCTTCTTGGAACTGGGATGGACCGCTCACCTAGTTTTTCTCCTCCTGGGCCAGCATTCCCAGCGATCTTGCATGTCAGTAGCCATCACTGAGATTTTGCTGCAACTGAGACATTAAGAAAGATGATTTCCCATTCCCCCCCTCCCAAAAAAATTAGGCTGCAGCCCAGTGAACTGTGATGGCCATGTAATTCCATTACTTTCCAAGGAGTAGAGTCAGTTATCGGCAGCCACGTGTAACAATGCTGCATCTTTTAAAGGAGAGGATGAAAGGGGGAGAGATGAGGAGTGGGGGGTGGGGGTGGAAAGGCTTGTGGGGTGGTGGAACCATCACTGGAAAGGCAAGGTTTTTCTTTTGTTTCGTTTGCTTGTTTGTCTGTTTTTCCTTCGGAGCAAAAGCTTGGCAGAGTACACAATGAATGAGACGCAAGATGCAATAGAGGCAGCAGCTCTATTGTAGAAAGCAAGCAAGCAGAGGCTGCCTGACAAAGTCCATTAGCTACTTCATCAGAAGCTGCTGGTTCCAGTGAATTGTTTTCTGTTTCACTGCCCTCTTGATCCATCAAGGAGCTGAAATGTCTAGCCGAGAGAGAGGAAAACACACAGGCATATTGAAACTTTCACTATTTACCTATTGACCTGCCTCCCTGGTTATAAATGGGTTGGAGAGAGGGAGTTTGTATATATACCATATTCAAGTTTCCAATAGCCTCTTTCTTGGGTTGCATTCTGTCACCACTCCAGCACGAAATCGACCTAAATCTGCCTATGGAATTTGACTGGTGGCAGAGCTGCAGACAAAAGTTGAGGATATCCACGTCTTCCACACCTGTAGAAAACTAGCAGATCAGGGAAAAAGCTAGACCAGAAGAAAAATAGGCGTTTTTGTTTTTAAATGGGGGCCTGGGGTACCATGATTTTTTTAGTGGTGTGTCAAGGGAGGACACTTTGAAACCAGACCAGCTGAAAAAGCAGAAATGTAAATGCGCAAAGGCAACTGAATGAAAATTAAAACATAATTAACATAATCCTTGGTGCTTCTCTGCATACATGCCTCACAAGCAGTGGTGGGTTTCAATTTTTTTTACTACCAGTTCTGTGGGTGTGGCTTGGTGGGTGTAGCAGGGGAAGGATACTGTAAAATCTCCCTTCCCACCCGAATCCAAGGGAAGGATACTGCAAAATCTCAATTTCCTCCCGATCAGCTGGGACTCAGGAGGCAGAGAATAGATGGGGGCGGGGCCAGTCAGAATTTTTACTACCGGTTCTCCGAACTACTCCAAATTTCTGGTTTTCCAGAACTGGTCAGAACCTGTTGAAACCCATCTCTGCTCACAAGCCAGTGTCAATAGAAGTCATGTTCCCCAACCACATGTAAGATGAAGAGTTTCTAGAAGGAGAAGGGTGCATGTACATCCAGCCTGAATCATCTCTGTTTCAAAACAGAAGAAGAATAGATGGATAGATGGATGGATGAATGGATGGATGGATGGATGGATGGATGGATGGATGGATGGATGGATGGATGGATGGATGGATACAGACAGAAAAATGATAGATGATTGAAAGATAGATAGATAGATAGATAGATAGATAGATAGATAGATAGATAGATAGATAGATAGATAGATAGATAGATAGATAGATAGATAGATAGATAGATAGATAGATAGATAATAGATAGATAGATAGATAGATAGATAGATAGATAGATAGATAGATAGATAGATAGATAGATGGATGGATGGATGGATGGATGGATGGATGGATGGATGGATGGATGGATGGATGGATGGATAGATAGCAATAGCAATAGCAATAACTATGAATATACCACTTTACAGTGCTTTATAGCCCTGTCTAAGCAGTTTACAGAGTCAGCCTCTTGCCCCCAACCATCTGGGTCCTCATTTTACCCACCTCAAATGATGGAAGACTGAGTCAACCTTGAGCCTGGTGAGATTCGATCTGCCAAACTGCTGGCAGCCGGTGATCAGTAGAAATAGACTGCAGTACTGCACTCTAACCACTGTGCCACCGCGGCTCATAAGATAGATAATAGATAAATAGTAGATAGATAGATAAATAGATAGCAATAGCAATAACTATGAATATACCACTTTACAGTGCTTTATAGCCCTGTCTAAGCAGTTTACAGAGTCAGCCTCTTGCCCCAACCATCTGGGTCCTCATTTTACCCACCTCAAATGATGGAAGACTGAGTCAACCTTGAGCCTGGTGAGATTCGATCTGCCAAACTGGTGGCAGAGCTGCAGACAAAAGTTGAGGATATCCACGTCTTCCACACCTGTAGAAAACTAGCAGATCAGGGGAAAAGCTAGACCAGAAGAAAAATAGGCGTTTTTGTTTTTAAAGTGGCCTGGAGTACCATGATTTTTTTAGTGGTGTGTCAAGGGAGGACACTTTGAAACCAGACCAGCTGAAAAAGCAGAAATGTAAATGCGCAAAGGCAACTGAATGGAAATTAAAACATAATTAACATAATCCTTGGTGCTTCTCTGCATATATGCCTCACAAGCAGTGGTGGGTTTCAATTTTTTTTACTACCAGTTCTGTGGGTGTGGCTTGGTGGGTGTAGCAGGGGAAGGATACTGTAAAATCTCCATTCCCACCCGAATCCAAGGGAAGGATACTGCAAAATCTCAATTTCCTCCCGATCAGCTGGGACTCAGGAGGCAGAGAATAGATGGGGGCGGGGCCAGTCAGAATTTTTACTACCGGTTCTCCGAACTACTCCAAATTTCTGCTACTGGTTTTCCAGAACTGGTCAGAACCTGTTGAAACCCATCTCTGCTCACAAGCCAGTGTCAATAGCAGTCATGTTCCCCAACCACATGTAAGATGAAGAGTTTCTAGAAGGAGAAGGGTGCATGTACATCCAGCCTGAATCATCTCTGTTTCAAAACAGAAGAAGAATAGATGGATAGAAGGATGGATGGATGGATGGATGGATGGATGGATGGATGGATGGATGGATGGATGGATGGATGGATACAGACAGAAAAATGATAGATGATTGAAAGATAGATGATAGATAGATAGATAGATAGATAGATAGATAGATAGATAGATAGATAGATAGATAGATAGATAAATAGATAGCAATAGCAATAACTATGAATATACCACTTTACAGTGCTTTATAGCCCTGTCTAAGCAGTTTACAGAGTCAGCCTCTTGCCCCCAACCATCTGGGTCCTCATTTTACCCACCTCAAATGATGGAAGACTGAGTCAACCTTGAGCCTGGTGAGATTCGATCTGCCAAACTGCTGGCAGCCAGTGATCAGTAGAAATAGACTGCAGTACTGCACTCTAACCACTGTGCCACCGCGGCTCATAAGATAGATAATAGATAAATAGTAGATAGATAGATAGATAGATAGATAGATAGATAGATAGATAGATAGATAGATAGATAGATAAAGGGAGAGATTATAGGTAGATGATAGCTAGATAGCTAGACAGACAGACAGATAGCATCTGAATATATCCAGCATATAAATATGTAAGAAACCAGATCATTCAAACGATCAATCAACAAGAGAAGCAATCAGCTGCTCAGAATTCAAATATAACTCCAAACAAACAACCAAGGGACCACTCTGGCCCACAATACATTTATAGACTACTTTCCAAATTGTTGTTTGTTTTGGGAAGAGGAGAAATTAGGAAATGTTAGGCCAATGGTATAAATTCAGAGCCAAGTTAATACCAAGTTAAATTGGGATGATCCAAGCGAGGGAGAGGAGGCACGTCTTGTTGAGTCTGTTTGGGATGAATTTGACCCTGTGGCTCCCGAGGACGTGGACAGGTTGTTGGGGAGGCTCCGCGCCACTACATGTTTACTGGATCCGTGTCCTTCCTGGCTGGTGCTGGCCACTCAGGAGGTGACACGAGGCTGGCTCCAGAGGATTATAAATGCTTCTTTGTTGGAAGGGGTTTTCCCTGCCGCCTTGAAAGAGGCGGTGGTGAGACCCCTCCTTAAGAAGCCCTCTTTGGACCTGGCTATTTTGGGAAATTATCGGCCAGTCTCCAACCTTCTCTTTGTTGCGAAGGTTGTAGAGAGTGCTGTGGCGCGTCAGCTACCCCAATACCTGGAAGAATCCGTCTATCTAGACCCGTTCCAGTCTGGCTTCCGACCCTGTTACAGCACGGAGACAGCTTTGGTCGCATTGGTGGATGATCTCTGGAGGGCCAGGGACAGGGGTTACTCCTCTGCCCTGGTCCTATTAGACCTCTCAGCGGCTTTTGATACCATCGACCATGGTATCTTGCTGCGCCGGCTGGGGGGATTGGGAGTGGGAGGCACCGTTTATCGGTGGTTCTCCTCCTATCTCTCCGACCGGTCGCAGACGGTGTTGACAGGGGGCAGAGGTCACCGCGAGGGCCCTCACTTGTGGGGTGCCGCGGGGTCGATTCTCTCGCCTTCTGTTCAACATCTACATGAAGCCGTTGGGTGAGATCATCAGTGGCTTCGGGGTGAAGTACCATCAGTACGCTGATGACACTCAGCTGTATACTTCTCCACCCCAGGTCACCCCAATGAAGTTGTTGAAGTGCTGTCCCGGTGTTTGGAAGCCGTACGGGTCTGGATGGGGAGAAACAGGCTTAAGCTCAATCCCTCCAAGACGGAGTGGCTGTGGATGCCGGCATCTCGATTCAGTCAGCTGCAGCTGCAGCTGACTGTTGGAGGCGAGTTATTGGCCCCAAAGGATAGGGTGCGCAACTTAGGTGTCCTCCTGGATGAGCGGCTGTCGTTTGAAGATCATCTGACGGCCGTCTCCAGGGGGGCCTTCCACCAGGTCCGCCTGGTTCGCAGTTGCGCCTTCCTTGATCGGGATGCCTTGTGCACAGTCACTCACGCACTCGTTACCTCTCGCTTGGATTATTGTAATGCTCTCTACATGGGGCTCCCCTTGAGGTGCACTCGAGGGCTTCAGCTAGTCCAGAATGCAGCTGCGAGGGTGATAGAGGGAGTGTCACGTACCTCCCATGTAACACCTCTCCTGCGCAGACTGCACTGGCTCCCTGTGGCTTTTCGGGTGCACTTTAAGGTTTTGGTTATGACCTTTAAAGCGCTCCATGGCTTAGGGCCTGGGTACTTACGGGACCACCTGCTGTTACCATATGCCTCCCACCGACCCGTACGCTCTCACAGAGAGGGACTTCTCAGGGTGCCGTCCGCCAAGCAATGTCGGCTGGCGGCCCCCAGGTGGTGGTCCTTCTCTGTGGGGCTCCACACTCTGGAACGAACTTCCCCCGGGTTTACGCCAAATACCTGACCTTCGGACCTTTCGCCGCGAACTGAAGACACATCTTTTTATTCGCACGGGGCTGGGTTAATTTTTATGGATTTTATAGTTATTATTAATTTTAAACGGGGTTTTAGTTTTTATATATTTTTAAATTTTTAGGCAAATTATAATAAGTTTTTTAATTTTACATTTTATATATAGTGTCTTGTTTGTTTTTATTTGCCTGTACACCGCCCTGAGTCCTTCGGGAGAAGGGCGGTATAAAAATCAAATAAATGAAATGAAATGAAAATACATGTACAGGAAGTCCTCAGTTTATGGCCACAACTGAGCTTCAAATTTCTTTTATCTAAGCATGACAGTTGCTAAGTGAGTTTTGCCCCATTTTACGACCTTTCTTGCCACAGCTGTTAAGTGAATCACTGCTGTTGGTGGTGTTGTTCACTTAGAAACACAGTTGTTAAATGAATCTGGCTTTCCTACTGACTTTGCTTGACAGAAGATTGCAAAAAGGGATCGCATGACCCTGGAACACTGGAACCATCATAAATGTGAGCCAGTTGCCAAGCATCTGAATTTTGATGCTGCAACGGTCATAAATGTGAAAAACGGTCATACGTCACCTTTTTCGGGGCTGTTGTAACTTTAAATGGGCACAAAATTAACTGTTGTAAATCAAGGATTGTCTATAGCAGTGGTAGTCAACCTGGTCCCTACCGCCCACTAGGGTCCTTGAGTGGCGCAGACTGCTAAGACAGTCTGTTATTAACAGCAGCTGCTTGCAATTACTGCAGGTTCAAGCCCCACCAGGCCCAAGGTTGACTCAGCCTTCCATCCTTTATAAGGTAGGTAAAATGAGGACCCAGATTGTTGGGGGCAATAAGTTGACTTTGTATATAATATACAAATGGATGAAGACTATTGCTTGACATAATGTAAGCCGCCCTGAGTCTTCGGAGAAGGGCGGGATATAAATGCAAATAAAAAAAAATAGTGGGCATTCCAGCTTTCATGGTGGGCGGTAGGGGTTTTGTCCGATACTGAAGCAGTTTCCTTTTTTTTAATTTAATTGATTTTTTTAAAAAAATTTCATAGCATTATCTAAAAACATTTTTATTAGGTTTTCATAAAATTCCCCGTGACAATTTAAATTTCTGAAAATATATTATTTGTATTGCCCGCGCATAAGTTTAGTTCACGTTACATAAGTGAAACTAAATGGCGCTATAGTGCGACCGCAAACAAAAGAGCCTCGTCCCAGAATAGTTCCCGCATCTCCCCCCACAGCACCCAGCTGTAACAGACAAGCAGAGCTGGTAGCCAGCACCCACCCCACACAAACCCAATCCATGATGTGCAAGAGGCCACGATGTAAAAAAGATGTTGTCGCCACGATGTAAAAAAGATGTTGAGACTCTAGAAAGAGTGCAGAGAAGAGCAACAAAGATGATTAGGGGACTGGAGGATAAAACATATGAAGAACGGTTGCAGGAAGTCGGTATGTCTAGTTTAATAAAAAGAAGGACTAGGGGAGACATGATAGCTGTGTTCCAATATCTCAGGGGCTGCCACAAAGAAGAGGGAGTCGGGCTGTTCTCCAAAGCACCTGAGGGTAGAACAAGAAGCAATGGGTGGAAACTGATCAAAGAAAGAAGCAACTTAGAACTAAGGAGAAATTTCCTGACAGTTAGAAAAATTAATAAGTGGAACGACTTGCCTTCAGAAGTTGTGAATGTTCCAACACTGGAAATTTTTAAGAAAATGTTGGATAACCATCTGACTGAGATGGTGTAGGGTTTCCTGCCTGGGCAGGGGGTTGGACTAGAAGGCCTCCAAGGTCCCTTCCAACTCTGTTGTTATGTTATGTTAAGAGGCATGTGCAGACGACAATACACAGTGCAGGCTCTTTTGTTTGTGGTCGCACTGGTCAGTACACAGTTAGATTTGTGAGAGTGAGCACGAACCGGTGGGCAGTTAGAAAATTTTACTACTAACAGAGATACAAAAGTGGGCAGTAGGTATAAAAAGGTCGACTACCCTGGTCTATAGACTGTTGTAGCTAAAATTAATTTCTAAAATTTCTAAACCTTTATATGGCTAACATTGGTGCAGCATTCAGACATACCTTTAACATAAACAAAAGTTAACTTGTCCTCTGGTTTTGTTTCTTTCAGCCACTCGGAAGGATCTGAGGACAGATCGAAAATAAAATAAAAGCACAAAACCTTCCAACGAAATCGCCAAGTACCCACCAACGGTGGGGAAAGCTAGTTTAATTACCTCATAAGCATTAATATCAGATGCCTTATCACCTTTAATTGCAGTGATGAAGTTCTATCTAGTTGTAAATGAATAGTAGTAAATGCCTTGGCCTTTTTCAAATTCCCACAAAGTTCATAAATCCAGTGAGTAAGGCAACAGTATTAGAAATATTACCTCATAGTGACATTTAATTGTGACCTTTTCTTGCAACCACAATATAGTGTCTTGCTTACCCAATATGAGATAGATATTATTAACCAGTTTATATTTAGACGGAGGCATATTGAAATATTCCTAAAATTCCCCGCAGAAAATTTACTATTGCAGATAATTACATTTCACTCCTGATTCTGGGTCAGTTGACCCCCTTATGTATTCTTTTATTGGATTGAAGAGTGGCTTGTTTTTGTCCCATCTAGATATTGGGACAACCACTTTACAATCTAAAGAAGTTTTTTATTTTATTTATTTATTTATTTATTTATTTATTTATTTTGTCACAGCAGTATATATAAGTATAAGCATGTAAGCATGTAATGCATGTAATGTAGAAAGCATGTAATGTAGCGTAAAATTGGAAGTGTCTTGGCGACGTTTCGACGAAGTCTCATTCGTCGTCTTCAGGCTTCAGCTTCGTGCTTCTGGGAGCAACGTGTGATGGCAGCTGTTTTGCAACACATTGTTGCAATATGTTGCAACACATTGTGTGTTGCAACACATTGTGTTGCAACACATTGCAATGATTGCAACACATTGCTCCCAGAAGCACGAAGCTGAAGCCTGAAGACGACGAATGAGACTTCGTCGAAACGTCGCCAAGACACTTCCAATTTTACGCGGGAGAAAACCCGAATAACCAAAGACCTACATACAAACACCCGCAAAAACCTCAGAAAATATAAGCATGTAATAACTATACGAATTGGATACAATCAAAGGGAACATTAGGACAGGAACAGTAGGCACACTGGTGCTCTTATGCACGCCCCTTACAGACCTCTTAGGAATGGGGTGAGGAGAAATGTAGTCTTCAGATGCTATGTAACTGAAAAAACAGGGTCAATAAAAAACGATGCTGAGAATTGTAGTTTAGGAGCACTTAGAAGTACAAAGGACGTCAAGCTGAGGACATGTCAAAACACCTCTTTTTCATGCTCCCCTGTGAAATTGATCTAATACTTACCTAAATATAATATTAGACTCTCTCTCTCCCTCCCTCCCCCTTTCCCCCTCCTCTCTCTCTCCTCTCTCTGTCTCTGTCTCTCTGTTTCTGTCTCTCTCTCTCTCTCGGTCTCTCTCTCGAGAGAGAGAGAGAGAGAGAGAGACAGAGACAGAGAGAGGGAGGGAGAGAGAGAAGGGGGGAGATTATTTCTGGAACTTGTTTCCACTGGAACTGTGGTCCTCTTCATCCCTCTTGTGCTTCAAGGAACATATAAAAAAGATGTTTCCAATTGACTCAAGAGAAAACTTGACAGAACAGAGATGAGGTCTGCCATCATCATGGCTTGTTCAAGTGGGTTTTGCTTCTTTATGGAGGCCTGGTACTATAGTGTGGCCCACCAGACTTGGCAGCAGACCCGGACGAGGTTGGGGAGGAACTTGAGCCAGTTCTGGAGTCTAGGAAAGGCTCTGATGGTCAGAAGTAGAGATAGAGCCAGGGCCATCTGACATTTCCCAGCCACCGGAGAGGCAGCTGCCTTTGGAGGCTGATATGAGTGAGGAGGAAGAACAGCTGGGGCCTGTTCCAGATGCACATATGTGCGGAGTAGTCAGGAGAGGAGAACAACGGAGAACAAGGAGTCGACTCGGGAAGCAAAGCACACATGGATGCTGAATGGCCCCTCCCTGGCTGGGGAATAAATAGAAGGAAAGGGGAGTGGTTGTCATAGGAGACAACAGTTCGTATTTCTGAATATTTTGTTCATTGTGTTTCGTGCCACAAAGACTGCTTGCCAGAACTTAATTTGCAGCCTTTGGTCTGGGAGCTCACAGCCTTGCAATTATCACAAGGGACTGATAAGGTCTGTTACTGCAATTAACTCCTTGAAGGACTCTTGCCTGGACTTTTCGGTGGGTAAATGCCATTAATTCACAAAAATTAAATAAAGAGGGAGTTTTTGTGACAAGGAGTCTGTTTCTTGCTTCTGCTAAGGCTGGGTCAGAACATAGTGGTTAGAATGCAGTATTGCAGGCAAACACTGCTCATAGCCTGAAGTTTGATCCTGACTGGCTCAAGTTTGACTCAGCCTTTTGTCCTTCCGAGGTTGGTAAAATGAGGAAACCAGATTGTTGGGGGTGATTTGCTGACTCTGTAAACCGTTTAGAGAGGGCTGTAAAGCACTGTGAAGTGGTATAGAAGTCTAAGTGCTATTGCTATGCCCACGTGGGTTTGCAGGTTTCAAACTGTTTAATATTAATGATCTAGAGCCTTTGGTAACAGGTGGCATATAAGTATAGTGCTACATGTATATGGCTTATCTGTGAAGTATTGTAAAGAAAGCCAGAATGGCACCTATTATAGTGTGATCAAAGCTCCAGATATATAATATGATTTTTTAAAATTAAAAAAACATATCCTGTGGCTACTTCTGCATGTACATCTCCATGCAGGTAGACATGTAATGTGTAAGTACAGTTTGTGATTCAGAGTGGATTCCAAGGACTACAAATATATTTGAGGGGCTGCCACAGAGAGGAAGGGGGTCAACCTGTTTTCCAAGGCACCCGAAGGCCAGACAAGGAACAATGGATGGAAACTGATCAAGGAGAGATTCAACCTGAAAATAAGGAAGAATTTTCTGACAGTGAGAGCAATCAACTCATGGAAGAGAAATTGTCTTTGGAAGTTGTGGGAACTTCATGGCTGGAAGCTTTCAAGAAGAGACTGGACTGCCATCTGTCAGAAATGGTGTAGGGTCTCCTGCTTGAGTGATGGGGCTGGACTAGATGACCTACAAGGTCTCTTCCAACTCTGTTAATCTGAATCTAATCTGAATCAAAATATTTGTTTGGATGGAGGATTTCTCTACCCTGTTGCTCATGGTGTCACCATCTCCATCAACTCAGCTCATTCAGGTTGTTCCGCTGCAGCCTCGTAGTAAAGATGACAGACCTTTTCAATCTGTGCCTGTATCGCTGCTGCTTATGAATATAATTTGACCCTCCCCTCTTTTTCCCCCTGTATCTTTTTTTTTCCCTTCAGAAGGGCAAATTAAAGGTCAAGTTAGACATTTGATCTATTTTAATGTAGGCAGCAATGCAGATGAACTGATTTGACATATTTAAATAAAACATTCTAATAGCATGTTCTGGTCTTGAAGGCCTTAGGCAGCATACAGTGTATTTGTTAGAAACTGTGACTTAATTACTCTCATAAATGAATTATACCCATTTCCATTTAAAACCATAAGTGTTGCGTTTGAACTAGGGTCAAATTAAACTTTCTGTCAATTATGCAGATTACTTAAGCAATTATGTAAATTGTTAATAAATTCTTAAGTAGGAAGAGGGGGCAGTGCTTGATAAAATATATATATTTTATGTGCTACGGAGCTTTGGCGGGAGAGAAAAGGCACCAGCGCTTTAAACAGTCAAAAGATCACTCAGCAGAAAAATACGGTGGAGATTGAATTACAGCATCTTCTCCAAGAAGGATGCACGCACGTTGCAAAGAAGAAGAAGAAAAATCTTTGAGGTTCGGTTCCCAGACACTGATATTTATTTGTTTGGTTTAAATATTTATCACTTCTTGATCCAGCTCATGAGAGCTGATCAAAGCGCTTTAGAACTACGGTAAAAAAGATGACACAACCAGATGTAAACAGTTGAAAGGAATAGTGGATTTTAGCAGGTGTCAGGGAGGCTTCCTCTCAGTTCATTTAGCTTTCTCTCTTGCCATTCTTCTTTTTCTTCCCTGGCTGACTTGTTTCCTTATTTTCTTTCTTTCTTTTTTTTAGGGCAAAATTTTTATTTTTCATAATAATTCCCACAATTTGACCAGTGTACAATACAATCACTTATCCAACAATCAATCCTATACTCAAATTATACTCAATCAGGGCTGCTCGACCGCCACTCCCTCCCTTAATCCTTTCTTCCCTTCTCATCCTTCTTCAACTTTCCCCACCATCCTTCTCCTCACTTTCCTACTTCCCACTTCTCACTTCCATCCTTTCTAACCCTCTATCTTCCCCTCCTTCTTCTCCTCCTATCCTTTCTTCTCCCTCCCTTCTTTCCTACCTACCCACCTGCCTTCCTACTTTCTTCCTTCTTTACTCCTCTTTCCTTACCCTTTCCCTTCGGGAGTGGTTACCGAGCAGTCCCGACTTTACACCATTCCAACTTGTTTAATTCTACCATTATTCCTGTACAATGGCAATTTATAGTCTTCCCCTTCCCCCCCCCCCATTCCCCCCCCCCCCCGGAGACTTCCCAGAACAGAATACAGGGTATTGTAACTAACAAACATAATCTAAAATATAACATAAAACATATTCCATTTCACACCATCACACTATCAATTCCCTTCTTTCTTAAACTAATACATAGCAATTCCTAACTTCACTCAAAAACTAATTGATATTTTTTAATCTGATACTTATTTTGAATATAATCAATCCACTTCCTCCATTCCAAAATATATTTTTCTTGTGTACAGTCTTTCAAGTAGGCAGAAATTTTTGCCATTTCTGCTAAATTTGATACTTTACTAATCCATTCTCCAATTGTAGGTAAGTCTTCTTTCTTCCAATATTGTGCAATCAATAGTCTTGCAGCAGTTATTAAGTTCAAAATCAGTTTTGTCTCTATAACAGTGCAATCTGGAATTATTCCTAATAAAAAGAACTGTGGAACAAACTTGATTTGTTTCCTTATTTTCAAAGGCTCTCTAGCAGAGGTTCCCCTCCTGTGATTCTCTAGGCTGCTCATGGGCAGCCAAGGAGGTTGCAGAAGACCGTCGGAAAGAAAATTGTAAATGGGATAAATCTCAGTGAAGATTCTCAATCGTCTAGGTCAGTGATGGCGAAAGTTTTCATCACCGAGTGCCGAAAGCACGTGTGCACCCATAATGCAATGTGTGTGAGACCCTCTCCCCCATGTTGTTGTGGTCCACCAGCAGCCTGTGGAGCTGGCAGTGGAGTTGGACAGTGAGGAGGCTGATGAACGTATGATGAACGTATCTTTTCTTTTATGCACACTGAGAGCATGTGCACCAAGACAAATTCCTTGTGTGTCCAATCACACTGAGCCAATAAAAAATTCTATTCTATTCTATTCTATTCTATTCTATTCTATTCTATTCTATTCTATTCTATTCTATTCTGGAAAGGACAATGGGTCAGTCTTGGAGTCAGGGGAAGGCCCGGAGCAGGGGTCTCTGCATTGGAGGCAGAGATGGGGCCGGGGCCATCTGGGAGTGATGCGTGGACTCCAGAGCCTCCAGAAGCAGAGAGGCAGAGGAACAGGAGGAACATGTTCCTAGCGCACACATGCGAAGGGCTGCCAGAAGGCAAGAACAGCTAAAGCAAAAAGGATGACTCCAGAGTAAGGCCAGGAGATGATTGCCCCCTCCCATAAGGCTTAAAAGAGCAGCAACGGCTCTTGGGGTCTTTGTAGGAACGCAAAGTTGCTACAATTGTTTCTTGTCTCCTGTTTCTGACCTTCATGGGGTTCTTGCCAAGAATAGCAGGGTACCAAAAAACGACAAAGGTTTGTGATAAGGCCGAGGACTTTTTGCGTGGGCACAATGTGAACCGGTAGTAAAGGTAAGTAGAACCCACCTCTGCTGATGATAATACAAGTACGAGTGTCGGGGAGGTCCAAGCAATAGATCCATTGCAAGCAAAAACTCTGAGGCAGGTGGATTCCTCAAAGAATAGCTTTTTTGGAAGTATCATATTGGCACAGATCTGGCGCAAACCAACTCTGAGGGGCTCCTTGATTTTCACTAATTAAAAGTAAAAGTTTTTTTTTCTCTCAACCCCAAACAGTCACATGGCCCAATCAAGGTAGCGTCCACTGGTCTGGTGACATCGCTCCCCCTTCCTCCGACCAGGTATGAGAATGACTTTGGTTCCCAAGAGAAAGTATTTTGTTTTGACTACACAGCCCCAGCTATCTCTAATCCCCGCTCCTGTCCCTCAGCTCCAGTGTGGCAGCACTGAAGCTCCAAGATGGCTTCAGCCAGGTCAGCTTCAGGGTTGACAAAGAGTTTACAAGACTTCAGAGGAGCTGCAGCATCTACAACAGGGGTGGGATTCAGCCAGTTCGGACCAGTTCAGGCAAACCGGTAGTTATGGCCAGTGGCTGGGCCTGCCCACCTGCCCTGGTGCTATCCCGTCTTATACAATCGCCATGTTTTTGACACAGCGTGCATGTGCACAAGGTGAATGTGTGCAAACAAAGTGAGTGTGTCCGTGCGCGTGCTCACATATAGAATAGAATAGAATAGAATAGAATAGAATAGAATAGAATAGAATTTTTTTTTATTGGCCAAGTATGATTGGACACACAAGGAATTTGTATTGGTGCATATGCTCTCAGTGTACATAAAAGAAAAGATACGTTCATCAAGGTACAACATTTACAACACAATTGATGGTCAGTATATCAATATAAATCATAAGGATTGCCAGCAACAAAGTTACAGTCATAGAGTCATAAGTGGAAAGAGATTGGTGATGGGAATGATGAGAAGATTAATAGTAGTGCAGATTTAGTAAATAGTTTGACAGTGTTGATGGAATTATTTGTTTAGCAGAGTGATGGCCTTTGGGAAAAAACTGTTCTTGTGTCTAGTTGTTCTGGTGTGCAGTGCTCTATAGCGTCGTTTTGAGGGTAGGAGTTGAAACAGTTTATGTCCAGGATGTGAGGGATCTGTAAATATTATTATCAGAATATATTCAATTCTGGCAAAGTGATTGTTAAATTATGTGAAGCCCACCACTGATCTATAATGGCATTGTGGGCATCATTTTGAGTAGAGACTATAGAGTCAGGTAATGAGTTCCAAGCGTTAACAACTCTGTTACAGAAGTCATATTTTCTGCAATCAAGATTGGAGCGGTTAACATTAAGTTTAAATCTATTGCTTGCTCTTGTATTATTGCAATTAAAGCTGAAGTAGTCTTTAACAGTGTTTTTGACACAGCGTGCATGAGCGCAAGGAGCATGTGTGCGAACAAAATGAGTGTGTCCGTGCGCGTGCTCACATATTCAATTCTGGCAAAGTGATTGTTAAATTATGTGAAGCCCATCACTGATCTATAATGGCATTGTGGGCATCACACTGCCAGTTCGACCCTTCTGGGGCCTGGAAACACTGTCATCGTTCCTGCAAAAGAAGGGTAGGGTTTGCAATTATTGACAAACATTCCTAGCAAAATGATGTCTCTCAGATCGCGAAGAGTCAGAAGTGACTGAATGACTGAACAAAAAGAGCCACCACAGCAAACTGAAAAATTCAGAGAATTTCACCCCAAAAAACGTTTTTCTTCTTTGAAAAATAACTTGAGAGACTGTCTTCTTTTCCATCAAATGCTTGGTCTCCAAATTGCTGGGAGAATTCGTGGCATTGGAGCAAGGGTTAGCCGTGCCACTGAAAATTCATTAAAGTCTTTTTAAATTGCCAAGAACTGCTTTGCAATGACCAAGGTAGTGGAAACCGATGGCCCAATTCTAATTCCACTCCTGGAATTATGAACCAAGTTTGTATCTGTGTGTGTTTGTGTGTGTGTGGAAGGAATAGCATAGAGAAGAATTTCTTCTACATTGCTACCATGTCAGACCATCTGGCTTTCCAAAATTCTTGAACATGTTGCTTAAGAGCAGATCTTTCAAATTGTGTAGGAAGTTCACTTCAGCCGAACGTTCATGCTGGAATTTGTAACTGTCAGATAAATAAAATGGTTACAGAGCTCTCTCTAACTAACTTTTGTCAAAAAATGAAACAGCTCAGCTAAAGCGAATCTTACATAGTTAATGTTGATTCAAACAAATCAATCCTTTTTCTTGGGGCAAAAGCCAAATTCCCTTTCCCACAAAAGTTGTGATTTTCTGACTCTCTCTCTCTCTCATTTCATTATGAGGAAAGTCTGTAGAGATTCTCTGTCATCCAGGTCATAGTTGTCCCAAAGGTGCTTTTTCAGGAGGCAACTGGACTTTCTTGGTTTTTTTTTCTTTTGAAGACCTTTCGCTTCTCATCCAAGAAGCTTCTTCACCTCTGATAGGATAGTGGGGAAAGGAAGGATTTATATTTCTTGCAGATAGCTGATCATTTGCATCCTTTTAATGCAATTGAATCATTTGGAATAAGTTCAGATCAGATCTGATCTTTTGGAATTTCTTCAACTAGTATCACATCATTCTAGAATTTGACAGCTGAGTCAAAGTACTCCGGATTCAGAATACACAAATAGAGTTGGAAGGGATCTTCGAGGACTTCTAGTCCAACCACCTGCCCAAGCAGGAGACCCTATACCATCTCAGACAATTGGTTGTCCAGCCTCTTCTAAAAGTCTTCAGTGATGGGGTACCCATAACTTCTGAAGGCAAGCTGTTCCACTGGTTGATTGTTCTCACCATCGGCAAAGTTCTAGAGTCGGAAGGGATCTTGGAGGTCTTCTAATCCAACTCCCTGCTCAAGCAGGAGACCCTACAGCCATAATGGCAAACCTATGGCACGTGTGCCAGAGGTGGCACGCAGCGCCCTCTCTGTGGGCATGCAAGCCATCACCCCAGTTCAGCTCCACTGTGCATGCACGCAGGCGCAGGCGCCTCCCACTAGCCAGCTGATCTTCAGATCTCTGCCACCCATGCGAAGGAAGCAGGCTGCATGCGGTGGGGCCTCATGTGCATGCTCAGGAGGGCAGGGTGCATATGGGGGGCAGGGCACATGCAGGGGGGCTGCATGTGCATTGCATTTTGGGGGTTCAAGCCCCTGCGCTTTGGGCACTCGGTCCAGAAAAGGTGAGCCATCACTGCCCTACAGTATTCCGAGGTTAGTAGCAGAGAAATTACTTGCTGGTTAGGTGCATGTTGTTTCTGAGGAAGGAGACAGTAGTTGTTGTAAAAGTGTAAGGTGGACTAAAGGTAGTTGTATATTCTGGGATCCTCTTGGAAGTAATAACTTCAGAGTTATTTCTAGCCGAAAGTGGACAATATTACAATCAGTCAGATCGCATACATATTGGGAAGAATATTGCAGATTACATCATCCTTCCAAAGTCACTATGCACTGATGGGCTGTATGCTAAAATAAAGCCAGGTCATGATACACACTTGAAAATAAATCAGGAAGACTGTAATTGTGGCGTCTGTCTGGCAAGAACAAAGAATGCTTATCTACAGGAAATATGCATGTGTAAATCTTGCAACAATTCTGGATAGTTAGGAAGCTGATAAAAGTAAAGATTGGGGGGAAAAAATTGGGAGAAAAACTATACATTAACAAAATCTGCCACATATAAAGAAAACCAGTATAAAATGTTCTATCGGTGGCATTTAGCCCCAACAAGACTCAAAAAAATATAGCCCAACCTAAAACCTAATTGCTGGAAATGCAAACAAGTACAAGGTACCTACTGCCATGTATGGTGGCTTTGCCCAGAAGTCAAAAAATTCTGGATTAAAATACAAAAATGGCTAAAAGAAATCGCACACTGTAATATAGAATTGAAACCTGAACTGTTTCTTCTGGGGATTATTAAAGGAAATTACCCTAAAAGGATTAAATATTTTGATTATTCACATAACCACAGAATCGTACTCGCACAAGCCTCGAAAATATCCTCTATACCAACGGACAGTGCAATAATCCAGAAAATTTTCGAATGGGCAGAAATGGACAAACATACTTTAGAATTAAATAATAAGGAAGATTCGGAATACTATTTAGCTTGGGAAAATTGGTATCAATGGATAGAAATTAAAAATAAGGAATGTATAGAATAAAATAAGATACAAAATGTATTTAAATACATTGATTAAGTAGGAATATGTGGGAATAGATGTACAAAGTTAAGAATTGTGTACTGTCAGAATGACATTGAATTGTATAATTATTAGGAATGGTTTTTGGTTTTTTTGTTATAGATATATTTTAACTTGTATTTTAGGATTTTAAATGTTAATAAAGGTTTAATAAAAAAAGAAGAAAGCTGATAAAAGTTACAAGAGTTAGACAATTTGCAGGCCTTATCAAAAATTAGGAATACAGATGGCCTGCAGCCAATAAAATGTGTATTAGATAACTCCTGGGGCATTCATTAGCCAAGGCTTAGGACAGCTAGAGACCACTAGAACAAATTACAGAATTATTACTAAAATGTTTATTAGATGATATTTCTTATTACCTCGCTTTGTCCCACTTTCTCTTTTAGTGAAAACATATAAAGCTTTCTTAATCCTTGGTTCTTGGTTCTTGGCATTTTGGCCAGGAGCCCTTTTCCTTGGAGTACTCCAATAAAAAAAGCAAGCAGAAAACTTGCACCTCGTGTCTGGTGTCCATCATTGGCTTTGGCACCAGGCTCAGACCCGAATTGGGAACAACACATAGACCTCTGGCCTTAATAGATGAGCAATCTGGAAAAGATTGTCTACATCTGTACTAAAAACGTGGATCTTGAAATATCATGCAAGGGAGGGAAGCAAGCAAACTCAAACTTCAGAGGATCATTAGAACTACAGAAAAAACACTTGCTACCAACCTGCCTTCCATTGAGGACCTGTATACTGCACGAATCAAGAAGAGGGCCGTGAAAATATTTACAGATCCCTCGCATCCTGGACATAAACTGTTTCAACTCCTATCCTCAAAATGATGCTATAGAGCACTGCACATCAGAACAACTAGACACAAGAACAGTTTTTCCCCGAAGGCCATCACTCTGCTAAACAAATAATTCCATCAACACTGTCAAACTATTTACTGAATCTGCACTACTATTAATCTTCTCATAGTTCCCATCACCAATCTCTTTCCATTTATGATTGTATGACTATAACTTGTTGCTGGCAATCCTTATGATTTATATTGATATATTGACCATCAATTGTGTTGTAAGTGTTGTACCTTGATGAAGGTATCTTTTCTTTTATGTACACTGAGAGCATATGCACCAAGACAAATTCCTTGTGTGTCCAATCACACTTGGCCAATAAAAAAAATTCTATTCTATTCTGTTCTGATTGCTTATTTGTACCCTATGCTTATCATTAAGTGTTGTATCATTAAGTGTTGAATTGTATCCTATGACCATTATTTGTGTTGTAAATGTTGTACCTTGATGAAGGTATCTTTTCTTTTATGTACACTGAGAGCATATGCACCAAGACAAATTCCTTATGTGTCCAATCACACTTGGCCAATAAAAATTCTATTCTATTCTATTCTATTCTATTCTATTCTATTCTATTCTATTCTATTCTATTCATTTTTCTTCTTCAGCTGTCTCCTGGATGGAAAACCCGGCCCTTCCCAACCTTAAATACAACCAGTTCAATCCTTCATAAAGGTGAGGCTTCCAACCTCAGTTCTCTAGGCCACTTCCTCCATGCAAATCAACATTTTAATGTCATTTACTCAACCTGCTACTTTTCTAAGAGGTGGAGGAAGAAAGCAGAGGAATGTGCCACAATATACATATCAAAGACTGGAGGAATTGGAAAAGGGCCAATGAATGCTAAATTATGAATCTAGAGAGGGCTGCCTTTGTGGTTTGTTTTTTTTTAAAAAAAGATATAGATATATACACACATGTTAGGATCTGTAAACTCCAGAGTATTCAACCAAAAGCACATCACTTGGCAGTTTTTTTTTACTTTCTTATTCTGGGCGATTTCTTTATAAAATCATAGATGAAAGTTCTGCTTTCATAGCTCCTTTGCTTTTCTGTGCTAACTCCCTCTCTCTCTCTCTGGCTGGTCTGCATACTAAAAGTCAGCTCCACCTTGAATGGATTATATCTTCCATTCTTAGCTTTCCAACTCTGAACATACATTCTTTTTTAGAGATAGCCTTAATCCAGACTCCATGATTCTGGATTAAGAGAAAAACCTCTTTTGTCATCTGTTAGCAATAGGCTATCCACATCGCAATTCTCTGAATTTTAATTCTTGTCTATCTGTCCAGCTACTTTCTTATCTGATTTATAGCTCATCTTTACTTTAAAAATAGCAATAACACTTAGGCTTATATAAAGGTAAATGTAAAGGTTCCCCTCGCATATACGTGCTAGTCATTCCCAACTCTAGGGGATGGCGCTCATCTCCATTTCAAAGCCGAAGAGCCAGCACTGTCCGAAGACATCTCTGTGGTCATGTGGCTGGCATGACTAAACAGCAGAGGAGCACGGAACGCTGTTACCTTCCTACCAAAGGTGGTCCCTATTTTTCTACGTGTCTTTTTTATGTGCTTTCAAACTGCTAGGTTGGCAGAAGCTGGGACACATAACAGGAGCTCACCCCATTAAGCTGCACTAGGGATTCGAACCACTGAACTGCCTTTTGATTGACAAGCACAGTGTCTTAGCCACTGAGCCACCACATCCCTAGGCGTATATATTGCCTCATTATTTATTTACTTGTTTGTTTGTTTACTTATTTACCTATTTGTTTACTTATTTAATATTGCCCATGGAGACTCAAGGCGGCTTACAGAATATAAAACCAGATTTAAAACAATACAACTAATAAAAACAATCAAATAAATTAACATATTATAATATAATAAAATCACCCCTCACCCCGGCAACAGCAGATCACATGAGCCATTTAATGGGCTCCATCCTGTTCCGGGTTCCCCAGGCTCGCTGGCAGAACCAGGCTTCTGGAAGAGTATTAGAGTGGGGCCCATTCTAATCTCTGGGGGAATGATGTTCTAGAGAGAGGGAGCCACCACGGAGAAGGCCCTTCTTCTGGGTCCCACCAGGTGTATCTCCCTCGGGGGTGGGACCCGTAGCATTCCCTGCCTCCCCACTCTGATGGTTCAGAAAGAGGTGACCAGCCAGAGACAATCCCTCAGATCACCTGGTCCCAAGCCATGAAGGGCTTTGAAGGTGTCAACCAGCCCCTTGAATTGCACATGGAAGCAAATTGGCAGCGAATGAAGCTGCCGCAGGAGAGGTGATACATGTGCACACCGGGGTTTGCACAAAACCATGTGGGCCGCTGCATTTTGCACCACCTAGAGCTTCCGGATGCTCTTCAAGGGCAGCCCCATGTAGAGCGTGTTGCAATAGTCAAGATGGAAAGTGACTAGGACATGGGTGACTGTGAGTAGGGATTGTTGCTTTTCACAGACCTCTCTAAGCAGTTTGCAGAGTCAGCATATTGTCCCCAACAATCCTCATTTTACCAACATCGGATGGTTGGATGGAAGGCTGAGTCAACCTTGAGCCAGTAAGGATCGAACTGCTGGCAGTGATCTGAATTAGCTTGCAATGCTGTATTCTAACCACTGCACCACAGCCACCAATGAAGTTGGACTCCCTTTATTTTATCCCCATAGCAGGAGACTTTGGAGTAAGCTGGGCTAAGAGGTTTTTGTTTTTTTTTAATTTGCATTTATATCCCGCCCTTCTCCGAAGACTCAGGGCGGCTTACACTATGTCAAGCAATAGTCTTCATCCATTTGTATATTATATACAAAGTCAACTAATTGCCCCCAACAATCTGGGTCCTCATTTTACCTACCTTATAAAGGATGGAAGGCTGAGTCAACCTTGGGCCTGGTGGGACTTGAACCTGCAGTAATTGCAAGCAGCTGCTGTTAATGACAGACTGTCTTAGCAGTCTGAGCCACCAGAGGCCCTTAAGAGTGACTGACAGATCCAAATTTTCTTTTTCTTAAAGCTGCTAGAGTAGAGTTCAAATTGCTATCCATGAAAAGGAACCAAGATACAACTCTTCAGTGGGAATCTGATGGACTTAGGTAAAACTTTTAATACATTTTTTTTAAAAAAATGAGAATTTGGGAACAGTATACAGCCTCCATCCTATTCCTTCTCACTGCATCTGGACAATCTATTCTTTTTTTTCCCCTCCTTTTTTTTTTTGTACATTGAAGTCAATGGTCCATGAGTTTGTGGCCAAAGATGAAATATCATGGAATTTGTTATATTTTAATTTGTTGGTCGGCCTATCTTGAAGGGAAAGGACCTCAATATTTCAAATATTAGACTGTATTTTGGAAGGCATTTTCTATGGGGCAGACTGGGGTCAGTGGCTTCCAAAAAGTTTTGGCAGGGCTCCCCCCCTCTCTGTATCTCTCTCTTTCTGTGTATCTCTCTATCTCTGTATATATCTCTCTCTTTCTTTCTCTTTTTCTCTTTCTCTCTCTCTCTCTCTCTCTCTCTCTGTCTCTTGGTCTCTTTCTGTCTCTGTCTGTCTCTGTGTCTCTTTCTTTTTCTCTCTCTGTATCTGGGTCTCTCTCTCTCTTTCTTTCTCTTTCTCCTTTCTTTCTCTCTCTCTTTCTCTCTCTGTCTCTCTCTCTCTGTCTCTCTCTTTTCTTTCTCTCTCTCTCTCTCTCTGTCTTCCTTCTTTTCTTTGATATAAAGTGTGTTTGCTTTGGGAGGCTATGTTTATCTGAAAATGCTTTATAGCTCGAGAAGGCGAATTCAATAGCTAGAAAGCTCCAGCTTCACAACAAATAAAAACAACTGGAGTGTTAGAACTTATCAGCCAATAAAAATGTTCCCTTAATACAGTATAGCAAGCAATCAACTCCATCCGTTCACCAAAGCTCAGAATCCTGAGAAAAATTAAGAATGGAATGGATAGTTTCCATCGCAACTATACACACACACACACACACACACACACACACACACACACACACACACGTCCATTTCGCTTTTTTTTTTCCTTTGGGATCCATCCACCCCAATGAATATGTATGTTCCACGCAATAATAGAAAAGGATCAGCATTCTGACCTATTGCCTTGATTTTTCATATTTTTCCTGAGTGCATGCAATTTTTTTCCTCCTAATTCTTTTCCTCCTCCTGCCCCCCTCCCTACCACCACCACCAACCCGGTCCTTCTCCCTCTCTCCCTCTCTCCCTCTCTCTCTCTTTTCCTCCATGACATTAGAGAGTCCAAAGTGACATACATTTTTTATAGCTTCATAAAGTCGTCTACTGACCGGGTCACCCTTCTCATAACTAGGGAGCACAACGCTTGAAAAAAGCCATTCATCAACGTGAAAGGAGCCTCTGACTGCTGGCTCCAATATGTGCAAGGCCTGGCAAGATTCAGCTCTGTGCAAATGCTAAGTGTACTTCCTTGCTAATGCTAGATGACCTGCTCCCTTCTATTAGCACTCCGAAGGACAGCCCAGCTTGTCTTGCTCTGCAGAAACAGCTTTCAGGATGCAGACTGAGACCCACGCCTGTTTGCTAAATGGACTGAACACTTCCCCCCCGCCCCTCCCAAACAAAATTCATATTTATACTAATTAAAGATTCAATTAAATAAAGATATGAAAAAATACGGGAAGGAAACCAGTGCCTGCCTAATAGTCTGTATCCAATTTATTACTTTCCATGCAAATCCTGTTGAAAAGTTTCGCTTTTTATTCTGGTTCCTGTCTTAGGCATCACACAGTCTGCAAAAGAGCTTGAGAAGACTGTGAAGGGGGTGCCTGCCAGGCCAAAAATTCCCCATCCTTGCTTAAACTTGCGCCAACTCAGAAAGCTCAAAGTGCCCAAGGAGCTGCTGATCCAGTTCTACAGAGGAATGATTGAGTCTGTTATCTGCACCTCTATAACTGTCTGGTTTGGTTCTGCAACCCAACAAGACAGACACAGACTTCAGAGGATCATTAGAACTGCAGAAAAAACAATGGCTACCAACCTGCCTTCCATTGAGGAACTGTATACTGCATGAGTCAAAAAGAGGGCTGTGAAAATATTTACAGATCCTTCACATCCTGGACATAAACTTTTTCAACTCCTACCCTCAAGATGACACTACAGAGCACTGCACACCAGAACAACTAGATACAAGAACAGTTTCTTCCCGAATGCCATCACTCTGCTAAACAAATAATTCCCTCAACACTGTCAAACTATTTACTAAATCTGCACTACTATTAATCTTCTCATTGTTCCCATCACCCATCTCCTCCCACTTATGAATGTACAACTGTAACTTTGTTGCTTGTATCCTTACGATTTATATTGATATTGTTTCCTGATTGCTTATTTGTACCCTATGACTATCATTAAGTCTTGTACCTTATGATTCTTCATGAATGTATTTTATTTTCCTTATGTACACTGAGACCATATGAACCAAGACAAATTCCTTGTGTGTCTAACCACACTTGACCAATAAAAAATTCTATTCTATTCTACTCTACTCTACTCTACTCTATTTTACTTTACTCTACTCTACTCTACTCTACTCTACTCTACTCTACTCTATTCTATTCTATTCTATTCTATTCTATTCTATTCTAGATGTAAAGCAAGGAAATGTTTTCCAGACAGTCATCTGAACAGGATGCTAAAGATACAATGTACAACTTATGGCCACAATTGAGCCCAGCACTTGTGTTGTTAAGTGAGTTTGCTCCATTTTACAACCTTTCTTGCCACAACTGCTAAGTGAACCACTGCAGTTGTTAACTGAGCAACCCAGTTGTTAAGTGAATCTGGATTCCCCATTGACTTTGCTTCTCAGAAGGTCGAAAAAGGGGGATCGCATGACCTTGGGGCCCTGTAACTGTTCATAAGTTTGAAGCATCCGCCAAGCATCTGAATTTTGATCACGGGGATGCTGCGAAGGTGATCACTGTGAAAAAAATGGCCATAAGCAGGGGTGAAATCCAGCAGGTTCTGACAGGTTCTGGAGAACTGGTAGCGGAAGTTTTGAGTACTTCAGAAAACCGGCAAATACCACTTCTGGCTGGTCCAGAATGGGGTGGGAATGGAGATTTTGCAGTATCCTTCCCCTGCCACGCCCACCGAGCCCCGCCCACCAAGCCACACCACACCCAAAAAGCAACGTCCACAGAACTGGTAGTAAAAAAATTTGAATTTCACCACTGGTCATAAGTCACGTTTTTTAGTGGCGCTGTCACTTTCGACGGTCACTTAACGCACTGTTGTAAATTGATGACTACTTGTATCTCCTGGTCTTCAATCCTTGAAAGTCTGTGTTTTCAGCAGATAGAGGCCTTTCCCAAAATAGAGTCCAGATGACCTTACAGAAAACAAGATGTGTCTATTTAATAGTTAAAAAAAGAAAAAAAACCAGGGCACCAACACTGGATTCTTTTCCCACAAGGAAAAAAAAAAGGCTTATTAGTGAGTAAAATTATTTTCGGTAGGAGTGTGATGCCCTAGTGGTTAAAGATGCCGAACTTGTCGACTGGAAAGTTGACAGCCTGGGTTACAGACCCGACCGCCTTGCAACTGGGTGAGCTCCCGTTCCTTGGTCCAGCTCCTAGCATGCAAATGCAAGTAGATAAATAGGTACCACTCTGATGGGAAGGAACTAGCGTTCTGTGTGCCTCAGCATATGCACGTAATCCTTGATTTACGGCCACAATTGAGCCCAGAATTTATGTTGCCACGTGAGAAATTTGTTAAGTGAGTTTTGCTCCATTTTACAACCTTTCTTGCCAAGTTTGTTAAGTGAATCATTGCAGTTGTTAAGTTAATAACATGGTTGTTAAATCCATTTGGTTTTCCCCATAGGCTTCGCTTGTCAGCAGGTCACATAAGGGGATCATGTGACCCCAGAACCAGGGGTGAAATGCTCCTGGTTCTGACCGGATCGCACAATCCGGTAGCGATCATGGTCTGCGGTTTGGCGATCCGGTAGCGATCCCCGAACCACCGGCAACACCCGCTACCCAGGTGTCATACTCCCCTGGGTCAAAACCAGGAAGTCATGTGTTTTTACCTTCTGTGCATGCACAGAAGGTTTTGTGCATGCGCAGAAGATCTGCATGTGGATGTGACGCACACACACGTGCTCGCTTTGCTCACACACACACGGGACGTGTGGACTTCCGAGCCGGTAAGGAAAGGTAAGTAGATTTCAACCCTGCCCAAGACACTCCAACTGTCATCAATCTAAGTCAGTTGCCAAGCATCTGAAGGTAAATCAAGTGAGCATGGGGATGCGGCAACAGCCATAAGTGTGAAAAATGCTCATCAGTCGTGACGTCTCGCCTGGATTACTGCAATGCTCTCTACATGGGGCTCCCCTTGAAGGGCATCCGGAGGCTGCAGTTAGTCCAGAATGCGGCTGCGCGGGTGATAGATGGAGCCCCTCGTGGCTCCCACATAACACCCATCCTGCGCAGACTACACTGGCTACCTGTGGCCTTCCGGGTGCGCTTCAAGGTTTTGGTGACCACCTTTAAAGCGCTCCATGGCATAGGGCCGGGTTATTTATGGGACCGCCTACTGCTACCGAATACCTCTCACCGACCCGTGCGCTCTCACAGAGAGGGACTCCTCAGGGTGCCGTCGGCGCGGCAATGTCGTCTGGTGACACCCAGGGGAAGGGCCTTTTCTGTGGGGGCTCCCACCCTCTGGAACGAACTACCCCCTGGACTTCGTCAACTTTCGGACCTTCGGACCTTCCGCCGCGGGCTTAAAACACACTTATTTAATTGTGCAGGACTGAGCTAGATTTTAAATTTATGGGTTTTAAATTGGGTTTTATTTTTTTTATATTTTTAATTCTTAATCATCGGGCTTTTAGAATAAGTTTTTTAATTGTTTTTTTTTTATATTGTATTTATGTGTTTTTAAGTGCCTGTAAACCGCCCTGAGTCCTTCGGGAGATAGGGCGGTATATAAATATGATCAAATAAATAAATAAATAAATAAAATAAATCAGTCAGTTTTTTCAGTGGCGTTATAGCTTTGAACGGTCACTAAATGAACTGTTGTACATCGAGGACTACCTGTGGTCATGCTGACCACATGACCCTGGAAATGTCTTTTAGACAACTTTGGGTCCCTCGACTAGGGAATGGACATGATCGCCATCCCTAGAGTCAGACACGGTTGGATAAGATTTTACCTTTAATGACTTTCTGATATGCTTAAAAACCAGCTAGCTACAGTCTCGATAGAAGAGAATATTTGTAGCTCAGGGTTGAACTGTGGGGTCTTTGGTGCTCTCTTTAGCGGTTTTCTTGAAGCTGTTTCATTACTAAACTAGAAGCACTGATGATGTTACCTCATTGGGTAATGAAATGTCTGCTAGAAAACCACCAAGATCAGAGAACACTAAGGACCCCACCATCCTCCTCCTCCTCCTCCTCCTCCTCCTCCTCCTCCTCCTCCTCCTCCTCCTCCTCCTTCTTCCTGCAACTCCCCTATCATTTGATGATATTACCTAGTTGGGTAATGAATAGAATAGAATAGAATAGAATAGAATAGAATAGAATAGAATAGAATAGAATAGAATAGAATAGAATAGAATAGAATAGAATTTTATTGGCCAAGTGTGATTGGACACACAAGGAATTTGTCTTGGTGCATATGCTCTCAGTGTACATAAAAGAAAAGATACCTTCATCAAGGTACAACATTTACAACACAATTGATGATCAATATATCAATATAAATCATAAGAATTGCCAGCAACAAAGTTACAGTCATACAGTCATAAGTGGAAAGAGATTGGTGATGGGAATGATGAGAAGATTAATAGTAGTGCAGATTCAGTAAATAGTCTGACAGTGTTGATGGAATTATTTGTTTAGCAGAGTGATGGCCTTCGGGAAGAAACTGTTCTTGTGTCTAGTTGTTCTGGTGTGCAGTGCTCTATAGCGTCGTTTTGAGGGTAGGAGTTGAAACAGTTTATGTCCAGGATGCGAGGGATCTGCAAATATTTTCACGGCCCTCTTCTTGATTCGTGCAGTATACAGGTCCTCAATGGAAGGCAGGTTGGTAGCAATTATTTTTTCTGTAGTTCTAATTATCCTCTGAAGTCTGTGTTTTTCTTGTTGGGTTACAGAACCGAACCAGACAGTTATAGAGGTGCAAATGACAGACTCAATAATTCCTCTGTAGAATTGGATCAGCAGCTCCTTGGGCAGTTTGAGCTTACTGAGTTGGCGCAGAAAGAACATTCTTTGTTGTCCTTTTTTAATGATGTTTTTGATGTTAGCTGTCCATTTGAGATCTTGCGATATGATAGAACCCAGAAATTTGAAGGTTTCTACTGTTGATACTGTGTTGTCAAGTATTGTGAGAGGTGGAAGTATGGAAGGGTTTCTCCTAAAGTCTACCACCATTTCTACGGTTTTGAGTGTGTTCAGTTCCAGATTGTTTTGGTTGCACCACAAGGCTAATCGTTCGACCTCTCATCTATATGCGGATTTGTCATTGTCTCGAATGAGACCGATCACTGTTGTGTGATTGCAGAAAGGTCTGCAAAAAAACCACCAAGCTCAGAGAGCACTAAGGACCCTACCATCCTCCTCCTCCTCCTCCTCCTCCCTGCAACCCCCCCTATCATTTGATGATGTTACCTAGTTGGGTAATCAAAGGTCTACAAGAAAACCACCAAGCTTGGAGAGCACCAAGGACTCCATAGCAACTGCAGTCTAAAATAAAAACTTACACTTACAGTAAAGGATAGGCAATAGGTTTCACAGCACCTGTCTCACCTGGATATAATCAAGCAACAGGTTGTTGTTTTGGTCTTCCAGAACGGCTGAAGGAGGAATATTAAACTGAATCAGCATTAAAGCCATTCTCAGCTTGGATATTGTCATATTCTTTAAGCATCTTGCCGATCGGAACATATCCAGGGACTCCTTGACTTACAACAATCGGTTTCATGACAAACTTAACAGTGGCACTGAAAAAAAGCGAGGACCGTTTTCATACTTATGACCACTGCAGCTTTACATGATCAGAATTCGGACGCTTGGCAACTGACTCATACTTATGACGGTTGCAGTTCCCTGGAGTCATGTGATCCTCTTTTGCGACCTTGTGACCAGCAAAGTCAGAATATTAGTGCAATATTGATGGGATAGCGGGTTTTCCGTTTAATTGTACAGAATATAAAGGATGTGTGTTTTTGTTTTATTTTTATACCGTAGTTATAATGTACACTAAAGATGGCATTTAATTTCATTGTACGAGGTGCAATGACAATAAACTAAACTAAACTAAACTAAACTAAACAAGTCAATAGGGAAGCCAGATCCACTTAACAACCGAGTTACTAACACGACTAGCTGCAGTGATTCACTTAACAACTGTGGCAAGAAAGGTCCTAAAATGGGGCAAAACTCACTTAACAACTGTCTTGCTTAGCAACAGAAAGGTTGAGCTCAATTTTGGTCGTAAGTCAAGGACTGCCTTGTAAAGTTGGTCGCTCAGGGAAACATTGCTGGGGGAGCTACTTCAAGCCCATGACTTCTCCATTTAGTTGAAGATTATCCTGGATTTTAGGGAAAAGATCCTTTTTAGATGTACCCAGCAGGGATTGGCCTGCAGAATGCATGCGTTGTCTGAGAGAGAACAAGGCGGTAACCTGCTGGATGTGAAGCATGTTTATTTTCATTTAAACGGTTGCTAAAGAGGGTAAAAGCCAGAGGTGGGTTTCAGCAGGTTCTGAACAGTTCTGGTAGTGGAAATTTTGAGTAGTTCGGAGAACCGGTAGTAAAAATTCTGACTGGCCCCGCCCCCATCTATTCTCTGCTTCCTGAGTCCCAGCTGATTGGGAGGAAATGGGGATTTTTTATTATTATTTTTTTATTTTATTTTATTTATTTTATTTATTATATAGCTCGCCTGTCTGGAACCCATACCTCATTTCGGACATTAATACAATTGAGCGTGTCCAGAAATATTTTACAAGAAGAGTTCTCCACTCCTCTGATCACAACAAAATACCTTATCCCACCAGACTTGAAATTCTGGGTTTAGAAAATGTAGAACTCCGCCGCCTTCGACATGACCTGAGTTTAACTCATAAAATCATCTGTTACAATGTCCTTCCTGTTGAAGACTACTTCAGCTTCAACCACAACAATACAGGAACACACAATAGATTTAAGCTTAATGTTTTAATATTTTAATTTAATTTAATATTTAATTTAATAATTTAATATTTTGCAGTAACCTTCCCCTGGAGTGGGGTGGGAATGGAGATTTTACAGTATCCTTCATCTGCCACACCCACCAAGCCACACCCATAGAACCTGTAGTAAAAAATTTTGAAACCCACCACTGGTAAAAGCCTATTAGTATCCAGTGCACCAAAAATAATGAAAAGAATCATCCGAGAGCTTTCATTCATTTATCATTTTTAAGGAAGAAGGGTAGACAGTCAAAACAGAACATGGCAGGCTGTGTGTGTGTGTGTGTGTGTGTGTGTGTGTGTGTGTGTGTGTGTGTACAGACACAAAGATTGTGGAGCTGCAATATCGATTTCAGCTGGGGAGAGAAGACAAGGAGTCAACACGGCGCACTTTGCAAAAAAATTACAGCTTCAAAGTAGAGAGTGAGATAAAGTGAGGTCAGGAGATTTCTCCTCCAAAGGAAACAGTACATCAAATACTCTCATTGAATGTTTTAAAAACCTTTCCCAAAATGTGATCTCTTGAGGCTTTCTTTTCCGTAACCCTTTTTTGTCGAATTGTCTTTTTAAAAAACAAAAACAAAAACCTGTCATAAACTAGAAAGATGCAAATTGATAAAGCAACTCGAAAACATATTTCCTGGGCTCTGAAATCCTAAGAGCTTTTGTCCCATCCCACTTGCTTCAAAATAGTTCAAGAGATGGGTTCGGATTTCAAAACTTTTCGAAAGCTTGAGCGCTTCCCAGATGCTCAGAGTGAATGCATACTTCTTGCAATTTATTGTTCCAGAAAACTGGAAATGTTTTGTCTGAAACAAGGTCTATATGTTTACATAATTTCTGGTTTTGCTATTACAACCCTTGCTTGGACAGTTTTAAATTACAGATTCCATTCACCACGCTCTCAAAAGCAGTTTGAAGTCATGCTACGAGAAGAGGGAGTCGGGCTGTTCTCCAAAGCACCTGAGGGTAGAACAAGAAGCAATGGGTGGAAACTGATCAAGGAAAGAAGCAACTTAGAACTAAAGAGAAATTTCCTGACAGTTAGAACAATTAATAAGTGGAACGACTTGCCTTCAGAAGTTGTGAATGCTCCAACACTGGAAATTTTTAAGAAAATGTTGGATAACCATCTGACTGAGATGGTGTAGGGTTCCTGCCTAGGCAGGGGGTTGGACTAGAAGGCCTCCAAGGTCCCTTCCAACTCTGATGTTATGTTATGTTATGTTATGTTACCTTCACAAGTTAAGAAATGTTCAGTGCTCCCACCCCAATGAAGGCCAAGATCTGATCAATGACCAAGAGTGCATCCAGTTTTGGTCACCCCATTACAAAAAACATGTTGAAACTTTGGGGAAAAATTGCAGATAAGAGTGACTAAGATAATTTTATAATTCAATTTCTATACCGCCCTTCTCCCGAAGGACTCAGGGCAGTTTACAGCCGTATTAAAAACACAAGAGTACATATAATATAAATAACAAATTTAAAACACATTTAAAACGAATATTTAATTGGCCAATTTACTAAAACGGTCAAGACTGACATAAAACCCTTTAAAATTTAAAAACTATAATTAAAATGCATTTAGGCTAGTCCCGCACGATTAAATAATAAAGTTTTCAATTCCCGCTTGAAGGTTTGGAGGTCGGGGAGACTTTTTCTTAAAAGTTTGGAGACCAAAACATATGAAGAACGGTTGCAGAAGCTGGGTATGGCTAGTCTAGAGAGAAGAAGGATTAGGGGTTACATGATGGCAGTGTTCCAGTATTTGAGGGGCTGCCACAAAGAAGAGGGGGTCAACTTATTTTCCAAAGCACCAGAAGGCAAGACAAGAAACATTAGTGGGAAACTAATCAAGAAGAGAAGCAACCTAGAACTAGGGAGAAATTCCCTAACAATGAGAACAATTAACTAGTGGAATGGCTTGCTTTCAGAAGTTGAGGTGGTTCATCACTGGATATTTTTAAAAAGAGCCTGGACAGTCACTAGTCTCAAATTGTATAGAGTCTCCTGCTTGAGCAGGGGGTTGAATTAGAAGACCTCCAAGGTCCCTTCCAGCGCTATTCTGGTTGGTTGGTTGGTTGATTGATTGATTGATTGATCAGTGCCTAACTTAATTCACACTTTTCCTACACTTATATTGTTGCTATGGTAGAGCTAGAAGACCATGTGTGCTTCAATAACATTTAACAGACTTGGGGGGTGGGGGTGGGGGTAATGTCTTGTCCTAACATTATGGCAGCTGATCTTCTAGCATCTTCTGATCTTTTAGCTGAGCTTCTCAACTTGGTAACTTTCATCAGATGTGTGGACTTCAATTCCCAGAATTCCGCACTAGCAATGAAGTTGAGAAACACTGTTTCTCAACTTGAGAAGGAGAAAGAACGAGAGAAGGAACTGGAAAGTGTCATTGAGAAAGCATTTGGCGAATCATAAAATGACCTGCCAAAAAACTCTGCAAAACTTTCATGGTTTAAATGGAAATATGTTTGTTTGTTTGTTTGTTTGTTTGTTTGTCAATTTCAGACATGCCTTACTTGAGCCAGAAGCCCAGATTGTTCAAGCCCTTGACAAAGAAAATGCTGTAAGACCACAAGTTCCAGAGTTTATTGCAGACTGCAATGATTTAATGTAAAAATGTTCCTTGTTTCATTATTAGTATTATTATTATTATCTCTTTTACTCATTAAACATGAAACTCAGTCACCTGAACATTTAAAAATGTGTCACAATTACCATTGACTGGTGCTAATGGTTTACACGGGTTGCTGCCAGCGTCCTAGGTATCAACCAAGTACCTTTTTAAGATGTACAATGTTCGAAGTAGCACAGTTTTTTGCAGTTCTGCTGGTGTTATTGCAAGAAGCTGCAATTTCTTGATGTATTTTGTAAAATTCTTGGACTTGGTATCAAGTGCCCCAATGACAATGGGTATCACTGTTACATGTTTCATCCATAATCACATAGTTTTGATGGCCAAGTCGCAATATTTTGTGCTTTTTTCTAGTTCTTTTTCTTCGATAATTCATTAATAATTTTTATTATTTTTATTATTATTATTATTATTATTATTATTATTATTATTATTATTATTATTATTATTATTTCATTAAACATGAGACTTAGTCAACTGAACATTTAAAAATGTATCACAAATATCATTGGCTGGCACTGATTGTTGATACGGTTTGCTGCCAGCATCCTAGGTATCGACCAAGTATCGTGTTAAAATGTACCATGTTCATTATTATTTTATTATTATTTACTTTATTCATTAAACATGAAACTCAGTCAACTGAACATTCACAAATGCATCACAAATACCACTGACTGGTGCTAATGGTTGACACGGGTTGCTGCCAGCATCCTAGGTATCGACCAAGTATCGTGTTAAAATTTATTTATTTATTTATTTATTTATTTATTTATTTATTTATTTATTTATTTATTTATTTTGTCACAACAATATATGTAGGTGTCATACAAAAAGATTATATAGTATATAAACACTTATATGAGTAAATATAAGGAGGTATAAGCATATATATATAGGAAGAAGAAAAGAAAAACAATAGGACAGGAACGGTAGGCACGTTTGTGCTCTTATGCATTCCCCTTATGGTCCTCTTAGGAATGGGGTGAGGTCAATGGTAGAAAGTCTTTGGTTAAAGCTTTTGGGATTATGGGAAGAGACCACAGAGTCAGGCAAAGTGTTCCAAGCACTGATGATTCTGTTACAGAAGTCATATTTTCTGCAATCTAGATTAAAGTGGTTGACATTAAGTTTAAATCTATTAGTTGCTCTAGTATTATTGCAATTAAAGCTGAAGTAGTCTTTAACAGGAAGGACATTACAATAGATGATTCTGTGAGTTAAACTTAGGTCTTGTCGAAGGCGACGGAGTTCCAAGTTTTCTAAGCCTAGAAAATTATTATTTTATCATTATTATTTTATTATTATTTACTTTATTCATTAAACATGAAACTCAGTCAACTGAACATTCAGAAATGCATCACAAATACCACTGACTGGTGCTAATGGTTGACACGGGTTGCTGCCAGCATCCTAGGTATTAATCAAGTACTTTCTTAAGATGTACGATATTCCAAGTAGTGCAGTTTTTTGCAGTTCCGCTGGTGTTATTGCAGGGAGCTAACATCATCATCAACATCATTATTATTATTACTATTATCATCATCATCATCATCATGGTCATTGTATGGCACATGTTAGCCAGGGATCACTGAGGTGGTTGGCTGCCTTTTCGGGTGGTGTAATCTTACCTGTGGGCCACCTGAATGCCAGTTGGCAATCAGGGGAGGCACCTTTCCTGTCCCTATGCCATTTATTCACTCAGGTGAATCGAACCAATGAGCGCTCAGCATCTTACCACGTGAGCCACCGCAGCCCCCTTGCTTCCTAATAACTAAGCATGAGTCATTAAAATGGTGCAGATAATCTATAAAAATACTTTTGTAGAAGTATCATGGTATGGTGAGTAAATTCTAGGTTTAATGTGTTTTTTTTGCTAATACACATTATTGCAGTTATAAAGTATACTGTAAATATATCTATTACATCCTTATATAAGACAGACATACAGAGAGAGATGTAATCACACAGGCATGTACAACCATTCCATGTTTTACAGTTGTTTCAACTTTCCTAAGAGGTTAGGGCCAAAGTAAAACAAACTGTTTAGCAACCCTGATTATGAAAAGAAATATATTTGGAGGATTTTCAGTTCCATGTTGTTTAATTCATATAAATAGAAGCAGGAAAAATGGGGAAGGGGAGGGAAGGGAAGGGAAGGGAAGGGAAGGAAAGGAAAGGAAGGCAAGGCAAGGCAAGAAAAAGAAAGGAAAGGAAAGGAAAGGAAAGGAAAGGAAAGGAAAGGAAAGGAAAGGAAAGGAAAGGAAAGGAAAGGAAGACAAGGCAAGGCAAGGGAAAGGAAGGAAAGGGAAGGCAGGGCAGGGCAGGGCAGGGCAAGGCAGGGCAGGGCAGGGAAGGGAAGGGAAGGGAAGGGAAGGGAAGTTTCTATTGTCCCAGAACATTAACATATTTTCTACAACAGGGCATGAAAATAGAAGCCATGACATAGTACATGGCATTATATCACAGTGCAGTTTGCATTGTTTGGGCAATGACATCAGAGATGCATGCAGTCCCTTTTCTCTGAAAAAGTGAAACAGGAATGGACCTGGCTTGTATCTGAAATTCTCATTCCTCAATCCATTGCCCTTGCTTTAATTGATCATAAATTCCACTGACAGAGGTGGAAGCGGTGATGGCTACCTAGCATAATATTTACTGTGGCAGCAGGGGGACAAAGGGACACTGAGATTTGCTTCTCGAATTATACTCAGAGGCACCGAGGCTCAAGAGCTCTCCTAGAATATTGAGTCTTGGCTACAGACTTGAGGTTTCCTGCTGGACTCTCATCCAAATGCCAAACGTTTCCAAACCTGCTTAGTTTTGCAAGATCAATCAAGGGCCGCTAGAAGCTGCCATCAAGCTGGATTCTCTGCTCCTGGAACTCCAAATTGGATACGCTGTCTATGCTCTTTTATTAGACGCCGTTTTATTTTGTCACTGTTTTAATGGATTTTTAAATAAATGGGTCTAGGTTATTCAGGCGCTCAGTGAGTGAACTGATCTGAATCAGGGACCAATTTCAAAATGGTCCATCGCTTGGTCTGGTTGAAAGAAACAATAGCAAGGAAAGGCCTGGTTCTTGGGAGCGGAAGGCAGCCAAACAGATCTGGGTTCTGAAAGTTGTCAGCACCTTGGACAGTTCTTTGCAGAAGATGGACTGGCTTGATTTAGGTCTCCGCCAAAGTGTTCTTGCTCCAGCTTTCCTTCTACTCCTTCTCCTTCTCCTTTCCCCCTTATTTTCCCTTACCTTCTTCTCCTTCTCCTCCTATTTTTCATTCCCTCCTTTTCCTTGTCTTTCTCCTCTTTATCCTTCTCCCCTATTTTCCATTCTTCTCCTCTTTCTCTTTCTCCTTCTCTTTCTCCTTCTCCCCCTATTTTCCATTACCTCCTCCTCTTTCTTTCTCCTTCTCTTTCTCTTTCTCCTTCTCTTTCTCCTTCTCCCCCTATTTTCCATTACCTCCTCCTCTTTCTTTCTCCTTCTCTTTCTCTTTCTCCCCTTATTTTCCATTAGTCCTTCTCCTCCTTCTGCTTATTCTCCTCCTGCTTCTGCTAAAAATCATAGACAAAGGAAAGCTGAAATTGAAAAATGGGGTAGAGCAGGGAAGAAGAAGAAATTAAGAAATTATATATATACATATACATACATACATACATACATACATACATACATACATACATACATACATACATGGTTAATCTTATGGTTTAAGAGTTGTAAACATAATTTTGCATAGCTTCTTTTCCAAAAACTCTACACTACTAACCAGAGCATACAAAACATTTGCTAGAAGTATTCTTGAATACAGCTCACCTGTCTGGAACCCATACCACATCTCTGACATTAATACAACTGAACGCGTCCAGAAATATTTTACAAGAAGAATTCTCTGCTCCTCTGAAAACAACAAAATACCTTATACCACCAGACTTGAAATCCTGGGATTAGAAAATTTAGAACTCTGCCGACTCCGACAAGACCTGTGTTTAACACAGAGAATCATCTATTGTAATGTCCTTCCTGTTAAAGACTACTTCAGCTTCAATCGCAATAATACAAGAGCAACCAAAAGATTTAAACTTAATGTTAACCGCTTCAATCTAGATTGTAGAAAATATGACTTCAGTAACAGAGTTGTTAACGCTTGGAATGCACTACCTGATTCTGTGGCCTCTTCTCAAAATCCCAAAAACTTCAACCAAAAACTGTCTACTATTGACCTCACCCCATTCCTAAGAGGACTATAAGGGGCGTGCATAAGAGCACAAAAGTCCTATTGTTTCCTTTCATTATATCAAATTAATATAGTTATTGCATGCTTTTGCTCATATATATGCTTATATGATGTGTTGTTGTTTTATGTTGATGCGTGTGTATACTGTTGTGACAAAATAAATAATAAAAAAGAAGAAATTATGCCTGGTTAAATTTATCTCCTCCACATTAAAACACAGGTTGTTTTTACAATAAATATATGTAGAAAAAAATCATCAGTTCAGTTCCTCCACTTAAATAAAATGAAAACATAAATAGAAAGCCAGGCAAATTGTACTGGTTAAATTGGTCTTCGTGACATGAAACTACTGGCAAGCGAAGATCTCTGAATCTGGCAGTAATCTAAACAAAACGCACAACTTTTTCCACAAGAATGTGTCTCAGAGGCCAAACTTGAAAAGTGATATTAAGCACTGCAGAAGAAATATCTCTGCGAACTCATAAATTATTTTATTTCTCTTTTTGAAATTCAGAAAAATATAAGAGCCTTTGTCCTATAAAGAAAAGAAAAAAAACCCACAGAATTAGAAAACTGGAAGGGAGCATAAAAACCATAAAGTTCAACCTTCTGCTTCATGCTGGAATCCAGATGAAATTTGATATTGATTGACTTGTCTCAACCGATTTGGAGATGGGGAATTTCAAAGGGTTCTTTCTCTTAGGACCTTTTTCCTAACATTCAAGTGGAACGTATCTCTTTGAGGCCATAATTTCTCAACCAGGAACCTGGGATAATGGAGAACAGGTTGTGCTATTAGCATTCTTCCATGTGAAGCTCTTTTAGGTTCTTGAATCAACAAGAGGTGTCCTTTTGAAGATGCTTGGCCGCCAGATGCTGGTCCATCTGGTCCATTGGAAAGGGCTTTGTGAGGTGGGTATTGTGATTCCTAAGGAACTCTGCTCCACACCGTTTTTCTAAGTGTTCAAGTAAATGAGAGAGAGGGAGCGAGAGAGAGAGAGAGAGAGAGAGAGAGCAACAGCAAAACCAAAGAAAAAAAAAGAAAACAAGAAAACAGACCTCTTCCACCAAGCTTTTAGTTGTGAAATGAACATGCACAAGTCAAAAAATATCCACAAATCCCTCACATCCTGGACATAAATTGTTTCAACTTCTACACTCAAAATGGCATTATAGGGCTCTGCACACCAGAACAACAAGACAAAAGGACAGTTTTTCCCCGAATGCCATCACTCTGCTAAACAACTAATTCCCACAACACTGTCAAACTAATTATTAAGTCTGCATTACTATTGATCTTCTCATCCTTTCTATTACCTATATCCTCCTACTTATGATTATAACCTTGTTGCTTGTATCTTTACAATTTATATTGTTTTATTTAGTTTCCTAGTATGATTTGATTGCTTATTAGTAACCTATGACTATCACTAAGTGTTGTATCTTATGATTCTTGATGAATGTATGCACCAAAGAAAAATTCCTTGTGTGTCCAATCACACTTGGCCAATAAAGAATTCTATTCTATTCTATTCTATTCTATTCTGTTCTGTTCTGTTCTGTTCTGTTCTGTTCTGTTCTGTTCTGTTCTGTTCTATTCTACACTACTCTACTCTACTCCACTCTTTTCCAATTTCTATTCTATTCTATTCTATTCTATTCTATTCTATTCTATTCTATTCTATTCTATTCTATTCTATTCTATTGAACCGAATGATACTGATTTAAATTTCTTTCTGATATGAATGGTGGCATTATTTTTATTTCTATCTTTTTTTGGCTTATTGTTGGTCGTTTTGCATTGACGCAAGCTCCGTTTTGTGTGTTGTGTGAGCAGAAACATGAGGTACCAAATTAATAAAGGAAAAAAGCTTAATAAATGATGCTTAATAAGTGGAAAAACCTAACAGATCCCTCTTTTTCCAAGGGTGAAGTATTTTGAAAAAATATGAATTTGTTAATTTTTGAAACACGGGCCCAAATATTTTATCTCAATCCTAAAATGCTCTGCTTCCTCAAATAAATATACAGTGCTATGTAAACTCTCAAATTACATTAAATAGCCTCAAATGTTAGTGAACTGTTTTGATTTATCGGGATACCTCTGCTGACACTTCCTCCTCATCCTCCATCACCATCTCCTTTCCCCAGCAACGTTGAACTTTAAAAGGCCCAGGAGGCAGAGGGGAGGCGAGGTGAGAAATAAGCCCTTAAATAATTTATTTGGAGAAACAGTCAGTGAAGAGGAACAAATAATGTTTCACTAAAAGAAGCCAGACCTTTGACCCTTCCCTCTTCCCTCCAATACCTGAAGCTTAAGCTGGGTTACATTAGCAAAATTCTCATTTGATGGCATTTTAATATTCTGCTTGATGACTTTTTAGCAACATTTACTTGCCGGGGTTTGGAGTGTTCCCTCAGAGGAAATGAAACATGTCAAAGCCCATTACAAAAATCAAAATTTAAATACCTTGGCCACGTCAGGGCCCGCGTACAATCCCATCAGCTCTTAAACGCCGGCTCCCAGTGACTCGTTCGCTGGCTGACTCGCTCGGTAATGAGTACATTTGATGAAGCAGTCTGGGGTCATGGAACATACGTTACTCATCTAACTTAACCCGTTGGTTGCATATACAAAAAGGACCAGGGGGTATTTTATCAAAATGTAATGATAGAATCATTTCCGCTGGCAGTGAAAGCAACTGATTCTCTGCCACCTTGGCTCTAACAATTCCAGTGATGAATTAGAATTTTAATAACAAATATGGGTGGGCTCTATTTAAAGGTGAAGAAGCAAAAGCAATTTCTATGATGGATTGGAATCTGCAGCGTGGTTAAGTGGGGAATCTGTTTAGTATGAAGAGGGGGGGAGGTTTCCCCACCCACCATCCCAAGGCACTGGAGAAGTTTCTCCTAATCCTCTCAGCGTATTCTTCCCTGATGTGGGCTCACTCCAAATATTTTTATTGACAATTTTCTGTTGAAATTTAGGGATGAAGAATCAGGACCACACCTTAAGTTCTAGTTAAGCTGATTTATTGCTCATGCTTATACCCCAGAATCTAGTCAACTAATGGCCGGCATTAAGTTGGTGCTAGATAAGCTACCGTATTTTTCGGAATATAAGATGCACCAAAAAAGAGGGTGAAAATCTGGGTGCATCTTATACTCCGAATGTAACCCCGCCCAGCTTCTCAAACGGAGATTTCAGAGGCTAAAAAAAGGATCAGAAATGGAGCTTCAGGAAAAAAGCCCCCAAACAGAGCTTCAGAAAAGAAGTTAACAAACAGAGTTTCAGGGGGGAAAAGCCTCCAAACAGAGCTTCAGAAAAGAAGCCCCCAAACAGAGCTTTAGAGGCTTTTTTTCTGAAGCTCTGTTTCGGAGGCTTTCAGAGGTAGAAAAAAGTTTTTTCTGAAACAAAGTTTCAGAAGCAGGAAAAAAAAAAAAGCAAAAAAACAACAAGGCACAGAACTCACAACCAAGGAACCTGTTGCTAAAATTGTGACCCTATCACAAGTAATTGTGTTCTCTTTGCTGACGATATCAAACTATTTAACACCACAGACAATACTTCTATCATTCAAAACGACCTTGATCATCTAACCACTTGGTCTAAAACTTGGCAACTCCAAATCTCAACCAGCAAATGTTCAGTCTTACATATTGGAAAAAAGAACCCAAACACTAAGTACATACTTGATGGACATTACCTTACAGATGACCCCCACCCCGTTAAAGACCTTGGAGTTTTCATGTCAAATGATCTAAGTGCTAAAGCCCACTGTAACTACATAGCAAAAAAGGCTCTAAGAGTTGTAAACCTAATCTTGCGTAGCTTCTTTTCCAAAAACACTACACTACTAACCAGAACATACAAAACATTTGCTAGACCAATTCTAGAATACAGCTCGCCTGTTTGGAACCCTCACCACATCTCTGACATCAATACAATTGAACAAGTCCACAAATATTTCACAAGAAGAGTTCTCCATTCCTCTGAAAACAACAAAATACCTTATCCCACCAGACTTGAAATCCTAGGCTTAGAAAACTTGGAACTCCGTCGCCTTCGACAAGACCTAAGTTTAACTCATAGAATCATCTATTGTAATGTCCTTCCTGTTAAAGACTACTTCAGCTTTAACTGCAATAATACAAGAGCAACCAACAGATTTAAACTTAATGTTAACCGCTTTAATCTAGATTGCAGAAAATATGACTTCTGTAACAGAATCATCAGTGCTTGGAATACTTTACCTGACTCTGTGGTCTCTTCCCATAATCCTAAAAGCTTTAACCAAAAACTTTCCACTATTGACCTCACCCCATTCCTAAGAGGACCATAAGGGGCATGCATAAGTGCACAAATGTGCCTACCATTCCTGTCCTATTGTTTTTCTTTTCTTCTTCCTATATATATATAGATGCTTATACCTCCCAATATTTACTCATATATATGTTTATATACTATAAAATCTTTTTATATGATGTGACAAAATAAATAAATAAAAATAAAAATAAATAAATAAAAATAAAATTCACCTCTGGGAACAGCTGATTGAGGGTATTCCGGGAGGCCAGTCCATCTGCCAATCAGCTTTTTTTTTTATTTTCCTCCCCAAAAACTAAGGTGTGTCTTATACTCCAGTGTGTCTTATACTCTGAAAAATACAGTAATCAAGAAAAGAACCAACCTAGAATTAAGGAGAATTTTCCTGACAGTTGGAACAATTCATCAGTGGAACAACTTGCCTCCAGAAATTGTGGGTGCTCCAATACTGGAGGTTTTTAAGAAGAGTGTCATCTTTGGAAGCCATATTAGCACCGGAAGTTTCCACGCTGCCAACTTCTTGTATGTGGGAAAGTAGGAGGGCGGATTTAGTAGAGGGAATGTAGTTAGACAAAATAGCATTCTTCTTTTTGGTCAAGGTCAGGACAGTCCTGCACCTGGAGAAGGAGTGGTTGGAGTGATGTCTCGAGATGGAATGGATGGGATGGACTGATCGGTGCAAGGGATGGATTTGGGGGTTTTGATTTACTGAGGGAAAAACCTGGAAGTCTCAGATTCGGGTTTTCCCAGATGTGCCAGTAATCCTACTCTAATAAATGGAACTTTGAGAAAATGCCTGTCTTGGAGTTTTTAATTGGAGTTGGGTTTTTCTGGAACGCTGACATTGAGATTGGACCACCATTTGTCTGAAATGGCATAACATCTTCTGCTTGAACAGGGAGTTGGACTAGAAGACCTCCAAGGTCCCTTCCAACTCTGTTATTAGTTAACAGAAGTCAAAAGAGGTTGGACGTAGACTGTTTATGAGAACATAATTCCCTTGACGTCTTCCACAGCTTCTGCCTGTCCTTCTACATTTAGTTAGCTAATAGCAAAGTCTCCTTTGAGCCATTTTGTACAATTACATGAGGACTACTCAAATGTATGTATGCTTTTTCCTCCCCCCTTGGCATCATTGTTGAAGTTATGGGTCACTGCCTTCTCCTGGATTATTTTTTCCTGGTTCCGAACTTTGGGATTTTCCATCTAAGTCTGAATGTGGTTAGGATAGTTGGAGATCAGTAAAAATTGGTATCACTTTTCTTTGGACAGAATTTTCATTAGGGCAACAAGCTTTGCTATCAGACTTGTCTGCCTTTGCTGTTTCTTCTTTCTATTATCTTAAGTACATCTCACAGTATTGCAGAATGGAGCTGCCGTAGATCTCCCTTGCATAATCGTTCATTCATTCGCTCATTCCCTCAATCAATCATTCATTCATTCATCCACCCACTCACTCATTCATCTCTGTCAGTTCCCTGCAAATGTCATTGCATTGATACCGCTGGAAAAAGTTGGGGGTCCTACAGATGGAAACATTGATTCATCTCTTCGCCTCCGGTCTCTAAAGAGTACAGCCATTAAAGGGTCACCCTTTAACCTCAGGATGGAGGCCTATCTGATGTTTAAATGAGCTTGTCCAATTGGCACCTTTTGAGTTCATAAAAGTAGACATCCGCCGGGTAAGAAAATGTCCCCTGGGTTGTAGTTTGTAATGGAAAAGTAATGGAGAGCTTGAAAGTTGTAGCTCCCCTCTCCTGTCTCCTTAAACCAGATCCAAATTTCTCATGTCCCCCTCCTTGCATTGAAGATGCTATAAATCCATTGTAGGGCGTATGTTCTGCTCTGCTCTGCTCTGTTCTGCGGAAAACATGAATTTATGCTAATGGCTGTCTGCATATGCTTATATCAAATATCTATATTAAACTTAATAGTCTGTTACATTGCTTCTTAACCCCGCCTCCACACATGATTAAGTTCTGTGATTTCTTCCAAAGGCGCTATTAACACAGTGTAGCATTTCGCTCAACATGTCAGTAACTTTGCCTTCCTGGCGAGGGGATAATTATACACCCCTGCGCTTTTTACTAGTAAGAGGCGGACACAAGAAATTGGCAAGCCTATTAAGAGGAGGCTTTTAAGAAGTATCTGTTTATGACTCCCACTTTAAGAAGGGCTCACATACAGAAGAGGGTTCAAAGACAATCCATCAAGGGGGAACATTTTTTTAAAAAAAGATTCTTGGCTTCTGAAATATGACCCCCCCCCTCCAGTGGGTTCCTAACTTAAATATTTGGTTGGACAGAATGACCTAAGCCCGGCTAAAGTTGCTTCCCTTTGAAACTCTGGTCCACCGCTTGTTTCTGGCACAGGTCAGAGGTGTTGAGGTTAAAAAATAACATCAAGATGATGACCTGTAGGAAAAGAAAAGGCAGAATCTGGGGGCAGAGTCAAAAGAGGAATCAGCCTAGAGTCTCTATGTAGCCACAAACAACTAAGTGGTGGTGCAATGGTTAGAATGCAGTACTACAGGCTACTTCTGCTGACAGCTGGCTGCCAACAATTTGGCAGTTCTCACCAATCACCAATCTCACCAGGGTCAAGGTTGATTCCACCTTCCATCCTTCTGAGGTTGGTAAAATGAGGAGCCAGATTGTTGGAGGCAAGATGCTGGCTCTGTAAACCACTTAGAGAGGGTTGTAAAACACTGTAAAGTGGTATATAAGTCTAACTGCAAATTGATTCTTCCAAGCAGATTTCTTTGTTGTTCTACACCTATAGACAGAATCTTGCCAAACTGAAGCAGACTGGTAACTACCCGATGCTTATACATTGGGAACTACTAAGAGCTGTGGTGGCACATCAGTACTGTAGAGCTAACACACTGCTCACTCCAGGAGTTCAATTTTGAGTGGCTCAAGGTTAACTGCAAGCTACTTTTGCTCTATTAACCAAAATAATAAAAACATTCTCCTAAGCGATCTCCATCTAGATAATTGGGAGCAAAGCTGACCAAAAATGACCCGCTAGCACAGTGTTTTTAATGGCTGGATGCCCTTCCTGTCACCAATGTGGAGTTTTGTTCAGCTGTTGTGACCCAGGCCAGAGTAGGTAGTAATAAACTTAGTCCATGGAAAAACAAACTTTATTCGAACAGCTGGGAATTACTTCCTTCCCAGCGTTGTTCAACTCAAAGTAAAACAAATGCCTCCCAACACAAATTACTCAGTTATCTCACAAACCTTAGTCCAATTAGGCAAACTGCCAAAGGCCCTTCCTGGTAAACATCCAGAAGCCACAAAAACAAAGACGTATACAAAGCAAAAGACGAAGCAGAAGACGCAGCTACAACGTTGTTTTCTGGCAAAGCTCAAATGCTGGTGCTGGTCTGTTTTAAGCCTTATAGGAGGGGCCAATCATCTCTTGGCCCTACTCTGGAGTTGTCCTCTCTGCTTGAGCTGCTCTTGCCTTCCAGCAGCTCTTCTCATGTGTGCATTAGGAACAGGCTCCTCCTGTTCCTCTGCCTCACTACTATCAGTCTCTGGAGGCTCTGGAGTCCACATCTCACTTTCCGATGGCCCTGGCCCCACCTCAGCCTCATCGCTATTCGACTCCATTGCCAGCTCCATAGGCTGCTGATGGACCACAACATCAGCAGATACATTCTCAGTGTGCCCAGAGAGAAAAATAACTGCCTCTACCTACCTAGGATTGAACTGACAGACTCCCGATTGTGAGGCAAGAGCTCCACCTCTAGGCCACCGCACCACTCCTAGAAGCATTCATACATATACAGATGTCAAAGCCAAGAGTCAAACAGTTTTCTGTGCAGCCTAGTCCAGGAGAGGTTACACAATTGTAGGAGCAACTAAAGCTGGTCAAAGGCCTCCAGCAGGAGGGAGATGTTAGATTTTGTGCATCTGTTTTGTTTTTTTCAAGTGAAGTGCAATCCCACAAGAGCTGCAGATAGAATGACCTTGGCGCTTGGCACCAATAATAATAACTCTGTCTTGACTGAGTCTGTTCCACTCCATCCACTCCCTCAGCACTTCGCATATGGCACCAGGTCAAAATGGCTTCCCAGTTTCCTGCTCCAGCTGGGTGGAGATGTAAAACTGGGTATCTTCAGCCTCCCGATGACCTCTCCCAGTGGCGGCATGTAGATGTTAAAAATGAATATTCCTCTTGCCAAGAAAAATAATGAAACAAACAACCCCCCCCTCCCAAAAAAAAAAAATAGCAATGGACATTTTATTTTGGTCTGAGACTTGAACAGGATTTCATGACAACATTTTCTCAACACTGGAGAAATATCCTGGCTTGAGTGAGACATAAATCATTCTTCTTCTTTCTTTTTTTTCCCCCTATCCAAGAACTGACCTTCAAAATGAGAACAGATTTTATAAGCTCCAACAACTTTAGTATATTGGTCAGCTTTAAAAAAAAAAATAGGGCAAGCCTTTCTTTATATCAAAACAATTTTATCACTAGTCAGATTCAGCAGGCGACAGTGAGCCAGCTCAGGGCACCACTCCTTGTCTTATCAGTTGGCAGCCCTTAGGCAGCCTTTGGCAGAATCCAAAAATGCTTTGCAGGATAAGACCTGCTGAGTATTTGAATGGGGGAAATCTCAGATTTATAGGGAAACTGTGAATTTAAAAAAAAAACCTCTTAAAAGGCAATAATAAACTTTTTTTTTCAATTTAGATATATTTAGATATATATACCATCAACCTCCTCTCAAGTCTATTTGAAAATTGGTGCTTTTTTCTCTTCTAATCCCATGATGGCGAACCTATGGCACAAGTGCCGGAAATGGCACACAGAGCAGAGGTGGGTTTCAGCAGGTTCTGACCAGTTCTGGAGAACCGATAGAGGAAATTTTGAGTAGTTCAGAGAACCGGTAGTAAAAATTCTGACTGGCCCTGCCCCCATCTATTCTCTGCCTCCCAAGTCCCAGCTGATGGGGAGGAAATGTGGATTTTGCAGTAACCTTCCCCTGGAGTGGGGAGGGAATTGGGATTTTACAGTAACCTTCCCCTGGATTGGGGAGGGAATGGAGATTTTACAATATCCTTCCCCTGCCACGCCCACCAAGACACACCCACAGAACCGGTAGTAAAAAAATATGAAACCCCTCACTAAAAATTAAGGAAAAGGAAGAAACCGAATAGTTTTTAACATGGGTTTTGTTTTATCAATGGCTAACTAGCAGAAACAGAAGTTAGAAACTTAGATGATAATTTGGCTTTTTGAATAAGTTTCTTAATGGTTTTTTAATTTGTATATATATGTTTTTTAATTGCCTGTGAACCGCCCTGAGTCCTTCGGGAGATAGGGCGGTATACAAATACGAATAATAAATAAATAAATAACAAATAAATAAATAAATAAATAAGATGTCAAGCGCGAGAATGATTAATTACATAAGGAACGCTCGCCAAAATGGATAAGCAAATATTATTATTAATATGTGATCATTATTAATGTTATGAATATTATTATTGTTATTATTATGATTATTACTTCTTAAATCTAATTGTACCCAGACAACAGACTGTTTATATAGACATTGAATCTTTTATGTTTAATTTAAAGATTAAATTAAATTAAAAAGCAACAACAATAAAGTAGCATTCCTATAACCCTGCTATTTATCAAAAGCAGCTCAAAACTGCTCTATGGAGACAGCATCTGGGCTTTGTGCTTGACGTGGGATAAAAATGAAACTTTGGTTTTTGGGGTTTTACTGATTAGATTGATTTATTGTTATTAAGATGGCTGGTTTATATTATTATGGAAAAGTAAAAAGTTGAACTTCAGTGGTGGGTTTCAAATTTTTTTACTACTGGTTCTGTGGGTGTGGCTTTGGTGGGCATGGCATGGCTTGGTGGGCATGGCAGGGGAAGGATACTGTAAAATCTCCATTCCCTCCCCAATCCAGGGGAAGGATACTGTAAAATCTCCATTCCCTCCCCAATCCAGGGGAAGGATACTGCAAAATCCCCATTTCTTCCCAATCAGCTGGGACTCGGGAGGCAGCGAATAGATTGGGGGCAGGGCCAGCCAGAGGTAGTATTTGCCGGTTCTCCAAACTACTCAAAATTTCCGCTACCAGTTCTCCAGAACCGATCAGAACTGGCTGAAACCCATCTCTGTTGAGGTTCAGTGTTCATGCTTTATTCTACTGCAACAGAGGGAGTTTGAAGTCAATGCCTCGTTTTTTCTCTTTTCTCCCTCCCTTCTTTACTTTGTTTCCCCTCCTCCTCCCCCCTGTGTTCTACTATTTGCTTTTGTATTTTTGTATTTTATTTTATAATCTAATAAAATGTTTTTTGGTAAAGCTGCTCAAAACTTTTTTAAAAAAAATCTTTGCTCCTTCTTTGGAAGTTTTCAGCATGATTGATCTGACGACCCATAGTAGCTATATGAGTGTCCCAGGATCCTTTGCTGAAGAATTCTGGGAAACAGAGTTCAAACATCTGAAACATGTTGGCAAGATGTTAGTCTTGAAAGTTTGCATTCCAAATCTGGAATATTGCACAGGAAACATTTCTCTACATTGTACCCTCGCTGCTGAAGGCTTGTTTGAGGCCAGAAAGTAAACCAACTGTCTTGTACATCTCAAAGGTGAGTTGTCAAGTATGACAGGTCTACTCTGTGAAATATGCTTCCCTTTTCTTTGTGCTTTCTCTTCTTTTCATCTTGCTGATTACCATCTCTTATGTTGGGAACTGTTTCTAGCTCTTTCGTGCTCTCTGAGTTTGGTTGTCTGCAACCAAACAAGACAGACACAGACTTCAATGGGGAGTTAGAACTGCAGAAAGAACAATGGCTACCAACCTCCCTTCCATTGAGGACCAGTACACTGCACGAGTCAAAAAGAGGGCTGTGAAAATATCTGCAGACCTCTCACATCCTGGACATAAACTGTTTCAACTCCCACCCTCAAAACGATACTATAGAGCACTACACACCAAAACAACCAGACACAAGGACAGTTTTTCCCCCGAACGCCATCACTCTGCTAAACAAATAATTCCCTCAACACTGTCAATTCATTTACTAAGACTGTATTACTATTATTCTTCTCATCCTTCCTAGTACCTACCTCCTCCCACTTATGACTATAAACATGTGGCTTGTCTCTTTATGGGTTATATTGTTGTATTTGTTTCCTAGTATGATTTGGTTGCTTATTGGTAACCTAGGACTATCTCTAAGTATTGTATCTTATGATTCGTGATGAATGTGTTTTTTCTTTTTATGTACACTGAGAGCGTATGCACTAAAGACAAATTCCTTGTGTGTTCAATCACACTTGGCCAATAAAAAATTCTATTCTATTCTATTCTATTCTATTCTATTCTATTCTATTCTATTCTATTCTATTCTATCCTATCCTATCCTATCCTATCCTATCCTATCCTATCCTATTCTATTCTATTCTATTCTATCCTATCCTATCCTATCCTATCCTATCCTATCCTATCCTATCCTATCCTATCCTATTATTCTATTCTATTCTATCCTATCCTATCCTATCCTATCCTATTATTCTATTCTATTCTATTCTATTCTATCCTATCCTATCCTATCCTATCCTATCCTATCCTATCCTATCCTATCCTATCCTATTCCCCAACTAGGTAACATCATCATTGCTCATGATGAACCATCTGCAAGAAAACCACCAAGCTCAGAGAGCACCAAATACCCCTCATTTCAACCCTGAGCTACAAATGGTCTCTTTGATTAGCACCGTTTCAAGTGGCCCAGCTTTTATTTAGATTGCCACTGCTTGTACTCTGACACAAACAGACACTTTTGAGTCTGTTAGAGCAGCATTTCAATTATACAAATAATCAAATTCCAAGTGTTATTTGACTCATTTGCTCTGCAGATTAACTCTGGTCTTTCCAACCCATCCCCTTTCATTCCAAGAGGAGCCATAAATTACATTTTCTGCTACATTGACAATAAATGGGTAATTAATATCCCAATTTTTTTTATGTTGATTTGAGAAAAAATAAAATTGGCCTTAAAATGAACAAGCGTTGCCATCTAAACTCAGTGTCAGACAGAGAAATTCCCCTAATACTGTATTTTATTTTTAACCAGTTACTTAGCTTGATAAGCACTGTTGCCTTCCAAAATTATTTCAAAAGAGGAAGGGAGGAGGGAGGGAGAGGAGGGAGGGAGGAAAGGGAGGGAGGGAGGAGGAGAGAGAAGGGAAGAGAAGAGAAGAGAAGAGAAGAAGGAGGAGGAGGGAGGAGAGGAGGGAGGAGGAGAGGAGGAGAGAGAGAAGAGAAGAGAAGAGAGAAGAGAAGAGAAGAGAAAGAAGAGAAGAGAAGAGAAGAGAAGAGAAGAGAAGAGAAGAGAAGAGAAGAGAAGAGAGGAGGGGAGGGGAGGGGAGAGGAGAGGAAGGGAGGGGAGAGGAGAGAGGAGAGAAGAGAAGAGAAGAGAAGAGAAGAGAAGAGAAGAGAAGAGAAGAGAAGAGAAGAGAAGAGAAGAGAAGAGAAGAGAAGAGAAGAGAAGAGAAGAGAAGAGAGCTTACTTAGTGATAAAGAAGACAGAGTAAAAGCACAGCTGTGTGTGGGTGGCTGTTTGTGAACAACCTTCCTTTCATGGCATAATAACCTTAACAAGGATTTGCAAAATCTCTAGTTTCCATAAAAACTCAAACAGAGTCTTGTCAAAGGAATTCCTCCGGTTGAGTATTTCTTAGTAAAATGTTTAGTATCATTGCTAAGGGGGAGTTATAGTCTTGACAAATAGTTGGAGAATGTTCAGTCTCTCTCTCTCTCTCTCTTTCTCTCCCTCCCTCTCTGTGTCACACACACACACACACACACACACACACACACACACACACACACACACTAGAGAGAGGCAGATACACGCAAACCATGAGCATGTGGCAGAAAATGTCAAAAGGCCATTTCTGCACTGCTTCCCAGCTCAACTGATGCCACTGTGGTGGCACTCCCTGGGTATCTCAGCTCTCACTGTGTGGTTTATGCCTATTGACTTACCAAGTATTAACCTTGACAGCTAACATGTGCAGCATAACCAAGGTCATTCAACCTGGACAGCTTAATTCTGCTTCGGAATTTGACCAAAGGGGAGAGATCTCTCCATCTTGCCAAGAGCTTGCAAATTCAGGGAAAACAGGTCATATATAGTAACTCCTCTTTTCTTCTTAGTGTCTGATGGGGCATGGTAGTTGAAAAAAGAAAAAGAAAACTTTAAAAAAAGAAAGAAAGAAAGAAAACCCTCAACTCCCAAAAAGGGAAGGAAAAAAAAACCTGCAGGTCCCTTGAGCTCGCCACCATATGCTGTAGGAAAATGTCACTAGTTAAAGATGTATTCATTTGCCGTTTTGAAAAAGTCTGTTTGATATTCATACATTCCAAGTGTTTTGACCTAGATTTCGGCAGTGGCATTAGATCCAGAACCACACAGGAAACAAGACAGCTGTTGCTTGTGTAGTCAAAGGAAGAATCTAAAGTGAAGAAGGAGGGAGTAGGGGAAGGAAGAAAGCGGAGTTTAAAAAAAAAAGGAAATATTTATTAATGCGTGCCAACATTTTGTGCAGTCAATATGTTTAATACGAGATTAACTAATATAAACATATGGGCCCGAATTTGTTGCAAAGCTTGAAAGAAAAGAACAAAGAACAAAGTTGGACGTATTGAAAGTTCACAAGGAACAGAATTTGCACATTCTCCAAGGGATGAAAGCTTGATGAAATAGCCCTCTCCTTTAATTATAAGCTCCTTACTTAATGTCAGCGTTTTTGAGGAGGGGGGAGAATTTGCTATCTTTGTTGCTGGGAAGGGGCTGGGTTAAATAGAGACCGTCTGGAGGGAGCCAACATGAATATGGAAGTGGAGGGCTATGCTTAATTTTGTAGGGGGGGGGAGAAGTGTTGGATCTCAAACCTACCTGGACTGGCTACAGTTTGCTCTTCCCTTTCATCGGCAAATGAAAGAAGAAGGAACTCAGAAAACACTTTGTGATTATTGACAAGCCCTCTAAACTTGAAAAGGGAAAGTAGATAGAATAACTTTTTCAATGGAGTTTGGCATCTGGTGATTTTAGGGACACCCTCATTGGAATTTGCTTGAAGGCAACTTAAAAGTGGCTTCTCGTCGCTTCTAGAAGACTTTTTTTTTGACGCTGTGCTCATATCTAGGGTGCTGAGATTTCCAACTGATGGAACAGCTGGTGGCACAGTAATCAGATTGAAGTATGGCAGGCAAACTCTGCCCACAGCCTGGAATTCAATCCTGACCAGCGCAAGGTTGACTCAGCCTTCAATCCTTCCCAGGCTTGGTAAAATGAAGACCCAGATTGTTTTTGGGGCCAATATGCTTACTCTGTAAACTGCTTAAAGAGGGCTGTAAAGCATTGTGAAGCAGTATATAAGTCTAAGGCAGTGGTTCTCAACCTGTGGGTCATTATTATTATTATTATTATTATTATTATTATTATTATTATTATTATTATTATTATTATTATTATTATTATTTATTGAATTTCTAGACCGCCCTTCTCCCGAAGGACTCAGGGCGGTGTACAGCCAGGCTAAAAAACATACACAATATACAATTTAAAAACTAAATTAAGAAACTTATTACACAATTGGCTGAGAAATTAAAATATATAAAATCTAAAAACCTAAAATCTAAAATCTTCGACCCGTTGGGGGTCGAATGACAATTTGCCAGGGGTCGCCTAAGACTATCGGAAATATGGGAAGTATACTTGCGAGTCGAAGAATCTCGCTCCAATGGTTGACTCCACAAGCCAGCTGCAGGCTTTTCAAATCGCTAGCCGAATTCGGCTTCAGGCGCGATGAATTAAAAAAGAGAGAAATCTTTGCTCTGATGTCTCCCTCTCAAGCCAGCTGCAATCACTCCCAATCACTAGCCTAATCTGGCTTCAGGCACAATAAACTTAATAGGGGAGGAGTCTCCGCTTTAATGCCTCCGTCCTCAAGACAATCGCAAGCAGTTCAGATCGCTAGCCAATACGGCTTCAGGCGCAATAAATTCAAAACGAAAATAGTTTTATGGTTGGGGTCGCCACATCATGGGGAATTGTATTAAAGGGGTCGCAGCACTATAAAGGTTGAGAACCGCTGGTTGAAGGGCTATTGCTATTGCTCACTGCTTATTGTGATTTTAAGTCTTAAGCAGATCAGAGCCTGCTTAGCTTCGGAACTCAAACAACGGGTAGACAATTGCCATCTGCTGAATCACTGAACAGACAACTTCTCAAACATTCAGAGCGCAGATGGGAAAATATGTCATTGATACAGTATTAAGTCAATCTCTAACTTCTTAAGATGGGATGTGGTGGCCCAGTGGTTAAGTTGCTAAGCTTGTCAATCAAAAGGTCAGCAGTTCAGCAGTTCAAATCCCTAGTGCCACGTACTGGGGTGAGCTCCCGTTACTTGTCCCAGCTTCTGCCAACCTAGCAGTTCGAAAGCATGTAAAAAATGCAAGTAGAAAAATAGGGACCACCTGTGGTGGGAAGGTCACAGCGTTCCATGCACCTTTGGCATTGAGTCATGCCTGTCACATGACCATGGAGACGTCTTCGGACAGCGCTGGCTCTTAGGCTTTGAAATAGAGATGAGCACCTCCCCCTAGAGTCAGGAACAACTAGCACATATGTGCGAGGGGAACCTTTACCTTTAACCTGCATGAGGAAAGAGTATAACTGGAAGCCCTAAAATCACATGGGGTACTCTGAAATCTTGGGCATGCCCCAGAATTCCCATAGAAATTATTGCTGAATTTTAATTCTTCATTTCACCCTTGAGAGCAATTAATAAAGAAACACATAGAGAGTAGCCCTATTAACTGCATTTAATTAATTTAATGTAGTTATGCTTCAACTAAAATTAAGTCAGAAATACAGGAAGAGTAAACACATTAATTGCTGCTAATTAATTCAATTATGCATAGAGTAAAATTAAATCAAAGGAAGTTTGGATCTTGGCTACCTCTACTGCTTGGATGCACCCGTTTCTCACAGTGTGGCCCACTTCACTGCTCAAAAGCCAAGTATCTAGACCAGAGAAAATTGTTCAATACAATGCTTGTGAAGCAGAATGCCCACGTCTTCATTTCTCCAAATCTTCTGACGTTGTCTGAATCTTTGAAAATGGAACAGGGGAATTGGGAAATGGGACTAATGCAACAATGTTGTGGAAGGTCTTTTGCCTCAATTAATAGAATTGCACAGAAACAGAGCAGGAGCTCATAACTGATCCCTAAAACTCTCTGCAAATTGGGATGATCAACCATAGTTGGGTTCTTGAGTCTGGGATGTGTCAACCTTTAGGTGTCAGTAATGTCCTAGGGATGCGGTGGCTCAGGGGCTAGAACGTTGAGCTTGTCGATCGAAAGGTCGGCAGCTCAGCGGTTCAAATCCCTAGTGAGGGATGGGGTGAGCTCCCGTTACTTGTCCCAGCTTCTGCCAACCTAGCAGTTTCGAAAGCACATAAAAATGCAAGTAGAAAAAATAGGGACCACCTTTGGTGGGAAGGTAACAGCGTTCCATGCTCCTTTGGTGTTGAGTCATGCCAGCCACATGACCACGGAGATGTCTTCGGACAGCGCTGGCTCTTCGGCTTTGAAACGGAGATGAGCACCGCCCCCTAGAGTCGGCAACGACTAGCATGTATGTGTGAGGGGAACCTTTACCTTTACTAATGTCCTATCTTAGGAAACACATCCAAGGGACTATGCATGACAGTATCTGGTTCTTCCCTTGCCTTAATTCAAATTATAGCACCAGCGCATTACAAAATATGTCCGTGTGTATTTAAAGGTTATATTGTAGTCAATAATCTTTGTTAAGAAAATATTCAAATATAAATGCACATTTTCCAGCATCTATTTTTACAGTAGGGAGTGACAGAATGATTTAATATATTAAGAAGTAACAACAAATGTGATTTAAGATGATCTTTTTTTTTAATTTTTAATATTTTATTATGACATACAATGTGACAAACACATAACATACAACATATAAATATATCCTATTTTTTTAAAATGACGTTTCTTTAGTGGTTGTCTTTCCGCTTTATACCTTTTTCCCCATATCTTGCTTACTTTTTTATTTTCTTCATTGTCCCTTTTTCTTTATTTTCTAACACTAATAGCTTTACTTTTATACATTTCTATATATTTGTTATATACATATTTTACATTTCTAATTTCTCCCCTATATATTTTGTTCTTTATTTCTAGTCTCTGGTATGAATGGCTTGAGACTAGAAATAAAGTGATTTAAGATGATCTTAAGAAGGAAATTGAGTGAATAGCAAAGGGGCAATTCATGCAATGTTCCTCCCTCTCCCTTTTTAATTCTGTCTTTAGCTCTGTTTTTAATGGTGTCTTTTATATGCTTCTATGGTTTTTATAAAAGGGACATGGTGGCTGAGTGGCTAAGATGCTGAGCTTGTCGATCGAAAGGTTGGCAGTTCAGCGGTTCGAATCCCAAGTGCCACGTAATGGGGGTGAGCTCTCGTTACTTGTCCCAGCTTCTGCCAACCTAGCAGTTCGAAAGCACATAAAAAATGCAAGTAGAAAAATAGGGACCACCTTTGGTGGAAAGGTAACAGCGTTCTGTGCGCCTTTGGCATTGAGTCATGCCTGCCACATGACCATGGAGACGTCTTCGGACAGCGCTGGCTCTTCGGCTTTGAAATGGAGATGAGCACTGCCCCCTAGAGTTGGGAACGACTAGCAGATATGTGCGAGGGGAACCTTTACGTTTACCTTATGGCTTTTATCTGTAAACCAGCCAGAGTCACTAAAATAGTGAATTGGGCAGTGTAGAGATTAGATTAGATTAGATTAGATTAGATTAGATTAGATTAGATTAGATTAGATTAGATTAGATTAGATTAGATTAGATTAGAGAGAGAAAATATTCTCAATTTAGGTTCAACTATTGTAGAAATCCTATTTCTAGAAGTCCCCCATTTCTAAATAATATGGAATTCAGAAATGTGGTGCATTTGCTGGAATCCCATCCACTATCCATTTTGCTAATGGCCACAGTTTAATAGTCGTATTCATGAGCACATCATTTTTTTATTTATTGATGTGCTGTCAAAAAAGAGATAGGGAATGTGATTTAGCCACCGGTCACGTTGGCATCCCAGTTTCTTTCATTTTCAGCATGCTCATCCAAAACGCCAGGTGTAAAACCTAGGCCATGTCGGGGAGGGCGTGTGTGCGTGCGTGTGTGTGGGTGTGGAATCAAAACTGCCAAATACATAAGAGCACCAGCATGCCTACCGCCCCTGTCCTAATGTATCCTCTATCTGTATCTATTTTATGTATTCAATTCATGCTTATACTTATATAAGTTACCTAATACGTTCTTGACAAATAAATGAATAAAAAAATAAAATAAATCTTAAACTCGATTGCAGAAAATACGACTTCCGCAACAGAGTGGTCAATGCCTGGAATGCACTACCTGACTCTGTGGTTTCTTCTCCAAACCCCCAAAACTTTAACCGTAGACTGTCTACTGTGGACTTCACCCAGTGGTGGGATTCAAGTAGTTTAACAACCGGTTCTCTGCTTTAATGATTTCTTCCAACAACCAGTTTGCCAAACTGCTCAGAAAGTTAACAACCGGTTCTCCCGAAGTGGTGCAAACTGGCTGAATCCCACCATTGACCTCACCCCATTCCTAAGAGTCTGTAAGGGGCTTTCATAAGAGCACCAGCATGCCTACCATCCCTGTCCTAATATTCCTTTTTACTCTTGCTCTTTTTATATATCCAAATTATGTTTATACTTTTACCTGTTATCTTATATATGCTTGACAAACAAACTAACTAAATAAATAAAATCTGCTTTAGAAACCATCTCTTTTTTTTCCTTTTTAAAGAAATCTCAGATTCTCCCAAAAGCAATGAATTCTCACCAGGCTTTTCCGAGTCTTCTGAAATGTTAGAGATTTATTCCTACCTCCTCCCATTCCCTCCTACCCACCCACCAAAAAAGGTGTCTGTTCTTCAAATTAGCACTTCTGAAAGTTTTCATGAGCTTGAAAGAGGCACACAAAAAAACAACAAACCAACCACACACACACACCCTCTGCTTAGGAATGAATGAGCTGTTTGTTTTTTCTAGCCGATGGCACGATAAGAAATGACAGGATGTGTGGCTATTGGTGTGCATGTATCTCTCTCTCTCTCTTTTTCTCTCTGTGCATTTAATTAAACAATAGAGAAAACTCAAAGGGGAACTGCCCAGTCCCTAAAGATCTCCAGAACTCCCTCTCCTATCTCAGTTCCTGCTGCCTTGGTTTTTTGTGTTTTGTTTTGTTTTTTTCACATACACATCCCTCTTTTGTTTTCTCAGCACTTGAGCAGCGCGTGTCAGTCTGGTGGCCACCAAACAAATATTATTTTTGGGGGGTTCCAAACTTGTCTCATTCCCCCCACCCTCTCCACTCACCCGGCCCAGCCACTCCACCTACCACCCACCACCACAGCACGCCGTCCGACAGCCTGCATCCTGCAGACCGGAGGTCAAAGCCAACCCTCCTGTCGCCCTCGCCGGAAAAGATAGAAGGAGAACACATGTATATGAGGAAGTCCCTGCAGCTGCCAGATTGTTCTGGTTGCCGTTAGTGGATGAGGGTCAGGGGAGTCTCTGAGGGCCACTTCCCATCGGAAGGGCTTGTGGCTTGGAAGGAATTGGCACGCCAGCTTCTCCACGTGCTTGCGGGGCAGGGACGGAAGTGCTGGGATCAAAAGATAAGGCCTTCTGAACCTAGTCAGCTGCAGGGCTTTTGCCGTTTGAACTCGGGTAGCATCCAAGAGAAAGTTGGAAGTCCTAGCTGTCCACGGGCGTCATTGCCTCCCACCCTCTCTGCCCACCCTGACTTCCTCTCCTCTCTAATTGGAAGGACGAAGGAAGAAACCATCGCCAGCTTGTGAGCTTCTATTGAAGGTTGTCCCAGGAGGACAAGAAAGGTGGAAATGGGCCTGCCCTGCGGGCAAGAGTTCAACTCCATAAACCCCAGGTTAAGCATGGCCAAAGCTGAAAGCTCAAACTGCCCAAAAAGCTGCTGATCCAGTTCTACAGAGGAACGATTGAGTCTGTCATCTGCACCTTCATAACTGTCTGGTTTGGCTCTGCAACCCAACAAGGCAGACACAGACTTCAATGGATAGTTAGAACTGCAGAAAAAAGCAGTTTCTACAAACCTGCCTTTCATTGAGGACGAGTCAAAAAGAGGGCTGTAAAAATATTTACAGACCCCTCGCACCCTGGACATAAACTGTTTTGACTCTTACCCTAAAAACGATGCTGCACACCAGAACTAGACACAAGAACAGTTTTTCCCCCCAAAAGCCATCACTCTGCTTAACAACTAATTCCCACAACACTGTCAAATAATTTACTAAGACTGTAGTACTATTATTCTTCTCTTCCTTACTAGTATCTATCTCTTCCCACTTATAAAGAATTCTATCCTGTCCTGTCCTGTCCTATCTATTCTATTCTATTCTATTCTATTCTATTCTATTCTATTCTATTCTATTCTATTCTATTCTATTCTATTCTTCCAATATTCTATTCTATTCTATTCTATTCTATTCTATTCTATTGTAATTCTATTCTATTCTATTCTTCCAATATTCTATTCTATTCTATTCTATCCTATCCTATCCTATCCTATCCTATCCTATCCTATCCTATCCTATCCTATCCTATCCTATCCTATTATTCTATTCTATCCTATCCTATCCTATCCTATCCTATTCCCCAACTAGGTAATATCATCATTGCTCATGATGAACCATCTGCAAGAAAACCGCCAAGCTCAGAGAGCACCAAAGACCCCTCATTTCAACCCTGAGCTACAAATAGTCTCTTTGATTAGCACCGTTTCTAGTGGCCCAGCTTTTATTTAGATTGCCGCTGCTTGTACTCTGACACAAACAGACACTTTTGAGTCTGTTAGAGCAGCATTTCAATTATAGACACACAAGGAATTTGCCTTTGGTGCATCTGCTCTCAGTGTCCATAAAAAAAAATACATTCATCGGAATCATAAGATACAGCACTTGGATACGACATATTGGATGGAGATACATAGTTGGATACAGGAAGTGACAGGCTTCAAGATAGAATATATACCAGAAATGTTTCTTCTAGGAATAATGAAAAGGAAATATGAAAAAAACCCAACGTACATTATTCTGCACATGATAACTGCAGCAAGATTGGCTTTTGCACAATGTTGGAGAAATCAAAACATACCCTCTGAAGATTTAATAATTAAAAAAGTATTGGACTTGGCCGAAATGGACAAAACAACTGTTGAATTGAAAGGATTGATGGATTTAGATTTTTACATAATACGGGAGAAATGGTACAATTGAATCGAAAATAGAAGGGAAAAAAAGGGATAGAATGTAAAATTAGTATACATGTATAGAACATAGGTGAATACTAATAGGAAGGTATAAAAATGGTCACAGTCATGTGTAAGCAGTGAATAAAAATTGCTTAACTGTAAAAACTTAATAAAAAAAATAAAATAAAAAAGATACAACACTTAGTGTTAGTCATAGGATACTAAATAAGCAACTGTGGTCCGGTACAGCTAGCTGATTTAGTTTAGTTAGAAGAATATCTGGAATGATGGTATTGAATGCCGAGCTTAACTCTACAAAGAAGACCCCTGCATAGGTCTTTGGAGATTCTAGATGTTGTAGTGCAGTCATATTAACAGCATCATCTGTTGATCTATTTGCTCAGTAGGCAAATGGGTGTGGCCATGGTGGATGTGGCCTACTCAGCCACACCCACCCAGCAACCGGGCAGGTAGAGAACCGGTTGCTAAAATTTTTGATATCCCACCCCTGAACAGACCCGTAGAAAGCAAAACTCCAAGGCAGGTAGGTTCCAGTACTCCTGATAGGACCGCTTTTCACCCTGCCCAGGCTCTGGAGGCTTTCCTCAAGCCTCTGGGAGGGTGAAAATAGTGTCCCCTGGACTCCAGAGAGCCTCCGGAGGCTGGAAATGGGCCTGTTTTTGCCCTCCGATAGCTTCCACGCAGCCCATTTTTTGCCCTCCGATAGCTTCCATGCAGGCCCTGCACTTACCTGGCATCCAAAATTGGTCACATGGAGACTCCTGGGAAGGGCGGGTGGGGTGGGCGGGGCCAGCCAGTCCTTACAACTACCGGTTCGGTGAACCAGATGTCAAATTATCATCTGGTTCTCCTGAACCGGTCCAAACTGGCTGAATCCCACCCCTGGGTCTATTACTTGGAACTCTGACAGGCTCAGGAGCAGCTGCTTCCAGAAGAAACAGCTAGAAGTGTCTCATCTTGCTTCCCACAACTGATTGGTGGTTTCATTTTGCCCAAAAGCAGAGCTCCATCCTCAGAGGGAAGCCATCAACGAGAGCACCGTTAGTTCAAGCTGTCCATAGAACAGCACCTGATCCATCCAGCTACCTATTGCTGGCTTCCATTTCCTTATGAGCCGTAGTGGCGCAGTGGTTAGAGTGCAGTACTGCAGGCTACTTCTGCTGACTGTCGGCTGCCTGCAATTTGGCAGTTCAAATCTCACCAGGCTCAAGGTTGACTCAGCCTCCCATCCTTCCAAGGTGGGTAAAATGAGGACCCAAAATTGTTGGGGGCAAGAGGCTGATTCTATAAACCACTTAGAGAGGGCTGTAAAGCACTGTAAAGCAGTATATAAGTGCTATGGCTATTCCATTTCCTTAGACTCTGTGCTTTCATCCCAGCTCTGCCAAAGGCAGAAGAATTCGCCAGCTCTGAATGAGTTAAGGACGTGACTAATTTAGGCAAATTCTGAACAAGAAACAGTTTTCTGGAGGTTAGTGTCTCCATGGCACTGAAAGGTCAGTAAAAGGTGTAGGAGGAAGATGTTGATTAAGATGCCACATGCAGAACAAGATATCCGTTTAAACATTTCAGCCAGATACTGGTTCAAAGAAGGCAGTTAGAAGAGATTTTTGACTATGGGACTCTATCTATCTATCTATCTATCTATCTATCTATCTATCTATCTATCTATCTATCTATCTATCTATGGCTTTACTAAACAGGCTTATGTAGAGTGGGAGTTATGCTGAGCATGTGACGTGTTTTTCCTTGCCTTTAAATTAACCCGAGTTTTATAGATAATATGGATTTCTGAATAGGTGGGTGTCTGACATCTATTTACCCAAGGATACCTTCAGCCTAAACTGGCAATCCAAACTGCCCCTATGATCTCTTGCCTTGTTTTAAATAATTCATGGAATCAGCCAAGTTGCATTTACTTAATACATTTTTACAGCAGGGGTGAAATCCAGCAGGTTCGCACAGGTTCTGGAGAACTGGTAGCAGAAATTTTGAGTAAATACCACCTCTGGCTGACCCCAGAGTCGGGTGGGAATGGAGAATTTGCAACATCCTTCCCCCAGGAATGGGGATTTTGCAGTATCCTTTCCCTAGAGTGAGGTGGGAATGGAGATTTGCCACGCCCACCAAGCCACGTCCACAGAACCAGTAGTAAAAAAATTTGGATTTCACCACTGAGTTACAGGCATCGGCAATTTATGTATTGAGAAAAGAAGGGTATTTTGAAGACGAATGATTGAAACCTGGGAAACGGTCCTTTGTCAGACAACAGAGTGTTGAGGAGCGGGGTGATGGGGGTCAACTTATTTTCAAAAGCACCGGAAGGCAAGACAAGAAACAATGGATGGAAACTAACCAAGGAGAGAAGCAACCTGGAATTAAGGAGAAACATCCTAGCAGTGAGAACAATTAACCGGTGGAACAGCTTGCCTCCAGAAGTTGTAAGTTCTGAATTTTTCTATCCATAGTATTTATGTGGTACCTGGTTGTGTGTGGCTTTTTAGTTGTTGATTGGGGTGTTGATGGCCCATTATTAAATCACTGGCTGTTGTTTCCTTGTGTTGCCAAACCCGTGGATCCTAAGTACCTAATAATCTGGTGGTAAATCAGCACTCCTGGATTTTTTTGAATAAAGCTGCTTCTTCAGGGAACTTCTCTCTAGCCAACATTGTTCTTCCATGCTACAAAAAAAAAAAAGACTTAAAGTTAGAAAGAAAGGAAGTTGAATTAAGCCGACTTAGCACACAGAACAGTCAACACGTCCTCTGGTGGCTCAGCAGACTAAGTCTGTCTGTTATTAACACAGCTGCTTGCAATTACTGCAAGTTCAAGTCCCACCAGGCCCAAGGTTGACTCAGCCTTCCATCCTTTATAAGGTAGGTAAAATGAGGACCCAGATTGTTGGGGGCAATAAAAGTTGACTTTGTATATAATATACAAATGGATGAAGACTATTGCTTAACACAGTGTAAGCCGCCCTGAGTCTTCGGAGAAGGGCGGGATATAAATTCAAATTTTTAAAAAATGGGTTTGTGCCCATGTACAAATTTATGCTCTGACTAATTCACCAAGTAGAAGTGGGCAGGGATGGTGACAGAGGTAAATCACAACATTGTAGTATCAATTCTATCCTTTTTGAACTGGATTTGTTTGTTTGTTTGTTTGTCACCCAATTTAACTAAGATACTGCAATACAAGGGGTGGAGTTTGTATTGTAATATCCCAATGCTCATTTTCTTAACAATGACAACCCCTTCCCATTGCTGCTGCAAATGCCCGTAGTATCTTTCTTGGGTATGTTTAATCCAAGAATGTCAACCTCTTCTCCCCCACCCTATTTTTTTTTTTTTTTTTGTGGTGTTGTTGTTCACCTTGAGTTATATTTTACTCTCCGGGTCTTGCCTTGTCCTGATTGCCTTGAAAACACGCGGCGTAATGGCGCATCGTTTGTCCCGTACTTCTGAAAGGACATTCCAAGTTTGCCGTGACACTAATTTATCGTCGGGCGTTTGGAACGATGCTACTCTTTAACGTTGCCTCAACAATGAAAACTGACACATGCTTGTCCCGTGCTTTTTTTATGCCGTGACCTTGATGTCAGAGGGAAATATAGCTCTGCCATCTCGAGTTGGCTGGACTTTCCCGGCGTCCTCTCCTCTTGCATTTATTCCTGAGGACATTTCATAGCCGAAAGGCATGACAAAGTGACCAAAGCTTAGGAGCGGCAAGGCTCATCTTTCAGCGGCATGTCAGGGCGAAGTAGGCCTCGCGGCCATTTTGCACAGAAGGTGAACTTGTGAAGGACCGATCCAAATTGCTGAGCTATTTTGCCTTAAAAATGAGCCGAAGCTGAAGGACAGGCGAACAATTTATGCCTTATGGAGTAAGTGATCCTGAAAGCATAACTCAAAGAGTTATGCTTGCAGGATCAAGTGGCTCCAGTTAATGAAAATTCTTTTATATATTATACATGGGTGTGAGCGGGACGCTGGAAAAGGATGTGTATTTGTGAAAGGACTTCACTGGAATTTAAAGAAGGTGTCCCCGATGGCCTAGGGCTGCTTAGGGGACCAAAAGAGAAATAATTTTTCTCCTTCTCGTGCACTTCATTTGACCTTAGTTGCACCAGCAGAATGTTGTCTGATTACAACATTCTAGGACAGATAGTCTCGACTCAGGACCACAATGGAACCCAAAATTTCTGTTGCAAAGCAAGACATTTGTTATTAAGTCGTTTTGCCCCCTCTTTAAGACATTTCTTGCCACGGTTGTTAAGTGAATCACTGCAGTTCTTAAATTAGTGCCATGGCCATTAAGTGAATCTGGCTCCCCTGGCGTCATAAATACGAGCCAGTTGCCAAGCGTCTGAATTTCGATCACATGACATGGAGATGCTGCAACGGTCATAAGGGTGAAAAACAGTCATAAGTCGCTTTTTTCAGTGCTGTTGCAACTTTGGTCACTAAATGAACTGTTGTAAGTGGAGGACTGCTTGTATCCCCTCTCACACATGATCCTCTGATGTACCACTGCCATTAAATGGAGACCTGAATACTTGCTAAAAACCGCAGAAGGAAGACTATTTTGCAGGAGTGACTTTTGGGAGCAACGCCAGAAAATTCAGCCATTAAACAGGGAAAGGAGAAAGGGAAGTTTTTCTTCCTAAAATCATGATTATTATTTTTTAAGGGGAAAAAAAAAACCCTCTTGCTTGCATGAACTAAGATTCGCTCAGATAATTGAATGAGGAGGAGGAGGCATCATCCTGAAATTCTTTATAAGGTAAAGGTAAAGGTTCCCCTCGCATATATCTGCTAATTGTTCCTGACTCTAGGGGGCGGTGCTCGTCTCCGTTTCTAAGCCGAAGAGCCAGCGCTGTCCGAAGACATCTGCAGGGTCATGTGGATGGCATGACTCAATGCCAAAGGCGCGCAGAACGCTGTTCCCTTCCCACCAAAGGTGGTCCCTATTTTTCTACTTGCATTTTTTTAATGTGCTTTCGAACTGCTAGGTTGGCAAAAGCTGGGACAAGTCACGGGAGCTCACCCTGTTACGCGGCACTAGGGATTCGAACCACCGAACTGCCGACCTTCCAATTGACAAGCTCAGCGTCTTAGCCACTGAGCCACTGCATCCCCTTGTTTTCTTTATTCTTTATTCTTTATACAACATAGCGAATGAACGATGAAGATAAAGGCGTTTTAAAATGCAGTTTGCATTATGGTTTCTATAAAACAAAAGGCAGGACTTAATAGATTGAAAACATATCCGTTCCTGGCTAAATAGATAGATTGATGCAAAATAACAGCAATGAGCAATCTAGACAATTAGATTCACCGTTCTTTCCTGAAACACCCCTGACTATTAAACAGAGTCCCTTGCGTGTGAATGAATGCTTGCGTGTGTGCTATTTATAACTAACCCCTTCAGATATATGTGAAATTAATGGGGCTCTTTCAACACAATTATTTTAAGGAGTCTACTGCAGAAGGTTACTCCTCTAATGGGTAATAAACTGATTTTCTGATTGCCGGCTTCAAACAATGAATAGGCTGGGTTTCTGAATGGATGGATTATGCAAATCCTAATTTGGTGAACACAGAATTTGTGACTTGACAAGCAGCTGACTTCTTCATTTGCACATCAGATGTCTGAAGACCACTCCAAACAAGCTACAGTATTGCCAACTGTGGCTCCAAACACTACTCATATTATGTTAACTTAGTTGGTCAGATAAACTCCTGACCTATTACCAGTCTTTTTTTTTTTTGCAAGACGTTTGCCAGATGGAACATAGAATAATAGAGTTGGAAGGGACCTCAGAGGTCTTCTAGTCCAACCCCCTACTCGAACAAAAGACCCTATATTATTTAAGACAAGTGGTTGTCCCAGTCTCTTTTTGAAAGCCTTCGGTGATGGAGCACACACAATTTCTGGAGGATTATTCTGTTAGGAATTTTCTCCTTATTTCCAGGTTAATTCTCCCCTTGATTAGTTTTCATCCATTGCTTCTTGTCTTACCTTCGGGTGCTTTGGAAAATAGGTTGACCCCCCCCCCCTCCTCTTTGTGGCAGCTCCTCAAATATTGGAAAGGCAGGTTCTGCCTTTGTTTTCACAACATCTTCATAAGAAGATGGGATGTATAGAATCCTTGATCATCCCAGGAAGAGTCACACTATGCAGAATCCAAAATGCAGAATAGGCATAGGAAGGGACCTTGGAGGTCTTCTAGTCCAACCCCTTGCCCAAGCAGTAGACCCTATATCATTTCAGACAAAGGGCTGTCCGGTCTCAAGGCAAGCCATTCCACTGGTTGATTGTTCTCACTATTAGTAAATTTCTCCTTAGTTCTAGAGTTGTGTTGTGGCCCGCCAGCAGCCAGCAGAGCTGGCAGGAGAGTTGAACAGTGAGTAGGTTGGGCCAGTCCTGAGGGCTGGGCAAAGCTTGGACGAGGGCTCTGCATGATGAGAGCAGAGAGGGGGCCAAGGCCATCTGATAGTTATGTGCAGCCTCCGGAGCCTGACATCAGCAAGGCAGAAGAACAGTGGGAGCCTGTTCCCAGTGTACGCATGCGCAGAGCTGCCAGATGACAAGAGCAGTTAAAATAACAGGGTCGACTTGTAAGTAAGGCTTGGAGATAATTGTCCCCTCCAATAAGACATAAAAGAAGAGCGAACAGGACGTGAGCTTCTGCAGGAAGCAATTAGTTCATTTGGCCGATTCATGATTTGCTAGTGACTCTGGGCCAAGTTTGGCCTTGCCCTGCATCTGGAAATTAGCTCTCTGGCAGCATTCCAGGTGAGATAGGTGGGTGTTGATAACCTTCTTCTGAAAGACTGTTCATCAAGCCTTGCGGATTGTAAATGAAAGTAATGTACAGTCGTATAAATAAAAGAGGTTTTGTGCGACTAAGACTTTGCTTCATGCTTTCTAAGGAAGCCTAGGTCAGAACAAGTTGGAAGGGATCTTGGAGGTCTTCTAATCCAAACCCCAGCTCAGGTAGGAGAGCCTATAGTATTCTGAGGTTATCAGCAGAGAAGTCATTGCTGGGTGATGGAGCACCACAACCTCTGAAGGCAAGCCGTTCCATTGGTTAATTGCTCTCACTGTTAGGAAACGTCTCCTTACTTCTAGATTACTTCTCTCTTTTTTTCTCTCTCTCTTAATGCACCTTTGATGAAATCGGTAGCTGATTGCTATCTTCGATTCCCCTAGTCCAGGTAAGCCCACAGCCCATCATTTTAATGGAAAACTCTTCTGCCGCGTCCCCACCCACCCTCCTCAGTTCGGAAAACACACAAATGGATCCCTGCTGTTTTGTTTGACAAATCTGTTTGAGAAAGCAGCTCAATCTAGATGCTCTGTGTAACTTTATCTTATTCCCTTTTGAGCACTCCTGTTCTTGTAAAGTGATCTCTCAACTGCCTAAAGTCATTACACTTTTTCCCTTTTCACATTGTACCTCTGTAAATGTCAGGCATAACTACATTTTTATTTGCGGAGATACCGCAACTATGAACGAGCAAAAGAAGCGCTCGGCTTTCCCTCCTCCCCACACCACCACTCTCTTTACCCTGTGCGCTTTCTGCTAATATGATTTGTCGAACAAATTGTTCCATTAATCTGGGGATGTTTGACAGAGTGAGGAAATAAGTGCTGAAGTGAGAAGATGCGCAAGAATCGGAAATCTCAGTTCTCTCTTTCTCAAGGTAAATAGTTATTATATCGGGATGTCAGGCTGCCGAAATGGATGTGTTCACATTCCCAGTTTGTAAATGTCACATTCCTTCAGCCCATCCGGGTGACAAATGAGGTGTGGGTTAGATTAAGAGTTCATTTCTTGACAAAGTTCTCGCTGGTTTCTTACGGCAGGAAGGAGCTTCTCTTTCTCTTTCTCCTCCAGGCCTAAATTCAAGCTGTTTTTTTCTTTAAAAAAAAAAAAAAACATTTAAAAGAAAGAAAGTGCAGACGTTACAAGTATAAGTCTCACGGTTGCAAAGGTCAGGCCTCCCCCTTCATTTAGACATTGATGATGTTTCCTTTCTCAGAATCACCGACTTCTCTCGTGGAGAACCTTGTAGAACAGTAACAGAGTTGGAACGGTCATCTAGTCCAACCGCCTGCTCACACAGGAGACCTGTGCTAGGGATTCGAACCACCGAACCGGCGACCTTTCTGATCGATGAGCTCAGTGTCTTAGCCACTGAGCACCACAGTGTGCCACATCTTACTCCAATCACCCTCCTTCAACTTTCTATTTGGCTACGGCGAAGCTTCGCTTGGGTGATTTTGCTGAGGTGTCAGCTATGACGTTAGAAGAGCACTCAATGAAAGCAAAAATGGCAAACCACAATTGTAACTTCCAAACAAAGATGATTTAGGAGGGTAAAACATATGAAGAAGGGTTGCAGGAACTGGGCCTGGCTAGTCTAGTGAAGAGAAGGACCAGGGGAGACAGGATAGCAGCCTTCCAATATTTGAGGGGCTGCCACAGAGAGGAGGGGGGGTCAGCTTATTTTCCAAAATACCTAAAGGCCAGACAAGGAATAATAGATGGACACTGGTCAAGAGAGATTCAACCTAGAAATAAGGAGAAATTTTCTGACAGTGAGAGCAATCAACCCATGGAACAGAAGTTGCCTTCAGAAGCTGTGGGAGTTCATCCCTGGAAGCTTTCAAGAAGAGACTGGACTGTCCTCTGTCAGAAATGGTGTAGGGCAGGGGTTTGCAAACTTCGCTCTTTTAAGACTTGTGGACTTGTGGACTTCAACTGCCCAAGGAGCTACTGATTCAGTTCTACAGAGGAATTATTGAGTCTGTCATTTGCACCTCTATAACTGTAAGAAAGACACAGACTTCAGAGGATAATTAGAACTGCAGAAAAAATAATTGCTATCAACCTGGCTTCCATTGAGGACCTGTATACTGCACGAATCAAGAAGAGGGCTGTGAAAATATTTACAGATCCTTCACATCCTGGACATAAAATGTTTCAACTCCTATCTTCAAAACGATCTATAGAGCACTGCACAGCAGAACAACTAGAGACAAGAACAGTTTTTTCCCAAAGGCCATCACTCTGCTAAACAAATAATTCCCTCAACACTGTCAAACTATTTACTAATTCTACACTACTATTTATCTTCTCATCGTTTTCATCATCAATCTCTTTCCACTTATGACTGTATGACTGTAACTTTTTGTTGCTATCATTAAGGGTTAAATTGCAACCTATGACCATCATGTGTATTGTAAATGTTGTACCTTTGATGTATTTTTTTTCTTTTTTCTTTTTTCTTCTTTTTTCTTTTTATTTTATGCACACTCTATAACAGAGCATATGCACCAAAACAAATTCCTTATGTATCCAATCACACTTGGCCAATAAAAATTCTATTCTATTCTATTCTATTTAGAGGTCTATATCCAAATTTGTTGTTTGAGGAAAGTTCCACCCTTGTCGAAACCTAGTAGGATTTTGCAGGAAGCTCAGAAGGGGAATTTCTACTGATTTTTAAGGCGTGATTGTTGAAAAACGGTTTTAAAATACTAATGAGGCTAAACCTATAAGAAGTAGGGTTAACCTAGCCAAAAGGTTAATACAACAACACTATACATGCCTCTACACATAAGGTAGCAATGTTGATACTTTTTTGGAAGCAACTCCATGGTTCCAATAATTTTATTTTGAATAATTTGAAAAATGTTTAGTTTTTCAGAAGAGTATGTTTGGGAGCCATAAAAATTCTAAGGGATTGCCTTAGTTTGTAAAAGTTTGCAAGTTGCAAGGATAGAATGGGCTCCCTTTGGGGCAGGGGTGAAATCCAGCAGGTTCTGACAGGTTCTGGAGAACTGGTAGCGGAAACTTTGAGCAGTTGAGAGAACCAGCAAATGCCACCTCTGGCTGGTCCCAGAGTGGGGTAGGAATGGAAATTTTGCAATATCCTTTCCCCAGGAGTGGTGAGGGAATGGGGATTTTGCAGTATCCTTCTCCTGCCACGCCCACCAAGCCACTCCCACAGAACCAGTAGTAAAAAAAAATTGGATTTCACCACTGCTTTGGGGGCAAAATCTTACAGTTATAAAGGTATGCTATGCAATATGAAATAGAAAAAAGAAAGATAGAAAGACAGACAGACAAGAGAAACGCAGAGACACAAACAGACAGCAGAGAGAAGAAAGAAAGAAAGAAAAAAGAAAGGAAGGAAGGAAGGAAGGAAGGAAGGAAGGAAGGAAGGAAGGGAAGGGAAGGGAAGGGAAGGGAAGGGAAGGGAAGGGAAGGGAAGGGAAGGGAAGGGAAGGATAGGATAGGATAGGATAGGATAGGATAGGATAGGATAGGATAGGATAGGATTCCAGGATAGAGAAGCATGGAACTGCACTCCAAGGTATTTCTACATGCACAATTGCTTAATCTGAGTTCCACTTATTTGCCATTTATAAATTTTATGATATCAGGCAAAAACTAAAAGTTTAGTTTTCTGATATGTGATAGAGGGCAATTATAGATTTATTTTGAGAAATTGGGTAGGGGAGCTGTAAGAATGCCATTTCCAACCCCATTTTCTCTTTACTAGAGGTTACCAGTAACCAAAGAGCAACCAAAGACTAATGTGAAAATAGTTGTTATTTGTGATGTCAGAACTGGACCATTATGGGTTTCTCAAGATGCACTGGAACTGTTGTGCTTTCTACAAATTTTTCTTTCTTTCTTTCTTTCTTTTTTTCTTTCTTTCTTTTTCTTCCTTCCTTCCTTCTTTCCTTCCTTCTTTCCTTCCTTCCTTCTTTCTTTCTTTCTTTCTTTCTCTCTTCTTCTCTACAGTAATATGCACCATTCTGTCTTCTCCTGTAATGTTATAGATTTTGATTTTCTTTTAATAGTGTGTGTTTGTGTCTGTGTTTGAATCTCTCTCCACCCCCCCTTCCCTCTCTCTCCCCAAATATCCATCTCGTTTTAAGAAGCCTTTTAAACAGAAATCTCAATTGGAGCAAGACTTTAGGATGATTGTTATAAGTGATATCAAAGCAAAACTGCCATTACAATTCAGTGTGAGAACAGATAAGGGATTTAAAAACAATGGTGTCAAATCTTCAGCTTTGTACTGTAGGTAATGGCTATTGAATTAAACCTCCTAATGGAGCTGCTTGCAAACAGGACCACTTATAAAAAAACAAAACAACCCCAAAAATGGAAGGAATAAAAAAAAAAACCTGTATTGTCAGGAGTTGCCTAATTCCATTTCCATCTGGATGAACAATTGGACTGATTAGCTATTTGAAGACTCAAAGTAGTGAAGAGTACATGTGTTGATGGAGCCGCTCTTTTTGCTCATAAAAGGGAAGCATAAAAGCCACTTGGGCCACTGAAGTTTTAGACACCAATGAAAAGCAATATTTCTTTTCAAAGATGAAACAAAAGAAGTAGGTTTCAGGTTGACAAAGGAGACATCAAACAAAAGTTCCCCCATCGCTCCATCTCTCATGCTGTTGTGTTTCATCCAGTGCAGACAATCACATATGATATACTTTCCCTGACATCGGTGTCAATATTTATTGAACAATTGGTCACCTGGGCTCAGAGGCTAATCCTTTGTGGGACTTGTTTGTTAATTGCTACAGTGAGGCTCATTAACAACAAGACACATAAACTCATCTTCTGACAGGTAATTGATAGGAGGATCAGAAAGCTAGACAAGAAGAGTTGCTCAGAGTTTGATTTCTCCTGCTGGTGACTTTGAGTGAATGACAAATGACTACGGAAGTGATAGATGCTGTAGAACATCAAGGATGCTTCCTTATGCCTGGAAGGGATGTGATTTCCCGGCCCCCAAATTAAAACCAGGCTTAAGGAAAGGTAGTTATTTAAATCAGACGATTTATCTTCTGGCAATTGAGATCATCTACCTATTGGCCTTTTATCTATTTTATCCAAATAACAATCTTGTGATGTACGTAAGAACATAGAGTAATAGGGTTTGTAGGGACCTTGGAGGTCTTGAAGTCCAACACCTTGCTAAAGCAGGAGACCCTACACAATTCCAGGCAAATGGATGTCCATTCTCTTCTTGAAGACCTCCAGTGATGGATTACCCACAATTTCTGAAGGTAAACCCCTTTGCTATTTAATTGTTCTCACTGTCAGGAAAGTTCTCCTTAGTTCTAGGTTGGATCTCTCTTTAACAATAGTTTGTTGTGCACCACTGAATCAAAGGCTTTGCGGAAGTCTATGTAAATTGTGTCTATTGCTTTACCTTGATCAAGTTGTGTGGTCCAAATGTTTCTGCACTGTAGGAGTTGCAGATTACAGGACAAATTCTTTAATGATGTTCTACTCATTACTTCTTGTCCTGCTCTCAGATGCTTCGGAGAATAGGTTGACCTCCTCTTCTCTGTGGGAGCCCCTCAAGTACTGGAAGGTAGTTATTGTATCACCTCAGTCTTTCTCTTCATAAGATTAGACATACATGGCTCCCTCAAACATTCATAAGGACTAGAAGTATCTTAAAATGATTTGTGTTGGTTGATTACTTATTTAGTATCCTATGACTATCACCGAATGTTGTATCGTATCATTTATGATTAATATATTTTATGATTATGATCATGATTTATCACTTGTTACTTGTATGTACACTGAGACCTTATGCACCGGAGACAAATTCCTTGTGTGTCCAATCACACTTGGCCAATAAAGAATTCCATTCCATTCTGTTCTGTTCCATTCTATTCCATTCCATCCTGTCCTGTCCTGTTCTTTTGTTCTGTTCTATTCTGTTCTGTTCTATTCTCTATTCCAGTCCACTCCATTCACTATTCTCTGTTCTCTAATTCTCTAGTCTCTATTCTCTAATTCACTATTCACTATTCTCTATTCCACTCCACTCCACTCCATTCCAATCCACTCCACTCCATTCCATTCCATTCTATTTTATGAAGATACTGCTTCATTTCACCAATGGTAAATCTGGCCTCAATCTAGGTGAAGCCAAGGGGGAATATGGGTGACACTCAGTTTATAAAAGCTCAGGTATTTGGGAGTATGGGAACTTTCAGATGCCAAGTATCAACCCCTCTGAGGACAATTTCTATTTCATGGGGCAAGTGGTTACACTGGACTGATATTACAGCTGGTCCTCAACTTACAACCATTCGTTTAGTGACTGTTCAAAGTTAAAACTGCACTGAAAAAAAGGGACATGACTGTTTTTCACACTCACAACCGCTGTAGCATCCTCACGTTCACGTGATCAAAATTCAGGCGCTTGGCAACAGGCATGTATTTATGACGGTTCTAATGTCCCAGGGTCACATGATCTCTTTTTATTATTATTATTATTATTATTATTATTATTATTATTATTATTATTATTATTATTATTTATTCAATTTTTATACCGCCCTTCTCCCGAAGGACTCAGGGCGGTATACAGCCAAGGTAAAACCAAACAATGTAATATACAATTTAAAATACGAATTAAAAAACTTATTACATAATTTATGACCATCTGGCAAACAAAATCAATCAGATCCACTTAACAATCGTGTTAACTTAACAACTGCAGGGACCCAGTTAACAACTGTGGCAAGAAAGGTCGTAAAGTGGGACAAAATTCACTTAGCAACCGTCTTGCTTAGCAACAGAAATTTTGGGTTCAGTTGTGGGTCGTAGGTTGAGGATAACTGTACAGCTACAATTTAGAAGGCGGTGGATTTAGAAGCAAAATATCCTTTATCTTCTCGGTCATCAATGCCTCATGGGTTGTTCTCAAAATAGTCTCCCCAATATAGAAGGAAAGTATCATCCTGGCTAGAAGAATGTGATTTTATTATTCATCAATGGAAGATACTGAAACTGAACAAAAACTGAAAAACATATGCTAACTTAATGTTCACCTTGATCATTTATCCTACAGGTCCATCATCAACACAAGTAACCTTCGTGGTAAACAGGCTTTCCTGCTGGGCTTTTTTCTTTCTTTCTTTCGTAAAGAAGGGAAAGCAAACTTAACAATCTACCTGATTTTTAATGTGACTGAAAGAATGAGCAGGGGATTTATTACAAATTCAAAGTCAGTAGGCTCTGCAGCTGAGCAATTAATCACTGACATACAGGAATTTCTTCTCTCCAGGTGGAGAGCCTGACCAAAAACTAAGAAAAACAATCAGTTGACTAGATGATAGATTAGATGGGTAGATGGATGGATAAATAGGTAGACAGACAGACAGACAGACAGATAGACAGATAGATAGATAGATAGATAGATAGATAGATGGATGGATGGATGGATGGATGGATGGATGGATGGATGGATGGATGGATGGATGGAACAGATAGATAGATGATGGATAGAAGATAGATAGATAGATAGATAGATAGATAGATAGATAGATAGATAGATAGATAGATAGATAATGGATAGATGATGGATGGATGGATGGATGGATGGATGGATGGATGGATAGATAGATAGATAGATAGATGGGTAGATGGATGGATGGATAGAAGATAGATAGATGGATAGATAGATAGGATAGATAGATAGAGATAGACAGATAGATAGATAGATAGATAGATAGATAGATAGATAGATAGATAGATAGATGGAACAGATAGGTAGAAGATGGTAGATAGATAGATGGAACAGATAGATAGATGATGGATAGAAGATAGATAGATAGATAGATAGATAGATAGATAGATAGATAGATAGATAGATAGATAGATAGATAGATAGATAGATAGATAGATGATGGATAGAAGATATAGATAGATAGATAGATAGATAGATAGATAGATAGATAGATAGATAGATAGATAGATAGATGGAACAGATAGAAGATGGATAGAAGATAGATAGATAGATAGATAGATAGATAGATAGATAGATAGATAGATAGATGGAACAGATAGATAGAAGATGGTAGATTGATAGATGGAACAGATAGATAAATGGAACAGATAGATAGATGATTGATAGAAGATAGATAGATAGATAGATAGATAGATAGATAGATAGATAGATAGATAGATAGATAGATAGATAGATAGATGATAATAAGTAATTGTGTGATTCTCTCACCACAACATCCTATGGGAAGGAGAATGAGCCAGCATTCCTGTTAGGGATGAACTTTTTCCCCTTTCAATGACCCCATCTGCCAATTCCCGTCTTGCTGCTCAGACAAGTCTCTCTATAAAATGGAGTATTGTAACTCTTGCTGTGGCAGGTCCTCGTGTGGCCTTCCTTCACTGGGCTCTAACAAATGGCATCCTTGTTCCTCAGGCTAGAGGTATCTGAAAGCCGATGCCAAAGACCGTGCACCCATCTCTAGCATGGCAGCCTGCCATCTGTTAATGACACCAGACAAAAGACCAAAAAAACTTCTTCTGCTGATGTTGTTGGAAGCTTGTCTGATCTTTTTAAAGGTATAAACTGAACATTCTTCTAGGTTAGCATTAATCAGATCTTGTTAAGAGCTGTGGTGGTACAGTGGTTAAAATCCAGCATTGCAAGTTAATTCTGCTGACTGCCCACTGCCAGCCGTTTGGCAGTTCGATTCTCACTGGCTCAAGGTTGACTCAGCCTTCCTCCCTTCCTTCCGAGGTCGGTAAAATGAAGACCCAGGATTCTTGGGGGCCATAGGCTGACTCTGTAAACCGCTTAGAGAGGGCTATAAGGCAGGGGTCTCCAACCTTAGTAACTTTAAGACTTGTGGACTTCAACTCTTAAAGTTGCCAAGGTTGAAGACCCCTGCTATAAAGCACTGTGAAGTGGTCTATAAATCTAAGTGTTAAGCTCTTGTCCAGTCCATTCTGTATTCTCTGTTATTCTGTATTATTCTGCATTATTCTGTATTATTCTATTCTATTCTATTCTATTCTATTCTATTCCTATCATGGCGGAGTAGTTAGAATGCACTATTGCAGGCTAACTCTGCCGACTGCCAGCAGTTTGATTCTGACCGACTCAAGGTTGACCCATCCTTCCGTTCTTCTAAAGTCAGTAAAATGAGGAGCCAGATTGTTGGGGGCAAGAGGCTAACTCTGTAAACTGCTTAGAGAGGGCTGTAAAGCATTGTGAAGCAGTATATAAGTGTTTAGCGCTATTGCTCGTTGCCTACAAGGAATTGATGTGAAGCCAATGTCAAATAAAAGCATCATTGTAATCCTTATTACGAGCACTGCAGATTGACAAAAAAAAGGAGGCTAATCAAATGGTTCTGATTTCAAATAAAATAAAATATAAACATACCATTTGTATCTAGGTCGTGCAGGCCATCAAAGCGTGTCTCATTTATGCTTATAGATGGTATAACGGAATTTAACCACATTCGTTGACATAGAATGATACTAGTGAGCGTAACAGAACATAATACAAATTGACTTCCAAATCTGTAGTAGGTCACTTGAGCACAGCAAGCACTTGGCTGTAGTCCATCAATGTTCCAATATTTGAAGGGCTGTCACACAAAAAAAAGAGGGAGAGGGGGAGACAATCTATTTTCCAAAGCACCTGAAAGCAAGACAAGAAACAATGGATGGAAACTAATCAAGGAGAGAAGCATCCTGGAATTAAGGAGAAACTTCCTGACAATGAGAACAATTAACCGGTGGAATGACTTGCCTTTAGAAGTTGTGGGGGCTCCATCACGGGAGGCTTTTAAGAAGAGACTGCACAGCCAGTTGTCTGAAATGATATAGGGCCGTGATGGCGAACCTATGGCATGAGTGCCACAGGTGACACGCAAAGCCATCTCTGCGGGCACATCAGCTGTTGCCCCAGCCCAGCTCCCCTGCAAATGCGCGCATGCCTCCCGCCAGCCAGCTGGTCTTTGGGTCTCTGCCATGCATGTGCGGGGAACGGAGACCATGTGGGGGAAGACTGCACACATGCACAGGGGGCGGAGTACTTGCACGAGGGGCTGCCGGTTAGTGCAGGAGGCTTTCCAGACCCAAAATGGGGTGGGGCGTGGGGGTGCCATGCAAGACTCCCCCCCATGCCCCCTTTTGGGCCTGGAAAGTTTCCTGTTCCAACCTGGAAGCCAAAATGGGACGCAGGGAGGGTGGGGTGCATGCGCAGGGGGTGCTCGTATTACATTTTGGAGGTTCTGGCACATGCGTGCTTTGGGTACTCGGCACCAAAAATGTTAACCGTCTCTGATATAGGGTCTCCTGCTTGAGCAGAGCTTGGACTAGAACAGGGGCAGAGGTGGGATTCAGCCAGTTCTCACCACTTCGGGAGAACCGGTTGTTAACTTTCTGAGCAGTTTGGCAAACTGGTTGTTGGAAGAAATCATTAGGGCAGAGAACCAGTTGTTAAATTACTTGAATCCCACCACTGAACAGGGGTCACCAACCTTTCGGACCTCAGGGACCACTAAATTTATAATTTTAAATCCTGCGGACCACTAATACAATTTTTTTAAAAAGATAAATACTATTTAGTGCAATATAAAAATGCAAATAATTTTTCTACGGACCACCAAAATTTTCTCACAGACCACCAGCGGTCCGTGGACCGCCGGTTGGTGGCCACTGGACTAGAAGACCTCTAAGGTCACTTCCAACTCTGATATTCTATGCTCTATTGCCAAAATGGTCTTTCTAGAGAACTCGTCGTGTTGTGTTTTTGCAAGAATGGTCTTTTCTATGACGATTCAATGAGTCTTGAGACTAATAAAAAAGGATTTTTTCACTACGTCCTTGTTTCCTTCCATTCAACTTTCCATATCTAGGCCAATAAAATATTCTTGCCTCTGGCGCCTAGGTCTTTAGCAAGAGAAGAATTTTCATTGTTGCCAGTCGATAATCTAAGGAATCCTGGAGGCTTTACTTGGTTATTATTTCTAAAATCTAGTTCCAGGTAATAAAATTTGGTTTTCTAAACATTACAAGTATTATGAGCTGATTGAGGGGCAAGCTGCTTATAAAACATGACTTGCTTTGAAGTTAAAGTCTGGGATGCCAGACTTTTTTCAGGCTGAATTCAGTCAAGTGGTATGGGCGTGCAAACTTGAAAAAATAGTGGATGAAGCAAATCAGGAGGAGGAGGAGGAGGAGGAAGGGGGGAGGAGGAAGAAGGAGGGAAGAGGAGGAGGAGGCAGAAGAAGGAGAAGGAGAAGGAGAAGGAGAAGGAGAAGGAGAAGAAGAAGGAGAAGGAGAAGGAGAAGGAGAAAGAGAAGGAGTTTATGACTGCTGTTGATTTTATTGCTTTCCTAACTTCTTTGTGTACTAGATTTTCAACAAGGATTTTTTTCCCTTAAGGTTTAATGGTCTCTCCCCCCATCCCCCCATACATAGATAGTGCCACCCTCAACAGGATATTTTAATGAATAATTTACTGTAATTTGTCATCTAGTTCCAAGTCAGCTTCCCTTTGGGCTTCATTCGGAAGAGGGTGGCACCAGTCTTTGATTAGATTAACAAGCATGAAACTACAGGGAGGAAAAAAAAAACATAAAATACCCAGCCAATATTTCTCTAAAATCTCCTGCTTATAAACAGAGTTCTTGTTTTACCCAGGGGTGAAATCCAGCAGGTTCTGACAGGTTCTGGAGAACCGGTAGCGGAAATTTTGAGTAGTTCAGAGAACCGGCAAATGTCACCTCTGGCTGGCCTCAGGGTGAGATGGGAATGGAGATTTTGCAATATCCTTCCCCCAGGAGTGGGGATTTGCAGTATCCTTGCCCTGGAGTGGGAGGGAATGGGGATTTTGCAATATCCTTCCCCTGCCACACCACCAAGCCACACCATGCCCACCAAGCCATGCCCACAGAACTGGCAGTAAAAAAAATTGAATTTCACCGCTGGTAGTATTTATGTGGTGCCTGGTTGGTGTGGCTTTTTAGTTGTTGATTGGGGGGTTGATGACCGATTATTAACTCATTGGCTGTTGTTTCCTTGTGCTGCTAAATTCTTGGCTCCTATGTATCTGATAAGCTGGAGGCAAATCAGCACTCCTGTTGACTAACAAGGGCTCCCGTTTCCCAGGCTTCAACCATTTCCCTGGCTGTTTTTGTACCTGCTTGGCCAACAATTTTAGTAGCTCTTCTTTTTCTTCACGGATCTTATCCTTCTGAAACCAAAATGATGATGAGAGATTAGTCAAGCTCTTCAAGGCAGGCTCAAGCCTCCAAGCCACACGTATATAAACATCATCCTGGTTGACAGCTTTTTTCCTCTTTCATCTGCCACTGCAAAGGAATCCATTATATTGCTGGGTCCCCAAAGATCAAAAAGGGCCTGGAGCATCATTATTCCGAAGCAAATGTAAATGACTCTACCACTTACCTGAATTTGCTTCCCGTAATTTATATTTTATTTATAATTTATAATTTATATTTCATAAATATATAAATTATATATTTATAATTTATATTATATAATTATAATTTATATTGATATATTGACCATCAAATGTGTTGTAAATGTTGTACCTTGACGAATGTATCTTTTCTTTTATGTACACTGATAGCCTATGCACCAAGACAAATTCCTTGTGTGTCCAACCACACTTGGCCAAGAAAAAATTCTATTCTATTCTATTCTATTCTATTCTATTCTATTCTATTCTATTCTATTCTATTCTATTCTATTCTGATCTGTTCTGTTCTGTTCTGTTCTATTCTATCTTCTCTTCTCTTCTTGATTCTTGATGAAGGTATCTTTTCTTTTATGTACACTGAGAGCATATGCACCAAGACAAATTCCTTGTGTGTCCAATCACATTTGGCCAAGAAAAAATTCTATTCTATTCTATTCTAATTATAGATTTCTCGCCCCACATAGATATTCCAAAAATTACCTTCCTATCTGATTCACTGGATCTTTACTTGTGATGGATGACGATGGGCACCTTTCTGTGTCACACAGGAGAATGGTAATATTTTGAATTAAAATGGAAAGACCTGAGCTGGTTTTATTGCTGCTTTTATTTAGCAGCTATAGAGCTGCTGCAAATAAATGGACTGTGTTAGTATACCAATGCAGTTGAAAAAGATAGTCTTGCAATTAACACCTCCCCTACACACACACACACACACAAACCCCTCTCCTATGCACACACATCTTCCCAGCATCACAATTTGCAAATAAAGGTAAAAGTTCCCTCGCATATACGTGCTAGTCATCTCCGTTTCAAAGCCAAAGAGCCAGCGCTGTCCGAAGACGTCTCTGTGATCATGTGGCCGGCATGACTCAATGCCAAAAGCGCACGGAACGCTGTTCCCTTCCCACCAAAGGTGGTCCCTATTTTTTCTACTTGCATTTTTTACGTGCTTTCAAACTGCTAGGTTGGCAGAAGCTGGGACAAGTAATGGGAGCTCACCCCATTATGCAGCACTAGGGATTCGAACCCCCGAACTGCCAACTTTTCAATCGACAAGCTTGGCATCTTAGCCAATGGGCCACCGCGTCCTTAATTTGCAAATAGGATGGCATTATTTTCTGCTTCTTCCATGGTTCTGGGTGAGGAATAAGAGTAACCTTCCAAACAGAATCTTCCCTAAGATCTAGCTGCAATCTAACAAAACGTGTTAAAGAAAGGAAATATATATATATATATTCCTGGTGTGTGTTTGGTGTTTGTATATACACACACACACACACACAACATTGAGAGCCTGGTGATTTCCCCATTCATTCCGCTGACAGTGCTTTTGTAGGTTAAAGCTGTTTTATTAATTATGTTTGACATTTCCTTAATTAGTTTCATTTACAGCTGATCAGACCAAGTAGACAATAGCTCCATACATCATTTTAACAGAGGTCCGTGATGCCTACTGAACACTTTTCTTAAAAGAGAGGGAGAGAGATAGAGAGAGGAGGAAGCAGGGAGGAGAAAACAATCACAAAATGTTCGGTTTATGAGCAAGGGCTCCTTTCTTTGTCCTTTGACTAAAAGGGAATAAATACGCTCTCGTTCCTTTGGCGCAGGGAGCTTGAAAGTTTTCCCGTAAAAGCGTGCCGCCACTCCAAGTTGTACAAAAACCTTCGGATCATTTTTCACTGCCTGGGTTTCAGGGGGAGGCTTGATATTTTCAACCCTGGGAATTTCCATTAGCGATGTACTTGTTGCTGTATCATGTGTTGAGGTGTAAGTATGTGTGGATCTGAATAATTGTTGACTCTTGTGATTGCCTGAAAAAGTCCCTGCCGTTTTCTTGGCAAGATTTTTGGAAGCGTTTTGGCCTTGTTTTCCTTCACTGCTTCCATGGTGGTGCAGTGCTTGGAATGGATTGCAGGATAATTCTGCCAACTGCCAGCAGTTCGATGCTGACCGGCTCAAGGTTGACTCTACCTTCCATCTTTCCGAGGTGGGTAAAATGAGAACCCAGATTGTTCGGGGCAAGAGGCTGACTCTGTAAACTGCTTAGACAGGGCTGTAAAGCACTGTAAAGTGGTATATAAGTCTGCATCAGAGGTGGTATTCAGCAGGTTCTGACCAGTTCTGGAGAACAGGTAGCAGAAATTTTGAGTAGTTCAGAGAACTGGTAAATACCACCTCTGACTGGGTCCTCCCCATCTCTTCTCTGGTGGGAAGGTAACAGCCAGTGCTGTCCAAAGACATTTCCTTGGTCATATGGCCAGCATAACTAAATGCCAAGGCGCACAGAACGCTGTTACCTTCCCACCAAAAGTGGTCCCTATTTTTCTACTTGCATTTTTAATGTGCTTTCGAACTGCTAGGTTGGCAGAAGCTGGGACAAGTAATGGGAGCTCACCCCGTTACGTGGCACTAGGGATTCAAACCACTGAACTGCCGACCTTTTGATCGACAAGCTCAGCGTCTTAGCCACTGAGCCACCGTGTCCCTTGTAAATCTTTAGGACCCCAATAATAGCAATAGCAATAGCACTTAAACTTATATGCCGCTTCACAGTGGTTTACAGCACTCTCTGAATAGTTTACAGAGTCAGCATATTGCCCTCAACAATCTGAGTCCTCATTTTGCCAACCTCGAAAGGATGAAAGGATGAGTCAACTTTGAGCTGGTCAGGATTGAACTCTTGGTGTGTTGGCAGAGTTAGCTTGCAATAGTGCATTCTAACCACTGCACCACAATAGCCATAACCTCCCTATGGAGCAACTGGAAGTCCTGCTCAGTTATTAAAAGACTTGGGAATACAGTAATTCAGTAGAGTAGCAGAGTTATATCTACAACTCTCTCTTTAAAAAAAAAAAAAGTAATATCTTTGTGGCAGCTATACGCTTGCCCAGCACTGAATCTGAAGAGAACCATAAGCCATCATTTAAACCCTCTGAAGCAGTGGTGGGCTGCTGAGGATTTGCAAGGGTTTGGGAGAACCCCTAGCTAAGATTCTGTGCACTTCGGAAAACCCCCAAATCCCACTCCTGGTTGGTCCTGCCCACCCCGCCCCTCCAAGGAGTCCCCACATGGGCCATTTTGGATGCAGGTAAGTGCAGGGTGTGTGGGGAGGCTCGGGGAGGGTGAAAAACGGGCCTACCAATAGTTCGGGAAGGCTGGGAAAGGGGCCTGTTTCCAGCCTCCAGAGGGCCTCCAGGGCCTGGGGAGGCCATTTTTGCCCTTCCAGAAGCTTGAAGAGAACCTCCGGAGCCCGGGGAGGGCAAAAACACTCCCATGTTTTAGGAGGCTGACTAGGCCACACCCACCATGGCCACGCCCACCGAGCTACCAGGCAGAGAAACCCTTGCTAAAATTTTTGAAGCCCACCCCCGCTCTGAAGTTAACATGCTATAAAACAACATCTGTAACCCAAGAAGAACACAATCAAGAATCAATCCACCCAACTCAAGAAGAACTGTTGTGCAAAACAAAGGTGGCCAGAACATTTCTGGTTGGATGGGAATGTGTACGTTCACCTCCCTTCTTGATCTCTCCAGGATTTTCCCCCTCCTGAAACTCTTTTCTTGGGACAAAAAAAAGTATCAAAACTATTTTAAAAATGAAGGGGAGGGGAGGGAGGGAGACAGAGAGCAACAGCCATCCTGGTGGAAGTTGAATGCATCTTATCAACCTTTTCCTTACAATCTTTGTGTGTGTGTGTGTGTTTCTTTTGCACTGCTGATCTCAGCAGCATCTTAGGGAAACGTTCGAAAGCCAGATAAGACAGAACAAATAAAGGAAGGAAAAGAGAGACACTGAGATACTGGAGTGTACACAAACAAAGAGGCCCAGCCCGTAAGCAACTCCACACAGCTATCAAGTTTTAAGCAATATCCACACATTATCTGAAGAGTAAGTAAGCTCCAGGCTTCTTCAGCAATTAGTCATAATGCATAATGGCTTTGAAAAGGGACAGGAATGGGGACAGATTAACTTTCCCTCCGCAATCCATGCCTTCCATTCCAGAACTCTCACAATGAGTAAAAAAAAAGGCCTCTACGCCATCTTGGAGTTTGTTGAAGCAGAGGTAGCTCTGAGTTGCCAAGAATTCGATCTCTGTTACGGATAAGTGCCACGATCGAACTGTTCGCAACATGGGAACATGCATCCAGGAAGATTGTTGAGCTGCTTGTTAAGCGAGGAATTTAGCGTCTTCTCTACCTTACCTTACCTGCACCAATAGTGGTGCTTTTCACATCAATTTCACATTGCTGTGCACTCAGACACTGAATAACAGAGTTCGGGGGGGGGGGGTTTGGAGGTCTTTTAGGCCAACCACCACCCCCTTCCCCCGCTCGAGCAGAAGACCCTATACCCATGATGGCAAACCTATGGTACGCATGCCACAGGTGGCACGGGGAGCCATATCTGTGGGCATGTGAGTGTTGCCCTAGCTCAGCTCCAGCGCGCCAGCCACCTGATTTTCAGGCCTTCTGGGCCCACTGGAAGTCGGGAAATTTCCAGCCTCCAGAGGGACTTTGAAGTGGGGGAGGCCGTTTTATTTATTTATTATATATTTATTTATTATATTTGTATACCGCCCATCTCCCGAAGGACTCAGGGCAGTTCACAGCCAATAAAACAACAGAAAACATATAATACATATAAAACAGCAAAAAAGAATAGAAAATTAATTCAATTGATGGCCTAAAAACTTTTAAATACAAATTTAAAACCCCCTTTAAAACCCCTGATTTAAAACCCCAATTTAAAACTACGTTCACGCTAGTCCTGCTCTTCGAAACAGCAATGTCTTCAGCTCGCAGCGGAAGGACCTGAGGTCAGGGAGTTGACGAAGCCCCAGAGGGAGCTCGTTCCAGAGGGTAGGAGCCCCCACAGACAAGGCCCTCCCCCTGGAGGTCGCCAGCCGACATTGTTTAGCTGACGGTATCCGGAGGAGGCCCTCTCTGTGAGAGCGCACTGGTCGGTGAGAGGCTAATGGTGGCAGTAGGCGGTCCCGTAAATATCCCGGCCCCTGAGGTTTTCACCCTCCCCAGGCTCCTAGAAAGGCTCTGGAGCCTGGGGAGAGTGAAAAACAGGCCTACCAGGCCCACCGTGCCATCGCATGCCAAAAGCGGGAGGAGCACGGGGGGGGGTCATGCACACATGCTTAGGGGGGGCCTGGGGGTGGGGAGCATTGAATTATGAGTTTGGGCACTCGCATGCATGATACAGACACCCCACGCTCCCCCCACTTTTGGCACGCGAAGGCATGACTGCCCTATACCATTTGAGATAAGTGGTTCTCCAGACTCTTTTTGAAAGCCTCCCACGATGGAGCACCTGCGATTTCTGAAGGCATTGGTCGATTGCATTCATTTCGAATTGAATTCTTTCTTGGAATTCCTTCTTGAAATGGGTTGCAGTGATAGCTTTTGGGCTCCATTTCCTTCCACTGGGATGGAAGGCAAGCAATTTCTACCAGCCTGAGAACTTCACCATCGTTGGCGTGGCAGATGAAGGGACACAGCCCTGGGAGCTAGCAGAGCTGGGTGTTGCTTTAGTAAGGAGTGGGGGAATAGAAGTGAAATCTTTATAGCTCAGGGCTGAACTGTGGAGTCCTTGGTGCTCTCTGAGCTAAGTGGTTTTCCTGCAAATGTTTGGTTACGTGACTAAGTAACATCTTCAGTGTTAGAAGGGAGTGGGCTTTGCTCTTTCTTTGCATACAACTGGCTTCGCTGTCAGTGTTCGTGCCGTGTTGTTTTCTCCTTGAATAGGCTGTCATTTATTACCAAATTGTTTGTCTGGTGTTAATCTAGATGTTAATAACTTGTTAAGTCTGACTTTGTTATACCTGCTCTTCTTCCTTATATCCAGTGAATTAAAAGGCATCGGTCCAGTGGTGAAATCCAATTTTTTTTTTACCACCAGTTCTGTGGGCGTGGCTTGGTTGGCGTGGCAGGGGAAGGATATGGCAAAATCCCCATTCCCTCCCCCACTCCTGGGGGAAGAATACTGCAAAATCCCCATTCCCACCCCACTCCCGGGGTAAGGATAGTGCAAAATCCCCATTCCCACCCCACTCCAGGGGCAAAGATACTGCAAAATCCCCATTCCCTCCCCACTCCAGGGGCAAGGATACTGCAAAATCCCCATTCCCACCCCACTCCAGGGGCAAGGATACTGCAAAATCCCCATTCCCTCCCCACTCCAGGGGAAAGATATTGCAAAATCTCCATTCCCTCCCCACTCCTGGGGGAAGGATACTGCAAAATCCCCACTCCTTCCCCACTCCCAGGGTAAGGATATTGCAAATTCCCCATTCCTACCCCACTCCTGGTGGAAGGATACTGCAAAATCTCCATTCCCACGACACTCTGAAACCAGCCAGAGGTGGCATTTGCCGGTTCTCCAAAGTACTCAAAATTTCCACTACCGGTTCTTCAGAACCTGCTGGATTTTTTTTATTTATTTTTATTTATATATATATATATATATATATATATAAAAGAGAAAGAATAGGACAGGAATGGTAGGCACGTTTGTGCGCTTATGCACGCCCCTTATGGTCCTCTTAGGAATGGGGTGAGATCAATAGTAGAAAGTTTTTGGATAAAACTTTTGGGATTAGGGGAAGAGACCACAGAGTCAGGTAAAGTGTTCCAAGCACTGATGATTCTGTTACAGAAGTCATATTTTCTGCAATCTAGATTAAAGCGGTTGACATTAAGTTTAAATCTATTAGTTGCTCTTGTATAATTGCAATTAAAGCTGAAGTAGTCTTTAACAGGAATGATTCTATGAGTTAAACTTAGGTCTTGTCAAAGGCGACAGAGTTCCAAGTTTTCTAAGCCTAGGATTTCAAGTCTGGTGGGATTTCACCCCTGCATCTGTCTGAATCTTCTATAAAGAAGAAGAGAGGTATAACACAGTCAGACTTAAGAAGTTATTAACACTTAGATTAACACCAGACAAACAATCTAGCAGTAACTTGGATTTTAGTGTAAGTTCTCTGGACTTAAAATAATGCTCAACCCCTTTTTACATAGGCAGTAGTTCTTGTGTATCTCCATCAAGGTTTTTTTTTTGCATTTATATCCCGCCCTTCTCCGAAGACTCAGGGCGGCTTATACTAGGTCAAGCAATAGTCTTCATCCATTTGTATATTATATACAAAGTCAACTTTATTGCCCCCAACAATCTGGGTCCTCATTTTACCTATCTTATAAAGGATGGAAGGCTGAGTCAACCTTGGGCCTGGTGGGACTTGAACAGAAGAACTGGTAATAAAAAAATTTGAATCCCACCACTGGTTACTGTTCTATGTCACTCTGTACAATAATTGTTTTCCCTCTTTTTCACACACGTATCCCTCATCTTCCTCCCACATAGGGCTTCCTTACATCCATTCTCTAGTCATCCTCTTTGGAAATTCACACTTTTCTCATCAGGAATTCACTTTTTTTTTTTTATTTACATTTATATCCCGCCCTTCTCCGAAGACTCAGGGCGGCTTACATTGTGTAAGGCAATAGTCTCATTCTATTTGTATATTATATACAAAGTCAACTTTATTGCCCCCAACAATCTGGGTCCTCATTTTACCTACCTTATAAAGGATGGAAGGCTGAGTCAACCTTGGGCCTGGTGGGATTTGAACCTGCAGTAATTGCAAGCAGCTGCTGTTAATAACAGACTGTCTTAGCAGTCTGAGCCACTAGAGGCCCTCCTCCTTAGTCTTTATATTAATGACATCACCAGATTGGGGAATCAACTAGTCTTCTTTTTCCTTTCCTTTCTTTTATTTCCTTCCTTCCTTTCTTTTTTAAAAAGCCGGCCTTAAAGCATCACTGGTGATATTGGGATTTCTGTGGTTCTCAGTTTTGATTCTCAAAACGGACCCCAGCTTGGAAGAGTATTTGAAGGCTGATGGGAGTAGAAGGGGTGTGGTTTTGTGGAGTTTTGTGAAAATTGTGGGCGCTCCATCACTGGAGGTTTTCAAAAAAAAAAGGTTTGGGCAGCTATTTGTCCAGAATAATATAGGGCTGTGATGGTGAACCTATGGTACGCGTGCCAGAAGTGGCATGCAACACCTTCTCTGTGGGCACGCGAGCTATTGCCCCAGGTCAGATCTACCACGCATCCCCGGCACACCTCCTGCCAGCCAGCTGGTCTTCGGGTGCATTTATTTATTTATTTATTATTCGTATTTTTATACCGCCCTTCTCCGAAGACTCAGGGTGGTGTACAGCAGAAATAAAACATAAATATCAAAAAACTTTAAAATGCAATAAAACGATTAAAAATCTAATTCAATAAGCTGAAGAATTAAAAATATCTGGGTTAAAAATAGTAAAATAAAATTAATTCCCTTAAAATCCCATTAAAACATTCAATTTAAAACTGTATCATTAGGCCAGCCCTGCTTGGTGAAAAAAGAAGGTTTTGAGCTCTCGCATGCATGGAGAGTGGAGTGCATGGTGTTGTGTCTCGCCCGCTTTCACCACAGCCGGGGCCTTCTTATCTGCTTCCGAACGCTGAGGAATGTCCTAGTATACCTCCAGCCCCCAGCTCTGGCTCCATGCCCAGACAGGCTGAGGAGGAAGAAGTACCTCCAGCCCCCAGCTCTGGCTCCATGCCCAGGCAAACGGAGCAATTAGACCCCTCCCCCTCCTCCACAGCATGTGAGCCTGAGGAAGGTCAATTGCCAATAGCTGCAGACTGGAGTGACCCTCGCTTCAGAAGAATTGATAGGCGGCGGCGACAGAAGGAAGGGAGGGGCAGGCCTGGATAAGTGCTGAGTCATGGAGCCACACCCCATGGCCTATATAAAGGATCTGCTTTCTGGCATTCTCTGAGTCAGGCAAAGTCTAATATATCTTGCTGAAGTCACTTTCTGGTCTCCTGCCTGCCTTGAGAACTTTGCTAGGACTTTGGCAGAGCTGCAGAGGCACGCCTGATTCGGATTTCCCTGACCCGGTCGTCAGCGGAGGAGTGGGACACGACACATGGACAGGGGTTGTATACACATTGCATTTTGGGGGTTCAGGCACACACGCATTCGTGCACGCTTGCACTTTGGGCACTCGCTCTGCAAAAGGTTAGCCATCACTAATATAGGGCCTCCTGCTTGAGCAGCGGGTTGGACTAGAAGATCTCCAAGGTCCCTTCCAACCTGATCGTTCTATGTTCCCCTTTTGGCTTCTATACTAGTTGTTGTGACCCAGGTTCCTGGACCCGGACTCCTGGACTCGGATGATTCAGAAAGTGAGGGAGAAGACCTGGCCAGCCCTGCTTCTCTTGAGCCCTTTCCCTCCCTGGCACCCACTCAAAGGGATGGGGAGGGGCCGGCACAGCCTGATTCCATGGAGCCTCCTTCTGATTTGGCAACGCCCCAAGAACAGTTTTGGAGCGATGCAAGGTCACGTAGACGTAATCGCCGTGCGCAGCAGCGGAAGAGTTGGGACAAAGCCAAGTCATAATTGTCATGCAGTGACATCTGCAGAGACTATAAATAGGAGGCGGGACTTCCTGGTTTTTTGTCTTGGACAAAGTAATGAGTTGGCGCGAGCTAATGAATTGGCGCGAGCTAACTATTTCAATGGAGGGAAGAATATATTCGTGAGTAATTCTGGCCTTATCTATAATTTCCTCGTTATCTCCAGAAACTTGGCAGGCCCGTGGGTAGACGTGGCCAGGACATGTATCTATGTAAATAAAAGGAAAAAAAGGAAGGCCTCTGACGGACTCTTTGCTGGGAGTATTGGGGGAAGGGAAACAGAACATTTTGTCCAAGACCTGACTAAAACATCTTCCACCAAAGATGGACCAGCAGCAGGTACAGCAGCAGTTAGAGCAGCTACAAGCGGCTAATCAACAGCTCCAGCAGCAAGTGGCTCACTTGGCAGGCCAACTTGCTGCCAGGAATGTGCCTGCAGCCCCCCCCCATCCTCCCCCTCCTCCTCGTCGCAAGTGCCCGATAACCATGCTGGATAAGTTTTCTGGGCAGCCTGAGATGTTCCCGACCTTCTTGGGACAGTGCCAGCTCTACATGGCTATGAGGCCAGAGGATTTCCCAGACGACCGGGCTAAGGTGGCCTTCGTGATTAACCTTCTTCCGCTCGGCTGCTCGATGGGCCACGCCCTCTTGCTCCAGGACAGCCCCTGCTGGCGGACCAACAGCGTTTTGGCAGCACCCACGCACCATGTATGAGGACCCCGTTCAATGCTGACGGCAACCAGGCGCCTTAAGGAACTCCGTCAAGGGAAACGCCCCTGCAGGAGTACATCGCCGAATTTCGCCTTTTGTGCCAGGACTCTGACTGGAATGATGCAGCGCTGGTGGACGCGTTCAGGAGGGACTCTCAGAGGAATTGCAAGACGAGCTGGCCCGCGTGGGCGCCGGACCCTCGACAACTTGGTGCCCCTTGTCTCCGCCTCGATGCCCGCCTGCAACGGCGACCGTCCCGTCGCACCCCGGGACCCTCCGTCGACATCTGCACCCCACTTCCTGCACCACCAGCACCCAGGGTCGCCCCACGCTTTGTAACCGCTGCGGAAGAGCCCATGGAGTTGGGAGCGGCCAGACCTCGCCTAACAGCCCAGGAGCGGAACCGAGGCGCCAAGGGGATTGTGCCTGTACTGTGGGAGCCCGCCACTTCGCCGCTTCTTGCCCCAGAAAGCGAAGTGGGGCACGACGCCGTCCCGAATCACAGCGTGACCAATCGAATGGAGCAGGCCCGACCTCGGGAAACCCTAGGTCGGGCACGTACTAAGCCCCACTGGACATTGGAAGTAGACTCTGGGCCCCTCGGCATCTGATTCTGGACACACGGATATGGTTGGGGAACCAGTCGGACGGGCTCCAGGCGCATGCGCTGGTGGACTCAGGGCCACAACAAACTTTATGGACCAGGCCTTTGTGACCCAGTTTGCGGTCCCGTGGTTCCGTGGACCCTCCGATGCGGGTAGAGACAATTGATGGACGAGAACTGGTGTCCGGCCCCATTAAATTCGCCACCCAGCCTTTGCGCCTGGCTATTGGGGACCATGAGGAGGCGATCCAGTTTTATGTCACGGCGGACCTTCATTTTCCTTGGTCCTTGGGTTGGCCTGGCTTCGGACCCACGATCCTCAGGTGGCCTGGTCGCGAACGCCATCTCTTTCCCGAGTCTGCAGTGCGTCGATCACATCCGCCACACCTGTGCCGGCCAGAACGCCCCACCGCTGCCATCACCTTGCCTCCTGAGCTGACGGACTTCGCCGACGTGTTCAGCGAGAAGGAGGCGGACCGACTACCCCGCATCGGCCCTACGATTGCCCGTGGACCTTCTGCCCAACGCACCACTGCCTGTGGGACGCCTGTATTCCATGTCGGAGCCCGAGTTGGCCGCCTCAGGGACTTCCTGGACAAAAACCTGGCCCGAGGGTTCATCCGCCTTCAAAGTCCCTCTCGGCCCCGGTCCTCTTTGTGAAGAAGAAGACAGGGACTTGCGCCTATGCTGTGATTACCGCCGCTAAACGCCATTACGGTGCGGAATCGCTACCCCTGCCGCTCATCCCGGAGCTACTGGAAAGGTTGCGGAGGCCACGATCTTCACCAAGCTCGATCTCCGGGGCCTACAACCTGGTGCGGATACGAGAAGGAGACGAATGGAAGACGGCATTCGCACCCGATACGGACACTACGAATACACTGTCATGCCATTTGGGTTGACCAATGCTCCCGCCGTTTTTCAGCACTTCATGAACGACGTGTTCCGAGACATGTTGGATCGGTTCGTGGTTATCTACCTCGACGACATCCTGATTTACTCCCGGTCCAGGAAAGCCACCTTCGACACGCCAGTCTGGTTCTGCAACGCTATGGAGCAACAACTCAATGCGAAGCTGGAGAAATGCGTCTTCTTCCGGACTTCCATAGAATTCCTCGGCATATCATCTCGCCCGAGGGCATAGCCATGGACCCATGTAAAGTAGAAGCTTTGTGTAGCTGGGAAGCCCTCGTCGGGTGAAGGATGTTCAGCGCCTGCTGGGCTTCGCCAACTACTACCGGACCTTCATCCCGGCTTCGCCACACTGACGGCTCCACTTACCCAGCTCCTCAGGAAGAAGGTTGCGTTCCAGTGGGGTCCCCCGCAGCAAGAAGCATTCACAGCCCTCAAGAAAGCCTTCGTCACGGAACCCGTCCTGAGGCATCCCGACCCGCTCCGGCCTTTTGTGGTGGAAACAGACGCGTCCAATGTGGCTCTGGGAGCGGTGCTGCTACAGGCTCCGACGAATGGTGGCACACTTTTTCCCTGCGCTTACTACTCCCGGAAACTCAATCCTTCCGAGCGCAACTACACTATCTGGGAAAAAGAGTTGCTGGCTATCAAGGCTGCATTCGAGGCTTGGCGACACCATCTGGAGGGGGCCCGACATCAGGTGGAGGTCCGAACGGACCATCGGAATCTCGAGCACCTCACCACAGCTCGGAAGTTGAACCAGCGGCAGATCCGGTGGTCGTTGTTTTTTGCCCGGTTCAACTTCCGCGTGACCTACATTCCCAGCGGTCACAACCGGAGGGCGGATGCCCTGTCCCGCAAGCCAGAGTACCTCTGCGCCAAGGACCCCCTTCCTCCACGGACAGTGCTGCCGGCAGAAGCCTTGGCCGCAGCACGGGAGCCAGTGGACTTGCGGGCCCAGGTGCGAGAGGCGCAGCGCCAGGACGTTGCTCCAGGAGGGACTCTCAGAGGAATTGCAAGACGAGCTGGCCCGCTGGAGGCGCCATGACCTCGACAACTTGGTGCCCTTTGTCTCCGCCTCGATGCCCGTCTGCAACGGCGACCGTCCCGTCGCACCCCGGGACCCTCCGTCGACATCTGCACCCCACTTCCTGCACCACCAGCACCCAGGGTCGCCCCACGCTTTGTAACCGCTGCGGAAGAGCCCATGGAGTTGGGAGCGCCAGACCTCGCCTAACAGCCCAGGAGCGGAACCGAGGCGCCAAGGGGATTGTGCCTGTACTGTGGGAGCCCGCCACTTCGCCGCTTCTTGCCCCAGAAAGCGGCGGGCACGACGCCGTCCCCGAATCACAGCGTGACCAATCGAATGGAGCAGGCCCGACTGGGAAACCCTAGGTCGGGCACGTACTAAGCCCCACTGGACGCTATGGAAGTAGACTCTGGGCCCCTCGGCATCTGATTCTGGACACACGGATATGGTTGGGGAACCAGTCGGACGGGCTCCAGGCGCATGCGCTGGTGGACTCAGGGCCACAACAAACTTTATGGACCAGGCCTTTGTGACCCAGGTTCCTGGACCCGGACTCCTGGACTCGGATGATTCAGAAAGTGAGGGAGAAGACCTGGCCAGCCCTGCTTCTCTTGAGCCCTCTCCTCCCTGGCACCCACTCAAAGGGAGGCCGGCACAGCCTGATTCCATGGAGCCTTCTTCTGATTTGGCAACGCCCAAGAACAGTTTTGAGGGACGCAAGATTACGAAGGCTTGATCGACGCGCAGCAGCGGAAGAGTTGGGACAAAGCCAAGTCATAATTGTCATGCAGTGACATCTGCAGAGACTATAAATAGGAGGCGGACCGACTACCCCTATACTCAATGAGTAGTCCTTAATGCTACTACATCTTCATGGAGGGTAGGAAGCAGTGGGATGCCACAGGATTCCATCTTAGGCTCAGCACTCTTCAATATCTTAAATTTATGCTGATAAGCAGATCAGACAGAATAGAATAGAATAGAATAGAATAGAATAGAATAGAATAGAATAGAATAGAATAGAATAGAATAGAATAGAATAGAATAGAACGATGGAGAATAGAATAGGATAGGATAGGATAGGATAGGATAGGATAGGATAGGATAGGATAGGATAGGATAGGATAGGATGATAGAGAATAGAATAGAATAGAATAGAATAGAATAGAATAGAATAGAATAGAATTTTTTATTGGCCAAGTGTGATTGGACACACAAGGAATTTGTCTTTGGTGCATATGCTCTCAGTGTACATAAAAAGAAAAGTTATTTTCATCAAGAATCATAACGTACAACACTTAGTGATAGTCATAGGGTACACATTCTTTGAATAATTACTAAGTTTTGTGAATACAATAGTAAAACATGAAAACTAACTACTCAGACCACAAGACTGTTGTAATTAGTCATGGATTTCACATCAAATCCCTTGTTTAGCCTTATTATCCTTCCCAGAAAATATCACTACAAGAAATGCATATTTTAGTAATACAATTCTGAGCAAAAACTCAGGTGCTTTAAAAAAAAACATGCAACATGTTTTCTATTTAAAATATTTCAGAAGCATAGACAGAAGGAAAGAAAGGGGAAGGAAAGGGAAGGGAAAGGAAGGGAAGGGAAGAGAAGGGAAGAAAAGGAAAGGAAGAGAGAAGAAAGGAGAGGAGGGGAGGGGAGGGGAGGGAAGGGAAGGGAAGGAAAGGAAAGGAAAGGAAAGGAAAGGAAAGGAAAGGAAAGGAAAGGAAAGGAAAGGAAAGGAAAGGAAAGGAAAGGAAAGGAAAGGAAAGGAAAGGAATAAACCCTCCTTTTTCTTCTTAGATGCCTGTTCAACTTCAGCTAATGAATTGTCAGAACTGTCAGGCAGCTCTGAGGAATGACAAATGTATATGATTTACAGGAACTGCTGCTACATTGCAAGGGAAAAAAACCCCCACACCTGATATGTGCGTAGCCCCACATGTTTTTTTGTCTGGCAAACGAAGGTGGATCTACCCATGGCATCATTATAAGCTCTATCTCAGGGGTCATTGCAGTGCAACTCCTTCATTCCATGTTTTGGCCTGTAGAATTTGCTCAGACTGGACTGTAGAATGTGATGCCATGAGCGGTAAACAATCAGAGATACGGTTTTTCTGATAGTTTGAGGTCAGCGACACGGGAAAACTATAAAGTGAACTTTAAAATAAGAAAGAGAAAGGAAGGAAGGAAGGAAGGAAGGAAGGAAGGAAGGAAGGAAGGAAGGAAGGAAGGAAGGAAGGAAGGAAGGGAGGGAGGAAGGAAGGAAGGAAGAAGGATCCTCTTCATAGAGTTTTTGATATGATGTTTAAAGTTCTTTCAAGAAGAGACTGGACTGCCATCTGTCAGGAAAGGTGTAGGGCAAGGATGAAATTCAGCAGGTTCTGACAGCTTCTGGAGAACTGGTAGAGGAAATTTTGAGTAGTTTGGAGAACCGGCAAATACCACATCTGGGTAGCCCCAGAGTGGGGTGGGAATGCAGATTTTGCAATAGTCTTCCCTCAGAAGTGGGGAGGAAATGAGGATTTTGCAATTTCCTTCCCCTGGAGTGAAGTGGGAATGGAGATTTTGCAGTATCCTTCCCCTGCCATGCCCCCCAAGCCACACCCACAGAACCGGTAGTAAAAAAGAAAAACTGAATTCCACCACTGGTGCTTGGGCGGGGTGTATGTGTGTTGGATTAGATGACCTACACGGTCCCTTCCAACTATGTTAATCTGTTTTTAAAAATCTGTTAAAGGTACCAGACTAGAAACCAGGAAACTGTGAGTTCTAGCCCTGCCTTAGACCTATACTTAGCTGGGTGACCTTCAGCCATTCCCTCTTTTTCAAGGAGGAAGGCAGGGGGAAACCATCTTTGAATATCTTGCCAAGAAAACTGCAGAATAGAATAGACTGGAATAGAATTTTTTTATTGGCCAAGTGTGATTGGACACACCAGGAATTTGTCTTTGGTGCATATACTCTCAGTGTACATTAAAAAAAAGATACCTTCATCAAAGTACTTATCCATGTAGCCATCAGGATTTCAGAATGACACCCACAGAGAGAGAGAGAGAGAGAGAGAGAGAGAGAGAGAGAGAGAGAGAACGATTGAGAATTGATACTGACTTTATTCTTCTATTGGAATTTTTTTTTTACCCTGACAGTTTGGAAGTGTGAATATCTGAAATTTAAAACATTCCAATTCAAGGCAAGATTTCCCTCATCACATGAAGCCAGTTAGCCAAAAAATCTCCTCCCTCCCCTTGAAATTTGAACTGGGTTTATTGGTTAGGTAAAAATGTAGAAATATTTGAAAGAGGGCAAATAAAAGACCGCTGAGAGAAAACAACCTATCTGTGATCCTTCTGAAATCTTATGTTCTAACATGATTAGAAGAGAGACCTGATGGTCTTTGGTAGCTCAAAACAGAAATAATCTGGTTGGATCTTTTTTTTTTTTTTTTTTTTTTTTTTTTTTTTTACATTTATACCCCGCCCTTCTCCGAAGACTGAGGGCGGCTTACATTGTGTAAGGCAATAGTCTCATTCTATTTGTATATAATATACAAAGTCAACTTATTGCCCCCCCAACAATCTGGGTCCTCATTGTACCTCCCTTATAAAGGATGGAAGGCTGAGTCAACCTTGGGCCGGGCTCGAACCTGCAGTAATTGCAGGCTACTGTGTTCTTAATAACAGGCTTTACCAGTGTGAGCTAAACCGGCCCTTTTCCAACTTACATTATATATATTATATTATATATATACATTTTATATATATATATATATATATATATTCAGGAGCTCACCTCATCACACGCATGAAGTGATTAAATTGATGTAGGGTTTTAATTGGGATGAGGGGGTGGGTTAGAGAAGGGAAGTCAGGTGATGATGCAGAGGCTCTGAAAAATATAAATAGCAGTTGCAGGTTATGTCCTCAGCAGTTACATAATTTTATTGCTTATAGGTAAATTGTACTCAATCATAGAACAGAACAAGAACATTCAAGAACAAACAGGGGAAAGAGTTTTGCAAATGTAAATAAATAAAAGTGGAGCAGGTAATAGCTGAAGCATTTTTCTTGATCTGTGTGGTCTCAGAAAATAAAAAATAGTGATAAGCCTTTTGTGGTGGAAACGACGCGTCCAATGTGGCTCTGGGAGCGGTGCTGCTACAGGCTCCGACGAATGGTGGCACACTTTTTCCCTGCGCTTACTACTCCCGGAAACTCAATCCTTCCGAGCGCAACTACACTATCTGGGAAAAAGAGTTGCTGGCTATCAAGGCTGCATTCGAGGCTTGGCGACATCATCTGGAGGGGGCCCGACATCAGGTGGAGGTCCGAACGGACCATCGGAATCTCGAGCACCTCACCACAGCTCGGAAGTTGAACCAGCGGCAGATCCGGTGGTCGTTGTTTTTTGCCCGGTTCAACTTCCGCGTGACCTACATTCCCAGCGGTCACAACCGGAGGGCGGATGCCCTGTCCCGCAAGCCAGAGTACCTCTGCGCCAAGGACCCCCTTCCTCCACGGACAGTGCTGCCGGCAGAAGCCTTGGCCGCAGCACGGGAGCCAGTGGACTTGCGGGCGCAGGTGCGAGGCGCAGCGCCAGGACGCCTGGTCGCAGCAAAGGAGAGCGGAGGTGGGCCCCACGCCTCCTTGGACCTTGGAGGAGGACTGGGCGATTATATGTGCCCACAGGACCACTCCGAGCCCTCGTCATGACCCAGTGCCACGACAACCCTGCAGCAGGACATTTTGGGTTCTTCAAGACCCTCCACCTGGTGACACGGACCTTTGGTGGCCCAGTGCGGCATGATATACATGCCTACGTGACATCCTGCACTGTGCCGGCAAGCCAAGGCCGCCACGGGGCCCCTCCCGGCTCCTCCAGCCCTTGCCGACACCCGACAGACCCTGGGGCGATCTCTATGGACTTCCTGACAGACCTGCCGCCGTCCTCTGGGTTCACCACGGTGCTGGTGGTGGTGGACATGCTCACCAAGATGGCACACTTCATCCCATGCCGCTGGACTGCCCACAGCCGCAAAACGCCCGCCTCTTTCTGCAGCACATCTTCCGCCTCCATGGTCTACCGGACAGGGTGGTTTCGGACCGCTGGAGTTCAGTTCACAGCCCGCTTCTGGAAGAGCCTGATGGCCGCGTTGGAGGTGCAGGTGTGTCTGTCGTCATCGCACCATCCGGAGACCGACGGGGGTACAGAGAAGGTCATCGGTATACTGGAACAGTATCTCCGTTGCTTCATCAACCAGCAACAGGACAACTGGGCCGACTACCTGTCCCTGGCGGAGTTTGCTTTTAACAACTCTCAGCACACCTCTACTCAGATGACCCCGTTCTTTGCCAATGTGGGTACCATCCGGCTCTTCCCTCTGGCACCACCGGACTCTCCTGTTCCCGAAACGCAGACCTTCCTGACGGAATTGCATGCGGTCCAACAGTTGGTACGTCAGCAGCTGAATCGGGCAAAGGAGGACTACAAACGGTCCGCCGACCGCTCCCGACGGGCAACGCCCCCGCTGGCAGTTGGAGACCGGGTGTGGCTCTCCACCAAACACCTCCCGTCCGACCGCCCGGTAAAGAAGTTGGACCACCGATTCATCGGCCCGTTCCCTGTCGAGGCAGTCATCAACCCGGTAGCCTACCGACTGACCCTGCCACGATCCATGCGGATCCACCCCGTTTTTCACCGGTCCCTTCTGGTTCCTGAGGCCACACCGAGTCCCCTTCGGTGCCCAACAGCACCCGTCACTGTCGCCGAGGACGGATCGGAGGAATACGAAGTCCACAGCGACGAGACTCGCTGGCTGAAGGGTCGCTTTCCAATATTTGATCGCGTGGAAGGGATACGGGACTGATTTCTCCTGGGTAGATGCCTCCGACGTTCATGCCCCTGACCTGGTGCAGGCCTTCCATGAGCAGAACCCAGCCCGACCGCATCCCGATCGTCAGCCCCGGGGGAAGGGCCCTGCGGTGAGGGATAGTGTTGTGACCCAGGTTCCTGGACCCGGACTCCTGGACTCGGATGATTCAGAAAGTGAGGGAGAAGACCTGGCCAGCCCTGCTTCTCTTGAGCCCTTTCCTCCTGGCACCCACTCAAAGGGAGGAGGAGGCCGCAAGCCTGATTCCATGGAGCCTCCTTCTGATTTGGCAACGCCCAAGAACAGTTTTGGAGTGATGCAAGATTACGTGGGACGTGATCGTGCGCAGCAGCGGAAGAGTTGGGACAAAGCCAAGTCATAATTGTCATGCAGTGACATCTGCAGAGACTATAAATAGGAGGCGGACTTCCTGGTTTTTGTCTTGGACAAAGTCAATGAATTGGCGCGAGCTAACTATTTCAATGGAGGGAAGAATATATTCGTGAGTAATTCTGGCCTTATCTATAATTTCCTCGTTATCTCCAGAAACTTGGCAGGCCCGTGGGTAGACGTGGCCAGGACATGTATCTATGTAAATAAAAGGAAAAAAAAAAGGAAGGCCTCTGACGGACTCTTTGCTGGGAGTATTGGGGGAAGGGAAACAGAACACTAGTCCCTTTTAAGGTCCACATCCTCTGACATAAGCCTATAATCGCCCTTCAGGTCATATGCTTTCCTTTTTTTATTATGGCCTTTAAATAGTGTTAGGCAGCAGCAAAGAACGGAGCAGATCGTTTAACCTGCCTTTGACACTTCGTCCTAAATGATTGGTGGCCTGGATTTATCTCAGTGGATCTCAAGTTTTGCAAAGCTGCTTTTCTTCCATCCTGCTTCTGTTTGGTGAAATAGCTTAATTTGTGTTCATTTATATTTCTGCAAAAAAAAAAAAAAAAAAAAAATCAAGGTAAAATATTATCAAACCAGATAATGAGTGGGTGTGTGGTGGGGAAGAAAGCAGATGGGATTTTACGCAGTAGCTGTGTAGAAAAGAACATTGCTTGGAGATGATACATACAGTTAAAAAAAATTGGCATGGACAGGATGGTGGAAGAACGTGAAATGAAATAAAAAAAAATACACGTTTAAAGTTTCAGAAAGCTTATTAATGCATGCCACTAATCAGGCAGGCACGCAATAAATAGACATGCAGTATTTGCTGAAGTCCAAATTCCAATGACAGCACTTAACACCAACTGTTTTCAGCACCCAGTCTGTAATCTTCAAATTTTTCAAGCCTATTATATAAAAACTCTCAGGTAAACTTCTTTCAAAAGTGCTCTGTTGAAGATCATGGCACATGTACACATGTGCCATGTGCACGTGTACACATGCATGCACACATGTGAATTCAGAATAAGAGAATAACAAAGTTGAAAGGAACCTTGGAGGTCTTCCAGTCCAACCCCCTGCTCAAGCAAGAGACCCTATATCATTCTGGACATATTCATTCTTTGGCAAAATGACTAAATTAGTAGACCCATGAAATGCTGTGGACATAGTGTACTTAGACTTTAGTAAGGCATTTGACAAAGTAGACCACAACCTACTTTTTGGTAAGTTAGAGAAATATGGGATAGACAGCATTGCTACCGATGGATTTGTAACTGTCTGACAAACTATACTCAATGAGTAGTCCTTAATGCTACTACATCTTCATGGAGGGAAGAATATATTCGTGAGTAATTCTGGCCTTATCTATAATTTCCTCGTTATCTCCAGAAACTTGGCAGGCCCGTGGGTAGACGTGGCCAGGACATGTATCTATGTAAATAAAAGGAAAGGAAGGCCTCTGACGGACTCTTTGCTGGGAGTATTGGGGGAAGGGAAACAGAACACTAGTCCCTTTTAACGTCCACATCCTCTGACATAAGCCTATAATCGCCCTTCAGGTCATATGCTTTCCTTTTTTTATTATGGCCTTTAAATAGTGTTAGGCAGCAGCAAAGAACGGAGCAGATCGTTTAACCTGCCTTTGACACTTCGTCCTAAATGATTGGTGGCCTGGATTTATCTCAGTGGATCTCAAGTTTTGCAAAGCTGCTTTTCTTCCATCCTGCTTCTGTTTGGTGAAATAGCTTAATTTGTGTTCATTTATATTTCTGCAAAAAAAATAAAATAAAAAAAAAATCAAGGTAAAATATTATCAAACCAGATAATGAGTGGGTGTGTGGTGGGGAAGAAAGCAGATGGGATTTTACGCAGTAGCTGTGTAGAAAAGAACATTGCTTGGAGATGATACATACAGTTAAAAAAAATTGGCATGGACAGGATGGTGGAAGAACGTGAAATGAAATTTAAAAAAAAATACACGTTTAAAGTTTCAGAAAGCTTATTAATGCATGCCACTAATCAGGCAGGCACGCAATAAATAGACATGCAGTATTTGCTGAAGTCCAAATTCCAATGACAGCACTTAACACCAACTGTTTTCGGCACCCAGTCTGTAATCTTCCAATTTTTCAAGCCTATTATATAAAAACTCTCAGGTAAACTTCTTTCAAAAGTGCTCTGTTGAAGATCATGGCACATGTACACATGTGCCATGTGCACGTGTACACATGCATGCACACATGTGAATTCAGAATAAGAGAATAACAAAGTTGAAAGGAACCTTGGAGGTCTTCCAGTCCAACCCCCTGCTCAAGCAAGAGACCCTATATCATTCTGGACATATTCATTCTTTGGCAAAATGACTAAATTAGTAGACCCATGAAATGCTGTGGACATAGTGTACTTAGACTTTAGTAAGGCATTTGACAAAGTAGACCACAACCTACTTTTTGGTAAGCTAGAGAAATATGGGATAGACAGCATCGCTACCGATGGATTTGTAACTGTCTGACAAACTATACTCAATGAGTAGTCCTTAATGCTACTACATCTTCATGGAGGGTAGGAAGCAGTGGGATGCCACAGGGTTCCATCTTAGGCCCAGCACTCTTCAATATCTTAAATTTATGCTGATAAGCAGATCAGACATAATAGAATAGAATAGAATAGAATAGAATAGAATAGAATAGAATAGAATAGAATAGAATAGAATAGAACAATGGAGAATAGGATAGGATAGGATAGGATAGGATAGGATAGGATAGGATAGGATAGGATAGGATAGGATAGGATAGGATAGGATAGGATAGGATAGGATAGGATAGGATACGATGATGGAGAATAGGATAGGATAGGATAGGATAGGATAGGATAGGATAGGATAGGATAGGATAGGATAGGATAGGATAGGATAGGATAGGATGATGGAGAATAGAATAGAATAGAATAGAATAGAATAGAATAGAATAGAATAGAATAGAATAGAATTTTGTATTGGCCAAGTGTGATTGGACACACAAGGAATTTGTCTTTGGTGCATATGCTCTCAGTGTACATAAAAAGAAAAGTTATGTTCATCAAGAATCATAACGTACAACACTTAGTGATAGTCATAGGGTACACATTCTTTGAATAATTACTAAGTTTTGTGAATACAGTAGTAAAACATGAAAACTAACTACTCAGACCACAAGACTGTTGTAATTAGTCATGGATTTCACATCAAATCCCCAGAAAATATCACTACAAGGAATGCATATTTTAGTAATACAATTCTGAGCAAAAACTCAGGTGCTTTAAAAAAAAACATGCAACATGTTTTCTATTTAAAATATTTCAGAAGCATAGACAGAAGGAAAGAAAGGGGAAGGGAAGGGAAGGGAAAGGAAGGGAAGGGAAGAGAAGGGAAGAAAAGGGAAGGAAGAGAGAAGAAAGGAGAGGAGAGGAGAGGAGGGGAGGGAGGGAGGGAGGGAGGAAGGAAGGAAGGAAGGAAGGAAAGGAAGGAAGGAAGGAAGGAAGGAAGGAAGGAAGGAAGGAAGGAAGGAAAGGAATAAACCCTCCTTTTTCTTCTTAGACGCCTGTTCAACTTCAGCTAATGAATTCTCAGAACTGTCAGGCAGCCCTGAGGAATGACAAATGTATATGATTTACAGGAACTGCTGCTACATTGCAAGGAAAAAAAAACCACACCTGATATGTGCGTAGCCCCACATGTTTTTTTGTCTGGATCTACCCATGGCATCATTATAAGCTCTATCTCAGGGGTCATTGCAGTGCAACTCCTTCATTCCATGTTTTGGCCTGTAGAATTTGCTCAGACTGGACTGTAGAATGTGATGCCATGAGCATCACAATCAGAGATACGGTTTTTCTGATAGTTTGAGGTCAGCGACACGGGAAAACTATAAAGTGAACTTTAAAATAAGAAAGAGAAAGGAAGAAAGGAAGGAAGATGGTAAAGGTAAGGGTAAGGGTAAGGGTAAGGGTAAGTGTGGGAAGGAAGGAAGGAAGGAAGGAAGGAAGGAAGGAAGGAAGGAAAGAAGGAAGGAAGGAAGGAAGGAAGGAAGGAAGGAAGGAAGGAAGGAAGGAAGGAAGGAAGGAAGGAAGATGGTTAGGGTAAGGGTAAGGGTAAGGGTAAAAGTAAGGGTAAGGGTGGGAAGGAAGGAAGGAAGGAAGGAAGGAAGGAAGGAAGGAAGGAAGGAAGGAAGGAAGGAAGGAAGGAAGGAAGGAAGATGGTTAGGGTAAGGGTAAGGGTGGGAAGGAAGGGAGGGAGGGAGGGAGGGAGGGAGGGAGGAAGGAAGGAAGAAAGGAAGGAAGGAAGGAAGGAAGGAAGGAAGGAAGGAAGGAAGGAAGGAAGGAAGGAAGGAAGGAAGGAAGGAAAGGAAGGAAGGAAGAAGGATCCTCTCCATAGAGTTTTTGATATGATGTTTAAAGTTCTTTCAAGAAGAGACTGGACTGCCATCTGACAGGAAAGGTGTAGGGCAGGGATGAAATTCAGCAGGTTCTGACAGCTTCTGGAGAACTGGTAGAGGAAATTTTGAGTAGTTTGGAGAACCGGCAAATACCACATCTGGGTAGCCCCAGAGTGGGGTGGGAATGGAGATTTTGCAATAGTCTTCCCTCAGAAGTGGGGAGGAAATGAGGATTTTGCAATTTCCTTCCCCTGGAGTGAAGTGGGAATGGAGATTTTGCAGTATCCTTCCCCTGCCATGCCCCCCAAGCCACACCCACAGAACCGGTAGTAAAAAAAAAACTGAATTCCACCACTGGTGCTTGGGCGGGGTGTATGTGTGTTGGATTAGATGACCTACATGGTCCCTTCCAACTATGTTAATCTGTTTTTAAAAATCTGTTAAAGGTACCAGACTAGAAACCAGGAAACTGTGAGTTCTAGCCCTGCCTTAGACCTATACTTAGCTGGGTGACCTTCAGCCATTCCCTCTTTTTCAAGGAGGAAGGCAGGGGGAAACCATCTTTGAATATCTTGCCAAGAAAACTGCAGAATAGAATAGACTGGAATAGAATTTTTTTATTGGCCAAGTGTGATTGGACACACCAGGAATTTGTCTTTGGTGCATATGCTCTCAGTGTACATTAAAAAAAAGATACCTTCATCAAAGTACTTATCCATGTAGCCATCAGGATTTCAGAATGACACCCACAGAGAGAGAGAGAGAGAGAGAGAGAGAGAGAGAGAGAGAGAGAACGATTGAGAATTGATACTGACTTTATTCTTCTATTGGAATTTTTTATTGGCCAAGTGTGATTGGACACACCAGGAATTTGTCTTTGGTGCATATGCTCTCAGTGTACATTAAAAAAAAGATACCTTCATCAAAGTACTTATCCATGTAGCCATCAGGATTTCAGAATGACACCCACAGAGAGAGAGAGAGAGAGAGAGAGAGAGAGAGAGAGAGAGAGAGAGAGAGAACGATTGAGAATTGATACTGACTTTATTCTTCTATTGGAATTTTTTTTTTACCCTGACAGTTTGGAAGTGTGAATATCTGAAATTTAAAACATTCCAATTCAAGGCAAGATTTCCCTCATCACATGAAGCCAGTTAGCCAAAAAATCTCCTCCCTCCCCTTGAAATTTGAACTGGGTTTATTGGTTAGGTAAAAATGTAGAAATATTTGAAAGAGGGCAAATAAAAGACCACTGAGAGAAAACAACCTATCTGTGATCCTTCTGAAATCTTATGTTCTAACATGATTAGAAGAGAGACCTGATGGTCTTTGGTAGCTCAAAACAGAAATAATCTGGTTGGATCTTTTCCAACTTACATTATATATATTATATTATATATATACATTTTATATATATATATATATATATATATATATTCAGGAGCTCACCTCATCACACGCATGAAGTGATTAAATTGATGTAGGGTTTTAATTGGGATGAGGGGGTGGGTTAGAGAAGGGAAGTCAGGTGATGATGCAGAGGCTCTGAAAAATATAAATAGCAGTTGCAGGTTATGTCCTCAGCAGTTACATAATTTTATTGCTTATAGGTAAGTTGTACTCAATCATAGAACAGAACAAGAACATTCAAGAACAAACAGGGGAAAGAGTTTTGCAAATGTAAATAAATAAAAGTGGAGCAGGTAATAGCTGAAGCATTTTTCTTGATCTGTGTGGTCTCAGAAAATAAAAAAATAGTGATAAGCCTTATACTTTAAAGTATGGTCCTCAGAAGAGAAAGGAGAGAGAGAGAGGAGAGAGAGAAAGCGAAAGAAAGTGAAGGAGAGAAAGAAAAAAGAGAAAGAGACAGCAAGAAAGAAAAAGAAAAAGAAAGAAAGAGACAGAAAGAGAAAGGATAGAGAAAGGAAAGAGAGAAAGAGAGAGAGAAATAAAGAAAGAGAAAAGAGAGAGAGAGAGAGAGAAAGAGACAGAAAGAGAAAGGAGAGAGAAAGGAGAGAGAGAAAGAGAAAGAAAGAAAGAGAGAGAGAGAAGGAGAAAAGAAAGAGAAAAAAGAGAGACAGAAAGAGACAAAAAGAGAAAGGAGAGAGAAAGGAGAGAGAAAAAGAGAACGAGAGAGAGAAAGAAAGAGAGAGAGTAAGAGAAAAAGAGAGAGAGAGTAAAAAGAGAAAGAAAGAGACAGAAAGAGAAAGAGAACGGAGAGAGAGAGAGAGAGAGAGAAAGAGAAGAAGAAAGAGAGAGGGCAAAAATAAAACAAATAAAATCAGAATCGTAGGAGACATTCTTGAGATGGAGGAATAATTTCAGGGAGTTTGTCCTTGTATAAATGGGTCTTTTATAATTGAGTCTCCCCAGTAGGCAGCCATTTTGTGAGAGAGGACTCCAAGTTCCAGATGTATCCCCAGCCTTAAAAATCATCACTCGTGCTCAAAATTGGGCTTAAAATCATCACTCCGTTCTGCACTCATATAGACCAAATTCTGTGCAAAAATTGAGTTCGGGACTTGTTTTTCAGAGATACTTTGATCTCGTCATCCAAAATGGTTTTCTAAGCCAGGCTGGATAACATCCCTTTGAATCAATTTGATGGTTCAGAAAATGGAAAGCGAAGTGATTTTTAACACTCCAAATCTAAATGCAGAATCAAATCGATGCCATTTTTTCTAATCAGTTTGAATAATCAGATCAGAATTGATCCGAACAACCCTAATGCTGACGAACTCCCTTCAGATGAATTATTGATGTAGGATGCTTTCTAACGAGAAGCAAATGTGACTTAATATGGCGTAGCTAGAGACATTAATGACAAGAAGTAGAATTTCAGAATCAGAATATCCGCTGAAGAGGTTGTAGAAAAAAAATGCTTTTAAAAGTTAAAAAAAAAAAAAGTTGGCCACGCCCACCCAGTCACATGACCCACCACCCACCACCCACCAAGCCACGCCCACAGAACCGCTTCACAAGATCTTGAGTCTCTCTGTTAATGCAACCTAGCCTCGTGTCGGCTATTTGGCTGCTGCGGCACACTGTTGGCTCATGTTTAGTTGGTTGTCCATTAGGGCTCAAAGATCCCTCTTGCAGTTATTACTGTTGAGCCAGGTTTCACTTATTCTGTATCTCTATTTTGGGGTTTTCTTGCCTACATGTAAAACCTTGCTTTTCTCTTCATTAAATTTCATTTTGTTGGATAGGTCCCCAAGAAGAAGTCTACTGAGATCCATTTAGACATTGGATCCTATTCCTGCCAGCTTGGTGTCATCTACAAATTTGATCAGTTCCCCTTTTAGCCCCTCATCTAAGTCATATAATAATAATAATAATAATAATAATAATAATAATAATAATAATAATAATAATAATAATAATAACAACAACAACAACAACAACAACAACAACAACAACAACAACAACAACAGAGTTGGAAGGGACCTTGGAGGTCTTCTAGTCCAACCCCCTGCCCAGGCAGGAAACCCTACACCATTTCAGACAAATGGTTATCCAACATCTTCTTAAAAACTTCCAGTGTTGGAGCATCCACAACTTCTGGAGGCAAGTTGTTCCACTGATTAATTGTTCTAATTGTCAGGAAAATTCTCCTTAGTTCTAAGTTGCTTCTCTCCTTGATTAGTCTCCACCCATTGCTTCTTGTTCTACCCTCAGGTGCTTTGGAGAATAGCTTGACTCCCTCTTCTTTGTGGCAGCCCTTGAGATACTGGAACACTGCTATCATGTCTCCCCTAGTCCTTCTTTTCATTAAACTAGACATACCCAGTTCCTGCAACCGTTCTTCATATGTTTTAGCCTCCAGTCCCCTAATCATCTTTGTTGCTCTTCTCTGCACTCTTTCTAAAGTCTCAACATCTTTTTTACATTTATGAAGATGTTGAAGAGTACTGGGCCCCTAATCGAAGCCAGGGGTACCCACTCTTAATATTTTTAGACCCATGCTATTCAGACAAAAACCAGGCTTCCCGATTGAACCCTTCTCCCCTCACAAATAGGCTAAGACTTAACTGATAAATCATCCCTTCTGATTGTCAAATAAATAATCATGGGAAATCAGCAGTGGAAGAGTCTCCAGTTGAAGGCAATTCATGCATGACATGTGATATATCTCTTCTGAGGGACAGATAGATCTTTCTTACAGATGGCGTGCAGCTTCCTTCGTCGCCCCATCCTCTTCCCGTCCAAATCACCTGAAATGAATGCCGAGTACGGCGGCGTTCGTTGTAAATTCTTTCCTTTCTTAAACACATAATGGAAATGTATAACTAAGTCCTCATAAAAATTTATATCGCAATCTGTCCGTCTAATTTACAACAGGCCCTTCAGGCGGTTATTATTCAAACATTAATAAAAAGGCCACAGGATTCAACCAGAAGCATCTATTTCTGTATTCAACATTTGTGAGATACACTTACACACATTTCTCTCTCTCTCTCTCTCTCTCACACACACACACACACACACACACACTGATTAGACTGAGCACCGCTCTTTTGTCAAACAACAATTATGCCTTTAATAAAGTAAGAACAAGTGATACGTTATCTTAATCGCGTTAAGAATTTCAGCTCCGACACGTGAAACAAGTTATTGTCTGTGCCTTATTTAAATTCCGCTTCGCCTGCACGGATTACTCGAGAAAGTAGAGGAATGCCGTTTATGTAAATGCTGGTGTTCTATAAATTTTGTAATCCATTAGAAAATGATAAAAATGGTTTCTAATTCATGTAATTATAGACGTTGTAATTGCGTTTCCTCGTCATGCCATTTAAAAAAAATTTTTAATTTATTTATTTATTTATTTTTATTTTATTTATTTGTCAATCATATATAAGATAACCGGTAAAAGTATAAACATAATTTGGATACATGAAAAGAGTTAAGAGTAAAAAGGAATATTAGGGCAGGGACGGTAGGCACGCTGGTGCACTTATGCCTTATGATTAAAGAAGTGAAGTTCTATGGATCTTTCAGGAAAAGAAAAAGAGGGAAATGGGGAGAAGAACGTTTTCCAGGTAGGATCAATTCAACCTGAAGACTGCAGATTTCTTTAAAAATGATGTTTCAGAGCAGGAGTGTCAAACTCAAGGCTGGATCCGGCCTGCAGTTTAGATCTGGCTTGCGGGGCCACCCTGGAAACAGCAAAGTACTGGCCCATGGTGCCTCTGCCAGCAAAAACAGAGCGCAGGGAGGCTGCACAAGGCTCACCCGGGCTCCGTTTTTGGCTGTGACAGCCTCCTGCAGCCTGATGCCAGCAGAGCTTGGGGAGGGCTGCGCACTACGTTTTCGCTAGCAGAGGGCTGCAGGAGGCTGTCGCAGCCGAAAATGAAGCCTCGACGAGTGATGGTGAGCTGGCCACACTAGTGGTGGATTGCCCCTGGTTCGGACCGGTTCTAGAGAACCGGTAGTAAAACCAGCGGGAGGCTCCGCCGACTGACCCAAACATCATCAAAACTCTTTTGCGCATGCGCTGACACGATGTGAACTGATAGTAAAGGTAAGTAGAACCCACCCCTGGGCCACACCCATCCTGGCCACGCCCTCCAACCACCAACTCCGCTCCCACAAGATCAAACACAACCCTTATGCGGCCCTCAACGAAATCGAGTTTGACGCCCCTGTTTTAGAATCAAACACAGTAATGGTTTGGGCCAACTCACCATCTTCCTTTGGAGATTTCTACGTTTAAAGAGTAATTTCAGAGTTTTAGAAGTCAATAAAGTTGAAAGAAAATATCTTACTATAAGGGGCGTGCATAAGAGCACAAAAGTGCCTACCGTTCCTGTCCTATTGTTCTCTTCATTATAATATTATATGCATACTTTTACTTATACTTTTACTTATATATACTATTTCTCTCATGATGAGTTATTTTTATGTTGATGATTGTATATATTGTTGTGACAAAAATAAATAAATAAATAAATAATAATAATTGAACCGTGGTTCTTCCTCCTCCTCCTCCTCCTCCCCCCCCCCCCCGCATCACAAACAGGTCTTGATCTCTGGATTCACTATGATCAGTAGTGATCACAAAATCAGTATGAGCATGAAAACTACTGCTGAAGTTCTAAGAAATCGAAATGTGCCCTATCTGAAAGGCATCATCTTGAAGCTTGTTCTACAGAACCTTGGAAGATAAAAAAAATTGTTGACCCCAAATTCAGAACAGGAATATCTCAAAATAAGTAGAAAAGCAGCATAAAGTCTAAGTTTTGTTATGGGAAACAAGGATTTTAATAATCTAACATGTTGTCTCAGAAGATCTCTTGCTAAGAAATAGTCAAGGGTTTTCTTACTTATTTACCCTTTTGTTTGTTCAATTTATACTATCCAATAAGGATAAGACATAAAAAAACCGTACAATAAAGTTTTCATTAAAAAAAAAAAGAAATTAGAAAAGAGGAATGGAACAGCAGCCAACTAAAAAAATAAACAATGAAAAGCATAATGAAAACATCATTAAAAACACATTAATAAAACAAACAGCCCAACTCATCCAGCAATGCGGCATCTATATATTAAGGTACTATCAAAATAATAACTTGGAGAGGGGGCAATTGAATGACTGCAAAATAAATGAGAGGGAGCCATCTTAAAATCACCCATTTTTCCTTGATCTGATTTTAAGAGAAGGATCAAAATAAACATTTACTGCATATTAGACTTCAAGTCCACGTCTAAGATCAGAGTAAGTGCCAGGAGCATCTTAACTCCAAGAGAAAAGAAATACAGGTAATCCTTGACTTATGACCTCAATGGAGCTCAAAAATTTTGTTGCTAAGCGAAGACAATTGTTAAGTAAATTTTGCCCTCCCCCTTACGACCTTTCTTGCCACCGCTGCTCAGTGAATCACTGCGGTTGTTAAATTAGCAACCCGGTTGTTAAGTGAATCTGGCTTCCCTATTGACTTTGTTTGTCAGAAGGTCCCAAAAGGGGATCGCATGACCCCATCATAAATGTGAGTCAGTTGTCAAGGAGCATCTGAATTCTTGATCACATGACTATGGGGAATGCTATAGTGGTCACAAGTGTGAAAAAGGGCCATAAGTCCCTTTTCTCAGGCCGTTTGAACAGTCACTAAATGAACTAAGCCGAGGTTTATTATAAGAGTGAATCCAGTTATGATCATTTCGGAACCCAAATAGGAAAAAAAAGGGTTGTTTCCTAATTTTCTTATTTTACAGAACTCTACATGTGAGGCAGTTGTGGGTTCCGCTTACCTTCGCTAGTGGTTTGGAACGGAGATCGTGTGCGTGCATGCAGAGCGTCCGTGTTGACATCCAGGCTGGTAGGCAGAGCCTCCCACCACTGCCACTACAGGTTCGCCCAAACCGGAGAGAACCAGTAGAAACCGATGCAAGGCTTAAATATCATTCTAGAACTGTTAAATCAGCCTCCACCGATGTTCAAAACAAGTACAATTCATATGCAGGAAGGTGTTGTGTGCTTCTTTGATGCCTCTCAACTCTCATAGCTTATGCACTCCTTTGCTGTGCCCACACACGCTTGATATGGGACTCCTATAAAACCCAGACACACGCGCACACATTATGTATCTGTGCATACATGCACAGGCATATATTTAATCACTGGCCTCTTGCTTTTGCTCACTTTATATCTTCGCAACACTAATTGGCTCTGTGTAAATGAAACAACCCACAAATTGCCGCGGCGCCAATAAATATTAATAAGTTATTGTTTGTTTTCTTTACCTTGCTTATGAATTCATACAAAGGCTAGGCAGAGACATTAACTCCAGTCTATTAATTGCCACCTGATAATTGCCACCTGATACTTTTCTCCTGCATAATTAGGTACCCATTAGTTCTAATCAAGTAGTTACTTAATTATTGCAGTAATTAGTCTAATGGACTAGCAAATTGAAGCTTTATCACTTTTGGAGACTTAATGTTCCTGACAGACTAGTGTGGAAGTGTCAAAGTTCTTGATTCGAAAAACCTGCCCTTGATGAACTTCGGCTTCCATCTCAGCTCTGCCCTATCATCGCCACAGATGCCGGTGGAGGTAAATTTGACGGTTCAACTGTGACAGAAACATAAATCTCAGCCTCCCTCGCCCGCTCTCCTCCTTATCAGTTCCTCGGTTTCTCATTGCCCTCCATTCAAGCAAAAATATTGCTAAGAAATGGAATATCACAGCTTCCAAATCGTATGTGACTTCTCGGCAGCTGCCCTTTCAAGAGTTCCAGTGAGCCCTTCCTTGGCTCGCCATTGGTTGTTGTTGTTGCTGTTGTTGTTGTTGTTGTTGCCCGATTCAGAAAATGTCCTCGCTGCCTCACGTCGCCTTACAATTTATCCCCCCCTCCCGCCGTCCTCAGCAAAATGCCCACTCAAGGTTTGCTTAGGCAAGCAGCGTAAATAGGATCCAACGCTAAACCAATAACCATAAAATCAGCAGAGACAGATGACCGACCAACCCACCAATGTGACAGGCTTCATCAACAAAAGACGACTGAGGGATGTTATCTGAAATAAGCTAAATAATGACGTTGCCCCAAGGGTAGTAGTAACTCTTGTAGAAGTTTTATAGAAAGATTAGATGTTGCCCTCCATGATTAACATGGTGTCTTCCCAGTCTAGGGAAAAGGCGAGAGTTCGGCAGGCTGTCCGTTCGGTTCCCCCCAAATTATTACTCACTGGCATTTTGCGATCTACTCCCGTCACTTGCAAATGGAAGTTGTTGGAGATGGAGAATGAGGGAGACAGAAATGACAGCCATAGTCCAAACAACCTCATGGTTATTTGAAGGTGGGGGGAGAGACAAGGAACAGCAATGTAAGAAGCATCACACCCAAAAGAAATTAAGGAGAATATTTGTAGGGTCTCATTTTACGGTTGAAATGAGGAGTCCTTGGTGCTCTTCTGAGCTTGGTTGCTACCTTGCAGATGTTTCATTACCCAGCTAGGTAACATTGTCAGTGCTAGAGTGTTCACTGACTATGTTACCTAGTTTGGGTAATGCAACGTTTGCAAGAAAACAACCAAGCTCAGAGAGCACTAAGCCCCTTCCCCCACCCCCCCAAAAAAAAGCAATTTCCGGAACTTAACAAAAACCTTCCTTTCCTCCCAGAATGTGTGACATCTCAACAGAATAATGGAAATAGCCATTTTAAAATATCTTTGGGACCTTGGAGGCATCAGAGACAGTGTCAGCTGTTCATGTACTTATGCTATTTCTGCCTTAATTAGTGAGACATGCTATTCGAAAATTTAAAAGCCACTAATCTTTATCTATACTGTTGAATTAACTGCAAATGAAGACAGCTGTTCCACCCTCATCCCACACGGAAATCTGCATTTTAGACTATTTCTGGTAGACAGATGAAACAATACTTCCTTTTGTATCGTCTGTCCTTCCTACCGCAACCAAGAACTAGTGAAAGTAAGTTAGGACTTCAAAACTAGACGAGCTACCACGTTCGCTGGCGGGCTGCTGATTATCTGATTGTCGATACGTGCTAAGGTCCTAAAAAGAATTCTATGGATGAGGAAACAATGAGACTAAGTGCCATAGATAAATCTGGCACTATTTTTGGTCATCTTCATCCAGTTTGCTTTCAAAAATGTATTTCAGAGGAGCGAAGTATGGCATTCTTAGGTTGACTTCATGTTGAAGGGGCTGGGATGAATAGAGTCTACATCTACAATCATCTCAGCATCTCAGAGCTGAAGAAGCTTCTTGGATAAGAAGCGAAACCTCTTCAAAGAAAAATAAGAAAGCCCAATGAAAAAGCATCTTTGGGACAACTATGACTGAGAATCTCCATAGAGCAATGTCGGCTGGCGGCCCCCAGGGGGAGGGCCTTCTCTGTGGGGGCTCCCACCCTCTGGAATGAACTTCCCCCAGGACTTCGTCAACTGCCTGACCTTCGGACCTTTCGCCGTGAGTTGAAGACTTACCTGTTTATTCGCGCAGGACTGGCATAGAAATTTTAATAGTTTTTAATATTTGATATAAATTTTATGGGGTTTTTATGGTTTTAAATGGTTTTAATTTTGGACGTATATCTAATAAGTTTTTTAACTATTGTTTTATTGTGTATATAATTGTTGTTTTACTTTGGCTGTGCACCGCCCTGAGTCCTCTGGAAGAAGGGCGGTATAAAAATCCAATCAATCAATCAATCAATCAATCAATCAATCAATCTATAAATAGAGAATCTCTCTAAAGCAGCGGTTCTCAACATGTGGGTCGCGACCCCGTTGGGGGTCGAATGATGATTTGCCAGAGGTCGCCTAAGACCATCGGAAATATGGGAAGTATACTTGCGAATCGAAGAATCGCGCTCCAATGGTTGACTCCACAAGCCTTACACAATGTAAGCTGCCCTGAGTCTTCGGAGAAGGGCGGGATATAAATGTAAATTAAAAAAAAAAAAGCCAGCTGCAGGCTCTTCAAATTGCTAGCCAAATTCGGCTTCAGGCGTGATGAATTAAAAAAGAGAGAAATCTTTGCTCTGATGTCTCCCTCTCAAGCCAGCTGCAATCACTCCCAATCGCTAGCCTAATCTGGCTTCAGGCATGATAAAATTAATAGGGGAGGAGTCTCCACTTTAATGCCTCCATCCTCAAGGCAATCGCAAGCAGTTCAGATCGCTAACCAATACGGCTTCAGGCACGATAATTTCAAAACGAAAATAATTTTATGGTTGGGGTCACCACATCATGGGGAATTGTATTAAAGGGATCGCCACATCCTGGGGAATTGTATTAAAGGGGTCGCAGCACTATAAAGGTTGAGAACCACTGCTCTAAAGCAATGTCCAGTCTGCCCGCACCCTGAGTCTTCCTACGCTTTTAGTTATATCCAAAAAGATGCCCATTCCATTGATGAAGTTAACTCAAGAACAGCACGCATGGTGTTGTGGCTCCTGCCCCCGACCTGGCCCCATGCCCGAAAGTGCCTTGGAGCCAGGCCTGCTGCCAGAAAGTGACTCAGAGCCGGGTCTGCTGCCAGAAAGTGACTCAGAGCCGGGCCTGCTGCTAGAAAGTGATTTGGACAGTGAGGGAGAAGGGCCATCAGGATTTACCTCGAAAGCACCGGCCTCCCTGGATCAGCTCCAGGAGCCAGAAGCAGGCCAAGTGAAAAAGATAACGAGGCCTCCTTCTCCTGACTCTTTCCCCACCCAGGCCACGCCTGCAGACCCAGCTGATAGCAATCAGGTTTGGCTCAATCCCAGGTTTCGTAGGCAGGAGAGAAGGGAATGACAGAAACAGGGGAGGGGCAGGCCTAGGAAGTGCTGAGTCATGGAGCCACACCCCACAGGATATAAAAGGCAGCAAGAGCTGGTGTGTCTCTTTGTATCAGGCAAATCCACGGATTGACTAGAGCTGAAGGTTGTGACTCACCAGCGTCTTGGCAGCTAACGAGGGCTCTTGGCAGACGCTGATTCTTTTGCTGCCAGAGCTGATAAGAGCCGGCTAATTAAGCCATCGTTCGGACGGAGGCGAGGAGGACACAACACATGGGTTGTTGTTTTTTTTACAGATTTGGAAGTGTGAGAAGTTGGGAGGAGGGCTTCAGAGTGATGGGAAGTTGGATCCGCAATAAACGACTATACAATGTCGACACTACCACCAAAATTTTAAAGAAAGTCTCAACCCTTTAGGAATAAGGTAGAGAAACAAGTTATTCCATATAAGGGGGAAAAAAAAGACTTTTGAGAACTGGAATGATATAGGATCCCCTGCTTGGGCAGAACCTGGACTAGAAGACCTCCAAGGCAGGGGAGAAATTCAAAATTTTTCTCTACCGGTTCTGTGGGCGTAGCTTGGTGGGCGTGGCAGGGGAAGGATATTGCAACATTTCCATTCCCCCCCCACTCCTGGGGGAAGTATATTGCAAAATCCCCGTTCCCACCCCACTCTGGGATCAGCCAGAGGTGGTATTTGCCGGTTCTCCGAACTACTCAAAATTTCCCCTACTGGTTCTCCAGAACCTATCAGAACTTGCTGGATTTCACCCCTGCTCCAGGGTCCCTTCCAGTTCTATTCTGATTGACTTTCCCACTCATAATCTAAGTACAGCATTGCAATCCAGCCCTACGATATTTTTCTATCCCCATTTCCACTGTGCAATGTGTGAATCCATTCTCAGATCATGGTGTACTCGGTACAATTCACCTAAGCAGTAATCAGACAGCAGTGAGACCAGAAGTTCAGAAGTTGAGGGTGTTTCATCACTAGAGGCTTTTAAGAAGAGACTGAACAGCCAATTGTCTGGATCGATATAGGGTCTCCTGCTTCTGCAGGGGGTTGGACTAGAAGACCTCAAAGATCCCTTCCAGCTCTGTTATTCTGACTTTCAGGGCAGATTTTCCCAACATTATATGAGACATACAGTGGACTCCTACGCTGAGCTTTTAAAAACTTGATCTATTCAACGGGCAGATAGGCACTTTTGCCCATTGTCTGAATTGCCATGAAAGCTCAATAGGTCTCTATAAACAAGCTATTCACTCTATTGCCTGAATCGCCAATCATGTTGGTTCTAGAATTCTGAAAGAAGAAAACACTTTGGTTGTGTAAGAACACAACCTTTGCATTTTGCTAACATGGTCTCAGGGTTTTCACCTGTTGAGTGAACCCAGCCTGTGACCCAAATGATGGTTGAATCTAGTCCCATATTATCAGGATTAGCCACCATCCATTGACTAAGGATTCAGATCAGCATTCTTCCCAGACATTATATGGAAAAATGAGGAATTGAAGTCTCTAAGGCATTTGCTCAATCATTTATTTTATTTATTTATTTTATTTTTCGCATTTTTATACCGCCCTATCTCCCTAGGGACTCAGGGCAGTTCACAGCCAGATAAAATATACATATAAATACACAATAAAACATCCATTAAAAAACTTATTACATAGGCCGAATAATTAAAAATAGCAATACAAATAATAAAACCCCATTAAAACCAAATTCAAAATTTAAAATTCTAGTCCAGTCCTGCGCAGATAAATAGATGTGTCTTAAGCTCACGGCGAAAGGTTCGAAGGTCAGGAAGTTGGCGAAGTCCTGGGGGAAGTTCGTTCCAGAGGGTGGGAGCCCCCACAGAGAAGGCCCTTCCCCTGGGCGTCACCAGCCGGCACTGCCTAGCCGACGGCACCCTGAGGAGTCCCTCTCTGTGAGAGCGCACGGGTCGGTGAGAGGCATTCGGTAGCAGCAGACGGTCCCGTAAGTAACCCGGTCCTATGCCATGGAGCACTTTGAAGATAGTTATCAAAACCTTGAAGCGCACCTGGAAGGCCACAGGTAGCCAGTGCAGTCTGCGCAGGAGAGGTGTCACATGGGAGCCACGAGGGGCTCCCTCTATCACCCGCGCAGCCGCATTCTGAAGTAACTGGAACCTCTGGGTGCTCCTCAAGGGGAGCCCCATGTAGAGAGCATTGCAGTAATCCAGACGATGTCTTCTGCAAATTCAGTCAAATGAAATGACTGGAAATTTTTATTGCTTCCAGTATGTAAAGAGAAAGACACAGGTGTCATGAACAACACCCGGAGAAACTTAGTAAAGATCTGCTGAAACCTCTTTTGCAATTTCAGTAACAGAATAACAGAGTTAGAAGGGATCTTGGAGGTCTTCTAGTCCAAGCAGGAGACCCTAGACCAGGGGTCTGCAACTTTAAACATTCAAAGAGCCATTTGGACCCATTTCCTACAGAAAAGAAAACACTGGGAGCCACAAAACCTGGGGGGGGGCATGGCCAACTTGACGTCACTCGTTCCCACCAAGTCACATGACCCACCTAGCCACGCCTACCCAGACAGTCATTAGGGCAGGGAACCGGTTGTTAAAAAACACCAGGAGTCACAATATATATATATTTTGATATAATATCAAAAGATATTGATATCTTTCTCTCTCCCTCCCTCTCTCTGTATCTCTCTGTCTCTGCCCTGGCCGCTTCTCCATCCTCCGCCGTCACCCTTACCTTCTCAGGCCAAGCAAGGAGTGACTGGGAGGGGAGAGTGAGGGGTGGGGCCAGCCAGTGGTGGGATCACCCAACAGGGAGCCACAGCAGAGGGCCCAGAGAGCTGCATATGGCTCTGGAGCCACAGGTTGCTGACACCCACCGTAGACCAGTGTTGGTGAACATTGTTGGCACCAAGTGCCGAAAATGGAGCATGTAAGGGGGGAGCACCAAAAAGCAGAAGGACAGATGCCTGGCACACGCATGTGGGAGTGCCAGAATAGCAGGTGAGCTTCCAGTTTCCGGCGCGCCGGCACACATGAAGATCAGCTGGCTGGAAGAGCAATGGGCAATAGCTGGTGTGCCCAGAAAGATGGCTCTGCATGCCACTGCCAGCCCACAAGCCATAGGTTCACCATCACGGCCCTAAACCATTCCGGACAAGAGACTGGCCCAGTCTCTTCTAAAAGCCTCCAGTGATGGAGCACCCACAACTTCTCTGTCCAAGCTGTTCCACTGGTTAATTGTCCTCACTGTTAGGAACCTTCTCCTTAATTCTAGGTTGCTTCTCTCCCTGGTTAGTTTCCATCCATGGTTTCTTGTCTTTCCTTCTGGCGCTTTGAAAAATAAACTGAGACCAACCCCCACCCTCTTCTCTGTGACAACTTCTCCAAAGTTATCTTGCCCTACAGGACGGGTTTTATTTTTTTCTACATTATCTGAAGGAGGTTTAAGAGTTTCTTTCAACTTGGGCCAGTTTCTAAACTGGCTTTAGTGTTGAAAAAGGCACTAATGCTGCTGCTGTTTCCTATGACTCATGACTGCATTGTTCTGAAGCCAAAGTGATTGCCTCCATTTCCCCGAATGTGCATCTGAAATTGAAATCTGAAAGGCCAGGGAGGGAGGAGGGGGGAAGACACCTCCCTCCCTCTCTCCCTCCTGATGTCTTCCTTTGGGATCAACTAGAATCATGGAAAGGCAGAGAAGGGGGAGGGGAGAAATGACTGCACCATGAAAGACTTGCTCCCCGAATCCACAACTTTGCAACGAAGTGCAAGAAAATGATACTTCTGCCGTGAGAATCACTCCCGAAATTCTCTCCCCGGTGAAAGCAATTTCGGAACCAAATTCTCTTTCATCAAACAGAATTAAAAACTCTGTGTGACACGAAACATGGTCATTAAGCATCTCCACCCAACCAGAATGACCAATTTTCTTCCCCTCTGCTACCCTCCCATCTTGATCAATTTCTGAGATGAAGATAAAAAAAAAAAGCGTAGCTGCACTTTCAGATGAAACCTTGACGTTATCTCTTGCGTTGATCTGAGCTGGAGATGTTTTCTACCTTCTTTCCTCCAAGCCTCCGCATGTCAGATTAGTATCTCAATTGATCATTAAGCCTTTTGACAAGGCGTCAGCTGTCAAACGTATTGTGATTCATAACATTTAAAGGACTTTTGACTTGAGAAGCGTATGGGGGCAGGAGAAAGAGAGCCACCTTTATCCCATAAGTATCAGACAAAACATTTCTTCCATTTTATAAAGCACTGAGAGTAAGTAATAAGCCTAGTATATAATTTATACTCTCAAATTTAGTAGCAAGCTACCAAGAAAAAAATAAGAAACTATCCTCTCTAAGAAGTGGGAGAAATTTTGGGCACTTCAGCCACATCAACATCTTATGGTGTCACGACTTCCTGTTTGGCACCGTAGGTGATGGCGGTGATCTTTACGATCACCAACCGCTGGATTATGTGGAATCGCTAAGACAGCTTAAATCTGCCATCCAGCGGTTTGAAAAAACCCCTCTTCGGGAGAAGGAGAAGGGGTGAGCTGCAGGGTAGAGGTAGAACTTCCCTAAAGCCCCTGAGAAAAAAGGGGTTTGAAGGGTTAAGTTCCCTCCAGCAACCCGAAGTGCTCCAGATCCGAGGATTTTTCTGCTTTGGCGGAACCAATCACCACGACCAAACGCTGAGATTTATTTTGGACAATAAAGGATTATACTGGACAGAACGAAAGTGGGAGAACTTTATGCAAGTAGCCAAGCCAATTCCCCGTTACTTTGTAACAAGCTTGAAAATAGCAAGAAAATGGAGGCGAATTGTTAACAAGCTAAGGAGTGGAAAGCGAAAGTGATACTTTTATTGCTTGCGGTCTGCGCTGGTAAATTGCATGTTATTTGCTACTTTAACTCTTTGCTGTCTGCTGATAGAATCTAGGGGAGATTTTTAAATATTGCTTTAAAAGACTGTGTTTCTCAGAGGTTAAGAAGATTTAAAGTGAATATTAAGTTGGAAATAAATAAATAAATAAATAATTTTATAGAAGATGGCAGCCAAACAATTAAAGTCTACTGTAACAAAGGGCTCTGGAATTTCATCAGCTGGTGCCTCTCCAGCTCATACAGCAGAGACTAGAACATTGAATTTAGAGGCGTTACAAGAGAACTTAAAGGACTTTATACAAGAAAAATTTAAAGTAATAACTGATGAGATGTCTGAAATGAAAGAGCAGATATTAGAAATTCAAGTGGGAAATAAAGAAGTTAAAGAAGGATTTGTAAGTGCAGTACAAAGTTTGGCAACAAATGTGATTTTATTAGAAGAGGAAGTTGAAGAAATCAAGCAACTTAACTCAAAATTAGAAAATAAAATGGATGGATGAATTTCAAAGTATAATGGAAAAAACAGATGATGAAATAGTTTTGATACAATATAGAAATATGGAATTTGCTTTAAGAATCCGTGGCTTGAAAGAGAATAAAGAAGAGAATTTAAGGGAAATTTTTTCTGAAGTATTTGCTGAGATATTAGCAGCCCGTCCAGCAGATGTGGCTTATCAAATTGATAAAATATATCGTGTGAATTCTTGGATAGCAAGGCAAAAAAAGTTGCCAAGGGATGTTGTTATTTATTTTACAAATAGAACAGTGAGAAATCAGATTCTGCAAGCCTCATATAAGGGGGAGAAGATTCAGGTTGCTGGTCAAGATATTTTAATATTAAAGGAAATTCCACCAAAAATGTTAAGGGCTAGGAAGGAATTTGCCTTCCTGGTGAATGAACTTAAAAAACGTCAGATTGAATATAGATGGGATATTCCAACTGGTATAATAGTATATTATGCAGGGAAAGTACATCATCTCAATACAGTTGGAAAAGCAAGAGAATTTTATGTTGAGGCATTAAAGTTGGAAGTCTTCCCCCATTGGAAGCTAGAAGAAGGGAGGCTGAAGTGAAGGAAAGAGAAGTGAAGCAGGTACAAGAACAGATTGTGATGGAAGAAGATTTATTACAAGTGTTGGAAATACCTACGACGGGTTCAGATTCAAAGGAACAAAGGCTGACAAGAGCTGCTGCTAAACGCAAGGAACAAGAGATGAAGGCACAACAACAACTGGCAACTACTACAACGGAAACAGTGGGAGGAGCAAGGCCTAAAGCAAAATGTGATCTGCGGCTGGTGTTCCAAAAGTTTCCTTTGGCCGATAATGGCAATTAAACTATTATCTTGGAATGTTAATGGTTTGAATTCACCACAGAAGAGAAGGAAAGTATTTCATTATTTGAAACAATTTAAAAATGACATTACCTGTTTACAAGAAACACATATTAGATCTTTAGACCAGAAATATTTGATAAACTCAAAACTGGGAGTACATTTTGTTGCCTCCTCTTTGGAAAAAAAAACGGTTTAGTTATATATATAAAGAAGGATATATCAGCAAAATTAATTGAGGTGGATAAGCAAGGAAGATACATTGCTATTGAACTTTTGTTGGGGGGAAAGAAGACATTATTAATAGTTTATGCTCCGAATCAACAACAAGAAAATTTTTCAAGTTTTTACATAAAAGAATAGTATTTTGGGATTATAAATCATATATATTAATGGGTGATTGGAATGGTGTGTTGGATACTCAAAAAGACAAAAAAAAGTTTAAGGAAGATTTCAAGCCGGGCGAAATTACCAAAGGCTTTTTTTGAAATGATGGAGGACTTGGAATTAAGAGATATTTGGAGAGAACATAATACAGAAGAGAGGGATTTTACCTTCTTTTCTGACCGGCATCAATCATTTTCGAGGATTGATTTTATTTTGATTTCTAATGATTTGTATTCTAGAGTGAAGAAGACTAAGATTTGTTCAAGAACTCTATCTGATCATAGTCCGGTTTGGATTGAATTTGATCGGGAAAAGGAGGCTAGGAGATCATGGAGGTTGAATGAGAATTTGTTTAAATATGAACAAAATGTAAATGAATGTAAAAAGCAAATGAAAGAATTTTTTATTATCATATGAAAATATTATGAATATCTATAGAGATGATTTGGGACGCTAGCAAGGCTTATATGAGAGGAAATCTTATACAAATGAATATTAAATACAAAAATAAATTGCAGAAAAAGAAAAAGGAATTGGAAGAGGAAATTAAAAAGAAAGAACAGTTATTGATAAATAGCCCAGGAAATAGTAAAATAAAAGAATCAATAAATATATTAAGAGGTCAGTTTAACATGTTGATGGCAGATCAAGTAGCAATTAATTTACAATATGTAAAACATAATAAGTTTAATAATGCCAATAAGCCAGGAAAATGGCTTGCCTATTTAATAAGGAAAAAACAGAAATCACGAATGATTGATAAAATAGAATATAGGGGTAAGGAAGTTTATCAAAAGAACTTGATTAAAAAAGCATTTTTAGAGTATTATAGTAAGTTATATACTAGGGATATGATTGATGATACAGAGATAGAAAGATATTTACAACAACAAAATATTTGTGAGCTTACAGAAAATCAAAGAGAAGAACTGAATCAATTAATTACTTCAGAGAAAATTTTGTTAGCAATTAAGCAACTTAAAATTGGTAAAGCACCAGGTACAGATGGTTTAACAGCTGTTTATTATAAAAATTTAAAAAATGAGATGGTTGAAACACTTAAAGAGTTATTTAATAAAATTCAAATGGGAGGGGATGTTCCCCCTTCATGGAGGACAGCCTTTATTTCGTTAATAACGAAGGAAGATCGAGATGGTATTAAAGCAGAGAATTATAGGCCTATATCACTTTTAAATACTGATTACAAGATATTTGCCAAGATACTTGCTAATAGATTAATGCCAGTGATGAATCAAATAATTCATAATGATCAGTCAGGATTTATTAAGGGTAGGCAGATGAGATATAATGTGAGGCAAATTGTAAATTTATTTGAATATTTGGAACGAAACAACCAAGTCTCAGCGGCATTCTTTTTTTTGGATGCTGAAAAAGCCTTTGACAGATTGGATTGGCAGTTTTTGTTTAAAGTAATAGAAAAAATGCAATTTGGGGATTATTTTATCCATGCAATTAAAGCAATATATCAGAAGCAAACAGCACAAATAATAGTAAATGGTGGGTTAACAGAAACTTTTAAAATTGGGAAAGGGATGAGACAGGGATGTCCCCTGTCTCCATTACTTTTTATTTTAACTTTAGAAATTCTTCTGAATAAAATATGTGGTTCCGATCGAATAAAGGGAATTAGAGTTAAACATCAAGATTATAAGGCCAACAGCATATTAAGAGGTTGTATAATGTATTAGTAGAAATAGACTCAGAGACTGAATTGGTTAAGGATTGTATGATTAAGTGGGCACAACATTTTCAGCAACCAATAATGTTGGAAACTTGGGAAAGAATTTGGGTGAGGAATGTTAAATTTACACAAGCGCAAAATATGAGAGAAAATTTTTATAAGATGTTTTATAGATGGCATTTAGACCCCAGAAAGTTGTCATGTATGTTTCCTAATGTACAGGCTAAATGTTGGAAGTGCAATTGTGAAGATGCCACTTATTACCATATATGGTGGACTTGTAAAAAAGTTAAAGCATTTTGGATTAAAGTATGGTGGATCATGCAGAATATTTTGAAAAAGAAGATTAAGTTTACTCCGCAGTTCTTTCTACTAGGAATAATTATGGATTGTACAGCTATAGAGACTAAATTGATTTTGAACTTAATAACAGCCGCAAGACTTTTGATTGCTCAATATTGGAAGAAAGAAGAATTACCTACAATTGAAGAATGGACACTCAAAGTATCAAATTTGGCAGAAATGGCAAACATTTCTGCTTACTTGAAAGACTATACACAAGAAAAATATATTTTAGAATGGAAAATGTGGATTGATTATATTCAAAATAAGTATCAGATAAAAAAATATCGAATAGCATATGAGTAAATTTAGGAAATATTTTGTATTAGATTTATTTCTGAAGGAGAGGGGAATTGAGAGTGTGATTATGTGTGGAGTGACTAGAGATTATAATTTAGGAATTATTTTGGATTATGATTGTTAGTTTTGATACCCTGCATTTTGTTCTGGGAAGTCAGGGTGGGGGTGGGGGGTAAGGGGGAGGGGAATTGGGGGTTGAGGATAGAGGATGGAGTGATGGTTAATGTACAGGAATTATTGAAGATGTATAAATATAATTAATCTAGGGTCGGGTCTGCCCAGTTACCATTTTAGAACGGTGGGGAAGGAGAAAAGAGGAGAGAATAGGAGGTAGGAAAGAAGAGAAGAGGAAGGAAGAGGGGTAGAAGAGGGAGAAGGAAGGTGTAGGGTGGAGGGAGGAGAGGATGTAGATAAGAGAAGGAGAGGAAAGTCTGGAAAGTAGAAGAAGGTAGAAGAGGGAAGAGTGTTAAAAAGGGGGCTGGTGACTGGGCAAGCCTGACTAATTGTATATAACTGTACATTGGATGAGCTGTTTGATATGATTGTAAAAATAAAACTTTTTTATGAAAAAAAAAAACATCTTATGGTGTCACCTTGTGAAGCCTTTGGTCACTCCCCAAAATCAATACAATAGATCAATCAATCAATAAAAGATATATATATTGATTTTATTGTCCCAAATCAATAAAGCCTGCAGCCTCTGACAATCGAGAGATGCAGAATACAGATTAATAGCAATAGCAATAGCACTTAGACTTATATACCTCTTTATAGTCCTCTTTAAGTGGTTTACAGAGTCAGCACATTGCCCCCAACAATCTGGATCCTCATTTTACCCACTTTGGAAGGATGGAAGGCTGAGTCAACTTTGAGCTGGTCAGGATCGAATTGATGGCAGTCAGCAGAATTAGCCTGCAATACTGCTTTCTAACCAGAGGTGGGTTTCACATATTTTTACCACTGGTTTCCCACGCACACGCGCCTTCCGTGCATGCGCCCAGCCTCTAAAATGTAGCTAAATAGGATGGCATAGCTCCGGGGCCAGCGGGCAGGTGGGCCCACCAGCAATCCGCTACCAGTTCACCCGAACCGATCTGAACCAGCTGACAACCATTACTGATTCTAACCCCTCCACCACTCACAGCTCTTAACAGAAGTGGAAGGGACCCTGGAGGTCTTCTAGTCCAGGGGTCTCCAACCTTGGCCCCTTTAAGACTTGTGGACTTCAACTCCCAGAGTTCCTCAGCCAGCTTTGCTGGCTGAGGGACTCTGGGAATTGAAGTCCACAAGCCTTAAAGGGACCAAGGTTGGAGACCCCTGTTCTAGTCCAACCCTCTGCTTAGGCAGAAAACCCTACACCACTTCAGTCAAACGGTTGTCCAACGTCTTCTTTAAAACTTCCAGTGTTGGAGCATTCACAATTTCTGGAGGCAAGTCGTTCCACTGATTAATTGTTCTAATGACCAGGAAATTTCTCCTTAGTTCTAGGTTGCTTCTCTCCTCGATTAGTTTCCATCTGTCACTTCTTCTCCTGCCTTTTGGTGCTTTGGAAAATAGATTGGCTCCCTTCCCTCTTCTTTGCAGCAGCCCCTGAGATATTGAAACTCTGCTATCGTGTCAGCCCTAGTCCTTCTTTTCATTAAACTGGAGATGGAGAAGAGGGACAGCCACAGAAGAGGCCCTCACGACCAAGAGCCATGACAAGCCAAGCTGCCCAAGACAAAGATTGACTGATCTCACTACAGATCAGATGGATGGCTTTAAATGACCTGGAAAGTGGCTCTCTGAACCTTCGGCTTCAACCTTAAGAGCAGCTGCAACTACTCGCACTTCTGAAGCAGTTATTAGCGGCTGAAGTAGCACTTGTCAAACAATGCTTCAGTTTCCAGTAATGATTTAACAGCATCCGCAGGAGAAAAGGTTACCGGCGCTTTCAGCACCTGGCTGGCCGCTGACACTCACAGGATGTAATTGGTAGATTCAGAGCAGAGGTAGGTGGCAGAGGTAGAGAAGGAGAAGAGGTCAGTGGCAGGGAATAGAGGCTCCTGTATGAAGCCGAGGGCCTTGGGGAGCCAAGCTGAAACCAGGGGCGCGATGCACAAGGAACCTGAAGTGCAGTCAGTTGCAAAAACATCCAGACAGGAGCTGCTCCTTCTGCTTTACTGGTCCATCTCTTAAAGTCGACAGTTTGTGTAGAAAGAGGATGAGAAACGTGTGTTAAGGTTATAAGTTGGCAATAAGGAAATCTTCTTCTTCCACCCTGGGCCTTTTTTTGGCGGGGTGATGGTGGAAAATGCATTCCATTGAATTCCCTCTTGACCCATCCTCTGTTGTAAATCAAAGCCAACAACGTCACAAATGGAAAGCTATGTTCATATTACCTGTTGTCCAGCTGGGTGATCTCCGAGCAGCCAACTTAGTGCCTTCGTTCAGCCCGCCAGTGAGCTGTCAGCGCTCTCCAATTAACCGTGTTTAATCTGGGTGGGCACGGAGGAATCGTGTCAGCAGGCAAAGTGAATTCTCTAAAAGGAGTTTTGACTGCAATAGCAAGGAAAGAAGAGCAGGTGAACTGTGTTGAGGTTTTGCTTCCAGAGAGACCGTCTTGAAAATAAAATTTTAAAAAAACACACCTTCTCTTTGGTTCAGCAGATAACTTTTTTAAAAAGGCGTTGCATTGTTGAAGAGTTTTGAATTGGAAAATACATATCTCTTGGGGCAATATTGCAGGGTGAATGTGGATATTCACCTGCTAAGCAAGTTCACGTGGAAATCCAACTGGATAAATTGGTTTTCTGCCCTTATGAATGGGGGTATCTCTCTCCCAGCATCTTGAAACATGGCATTGAAAATTTTGATTACCTGTTGCCTGTTTGACAGAAATGCAGCTATCCACTTATGCAGGGATATCCGGAAATGCCATAAGATTTGAGTTTTAGGAGTAGTTTACCGTGTACCACTGAATCAAAGGCTTTACAAAAGTCTATGTAAATTGCATCTATTGCTTTACCCCGGTCGAGTTGTGTAGTCTGTATGTTTTTACAGTGTAAGAGTTGCAGATCTCAGGACAAAATTATCTTGTGCGTGTTTCCACAACCTGTGGTCTTTCAAATGCATTGGACTACAATTTTCAGAATTTGTCAACACAGCTGAAGAACACCAGAATTGGAAAACCTGATTCCTTTATATCAATATCAATTTTCAGGGAGCTTCCCAATTCCTCATTTAGAATGTGGTCTTATTTCTTGGTTATCCCCTGACACAATAATAAATTGATGATATCCCTTGATTGTTCCTTAATTTTTTATTGATTATATGCCATCATGTCATTCTTAGTGTCCACATAGGTATTCTCCATGACAAATTGTTCCTAACTTGGTCTTTCAGGTTATCTCTTAATAGTGCAATCCAACTTATAAATTTCCTAGAATATTCCATTACAATAAAGAAGGACATTTTCATTCATTTTTTTAAAAATTGTGTTTGGTTTCATGTATAGACTGCTTGAATTTCACACCTAGGCAGAGACCTTAGCAAGTTAGGACAGCTCATTGAATAATGAAATTGAGTGAAATTTTCCCACTTCTTATAACCCAGACAATCCCAGTTGTTGCCTCAAGAATAGCAACTAGTTGGGACTCAGAATTTTATTTATTTCATTAATACATGCAAGTATCGTCTCCAGGAGAGCATTTTATCAGGTTCGCCTGATCCGCCAGTTGCGTCCCTTCCTGGACCGGGATGCCTTATGCACAGTCACTCATGCTCTCGTTACCTCTCGCCTGGACTACTGCAATGCTCTCTACATGGGGCTCCCCTTGAAGAGCACCTGGAGACTTCAGCTAGTTCAGAACGCGGCTGCACGGGTTATTGAGGAAGCGTCTCGGAGCTCCCACATAACACCTATCCTGCGCAGACTGCACTGGCTACCTGTTGTTTTCCGGGTGCGCTTCAAGGTATTGGTTACCACCTTTAAAGCGCTCCATGGCTTAGGACCGGGCTATCTACGGGACCGCCTACTGCCGGCTTCTATCTCCCATCGTCCGGTACGCTCCCACAGAGAGGGACTCCTCAGGGTGCCATCAGCCAAACAGTGTCGACTGGCGGCCCCCAGGGGGAGAGCCTTCTCTGTGGGAGCTCCGACCCTGTGGAACGAACTTCCCCTCGGACTTCGACAATTACCTGACCTTAGGACCTTTCGCCGCAAACTTAAAACTTATTTATTTCGTATGGCTGGACTAGCCTGATTTTTATTTTTATTGGATGGGTTTTAAAATTTTGTTTTTACAGAAGTCGTTTTTAACATTTTGGGCATTTAAATTAGTTTTTAAGGGATGTTTTAATTATTGTGTGTATTTATATTTTATCTGCCTGTTCACCGCCCTGAGTCCTTCGGGAGAAGGCGGTATACAAATAAAATATTATTATTATTATTATTATTATTATTATTATTATTATTATTATTATTATTATTATTATTATTATTATTATTATTATTATTATCTTATATCATTACTTAAGGTCTAACAAAACACCATCAAACCAAGGAAATTGGACACATTGTATAAGACACAGAATAAAAATACTTTCTCTGTTGGTCTACACACCACCAAAGATGGATGATCTCTTTCAAAAGACAATTCATAACTGTGAATTGTGTCCATTCCACCATCCTAATATCTTTTGCTGCTGTGATACACAACAAGCTTACCTCCAGAAGTTGTGGGTACTCCATCGCTGGAGGTTTTTAAGAAGCGATTGGACAGCTATTTGTCTGGAATGTTATAGTCTTTCCTGCTTGAGCAGAGGGTTGGACTAGAAGACCTCCAATAATTAGTCTATATTCTAATCACTTCCGATACAGTTGTCACCCAATACAGTAGGTAGATTAAGGACTTGATTTATCAGAACTCAATTTATGAGAAAAAAAATTTGATCTGGACATCCACCTGAAATAAGAAACAAGTCTATTGACTCTGAAGTAGATGAAGCTCTTTATCCATAGTATTTGCATCAATATACATCATCTGTGTAATGATATAATGACCCAGTTTGTTATTTTCCTGGTGATGCTATTATGTAAATGACACAAATGCACACAAATGAGATAAATTGACGTATATTATGTAAATTGCTATGACTTATAAACTTTCAGCTTTAATGAATATTTAAGAATAACAAGCATCCCCTTTCTTCTCAATGGTCTATTAAGTCAATGTTTTATTGACTATTCATATCAGAGGAGTGCATTTATGGCTTCCCAATGGTGACTTTACAAGTATGTCGTCACACTGTGTTGGTTGGGTTATCTTGGGAGGAGTGTACATATATTTCTGGTAGGACAACTCAGAGTGTGAAGGACATCTAAGCTGCCCAGCTAAAGTCAAGGACATATCTGTTTCCTAATATGATTTGATTGCTTATTTGTACCCTATGAATAGAATAGAATAGAATTCTTTATTGGCCAAGTGTGATTGGACACACAAGGGATTTGTCTAGGTGCATATGCTCTCAGTGTACATAAAAGAAAAGATGCATTCGTCAAGAAGATACATTCATCAAGACTATCATTAAGTGTTGTACCTTATGATTCTTGATGAATGTATCTTTTCTTTATGTACACTGAGAGCGTATGCACCAAGACAAATTCCTTGTGTGTCCAATCACACTTGGCCAATAAAGAATTCTATTCTATTCTATTCTATTCTGTTCTGTTCTGTTCTGTTCTGTTCTGTTCTGTTTTGTTTTGTTTTGTTTTGTTTTGTTTTGTTTTGTTTTGTTCTGTTCTGTTCTGTTCTGTTCTATTCTATTCTATTCTATTCTATTGTATTCTATTCTATTTAACTGTTCAGGGCAGCAGTTATTCAAACATATAGAATAGATGGTACCAGGCTCGACAGTAGTAACTGCAAGAGAGAGTCCTAGTGGATAATCACTTGAATATTAGCCAAGCAGAGTGCTGCAGCTGCCAAAAAAGGCAATGTAATTCTAGTCTGCATTAACAGAGGGATAGAATCAAGATCCTGTGGAGTATTAGTACTACTTTATAAAGCCTTGCATCCAGTTTTGGTCACCATATTATAAAAAAATTATTGAGACTCTGGAAAGAATGCAGAAAACAGCAACAAAGCCGAAAAAGGTACTGCAGGATAAAATATATGAAGAACGGTTGCAGGAATTGGGTGTGTCTAGTTTAATGAAAAGAAGGACTAGGGGTGATATGATAGCAGTGTTCCAATATCTCAGGGGCTGCCACAAAGGAGGAGTCATGCTGTTCTCCAAAGCACCTGAAGGCAGGATAAGAAGCAATGGGTGGAAACTAATCAAGGAGAGAAGCAACTAAGAACTAAGGAGAAATTTCCTGACAGTGAGAACAAATAAACAGTGGAACCACTTGCTTCCAGAAATTTTGGGTGCTCCAACACTGGACAACCATTTGTATGAATGGTATAGGATCTCCTGCCTGAACAGAGGGTTGGACTAGAAGATCGCCAAGGTCCCTTCCAACTCAGTTATTCTATTAATCTGTATATAAAAGACAAGATAAAAGCCTAAGACACAAATAAGGTGTCTCAAATCCATCACTTGCTGCAGTGCCTGAGTACCATCTCAAGGTAGCCCCATCAAGAAAATATTGCAGCCATCACTTGGGAGGTGCCCTGGGGTGGACTGCTGGGTGTTCACAGGGGTTCGGGAAAACCTCTAGCTAAGATTCTGTGCAGTTTGGAAAACCCGCAAATCCTACTCCCAGCTGGTCCTGCCCACCCTGCCCCTCTCAGGAGTCCCCAAGCGGCCCATTTTGGATGTCGGTAAGTGTAGGGCATGTGTGGAGGTTCGGGGAGGGTGAAAAACGGGCCTACCAGAAGTTTGGGAAGGCTGGAAATGGGGCTGTTTCCAGCCTCCAGAGGCCCTCTGGAGCTTGGGGTGGGCATCTTACACCCTCCCGGAGGCTCGACAAAAGCCTCTGGAGGCCAGGGAGGGCAAAAATCCCTCCCCACCGTGGTGCAGGAGGCCGACTAGGCCACGCTCACCCAGCAACCGGGCAGAGAACCCCTTGCTAAAATTTTTGAAGCCCACCCCTGGAGGTGCCTATATACCTGCAGCACACCTTTCCCTAATGGTTCAACCAACAGTTACCCAAGGTCACTCTTGGCCACCACAACCAAAGAAGGCAAAAATAAAAACGCAAAGACCCAGCTGTTTCCTTGACAAAAAAAGAAAAAAAGAAAAAAAGAAAAAAAAACTTTCCTTCCTCGAAAAGAGAATTCCAGCTTGCTAAAAGGACGCACTGTCGTAGCTGGTCCTCCTGAGAGATGCATTCAGTCAGAGCAAACGCTGCTGGCATGGCTCCCAGACATCTCTGTCTGAAGTCTAAATACGCCGTTCCCCAAAGACGCTTCTCCAGGGTGAAGGATTGGTGGAATCACAGCATCTTCCAGCTGCCCTGTAGGAAAAAGGAGATCACAGGGTGGATTTTTCTCCAGGGGGCAATTCCTGCGGTTGGATCATTTATCTAGGGAAGGAGGGATATCCGTGTTTCAAACGACGACACTGTTCCTTTACACGCTTTATAAACAGGCTGACGCTGGGCTCCATTCAGGTGTTGTGCAAGCCGTACAAGCGACCTCGGGCTATAGCATCTACATGCGTGTCCTTCTGCTTCTCCCTTCTGAAAAAAACAGCAGTTTTGTGAGATCAAAGCCAAGTTCCTTCTACGGAAAGGGGTGGCAGTGGTGTTTGTGCCTCAGAATTGATCCTTAAATATAAAGCATTGCTTAGGAAGAAAATAAGCAGCCGAGAGTCAAAGTGATGGCCCTTCCAGGTTGTTTGCCCAATTCGTGCTTGAGTTAAGAGTATTTGTGGGGATTGTCTCCATATCAAGTTGTTTTTTCAGTACTACTTGGCTTTACTCCTCTTCCACCTCGCTGCTGCTGCTGCCTCTTCTTCTTCTCCTCCTCCTCCTCCTCCTCCTCCTCCTCCTCCTCCTCCTCCTCCTCCTTCTTCTCCTCTTCATCCTCTTCCCCCTCTTCCTCCTCCTCCTCCTCCTCATTCTTCCTCCTTCTCCTCCTTCTTCCTCCTCCTCCTTTGCCTCTTCCTCTTCCTCTTCCTCCTCCTCCTCCTCCTCCTTCTTCCTCCTCCTCCTTTGCCTCTTCCTCCTCCTCCTCCTCCTCCTCCTCCTCCTCCTCCTCCTTCTTCCTCTTCTTCTTCTTCTTCTTCTTCTTCTTCTTCTTCTTCTTCTTCTTCTTCTTCTTCTTCTTCTTCCTCCTCCTCCTCCTCCTCCTCCTCCTCCTCCTCCTCCTCCTCCTTCTTCTTCTTCTTCCTTCTTCTTCTTCTTCCTCCTCCTCCTCCTCCTCCTCCTCTTCATCCTTTAAAGTACACCAGAGAACCTTAGTCAAATTTGGGGGCAGTGTGATGAAAAGTTGAGTTTCTGCCAGAAATTGGAACAAGGACTGTGTTGTTGTTGTTGTTTAAATGTAAATTGGATCTAAAGTAATTTTCTGCTAGTGCTATAATTTCCTAAATGCAATTCCCTGAATTCTCAGGCTGTAAGGGCAAGATGCTAAAAATAGCAGAACCTGCTAAAACTGGTTTGCTGCAGAACTGTAGGGATTCCTTATACAAACTTGCAATGGGGTAGAGACACCCTTAAAACACCAAAAGAGAATAGCTGAAAATAAAATATAAAAGAAATAACCCATAATAATAATTATATAATTATTATAATTATATCTAATAATTATATAATTATTATTATATAATTATTAGATATAATATATAATATAATATAAAATTAAATATATAATTATTATAATATAAAATATTATAACCCATAATAAATATTTCCTTCATCCCAAATTTTCTTTCATCCCTGGCTCTGTCCAGCATCATTACATTCCATCTATCTAAATTAATGTGATGATAATGCAACAGGATAGACAATCCTTATCTAAATGATATTTATTTATGACATGGAGTTTGTTATGCGAGATCTGGGGAAAGCCACCAGTTTGGAGGAACCAAACACTAATTCTATACAGATAGTCCTCAACTTACAACAGTTCACTTAGTGACCAAAGTTACAATGGCACTAAAAAAGTGATTTATGACCGTTTTTCACACTTACAACCATTGCTGTTGCATCCTCATGGTCACATGATTTACATTCAGATGTTTGACAACTGACTCACATTTACGACGGTTGCAGTATCCCAGGGTCATGTCGTCCCCTTTTGCAACCTTCTGTCAAGCAAAGTCAATAGGGGAAACCTCATTCACTTAACAACCGTGTTACTAATTAACAACTGCAGTGATTCATTTAACAAATGCGGCAAGAAAAGTTATAAAATGGGGCAAAATTTTACTTAAGAACATTTCTCACTTGGCAACTTCAATTTTGGGCTCAGTTGTGGTCATAGGTTGAGAACCACCTGTATTTTTGCACCCTGGCATGAAATACCAGCTTGTTGGGGAAAATAGGCAATTAATGCTGACATTATATTCCCACAGAGAGTGGTATACAGCGCTATATAAAGTGACATATACACCTCTCTTTTAAAGCATAGCAATTAAAGTATGAAGTGGCCAAGAGATGATGGATAGATAATTCCTCTTTTTTGTTGACTGTAACTTTGTTGCTTGTATCCTTACTATTTATATTGATAGTTTCCTGATTGCTTATTTGTACCCTATGACTATCATTAAGTGTTGTACCTTATGATTCTTGATGAACGTATCTTTTCTTTTATGTACACTGAGAGCATATGCACCAAGTCGAATTCCTTGTGGGTACAATCGCACTTGGCCAATAAAAAATTCTATTCTATTCTATTCTATTCTATTCTATTCTATTCTATTCTATTCTACTCTACTCTACTCTACTCTACCCTACTCTATTCTATTGTTGCTCTGAGTTGCTTCCCAACCCCTCTCTTCTTCTTCTTCTTTTTTTTAAGGCAGGTGACATGATTAGAAGTTAGACAGGAAAGAAAGAAAAAGTTTCTTAATAAAGGGTGCCATGATTGAAAGCTAGAATAAATGATAGAAATAAGGGGAATATTAATGTATACATTTTTGTTTTTATAAAATGAAAGTAATAATGAGAAAATGTGGAATAATTGAATAACAACGGACTCCAACCTAATATAGATATGTATTGTTGTTAGAAATACATAAGTTGATTGGATGTAATAATTATGTTTAATCTGTCAGTTTCATTTGTATTGGAATTTATGGTGCCCAGATGCCACACTGTTCATGCATTGATTTGACATTTTTATAAAAAAAAATTAAAAACCTTTAAAAAATAAAGTGGTATGTATGTGTGTGTTTGTGTGTGTATATATATATATTCTGAGGTTTTCGCGGGTATTTGTATGTAGGTCTTTGGTTATTCAGGTTTTCTCCCGCGTAAAATTGGAAGTGTCTTGGTGACGTTTTGACGAAGTCTCATTCGTCATCTTCAGGCTTCAGCTTCGTGCTTCTGGGAGCTCCCAGAAGCACGAAGCTGAACCCTGAAGGTGACGAATGAGACTTCGTCGAAACGTCGCCAAGACACTCCCAATTTTACGCGGGAGAAAACCCGAATAACCGAAGACCTACACACACACACACACACACACACACACACACACACACACACACACACACACACACACACATATATATATATATATACATATACATATATATATATATATATATATATATATATATATATACATACATACACATACATACATACATACATACACATATATACATACACACCTAAATGCTATTTCTATTGCTAATATGAAAACGGGAGCAGACTAGATAAACTATCAGTATTTTTAGTTGATTTTGGCAAAAAAAGATACAGAAACACCATCACAAAGCACAGGTGAGACCAACAACTATGCTGCTCCTGTGGCTTGCTTCAGCCGCCTCCAAAGACGCGGTGGGTGGTACAGGAATGGAGTCATCAGCTCCAGGGAATTCTGCTGGACAGGTTTGGCCCCAGTAGTTTTCCAAGAAATCCTGGATCTCTCCCCTGAGATTTCTTTCTCGGGTCTACAGTATCCCTCCTCTTTCTTTCTTTCTTTCCTTCCTTCCTTCCTTTGGCTTTTATGGAAAGAGCGCTGCCTGAAGAGACGTGGCACCAGGCCAGCAGTTTGTGTGTTTCGACAAACCTTCTGAGAATAACTTTAGTTAAACATTGTTGTGCTACAGTAGATAGTTGCCAGTGAACTCAGCAGGAAAGCTATGGAGAATATTGGCTGATCTCCATGAGGCTCAGCGGTGCACTCATCTCGTTCATTTCCCATGTTTAGATCGAAGAGAGATAACAATTATGATAAAGCTATCGCGTCTCGGGACTGCACACGAAATCAAAGGAGAGGGCTCCCGGTTAGCTATTTGTTATGTGCAGCTGTACAAATTTCAGTCGGTAGAGAGAGAGGGAGGGAGGGAGGGAGGGAGGGAGAGGGCAGGAGGGAGGCAGAAAAAAGATGTTTTTCCAAGCTCTAGATTATACCATGACAATTCCTTACAATTCAGGGGAGATCTATCGCTCGTCAGACAATTAGAATTTGTAAACTTTTACGTGCACCAAGCTGTGATTAACAAAGCGTGGCAAACTGACTGGATTCAGAAATTTAGCACCGCCCTCTCCCAAGGGCTCCACATTTCCCATTACAACTTGCACTGACCTGTAAAATAAAGCTGTGTGGTACTTTTAAAAAAATAGAGGAGGATTTAAAGATTTTTTTTAAAAAAAAACTCACTTCTATAATGCAGGCCAAAAAGAATAATTTTTTTTTTAGTTATTCAAGAAATAGGAATAAAGAAAGACGTTTCCAGAAAATTTAACATTTCTCAGAAGGACAGTTCCCTGATAGCTTTCTCTCCTTCTCAGCAGCCACTTACAATGGACATTAACTAGTAAGAGAAAGCGAACTTCATTAACTCACCAACTTAATTACTTTTCTTACTAAAGCTTCAAGCCTCTTCCATAGATGTAATGTTTAAAACAGGGGTGTCCAAACTTGGCAACTTTAAGACTTTAAGGGATCTTGGAGTCCTAGTGGACAACCATTTAGATATGAGCCAGCAGTGTGCAGCAGCTGCCAAAAAAGCCAATGCAGTTCTGGGCTGCATAAACAGAGGGATAGAATCAAGATCACGTGAAGTGTTAATACCACTTTATAATGCCTTGGTAAGGCCACACTTGGAATATTGCATTCAGTTTTGGTCGCCACGATGTAAAGAAGATGTTGAGACTCTAGAAAGAGTGCAGAGAAGAGCAACAAAGATGATTAGTGGACTGGAGACTAAAACATATGAAGAATGTTTGCAGGAACTCGGTATGCCTAGTTTAATGAAAAGAAGGACTAGGGGAGACATGATAGCAGTGATCCAATATCTCAGGGGTTGCCACAAAGAAGAAGGACTCAAACTATTCTCCAAAGCAGCTGAGGGTAGAATAAGAAGCAATGGGTGGAAACTAATCAAGGAAAGAAGCAACTTAGAACTAAAGAGAAATTTCCTGCAAGTTAGAACAACTAATCAGTGGAACAACTTGCCTGCAGAAGTTGTAGATGCTCCAACGCTGGAAATTTTTAAGAAAATGTTGGATAGCCATTTGTCTGAAATGGTGTAGGGTTTCCTGCCTGGGCAGGGGGTTGGACTAGAAGACCTCCAAGGTCCCTTCCAACTCTGATATTATTATTATTATTATTATTATTATTATTATTATTATTATTATTATTATTATTATTATTATTATTATTATTATTATTACTTGTGAACTTCAACTCCCTATAGGCCTGATGGTTCATGGAGGTCCTCCATTAAGATCCACCTCAATATTACCATCCCTGTCTTCTCCTGCAATCGAAAAGTGCATAGATATCAGATCTCCAAAGAAGAGTCCAGAAAGTCCCCTTTTAAGCTTGCATATATGAGCCTCTGTGGCTCAGACTGGTAAGACAGTCTGTTATTAACAGCAGCTGCCTGCAATTACTGCAGGTTCGAGTCCCACCAGGCCCAAGGTTGACTCAGCCTTCCATCCTTTATAAGGTAGGTAAAATGAGGACCCAGATTGTTGGGGGGGCAATAAGTTGACTTTGTATATAAATATACAAATAGGATGAAGACTATTGCTGACATAGTGTAAGCCGCCCTGAGTCTTCGGAGAAGGGCGGGATATAAATGCAAATAAAAAAATAATAATAATAAAAAAAGCTTGCATATGTTACCATGTTTTCAGTTTCTCCTCCTTTTCTCACCGTGCTTTTTTTTTTTTTGCAATTATACTTTTTATTAGATGCTAAGGACACTATGAAATTAGAACAGATTAACCAAACGATTGTTTGCAAATACTAGGTAGAATTAGAACGTTAACTAGATCATGGAAATGGGACTCTTCAGACATACTGTCAGACCTGGGAGCCATCTTTTGCATTTGGGCCTTCAGGACTGCCACATTTTCTTCGATGAGAAAATGGGAGGGGGGATTGCATAGAATATGGGCGATATGTAGTCCAAGTAACACCCCCCCCAATGATTCGGGTTAATATCAGGGTTCCAAGTAACACCCCCAATGAAAGAAGGCTCCAAGGCTTGAGTTTCCTCAAAGTTCCTTTTTATCAAAGATGTCATATTGGCACATCTGGGAAAGTCCAAGCCACTGCCCAGCACCCACATGTCCATCACATGGTCCAATCATCCACCGTCCAAACTGGAGATACCTCCCAGTCATCCGACTCCAGGTGCCAAAGCAAGGCGTCCTTGACTCTCTGAGAAAGGAATGTTATTTTGACTACATATCACCCATACTCTATGCAATCCCCACTCCCATTTTCCCACACGTACGTGTGCATCCTTGGATGACTGAAGTATCAAGCACCTGTGAGCTCTCCTTACGCTTACTCACACCCATCCTTACAGATTTCCGTATCCTGTCTACGGAGAGAGGATTGCCACAGATGCAAACTGCAAAATTTGCAGGAGTCAATTAGCACAAAGAATATAATTTGTCTCATTTGCACAGTGACACCGTGGAGGCGCCTGACATCCTCAGATCTTCTCCTGGAGGTTTAAATACGACATGCTTGGCTTCCAAACGCTACCCTCCCCACCCCCCCCGTGCTCCACCTGTTTCAAAAAGGGACATCATGACCTGTTCAAAAACTGTTCATGTGGTAAGAAATTACTAAAAGGGGCAGCGAGATGCGCTAGCTGGCATTTAGCAAATTAGCTTGCATGATAAACAGTCATTTTCAGGTGTTCAGTGGGAAAGAAAAAGAGGTTGAGTAGAGCCAGCCTTTTGGCATAAAAAGATTTCACATGAGAATGCTGTCAGCAGACAAATTGAGCTGATGTGTTTTGTTTTTTTTCTTTTCCCTGAGATGTAACAGAAGCATTAAAAAAAAAATCCAGGTCTGAGCGAAGTTACATTTCTTAAATGCACATTGATTATAGATAGAATTGTGTTTTGCGAAAGACAGATGCTTCTGTGCTGGCGTATTGAGCGAGCATGCCGTTGGGTTATGTATATACACCTCCCAAGGACGCTGGTAAAAAAATTTCCATCGTGTTCCCTGTATGACACTGATGTGTGAAAATTGACATGAAGATCTGAAAATTGGGATGGAGAGAGCCCAAGCATAAAATAACTTCAATTTTGTGCTCTCTTTAACTCTCCAAGGAATGGTCTGCTGGACTGACCAACACAACACAAATGAGTAAAAGCTAGAGACAGACAGAGAGAGGGAGGGAGGGAGAGGGAGAGAAAGGCAGAGAGAAAGAGAGGAGGGAAAGACGGGGGGGGGAACCCACCAAGAAGGATAGGAGTTATTAAACAGAAAAACCTCTCCTCATTCACAAAGAGAAAGGATGATCAATGGATTTAGTCAGTGAGAAATTCAAGCAGAAAATTGCTCCTGTTTTTTTTGTTTTTTGTTTTTTTTATCTGAGAGGCAGGAAGTTTAACGGAGAGAAGGGGGGGGGAAAGAATTTTCTTTCAAGTTTTCTTGAAAGCAATAAATAAATAAATAAGCGCTGGAAAGTAAAAGGTCGCAGGGGAAGGCAACCTTCTGGGACAGTGGTTTGAGGCTCCCAACGGATCAAGATAAATTTTAGATCAGAGCTTCGTGGTGCCGAATGGTTGCTGTTTGAGAGGGGGTCCTTGTTGTTTTTTAAATCAGAAAGAAGTGGGGCTCAGACGTGTTACAACACACATTGCAAGAACAAATGCAACTCCAAAAGGAACGTGAAATTTATTTATTTATTTATTTATTTATTTATTTATTTATTTATTTATTTATTTATTTATTTATTTATTTTGTCACAACAGTATATATAAGCATAAGCATGAAAGTAACTATATAATATATAAGCATATATATGAGCAAAAGTATGTAATAACTATATTAATTAGATATAATGAAAGGGAATAATAGGACAGGAACGGTAGGCACATTTGTGCTCTTATGCACGCCCCTTATAGACCTCTTAGGAATGGGGTGAGGTCAATGGTAGATAGTTTTTGTTTAAAGCTGTTGGGATTTTGAGAAGAGACCACAGAGTCAGGTAGTGAGTTCCAAGTGTTAATAACTCTGTTACAGAAGTCATATTTTCTGCAATCAAGATTGAAGCTGTTAACATTGAGTTTAAATCTATTGTTTGCCCTTGTATTGTTGTGATTGAAGCTGAAGAAGTCTTCAACAGGAAGGACATTGCAATAGATGATTCTATGAGTTAAACACAGGTCCTGTCGAAGGCGGCGGCGTTCTAAGTTTTCTTAGATGCCTCTAGTTGCACGGAATGCTATCCTGCATTCTAAATTCTAAATTCTAAATGCATTCTGCATTTAGATGCCTCTAGTTGCACGGATGCCTCTAGTTGCACGGAATGCTATCTTGCAAAGATGGTAGGTGCTTCATTCAAAGAATGAAGAAGGGAATGGAGGCTTGACGGTTAGCAATAATCCTTTATTAACAACAAACAAACTAACAGCGAGTAAAAATAGGGCAATATTCCCGAACAAAACAAACCAACTTCACTCACAGCTGCTACTTATATAGCAGCTATCACCTGTTGGCCAATGATGGCCACTCATTTATAAGCCAATAGGCAATGATTCTCTAGCCTCATACGCTGCAGTAGGAAGTTAAATGGGATTCCATGGAGGAAGAAAAAAGAGATGAGAAACTGACAGCAGACTTCGGTGCCGTTTCAATCAATTGGAATAGAGCTGGAAGGGATCTTGGAGGTCTTCTAGTCCAACCCTCCTGCTCAAGCAGGAGACCCTGTTACCGTTTCAGACAAGGGGCTGTCCAGCCTCTTCTTAAAAACCTCCAGTGATGGAGCACCCACAATTTCCGAAGGCAACTTCTGTAGGTCTGGTTGATTGTCCACTGTTAGAAGATCGATTATCTCCTTGATTAGCTTCCATCCATTGTTTCTTGCCTTGCCTTCTGGTGCTTTGGAATATAAGTTGACGCCCCCTCTTCTTTGGGGCAGCCCCTCAAATACTGGAACACTGCCATTGTGTCACCCCTATTCCTTCTTTTCTCTAGGCAAGCCAGGCGCAGTTCCTGCAATCGTACTTCTTATGTTTTAGTCTCCAGGCCTTTAACTATCTGAGTTGCTCTTCTTGGCACTTTTCCCAAAGTCTCTTTCAATCTGTGTGTCTCTGTCTCTCCCTCCCCCTCTCCCTCCCTCCCTCCCTCCCTCCCCTCCTCTCTCTCTCTCTTTGTAATGTGGTGACCAAAACTGGATGTTGTATTCCAGGGGTGGCTTACTGAGGTTTTATAAAGCAGTACTAATACGTCATGTGATTTTGATTCTATGCCTCTATTTATCATAGAATAAACGTGTCCGACAAATAAGAATAGAATAGAATAGAATAGAACAGAACAGAACAGAACAGAACAGAATAGAATAGAATAGAATAGAATATTGGATGAATAGAATGGAATGGAATGGAACGGAACAGAACAGAACAGAACAGAACAGACCTTCCCTTACAACCACAACTGGCCCCAGAATTTCCATTGCTAAGCAAGGTGATTGTTCATGAGTCACCCCCACAACTTTTCTGATATCTCAAATATGACTCCCTCAAAGGTAGAGGTTTTAGTAGAGAAATCCCTCAGTGCTCCAGCCATGCCATCGGGGTGGGGGTGGGTGAGGGGATTACCATCTCTGAATATCTCTGGCTGATTTTCTGTCCCCACTTTGTATTTTCAAGTCAACGGTCCTTGACTTTACAGTTTTACTGTACAAGAGTCGGAAGGGACCTTGGAGATCATCTAGTCCAACCCCCTGCTCACGCAGGAGACCTGTTCTAGGGATTCGAACTGCCGAACTGCTGAGCTTTCTGATCGACGAGCTCAGTGTCTTAGCCACTGTGCCACCTAGTTGCCTAGCTGGAACAAGAACTAGCACTAAAACCTCCCTCCCTTTTCATTTTCTTATGCACAATTTCCCTTAAATCCTGAACTCGCTACAACCCCCATTTTTTTTAATACGTTCAATTCAGGTTTTATCGTTTCCCCCATCTGCTTTTCTTCTGGGTGACTGCCTGGACCACTCACCAAGTCCATGTGGTCACCGAGAACTCTTTTTATTCCCTTTGTTGTTACAGGTTTTGTTCTTGTTGTTTTTTTTCCCCCTACCCCTTTTAATCTCAAACCTTGGTGAGATAAATTGAGCAAGGACAATGATGAAGCTTTCAGGATGTTTGAAAGTAAACAGCTGGAAGAGGTCAGCCAGAGTAGAAGTCAATAAAAGAAAAGGAAGAAGAAGTTTGAGATGGAGGAACAGCCGCAATTTGTAATGATGTGGAATAACCAGGTCAAATGAGGACAAGATGGCAGTGGAAAGGTTTTACCTCCAAAACTCTGGGAAAGGTTATTCCAAACCATAGGGAAGTGGCATAGCTTTTTTTTTTTCCTCGTTAAGAATGTGTGCACTAGCAACTTTTCCTTCTTGTCCATTTCCTTGTGTGGTATCAATAGAAGAGAATATTTATAGCTCGGGGTTGAACTGTGGGGTCCTCATTGTGGGGTCTCTGAGTTTCCAGGTTTTCTTGCAGAGACTTTCAAACTAAGTAACATTATCAGTGCTAGGAAGGAATCTGTTCTGACCCAGCCTTAGCAGAAGCAAGAAACAGACTCCCTGTCATAAAAATCCCCTCTTTATTTACCTCTTGTGAATTGATGGCATTCACCCACCAGGCAAGAGTCCTGCAAGGACTTAACTGTAGCAACAGACCTTATCAGTTCCTTGCAATAATTGCAAGGCCGTGAGCTCCCAGCCGAAAGGCTGCAATTTAAGTTCTGGCAAGCAGTCTTTGTGGCACGAAACACAATGAGCAAAATCTTCAGAAATACGCACTGTTGTCTCCTGCGACAACCACTCCCCTTCCCTTCTATTTATTCCCCAGCCAGGGAGAGGCCATTCAGCCCCCACATGTGCTCTGCTTCCCGAGTCAACTCCTTGTCCTCCTTTGTTCACCTCTCGTAACTGCTCTGTGCATAAGTGCATCTGGAACAGGCCCCAGCTGTTCTTCCTCCTCACTTGTTGTGGCCCACCAATGGTCAGCAGAGCTGGCACCAGAGTCGGACAGTGAGGAGGTCGGGGAGGAACTTGGGCCAATCCTGGGGGCTGGGGAAAGCTCAGACGAGGGCTCTGCATCGGAGTCAGAGATGGAGCTAGACAGAACTGAGGCAGAGGAACAGCTGGAGCCCGTTCCTAGTGTGCACATGCACAGAGTTGCCAGAAGACAAGAACAACTAAGAAAGCAGGGTCGACTTAGGAGTAAAGCCACACCTTGGAGATGATTGGTGATGATGATGATTTTTTTAAATTTACATTTATATCCCACCCTTCTCCAAAGACTCCGGGCGGCTTATATTGTGTAAGGCAATAGTCTCATTCTATTTGTATATTTATACAAAGTCAACTTTATTGCCTCCAACAATCTGGGACCTCATTTTACCTACCTTATAAAGGATGGAAGGCTGAGTCAACCTTGGGCCTGATGGGACTAGAACCTGCAGTAATTGCAGGCTGCTGTGTTTAATAACAGGCTTCTTACAGCCTGAGCCACACCACGGCCCCTTTGCTCTTCCCGCAGAAATTCCACTTTTATTCTTGTTTCCTTCTAGGTGGTCCTCGACTTAACAACGATTTGTTTAGCGGCTGTTCAAAGTTACAACGGCACTGAAAAGAAGTGACTTATGACTGTTGTTGTTTTTCACATTTACAACCATGGTGGCATTCCTATGATCACGTGATCAAAATTCAGACGCTTGGCAACTAACTGGTACTTATGACGGTTGTGGTGTTCCCGGGTCAGGTGATCCTCTTTGGCGGCCTTCTGACCAGCAAAGTCTATGGGAAAGCCAGAATCACTTAACAACTATGTGGCTAACTTAAGAACTGTAGGGATTCACTTAACAGCTGTGGCAAGAAAAGTCATGGAATAGGGCAAAATTCACTTTAAAATCTCACACTTACCAGTAGCAACAGAAATTTTGGGCTCATAAATCAAGGACTACCTGTATTTTCTTTCCTTTTTTTTTCCTATTGTCATTTTTCCTCAAGTTCCACCTTGACACTATAAAATCATGATCTCTCATTTAAAACATCCCATCATCCTTGTATCTTTGATTAATTCCTTGTGTGACCAATCACACTTGGCCAATGAAGAATTCTATTCTATTCTATTCTATTCTATTCTATTTCTATTTCTATTATTTTCCATTCTATTCTATTCCTATTCCTATTCCTATTCTATTCCTATTCTGTTCTGTTCTATTCCTATTCTATTCTATTCTATTCTATTCTATTCTATTCTATTCTATTCTATTCTATTCTATTTTCCTTTCCTTTCCTTTCCTTTCCTTTCCTTTCCTTTCCTTTCCTTTCCTTTCCTTTCCTTTCCTATCCTATCCTATCCTATCCCATCCTATCCTATCCTATCCTATCCTATTTCTATTCCATTCCATTCCATTCTCTTAATTTTTCATCATAATCAAATGCATTTTTCCATTCATTCCTTCTCCATGTTTAATGCACGAATAGGCTTAAACTACTTATTTGGAAGAGGGGAAAACACTTTTTCTTAGCAGATACTCATCACTCAGTATTCTCATTCATTCTTGCATATCTAAATCACTAAATTGCTTTTTCTATTTTCTGTTATATCGTTCCCGCCCATCTGCTCTATATATGTTTCCCTTGCATCCCATTCATTCAGACTGTTGAACGTATTTTTCCCCAAACTCATTCTTGGTTCTGCCATTATCAGCATTCACTGGAGCATAATAACACGCAACTATCAACAACTATGAATCTCTATTTTCATAGGCACCCGTAATAACCTAGATGACACCAATTCACACTTTCAGTCAATTTATCCCTTTCATTCATAATTAAACCTTCACTTCTCCATTTGTATTCATCAACTGCTTTGTACCAGATCGTGTAGATCTGTTACAACTTTCCTCTTTCTCAAGTTTGCAGACATGTAGGCATATATTTTTCTTTGCTTGTTTCTTTCTTTGTCATTGGTTAATAGCAATAGCACGTAGACTTATATACCATTTCACAGTGCTTTGCAGCTCTCTCTAAACGGTTTACAGAGTCAGCATATTGCCCCCAACAATAATCTGGGTTCAGGGGTGGGCTTCAAAAAGTTTAGCAAGGGGTTCTCTGCCCAGTTGCTGGGTGAGCATGACCATGGTGGGAGTGGCCTAGTCAGCCTCCTGTACCATGGGGGGAGGGCTGTTTTTGCCCTCCCTGGGCTCCAGAGGCTTTTTTCAAGCATCCAGGAGGGCGAAAACAGCCTCCCCAGACTCCGGAGGCCCTCTGGAGGCTGCAAACAGGCCCGTTACTGGCCTTTCTGAACTTCTGGTAGGCCTGTTTTTTGCCCCACCATATGCACCCTGCACTTACCTGCATCCAAAACAGGCTGCGTGGGGACTCCTGAGAGGGAGGGGTGGAGGGGCAGGGCCTACACAGAATCATAGCTAGAGGCTCTCCCAAATCCCTGCAAACCCCCAACAGCCCACCCCTGATCTGGGTCCTCATTTTACCCACCTCAGAAGGACGGAAGGCTGAGTCAGCCTTGAGCTGGTGAGAATTGAATTGTTGAACTGCTGACAGCAGTCACTCAGCAGAAGTAGCCTGCAATACCGCATTCAACCCACTGTGCCACCATGGCTTATATCCTTTACAAGTTATATCCTTTACAATGGAAAGGATATGTTTGGAAGTTGCAGCCATCCATCAATTCCAGATGTAATTCTCAACAGATTAGGAGACTTTATGATTTGAAATCCGAATCTCTTGCAAAGCAGTCACTGAATTAGGCAGGAATTATCCAGTGCTGGGAACTGGCGGACGGTCCCTTTTCTTGGAATGGGGACAACTCGCAGTGGCCATCCCACTGCAGCCACCTCGCCATGGTACATTGTACTCATGGTACATTATCACCATGATTTAAGAAGATGTTGAGAGACTAGAAAGATTGCAGAGAAGAGCAACAAAAATGATTAGGGGACTGGAGGCTCAAACATACAATGAATGGTTGCAGGAACTGGGTATTTCTAGTTTAATGAAAAGAAGGACTAGGGGAGACATGATAGCAGTCTTCCAATATCTCAGGGGCTGCCACAAAGAAGAAGGAGTCAAACTATTCTCCAAAGCACCTGAGGGCAGGACAAGAAGCAGTGAGTAGAAACTAATCAAGGAGAGAAGCAACTTAGAACTACAGAGAAATTTCCTTACAGCGAGAACAATTAACCAGTGGAACAACTTGCCTCCAGAAGTTGTGAATGTTGCTCCAACACTGGAAGTTTTTAAGAAGAGACTGGATAACCATTTGTCTGAAATGGTATAGGGTTTTCCTGCCTGAGCAGGGGGTTGGACTAGAAGACCTCCAAGGTCCGTTCCAACTCTGTTATTCTATTCTATTCAACTCACCGCGGAACAATTCCATACCAGATAACTGAATACGATGTTTTTCTGCCACTGTTTCTTCAACATTGTTTCCATTGACAAAAGTTGTCCCATGGTGAATTGGCCATGGTGAGATGGCCATGGCAAGCTGATTTCAGTAAATTGTCCTAGACCACCCACCCCTTTTTTTTTTTTCCCTGGCCAGCAGGACTCCAATCCCTGGAGTTTCTGGTTCAAATCCAGAAGACCATTTTGGACAGTCTCCAGTATCTGAAAAGGTGAAGCATATAAAGGGAAACATTCTGAATGTCGGACAAAGGTAGAACGTGGAGGAATAGGGTTGGAAGAGAATGTGGAGATCTCCTAGTCCAGGGGTGTCAAACTCTATTTCACTGAGGGCTGCTTCAGGGTTGTGTTTGACCTCGGGTGGGGGGTGGGGGGGGGTGGAGTGGGTGTGGGCAGGTTGGGCATAGCCAGCTCAACATCACTTGCACTGGGGGCACCGATGGTGGTCGGAGTGCTCTGCCAGAGAAAACGGGCTCCCGTGCTCCGTTTTCAGCTGCAATGGCCTCCTGCAGCCTTCTGCCAGGGAAAACAGAGCTCGGGAGGGCCCCTGGCAGAGGCGCTATGGGCCAGTCCTTCACTGTTTCCAGGGCGGCCCCATGGGCCAGATCTAAGCACCCTGCAGGCTGGATCCATCCCCTGGGCCTTTTGATACCCTATCCTAGTCCAAACCCCGGGTTGAGCAGGAGATCTTATACCATTCCAAACAAACAGCCTCTGGTGGCTCAGACTGCTAAGACAGTCTGTTATTAACACAGCTGCTTGCAATTACTGCAAGTTCAAGCCCCACCAGGCCCAAGGTTGACTCAGCCTTCCATCCTTTATAAGGTAGGTGAAATGAGGACCCAGATTGTTGGGGGCAATAAGTTGACTTTGTATATAAATATACATATAGGATGAAGAGTATTGCTTGACATAGTGTAAGCCGCCCTGAGTCTTCGGAGAAGGGCGGGATATAAATGCAAATAAATTTTAAAAAAGCAGCTGTCCAGTCGGTTCTTGCTATGATAAGACAATAGATATGACAATGTCCTTCCAATAGTACTAATTGTCTCGGAAGTCCTATTGTGTCTCCATTAGTACCCAGTGCCCTATGCCAAGGAAAGAACCGCATGGGGCGATATGAAGAATAGGCCTCATAAATGAGCTCCATCCATTTCCTACATCCTGTTATAAATTGTAATCTGCACTGTGAGTGTATACTATATACATGTCATTAATCTTTCCTACAACGTCTCAGGCATTTGATCTGATTGCATTTAAATGCCTTTGAAAGTAATTACTAGATCCCCGCCTAGCAGGTTTTTAAAAGAAAGAACCACAATGAATGTCCGGAATAGATCCCTCATTTAGGATCTGTAGAAGAGAGCGAGAGAGGACCTCCTTGGTCCAAAGATCACATCGGATTGGCATCACGTAATCTGCAGCTGGGTTTCCATTCTTCCAGGTCTTTTCCTACCACACACATAGCCTCAAAGGTATTTTCTTGGCTACATGCAAAATTTTAGATCGGTGGAAAAATGTGGGACAGTTTACCAACCCATTATTTCACTCTTTGCCTCCTCTGAGAAAAAAATCTCAGTCAGAAACAGAGATGGGAAATCTGGGATTCTTGAGCACCCTGAGAATAAAGGACAAACAATTACATACTGTAGAATGTTGATAGATAGATAGAGAGAGAGATAGATAGATAGATAGATAGATAGATAGATAGATAGATAGATAGATAGATAGAAGATAGGTAGGTAGGTAGGTAGCAGTGGTGGGTTGCTACCGGTTCGCCCTGGATCTGGGGAACTGGTGGCAGTGGCAACGGGAGGCTCCGCCCACCCGCCCAGACTACTCTGTGTATGCACAGAAGTGTGACGCGCGCATGTTAGCGTGTGCGCGCCCACGAGCGAACCGGTAGCAAACAAAATTGAAACCCACTACTGGTAGGTAGGTAAGTAGAGAGGTGGACTGATGAAAGGATAGATAGATAAATAGATGATAGATAGATAGATGATAGATAGATAGATAGATAGATAGATAGATAGATAGATAGATAGATAGATAGATAGATAGATAGATAGGCAGGCAGGCAGGCAGGCAGGAAGGCAGGAAGGCAGGCAGACCAGATGAGAGAGGGAGGTTATAGATAAATGGTAGGTAGGTGGAGTGGTGGATGGATGGAAGGATAGATAAATAGATGATATACAGATTGATGAGACAGAGGGAGAGAAAGAGAAAGGGAGGATATGGAGAAAAGGGAGGAAAGAGGCGAGAGAGAGAGAGAGAGATTTTCAGGGAACTAAAATGACTATCCTTAAGAAAGGAACTTATTGGAACCTGATGCAACAGTGCAAGAAAATTTACTTCTGGATATTTTATTATCTTTTTGAAGCTGAATTTTCAGCTTACATCAATTCATAATAAAATAAACCCAGAAACACCATTCAAATGAACTAGAGAACCTCTTTTTACAATCACATCAACACTCACTATGTAGGGTCTGATTGACACGCAGTCCAGAGGTGGTATTCAGCGGGTTATGACCAGTTCTGGAGAACTGGTAGTGGAAATTTTGAGGTCAGAGAACCGGTAAATACCACCTCTGACTGGCCCCACCCCCATCTATTCTCTGTCTCCCAAGTCCCAGCTGATAGGGAGGAAATGGGGATTTTGCAGTAACCTTCCCCTGCCACGCCCACTGAGCCATGCCACGCCCACCAAGCCACACCCACAGAACACAGTAGTAAAAAAATTTGATGCGGTCTGATGAAAAGGTGATAAGGTTTTAATTCCATCATTGTTAGTCATAATGATTTGACTGTAATTATAAGCACTTCCCCAAGAAAGAGCCCAGGATAGTGTATAAAAAAAGCAATAAACTAGTCAAATAATCAACAATAAAGCCAAGCATTCTAAAAAAAATCAGTAATACAATAGTGCCAGATTTTTAAAGATAATGATAAACAAAACTTTGAAAATTTTAAAATGGCATGATCAAGAATACTGGTAAAAAGAAAAACGAAGAGAAAGTAGAAAAGGGCATAACAACAACACAGTATGGGCACACACCTAAAAATATTTGTAATCATCCGTTTTGTGATTATGTAGTTGTACAATTCAAAATTATAATTGTAATTTTTAATATTTCTGTCCACAAAGATATTAGTCTAGACAGAGGCATCTGATTCAGAATTACTTAGTTAATTTAACATGGAGACAAGATGCAAGCAAAACAGTCTTTAACTAAAACAATTGTTGCAATTCCTTGCTGTTCGGTTAATTATTCAGCCAACATTATCTTACATTTTTGTATATCGTTGATGTAAAGAAAGAAGGGTGTTTTTTTTCCTTTGCTACAGTATCTGATACCAAATCTTAAAAACTCAGCTAATGTCTTGCGCTGGACCATTTGAAGTCCTGCAGAAAATGTAGAATAAACGCTACTCGGAAGCAAGAATTAATAAATTAAATAATTTGGATCACCTCATCCTAGAATATGGAAAACTGAAAATTTGCCATTAAATTGCAGGTGGGAAGATTATTTTTGCTAGCATCTTATGGGGTTGCTGGGCAACCCATCAATCCTTCCTGATTCAAGGGAGATGCCGAGCTGCAAATGATAGGCAGTCCTTGGCTTACAACAGTTTGTTTACCAATGGTTTAAAGTTATAACAGCACTGAAAAAAAGAGGACTTGTGACCCTTTTTCACACTGATGTCCACTGCAGCATCCCCATGGTCACATGATCAAAATTCAGAGACGCTTGGCAACTGACCCATATTTATGATCCCGGGATCATGTATAACTGTCTGGTTTGGTTCTGCAACCCAACAAGTCAGACACAGACTTTAGAGGATCATTAGGACTGCAGAAAAAACAATGGCTATCAACCTGCCTTCCATTGAGGACCTGTATATTGCACGAATCAAAAAGAGGGCTGTGAAAATATTTACAGATCCCTCACATCCTGGACATAAACTGTTTCAACTCCTACCCTCAAAACTACGCTACAGAGCACTGCACACCAGAACAACTACACACAAGGGCAGTTTTTCCCCGAAGGCCATCACTCTGCTAAAAAACTAATTCCCTCAACACTGTCAAACTATTTACTAAATCTACACTACTATTAATCTTCTCATCGTTCCCATCACTCATCTTCCTTCCACTTATGACTGTAATTTTGTTGCTTGTATCCTTAAGATTTATACTGATATTGATTGTTTCCTGATTGCTTATTTGTAGCCTATGACTATCATTAAGTGTTGTTGTACCTTGATGAAGGTATCTTTTCTTTTATGTACACTTGAGAGCATATGCATCAAGACAAATTCCTTGTGTGTCTAATTACACTTGACCAATAAAATTCTATCCTATGTCATCATCTGACAAGCAAAGCCAATGGGGGAATCGCTTCAAAACTGTGTCACTGAACTTAACAACAGCAGTAATTTGTTGTTAAATTGTTAAGTAAAAAAAACCTTAACTCTAGCACACAAGGTTGTAAACCGGGACCAATTCACATAACAAATGACTCACTTAGCAACAGAAATCTGGGGCTCAATTGTGGCTGTAAGTCGAGGACACTGCTGGCATTTCATATAACCTAGGAGAACACCTTCCTCCAAAAATGGAGCTAGGAAGATCTTCCCATAATGCTTCGAAAACTCCAAACTTGGGGTATAACCTCTGCCATCAGTGAAAACGTGAGGGGTCTGAGAGATTTTCAAAGTTTGGTTCGGGTTTTGTTTTGTTTTTGATCCAGAAGACAAGAAAGACCTTTGTAGAGTTTTCTTCCCGTTCTCAAGAAATGGTCAGCTTCCATCTTCCTCGAAACAGGAACCGACTCGGGAGAAAGGGAACGAGGCAGCTTTAATAAAAGAGAGGGAGGGGGATGAAAGGAAGGAGGGAAAAGGTGTCTCGGTTGTCTCAGCAGCTGATCAACAAAGGAGCAGTCGCGAGCTGTAACCTCTCGAAGCTGCAGCCTGGAACATGACACACGTCAGGCTATGATAAATGGTGCGGTACGCGTGCAATTTCAAGCGCAATGCCCTTGAGATGTGCGGGACCCCAATCGCAAATGTTATTGTTAAATTAAACCTTAAAGGAAGAATTGGAAAGAGGAGGCTTGGCATAGATATATAAAGAAATGGACGGAGGTGGGAGGGAGGAGAGAGAGAGACAGAGACAGAGAGAGACAGAGACAGAGAGATAGAGAAGAGGCCGAGAAGGAAGAGAGAATATAAAATATAAGGTGTGGGGGGAGAGAGAGTAAATGTTTTTCGAAGGTTTCTCTTCCACTCAGCCACTTCACTAATTAAATTGAAAATGTTTGGAGCACCTGAAGAATTTGCCTCGCTGTTTTATGTATCAGCATGCAGATATATTCTGAGATAAATAAATAGATGATTGTAGGTAGGTAGGTAGGTAGGTAGGTACATAGGTAGATGATAGATAGATAGATAGATAGATAGATAGATAGATAGATAGATAGATAGATAGATAGATAGATAGATAGATATAGAGAGATGAAATAGAGCGAAAGAGATGAGAGAGAGATAATACATAGATGATATATAGAAAGAGAGATGAGATAGGAAGATGATAGTTGGCAGATGATAGATGAGATAGATAGATAGATTTTATATATATAAAGAGAGAGAGAGAGATGGTATAGAGAGAAAGAGATGAGAGAGAACGATAGAGATAGAGAGAAAGAGATGAGAGAGATAATACATAGATGTTATACAGAAAGAGATGAGATAGATAGATAGATAGATATAGAGAGATGAAATAGAGCGAAAGAGATGAGAGAGAGATAATACATAGATGATATATAGAAAGAGAGATGAGATAGGAAGATGATAGTTGGCAGATGATAGATGAGATAGATAGATAGATTTTATAAAGAGAGAGAGAGAGATGGTATAGAGAGAAAGAGATGAGAGAGAACGATAGAGATAGAGAGAAAGAGATGAGAGAGAGATAATACATAGATGTTATACAGAAAGAGATGAGATAGATAGATAGATAGATAGATAGATAGATAGATAGATAGATAGATGATAGATAGATAGATAGATAGATGAAAGATAGATAGATAGATAGATAGATAGATAGATAGATAGATAGATAGATAGATAGATAGATAGATAGATAGATAGATAGATAGATAGATAGATAGAACAATGAAAGAGAATTAAATGTCAGTAAGGTTGAAACTAAGGAACTGATAAAAGAAGAATAGAGCAGAAAGAAAATAGGATGCAAGATTCAGAAGAAAGAAAGTTGTTGGAAGGAAAAGAGAGAGGAAGAGAAAGGAGTGGGGGAGCTGCCACTTTTCACTACAACTGCTAACCCTGCTCAACATAGTTCTGGTATGCGGTCACCCCTAGCATACAGACAGGAAAGGAAGGTGCCCACCAGACACCCAAACATAAAGCTGAAACGATTCTTCAAAACATCTGCATCTTCTTTTCACCACGAGTGGCTGGTTAGAAACAAAATTGGAGAAAACAGAATGGAAGAAGATTGTCTGTCAGCATCTGTTTTAACCACAGAGTCCAGAAGCAGAATGCTGATCTAATGATGCTAAACTACCCTTATTCCCATAATACATTATCTTCTTCTTTTTCTTTCCTTAAAGTGGAAGGGAAAATGAAATTTTAGTGGTTTTTTTTTTCCTCCCCCAAGATATGCAATTGTGCTGAGATAACCAACCAGAGCTGGCCATTTGATGTAAAGCTACAAGGAGCAGAAAAAAAGAAGGAAATTGTCGAAAAATTAGATTAGAAATACATTTATTCCTGTTTAGGCAGAGTTTAGAACCAATTTGTGATTCATTTCTGACATGAAAGGGAGGGTCAGGGAGAAATCCTGCAGGTTTTCTGAACAATAATATAAATGAGATTCGGGGGAAGAAAAAGAAAGAGAGAGAGAGAAAGCGAGAGAGACAGAAAGAGACAGAGAGAGACAGAGAGAGATAGATAGAGAGAGAGAGAGAAAGAGAGACAGAGAGAGAGAAAGAGAGACAGAGAGAGAAAGAGAGACAGAGAGACAGAGACAGTGACACAGATAGAGAGAGAGAGAGACAGAGAGACAGAGACAGACAGAGAGAGAGAGAGAGAGAGAAAGAGAGAGAGAGAGAAAGAGAGAGAGAGAAAGTGTGTGTGTGTGAGAGAGAGAGAGAGAGAGAGAGACAGAGAGAGAGAGAGAGAAAGAGAGAGAAAGAAAGACAGAGAGAGAGAGAGAGAGTTTTAGAAAAAGGCTGTAGATGGAAACGGCTCAGATCTTAACTCTAAATCTTCTTACGGAAAGTGGCAAGTCATTTCATTAGCTTGAAGCTTCCTACTCAAAGCTTAGCATGATAACTTAATGCAATAATCTTTCAGTTACAAGGAGAGAAGGGTGGTGTGTCGCTGTTACTGTTGTTGTTGCCTTTGATCTACAAGAAAGATGTTAAAATTGAATTAGAATTATTGAGTCAGTTACTGCACAAGTGTCTGCAGCACCGTGTAGGGTAGCAAACGTGTCAAGAGCCACAACAGTCTGCAAATCAACCCTTCTGCTGAGGGACAGGTTATTTATTTCCACTGCCTTTCTATCACTGTTTTTAATGAAAGCAATGTTATAATTATATCTAGTGGTGTAGGCTCTTGATAATTACTTCTACAGCATTCGCAACAGCACATAAATGCAAGGAGATATATAATTTCTCAGCCTCTTTCTGTAGAGGCTACCTGGCTAGGTGGCTCAGTGGCTTAGACACTGAGCTCGTCGATCAGAAAGGTTGGCAGTTGTTCGGCGGTTTGAATCCCTAATAGAGGTCTCCTGCGTGAGCAGGGGGTTGGACTAGATGTCCTCCAAGGTCCCTTCCAACTCTGTGACTGTTAATGTTAATAAAGGTGGAGGTATCACGTCACTAAAATTTCTTAGAAGAACACGAGCAATTCTCCAATGGTGCCTTAAGATCCTGGCTTATGATATCATCTCCTAATACTGTGGCAATGGAAAGAAATTTGCCACAAAGAAGAATAGGTCAACCTATTTTTTAAAGCTCCAGAAGGCAGGACAAGAAACAATGGATGGAAACTAATCAAGGAGAGAAGCAACCTAGAACTAAGAAGAAATTTCCTAACAGCGAGAACAATTAAGAGCTTGTCTTCCAAAGTTGCAGATACTCCATCACTAGAAGCCTTTTAAGAAGGGACTGGACAGCCACTTGTCTGGAATAGTATGGAATCTCCTGCTTGAGCAAGGAATTAGACTAGAAGACCTCCAAGGTCCCTTCCAACTCTGTTATTCTGTAGTCTGTATTGATTACACCCTGTATGGCTAGGCTTTTAAATGAAGAAAGGATTTTTCTTGTGTTCAGACATCTCCATCCATAAGATGACTCAGATGTACAAATAACTTTTTGAGGAATTATTAAGTCTGTCATCTGAACCTCCATAATTGTCTGGTTTGGTTCCGCAACCCAACAAGACAGACATAGACTTCAGAGGATCATTAGAACTGCAGAAAAAACAACGGCTACCAACCTGCCTTCCATTGAGGACCTGTATACTGCACGAATCAAAAAGAGGGCTGTGAAAATATTTACAGACCCCTCACATCCTGGACATAAACTGTTTCAACTCCTACCCTCAAAACGACGCTACAGAGCACTGCACACCAGAACAACTAGACACAAGAAGAGCTTTTTTCCCGAACGCCATCACTCTGCTAAACAAATAATTCCCTCAACACTGTCAAACTATTCACTGAATCTGCACTACTATTAATCTTCTCATCATTCCCATTACCCATCTCCTTCCACTTATGACTGTATGATTGTAACTTTGTTGCTTGTATCCTTACGATTTATATTGATATTGTTTCCTGATTGCTTATTTGTATCCAATGAATATCATTAGGTGTTGTAAGTGTTGTGCCTTGATGAAGGTATCTTTTCTTTTATGTACACTGAGAGCATATGCACCAAGACAAATTCCTTGTGTGTCCAATCACACTTGGCCAATAAAAAATTCTATTCTATTCTATTCTATTCTATTCTATTCTATTCTACTCTGTTCTGTTCTGTTCTGTTCTGTTCTGTTCTGTTCTGTTCTGTTTTGTTCTGTTCCATTCTATTCTATTCTATTCTATACCAATCCAATCCATTATTTCCATTCCATTCCATTCCATTCCATTATTTCTATTCTATTCTATTCTATTCTATTCTATTCCAATCCAATCCAATCCAATCCAATCCAATCCATTATTTCTATTCCATTCCATTCCATTCCATTCCATTCCATTCCATTCCATTCCATTCCATTCCATTCTATTCCAATCCAATCCAATCCAATCCAATCCAATCCAATCCATTATTTCTATTCTATTCTATTCTATTCTATTCTATTCTATTCTATTCTACTCTACTCTACTCTACTCTATTCCATTCTATTTTAACTTCAAGCAATGAAGCAAATTAAAACACAAGCACAATAAATAGTCTGATATTTGAGGCTTCTAACTTTAGTGGCCAAAATAATAGAAAAATAGAAAGCGACATGGGTTACTGTAGGTAGAGAGAGGCTGGGAAGATGTTTAGAAGGGCATTATGTTCTAAGACGATTCTGAATCTTGTAGAATCCATACATTCTATGTTCACCTTATTCAAAGTTTTCATTGGAAGAGAGGAAATGATAGGTAAAGAAAGAAAATTAGTCCATTTAGAGAAAAGTCTGAAAAGTGGTGTTATATTTCTGAGAGTTGGGAAAAAACTCCCCTCAAAAAACAAAAAGAAAAAGAAAATTGATCAACAGCTCTTGACTTGGTTGAGCTTGAAAATTTAGACTCAGTCGCATGAGATTAATAGAGACCACCAGAAAAACAGGGTGGTAGACTAACCTGGGAATTTGAAAACACATCCTAGAAGAATGCAATAAAAACCACTTTTATACTGGTGAAATGACTTCTGGGTTAAGGCCATGCATGTCACACTTCAATCCTATTGCCAGGAATCGAACTGGACTTGCCTTACCTTTTCTTGATTAAATCTAGTTCAGTCAAGGATCTCCCAGATAGCAAAGTGACGTTATAGTGATTAGATTAAATCTAGTTCAGTCAAGGATCTCCCAGATAGCAAAGTGACGTTATAGTGATTAGAAAACCACTTGTCTGAAATAGTATAGGGTTTCCTGCTTGTGCAGGGGGTTGGACTAGAAGACCTCTATAATCCCTTCCAACTCTGTTGCATCGCACTCATCTTGGAAGTGCTGAGGTGTTTCCAGGTTGAAAGCATTACCCGATGACATCACCATGGCCCAGTTGGGGACTCCTTTCATGTTCCTGGGTGGAGCTGGAGTGAAGGACGGGAGCTCACCCCACCCCACAACACCACTCGGGTCTCGAATGCAGGCTTGCTGACTTTCAACCCAGGATCTTATCCCCACGAACCATCCTCCTCCTTCCAACTCTCTTATTCTCTTCAGCAACCCTTGCAGCAACCAATTGGATCCCTTGACTTGATAACCATGCGATTAGTGAAATAGGGTAACTGAAAGGATCATTGAAGTAAGTACAGGGGTGGGATTCAGCCGGTTCAGACTGGTTCAGGCGAACCGGATGCTAATTTTATATCTGGTTTGTTGAACCGGTAGTTGCAAGGACTGGTTGGCCCCACCCACATCTCCCCTCCCCTCCCAGGAATCTCCACATGGCCTGTTTTTGATGCCAGGTAAGTGCAGCGCCCACACAGAGGCTCTGGGAGGGTGAAAAATGGGCCTCCCAGAAGTTCCAGAACTCCAGAAACTCCGGAGGGCCTCTGGAGCTCAGGGGAGGCCATTTTTGCCCTCCCAGAGGCTTGAGGAAAGCCTCCGGAGCCTCCGGAGCTTGGGGAGGGTGAAAACACCCCCCCACCATGGTGAAGGAGGCCAAGTAGGTCACACCCACCAAGGCCATGCCCATCCAGCAACCAGGCAGAGAACCAGTTGCTAACATTTTTGAATCTCACCCCTGAGTAGGTAGACTTTATTTTTATGTTGCAGAAAGACTCCCAGCCTCCCCCTTAAATAAAATAGGAGGAAACGTATGGATTGCCGTGTTGAAACAGTGGGGCCATTCAAAGCTATTTTCAGCAGCCCCGTAGATCCGAAGATAGATGGCACCTCCTGGACCGCATTCCTTTTGTTGTTGTTGTTGTTTTATTCAGTCCCATAATATATTGGCCTCTGGAAAATAAAGGCAGAGCCAACTCCCTTTTGCCGCCCTCCTAGTCTGGGAACCTCTATTGTCTTTTCCTCTGTAATAAATGATAATAATTAAAGGCAAATACACAATAATTAGTCACACTAGGGTTACCCATCTGGCATACCTGTATCACATCGCTGTGTCTTTGAAACAGATGACAAGCACCATATTGCAAAATTTCCCGCTAATGGATGTGGGTGGAGAGCAGGAAAGTAATGTGGGATCCCAGCGTGCGCGCATATATATATTGCACTTACGCACCTCCACTCCTCCTACCCAAAAAAGAAAGAGAGAGAGAGAGAGGGAACTGGAGCATTACCCCCATTTTGAAATCTATCTATCTATCTATCTATCTATCTATCTATCTATCTATCTATCTATCTATCTATCTATCTATCTATCTATCTATCTATGTCCTGCCGAGGATAATCAGGTTTTCAGCAGCAGATGTGTTTCTAATCAATCATTATGGGACACTGAAGAAGTACAAGTTGCAGCTGACCTTGCAGTTACTCTGTCTATTGTTCTGTAGGGACCTACTTAGCATTCAGACCAGTGGTGGGTTGTTACTAGTTCACCCCAGATCAGGCAAACCGTTAGCAGCAGCAGCGGGAGGCTCCGCCCACCTGCCCAGACACCTCTGTGCATGTGCAGAAGCATTGGGATGTGCAGAAGTGTCACTTGCGTACGTGAGCACATGCGTGTCCACAAGCAAACCGGTAGCTACTGAAATTGAAACCCACCCACTGATTCGGATCTACAGGTAGTCCTCGACTTACGATCAGAATCGAGCCCAAATTTTCTGTTCCCATGTGAAACATTCGCTAAGCAAGCTTTGCCCCATTTTTTGACCTTTCTTGGCACAGGGGTTCAGTGAATCACTGAAGTTCTTAAGGGAGTAACAGCGTGGTTTAGTGTTTGGTCTGGTTTCTGCATTGCCTTTGCCGGTCAGAAGGTCGCAAAAGAGAGCCACTTGTTCCTAAGACACTGGAATATGAGTCCGCTGCCAAGCATCTGAATTTTGATCATATGACTATGAGGATTGCTGCAATGATCATAACTGTAAAAAGAAAGTGGCGATAACTCACTTTTTTCAGTGCTGTTGTTAACTTCGAACCATCACTAGAGGAACGGTTGTAAGTCGAGGTATACACCCGTATAGGTGTCCAGAAGAAGTCATCTTGCAAATGATGCCTTTGATGTCCTTTGCATCTCTTGGCCTCACTCTTAGTCTGCGGATGCCAATGTTTGCACAGGGCTCTTTCAAATAATTTGCTTTTCTTTGGGATTCTGATTTAGATTCCTATCTGGCAAATTGGGATTGATCCTGTCTGTTGTTGTTGTTTTTTAAAAAAAATCCCTCGCAGATCAGAGCGATTGAATGAAGCTGAGTGCTTACTAGCTGGATGCCCTTCCTGATGCCTATGTGGAGTTTGCAGCAAATATTTTCTCTTCGCATCCAGAAAGAGAAATATCTGGCACTACCTAGGATCAAACTCACAGCCTCCTGATTATGAGGCGAGAGCTCCACCTTTAGGCCACCACACCACTCAGACTGATTCAGTCTATAGTTCAACACAATTGGGAGGTCAAATGGTTCTCCCAAATCTCCAGACCTAATGGGTATTGTCTTTCGCAAACATCCAATCATGTGTTTTATCTTTGGATTGGTGATTTGGGTTGTGAGGTCAATATTCTTGAACCCTGAGGGGGAGGGGTCCTCAATGACATCACTTGGTAGGGTTGTGTCAGTGTGTTTACAGCATGACTACTATTTTGAGACAACCCAAGAGCAATATACAGAGGTTTTGTCATTACAAGCAGTGGTTTATATATAAGTATATATACATACACACATGCTAAGCAAAGCCAGGCAATCACTCAATCTTCTTCAACTCTACATGGAGAACTACAGTGCAGATACACGAGGAGAGAGATACAAGAGGAAAGAGAGTGACGCCCTCTAATGGCCTCCTTTATATAGACAGCTTCTTAAAGGGCAATAACCCTGCTGACTCATCCTCAGTCTTGAAGGGCTGGTCACACTTTAAATCATCCTTACCCTGACAGGTTGGATAAGTTCAAATCTAGCATCTGACACAAATTCAAGAGTTTGTACTGCAAAGGGCCAAAGTCTAAGATTCGACCATCATTAATCCCAGACACCAGGTGGATGGGCCATTGAATGGGACTTCCCCATTAGTAACAAGATAGGGTCCAAATCGTCAACTAAATTACAAATTACAAGAAAGATTACACAGCACAGAGATGGACCTGACAGGAACATGACTGGAGGGGCTCCAAAGAAACAATGGGGAAACTTATTGCTCTTTCTCATCATATGTTATCCAAGGTATCATCTCCTTCTACTTAATGGTAGGGCTGGGCTTGACAAGATGTCAGGTGCTGCTGCCAGATCTGGTGTAGATACAATCACAGCCGCAATGTGACAGCACTCATTCTTTTGATGCCTTTTCAACTGATTTTATTGCTGAATGTGTCAAAAGCATATAGTTGTCTCTTTCTGTTTGCGAGGGGAGAGGATGATCTCTCTCGTTCTCTCTCATACACACACACACCACATTCGCCATCATGATCCATTTACCCAGCGAGAAATTATTGACAACCAGTTTTGACCTTCCCTGCTACGTTAAGCGAGAATCTTGGATCGGTGCATTCTTGGGGTTCTAGATTGGAATGGGTGGAATACAGAATGGAATAGGGTGTCAGACCTGGAAGCCATCTTTTTTTTTTTTGGGGACCTTCAGGCCTGCCACATTTACTACTGTGGGAAACAGGGGTGATTGTATGGAGCCTGGGTGATATGTAGTCATAATAACATTCCTTTCTCAGAAAGTCAAGGACATCTTCCCTACACCTGGAAGGCTGGAACTGGGAGTCATCTCCAGTCGGGACAGTTCTTTGATTGGACCTCATGATGGACATGTGGGTGCTGGGCAGGGACTTGGACTTTCCTTTGGGTGGGGAAAACCTGGAAGCTTTCAGTTTCGATTTTTCCCAGATGTGCCAATATGACATATCTAATAAAATGGAACTTTGAGGAAACACAAGCCTCAGAGTTTTCTTTCATTGGGGGTGTTACTTGGAACCCTGACATTAACCCAAATCTCCTTTAAAATTCAACCTGGAGTCCTGAGTCCTGGAGTCCTGAGCCCCAAACATCAACCCGAAACTGGGTGGCGTCTTAGACCTTCGGAAACTGTCTCTCTTGCTTTCAGGATTCGCTGGAAGATTCCAGCCTAACCTGAACCGGTTTAATCTGAAATTTAATAGCCGAAAGGAGACTTGGATGTCAGCTTGGCTAAGGGTAGCAATTAATTCTGTATTAAGCATTAAAATCGTGAATTGGGGCAAAAGTAGTTGTTGGTTTCAGCAGGGTGACAACACTGACAATGCCGTTTTATACAAGTGCCACTGAAAGTAGTCCTCAACGTATGGCCACAATTGATCAACAAGTGGGGATCCACCACGGTTATTGGTGGTGTGAAATCAATCAGTCTTTGAAATCAATCTGCCCTAACCCATCTCTCCAGTCCAAATGTGTCATCACTCTTAACTCCTACAATTCTCAGCCTCTGCCCGTATCAGTCAGAAATTATTGAAAGACACCTGGAGGGCATTTGATGGTGTGGAATACTTACAGAATCTATGACAGATGTTATGACAGGGGTAACCTTGGGCCTTTTCCTAGCAAAATGCTACTAGAAAGTCCCAATCAGAAAATAGTGATTAACAGATGCTATCTATTTAAAGGGGTAGTGGTGGAATATAGTCTCATTTTTGCTCTATGTGATTGGCAAGGAAAAGAAGATCAAGAGGCCACAAATTATTAGAAAAGAAGGGAGGTGGAATGTATCCCTGCAGGTACATAGAAACTTCATTTCCTGATTCCAGCTTATTTTTCATATCAATATTTCAAGTCCACTCTTAGTTGGACCAATAATAAGCTTTTGGGCATAGTTTACTTGACATAAAAGGGCATCCGGCCATTAAATGCTCTGCTACTTCTATTCAGTTGCCCAGACTCCACCCCGCAAGAGATTATTGAGTCTGGATTATGGATTTTATGTACAAGGAGAGCTTATGCACCGAAGAAAAATCCCTTGTGTGTCTAATCACACTTGGCCAATTCAACAGTGAAAAAAGGTGAAAAAATATTTAGGCCAAAATAACCAAAATGCACAGGTACCATATATGTGGTACCTTGCTCAATAGTAGTAACTGTGAGAGGGATCTTGGAGTCTTACTGGACAACCCTTTAGATATGAGCCAGCCGTGTGCAGCAGCTGCCAAAAAAGCCAACACTGTTCTGGGCTGCATAAAACAGAGGGATAGAATCAAAATCACGTGAAGGGTTAATACCACTTTATAGTGCCTTGGTAAGGCCACACTTGGAATATTGCATTCAGTTTTGGTCGCCACGCTGTAAAAAAGATGTTGAGACTCTAGAAAGAGTGCAGAGAAGAGCAACAAAGAGGATTAGGGGACTGGAGGCTAAAACATATGAAGAAGTTGCAGGAACTCGAATAGGACCTAACTAGTGTCCGATCAGCTTCAGAACGACTGTACCTCCAGGTGCTCTCTAGGCGTCTTCTCCGGCGTTTCATCTCCCTCAGCCCCTCGGAGAACCAAGGTGCTGGACGAGATCTGCGCCGGGTCAGAGGCCGCAAAGGCATGACACGGTCCAAAGCCCCAGCCGCGGCCTGTTCCCAGGCCACGACTAGTTCCTCAGTCGTGCCATGGGCCAGATCCTCAGGAAATGGCCCAAGCTCCGTCAGGAACCTCTCGGGGTCCATCAGGCGCCTGGGACGGAACCAACGTATAGGTTCCATCTCCCTGCGATGGTGAGTGGCGGTTCGGAAGTCTAGGCGAAGGAGAAAATGATCGGACCATGACATTGGTTCTGTTACTAAATCATCTCCAACGCTACTTGCTCCAACACTGGAAATTTTTAAGAAAATGTTGGATAACCATTTGTCTGAAATGGTGTAGGGTTTCCTGCCTGGGCAAGGGGTTGGACTAGAAGACCTCCGAGGTCCCTTCCAACTCTGTTATTATAGATATTATGAATTATGATGTGATCCCCTTTGATGATTTTCTAACCAGCGAAGTCAGTAGGGAAGCCGGATTCACTTAACAACTGTGTGGCTAATTTAACAATGGCAGTGATTCACTTAACAAAGGCGGCAAGGAAACTCATAAGGTGGGGCGAAACTCACTTAGCAAATTTCTCCCTTAGCCATGAAAGTTTCGGGCTCAATTTTGGTCGCAAGTCAAGGACTACCTGTATTGAGCTGTATTGAAATACTCATTAGGTCCACTTTTTTATAGGGTTCTACCAAGTCTTAAAAAGCTGAGCCTTCCCCCAAGGTTTGGGATAAGCTGAGTCCAGAGTCCAATGGTTGTGACTGTTTATATATTGGGGGGTGTTGGTTTTGGAATGTTGGTTTATATTGCTTCTTTTATACTTTTTTTTTCTTTTGCTGTCATTGTGAGCTGTTCAAAGTTTAGAGTTCATAAGATGGAAAGCCATATAATGTTTCTCAAGTAAAGAAATAAATATGAAATAGAGTTACCTAAACTCTTTGGTAAGTGAACTCTTACCGAACTCTTACCAAAGTAACTCTTACCAAAGGTAAACTCTTTGGTAATTGAAGAGAAGGACCAGGGGAGACATGATATGCAGTCTTCCAATATTTGAGGGGCTGCCACAGAGAGGAGGGGGACAAGCTATTTTCCAAGCCACCCGAAGGTCGGACAAGGAATAATGGATGGAAACTGGACAAGGAGAGATTCAACCTAGAAATAAGGAGAAATTTCCTGACAGTGAGGACAATCAACCCATGGAACAGAAGTTGCCTTCGGAAGTTGTAGGAGCTTCATCACTGGAAGCTTTCAAGAAGAGATTGGACTGCCATCTGTCAGAATTGACATAGGGTCTCTGGCTTGGGCAGGGGGTTGGACTCTGTTAATCTGTTACATCTTCTAGGAGCAGAAGCAGCAGATCAGCCCTGTACTCATGTTCTCATGAGCTTCAAAGTATTTCTCTGCAATCATTTTTTGAAGCAGGAATAGCCTTCATGAAAAAGTCCCAGGATCAGCTTTCAGTACAGCGAAGGAGATCTGGGGAAAGATTTGCTAATCTGTAATCCCCAGTTATTACCATTTCTCCTAACCAACATGGCTTCTCATGAATGATCATGTATAGGTAAAAGGGAAAGGTTCTCCTCATACTATGTGCTAATCATTCCCAACTCTAGGGGACGGTGCTTGTCTCCATTTCTAAGCCGAAGAGCCAGCGCTGTCCGAAGATGTCTCTGTGGTCATGTGGCTGGCATGACTCAATGCCAAAGGCGCACAGAACGCTGTTCCCTTCCCACCAAAGGTGGTCCCTATTTTTCTACTTGCATTTTTTATGTGCTTTCAATCTGCTAGGTTGGCAGAAGCTGAGACAAGTCACGGGAGCTCACCCTGTTACACGGCACTAGGGATTCGAACCGCTGAACTGCCGACCTTTCGATCATGTATTTTGCAACTTAATAAATCAAAAGGGCTCAATCTGTGTGGAAGATCCATATTTGCTCCAGACGGCTAATTCTAGACTAGCTTCGTCTACTTCTAGATTAACACTGGTTTTCCCAGTTTTATTTTAAGAAGAATCTAGGGGAAGAAATAAAATGTAGTATGTTGCTTTGATTCATTTTGGTTTGTTTGTTCCTTCCAGGCAACCAAAATCAGAAGCTGGGGAGAAAGAGAGAAATAATAACATATTACAGGACTTATATTGAAGAGGTACAGTACGTATTTCTCAACTTTTTCAAGGAGATATAGAGGAATCTCGGGAAGCACAATTCACCCGAAAAACGTTCTATTTTACAGTTGAAGTTGTATATTTTCTTTTTTGCGTTCCATGAAAGCATTTTTTTTTAATTTAAACGCATAAAAATGGTTTGTTTGCTTGTTCGTTGATTGCCATTCCTTGAAATCTTAAGGAAATGTCCATTTATCTTTTTAATGCAAGAGAAGGATTCAAGCTATTCAAAATGTATCACTGGAAGCAAAATATATATATGTATACATATATATTTTTGTCGTGTAACCTAACTGCCCTCTACTGGAAAATGGCAAAAGTTGCTGTAAGGTTGCAAATAATTAAAATAAGGATGCAAGGAGATATTTTGCTTTTTTAATCTACTGGGGCCAATCTGCTTGCAGTGCCCTCTAGGTAAGTCATAATCGCAAGCAAACACCACCGTATAGGATCAACCTGACTTGCGATCCTTTGGCCAAGCAGCTGCACCGTTCTTTCATTCATTCTTCAGACAGCAAGTTTTTCCCTGCCTAGTCTATTTTTAACTGTGCTTAGGAAAGCAGGACTATCTCCAGCCAAAGGAGAAATATATTACTCTGGAAGTAATCAGTTTTATGGTGGCATTTAAGGACTGAAAGCAGCTGAGGCTCCATTCGCAAACAAACTGGCTAATGAACAGCAGCCATTAATGTGTAGTTTTGGGGGATTTTAACAGCAGAAGGTAGTCGCATTCTTGTGCTAATTTTTAAAGAAGTGACTAAAATAGTCTTAGTTGATGAAGCCCAACAGATAATGGGAAAAAGTACTTTAGAGAGTCAGCAATTGGAGGCCTTTGGGCCAAAGCCTGCAAACAAAGGACACTTGTTTCCTCTTTAAGACTAGTCCAGTCTTTCTCAACCTCAGCAACTTGAAGGTGGATGGACTTCAATTCCCAGAATTCCTCAGCAGGAACTTACCAAATTTGCAGATGATACTAAGCTGGCAGGAATAGCCAATACCCTAGATGATAGGCTCAAGATCCAGATGGATCTTGATAGACATTATCCAACAAAATGAGTTTCAATGTAGGGAAAAGTAAAGTCTTACACTTAGGTAAGAAAAACCAAAAGGACATATATAGACTGGATGAAATCAGGTTTAACAGCAGTGACCATGAGAGGGATCTTGGAGTCTTAGTGGACAACCAATTAAATATGAACCAATGGTGTGTGGCCGCAGCCAAAAAAGCCAACACAATCCTAAACTGCATTAACAGGGATACAATCAAGATCAAGTGAGGTCCTAATACCACTCTATAAAGCCTTAGTAAGACAACTCCTAGACTACAACATCCAGTTTTGGTCACAACACTGTAAAAAAGATGTTGAGACTCTAGAAAAAATGCAGAGGAGAGCAACCAGGATGATTAGGGGACTGGAGGCTAAAACATATGATGGACAGTTACATGAACTGGGCATGGCTAGTCTAGTGAAGAGAAGGACCAAGGGAGACATGATAGCAGTCTTCCAATACTTGAGGGGCTGCCACAGAGAGGAGGAAGTCAACTTGTCTTCCAAAGCACCTGAAGGCCAGACAAGGAAGAATGGATGGAAACTGAACAAGGAGAGATTCAACCTAGAAATGAGGAGGAACTTTCTGACAGTGAGAACAATCAACCAATGAAACAGAAGTTGCCTTCAGAAATTGTAGAAGCTTCATCACTGGAGGCTTTCAAGAAGAAACTGGACTGCCATCTGTCAGAAATGATGTAGGGTCTCCTGGTTTGGCGGGGGTGGGGTTGGCCTAGATGACCTACAAGGTCCCTTCCAACTCTGTTAATCTGTTAATTTGGCTGGAGAATTCTGGGAGTTGCAGTTCACATATTCTCAAGCTGCTGAGGTTGAGAAACACTAGACTTAAAAGACAAGAATGGGGACTGGGTGCTGCCCTTTGCCCAACTAATGTTGTTTTAATGTGACCCTTCTACAAAAGTTGTCAATCTGTAGAGTGCACCTTTGCAATCCAAATATATTCCTGTCTGGAATCTGGTAGCAATCTGAATTTTGCAAGGCAAGAAGTGATTAGTGGGTGACTTTCCACTGAGTCATCATCATCTTCATTTAATGACCCTATAATCCCTTGCAGGGTGGAGTCTGGGCAACTAAATGGAGCTAGCAGAGTGTTTCAATGGCCAGATGCCCTTCCTTTCGCCAATGCGGAGTTGTCCCCATCCATCCATAGTTTTCAGTGGTTAGAATGCAGTATTGCAGGCTGACTCTGCCCACTGCCAGGAGTTCAATTGTGACAGACTAAAGGTTGATTCAGCCTTCCATCTTTCCGAGGTGGGTAAAATGAGGATCCAGGTTGTTGGGGGCAAGATGCTGACTCTAAAAACCACTTAGAGAGGGCTGTAAAGCACTATGAAGTGGTATATAAGTCTAAGTGCTATTGCTATTGCTATTGCCCTTCCTTCCTTCCTTCCTTCCTTCCTTCCTTCCATCCATCCTTTGTGAAGTGGTATATAAGTGCTATTGCTATTGCTATTACTATTGCCTTTCTTTCCTTCTTTCCTTCCTTCCTTCCTTCCTTCCATCCATCTATCCATCCATCCATCCATCCATCCATCCATCCATCCTTTGTTTTCAGTGGTTAGCATGCAGTATTACAGGCTGATTCTGCCCACTGCCAGGAGTTCAATTCTGACCAGCTCAAGACTGACTCAGCCTTCCATCCTTCCGAGGTGGGTAAAATGAGGACCCAGGTTGGTGGAGGCAAGAGGCTGACTCTGTAAACCATTTGGAGAAGGCTGTAAAACACTGCGAAGTGGTGTATAAGTCTAAATGCAATTGCTCATGCTAACTTCCACAAGAGTCAGCTCCATTTTCTTTGATACATCACAGTAGTGATTAAAAAACAATTGTTAATGAACTTAGGGTACATTTGGTTTAGATCAGGGGTCTCCAACCTTGGCAACTTTAAGACTTGTGGACTTCAACTTCAGCAAAGCTGGCTGAGGAATTCTGGGAGTTGAAGTCCACAAGTCTTAAAGTTGCCAAGGTTGGAGACCCCTGGTTTAGATGTAAGGAATGTGGCAACCTTTAAGGAATATAGTTCTGCTAAGCGAGCACATAAAAGCTTCCGGAAAATTATCTTCACAGTAAGCAAGGAAAGACTGAATCCATGTTCAGTTTAGGCAGGACTGTTCAGTATAAACAATATGATTAAGTGTTATTCTTTTTATTTGGTAGCATCTCACGGACTATGAATTCAGTCCGTTTGAGCAGTTGTGGGTTCAGTGCCTTGTGCAAACTCACGCTTGTTGATGAAGCAAAGTTGCATGAAGACAGCTCAGGGCCAGTCATTATCTCCCAACCGGATCATCTCTGTAAAATTATTTTTGCACGGATAAACTTGGAGGAAGGAGTTATCTATGTTTCTGAAACAGGCGCGCTTCTTTTGGTTTCTGGTTAAATTCCCATTGACACAAATCTCCTTAATACCCATTCTCATAAAATGATCTTCCCGTTGGAGTATTTGGTTTAAAATGTATAAATGGAGCTGACAGATGAGCAAGCGATGAAAACAGAATGCCGTATCATGACAATAGCAGCCACAAGGTAATATGCATTCAGAAACAATAATGTATGTGATGTCTACGTCCTTACATTAATTGCAAAGGACAAAAATTAAATGCAACTTATTAAGGGAGGCTGTAGGCATGTTAATAATCTCACTCAGCTCAAATAGCTCTCTCTCACACACACACACAAATAATAAGTTGGATTCATGGGTAGTGTTTTATCATTTTTGTGTAATTTATGAACCATTCGCTATGACTGGCTTACAATGCCCACTGATGTAATGAAGCATAAATCTGGAGTAAACAAATATCTGTCCTGTCATTGTCTCTTGATGGGACGCTCTGAATCATAAATGGAAGAAATTGTTTTTATCTTGGTTTTATCGCTTGTTGTACGCCACTTAGAATCATGTCATGTGATAGATAGCCATATATGTTCTGGGAAGGGAGGGAGGGAGGGAGGGAGGGAGGGAGGGAGGGAGAGAAGGAAGGAAGGAAGGAAGGAAGGAAGGAAGGAAGGAAGGAAGGAAGGAAGGAAGGAAGGAAGGAAGGAAGGAAGGAAGGTGGGCTTAAAAATAAATTTAATAATTTCTAAAATGTCCAGAAGCTAGATAAATGTGGCGGTGTTGGAGAATACTGTAAATTGATCTAAAGATGCAATAGAATCAGAATCAGAATAGAGTTGGAAGTAACTTGTGGGTCTTCTAGTCCAGCCTTTTGCTCAAGCAGGAGACCCTAAACCATTTCAGATAAGTGACTGTCTAGTCTCTTCTTAAAAATATCCAGTGATGGAGCACCCACAACTTCTGAACACAAGCTGTTCCACTGGTTAGTTATCCAATAGTTAGATTATATGATACTGGAGGGTACTGGGGGCATGGATGTATATTTCACCCACTGCCTATCTATTTCAGTGACATGCAGTAAAAGGAACCTGAATAGGAGGTAACTAAGATGTTGAAGGGGATACTTAAATACATTCATATAAACAGTGTAATAATCTCTCACAAATTGCTGCCTGCCACAAATATTGGTCAAGCTGGGACTTTTAGGAGTTGAAACCCAAAACATGTGGACAGCTCGAAGCTGAGAAAGCTAAGTATATTGGCGTTCCGTGGTTTACATATTTACTGATTTGATGTTAAGCCTCTAAGATTTACACAACAAAATCAAGTCTAAACTAATAAATAAGCAGGGATCCCAAAGCAACTGACTAGGGTTATATATTGGATTTTATGTAGCTAATTTGCATAGCTTGCATGAATGGGTTTGGGATTAAAAAGGGGGGATTACACTGTGCTTGCAAAGGACAAGTCAAAATATCCAAAACTGACTGGTGCTATCTTTACCTTTATCTATCTGTAGTGGGAGTGCAACTAAGATTGGCAGATCGATCTAAAACCTGTGTTCTCTATTTTACAGAGAGAGGGAAGGAGGGAGGGAGGGAGGGAGGGAGAAGGAGATGATAGGTGGATGGATGGATGGATGGATGGATGGATGGATGGACGGACGGACAGACAGATGGATACTGTAGATATAGGATAGGCAGATGATACAGTAGATGATAGACAGAAACAGACAGATAATAGATAGATAGATAGATAGATAGATAGATAGATAGATAGATAGATAGATAGATAGATAGATAGATAGATACTGTAGATATAGCATAGACAGATGAGAGATAGATGATAGACAGACAGATACTGTAGATATAGGATAGACAGACAGATGATAGATAGATAGATGATAGACAGATAGACAGACAGACAGAGACAGACAGACAGACAGAGACAGACAGACAGACAGACACTATAGATATAGGATAGACAGACAGATGGTAGATAGATGTTAGACAGACAGACAGAGACAGACAGACAGATAGATAAGAAATAGTAAACAGTGTGAATTAACATGGGAAATGAAAGCAATAAAGACAGATGTGCGTCTTTGAAACTAAGAAAAAGGGAAAATGTATGTCAGTTTGAATGAAGGAAACCTGACCTTATGGATGAGAGGAGTTGATGAACGTGTGTGGGAAATAACTTTATGAATGAAAGGGCTAAAATGTCATAAAGTACGAATTGGTATCATCTAAGTTGAAGGGTGCTTGATGCTCTCTGAGCTTGGCTGTTTTCTCGCAGACTTTTCATTACCAAACGATCATCAGAGCTGGTGAAATGAAACTCAAATGAGGGAATATAGTTGAAAAGGTGCTACATTGAAAAGTCGGGGCATGCTGGCTCAGCAGTTAAAGACGTTGAGCTTGGAGAACTGACAGCCCAGGGTTCAAGACCCGAGTGCCACGTGACGGGGTGAGCTCCCATTCCTTGCCCCAGCTCCTACCCCCTAGCAGTTCGAAAGCATGCAAATGTGAGTAGATTAATAGGAACCACTTCGGTGGGAAGGTAACAGCATTCCTGTTCCCTATGCTGGCAACATGATTACGGAAATTGTCTTGGGATAATGATGGCTCTCTCGGCCTTGAATTGAAGATGTGCACCATGCCCTAGAGTCAGACATGACTGACAAGGAAATCTTTGTCTTTACCTTTTTACACTGAAAAGTGAGATTGGGGGAAATTAAAATATTTATTTATTATTATATTTGTATACCGCCCTTCTCCCGAAGGACTCAGGGCGGTTCACAGCCAATAAAAAACACAATACATAGAATACAAATTAAAAACTATATAAAAAACTGATTCAATAACGGCCTAAAAATTTAGATACAATTTAAAACCCCATTTAAAACCCCCAATTAAAACCCATAAATTTAAAAAAAAAAAAAAACCTAACCCAGTCCTGCGCAGATGAATAAATGCGTTTTAAGCTCGCGGCGGAAGGTTCGGAGGTCCGGAAGTTGACGGAGTCCCGGGGGGAGTTCGTTCCAGAGGGCGGGAGCCCCCACAGAGAAGGCCCTTCCCCTGGGCGTCGCCAGACGACACTGTCGCGCCGACGGCACCCTGAGGAGTCCCTCTCTATGAGAGCGCACGGGTCGGTGGGAGGTATTCGGTAGCAGTAGGCGGTCCCGTAAATAGCCCGGCCCTATGCCATATCTATATATATATATAAAATATCTATACTGCACAGTACACAGGGTGCGTAGACCAGGGTTTTGCTGTTCACCAGGTCATTTTGAAATGAGCGAGTGTGAAAAATATGGTTTATTTTATGTATGTGGGTGTCTGTATGTTTTCCTTTGCTCTGGAGAGAATACAACAGAGAGGATATGATAAGGTGAGTGGAGTTCGATTATGAAATATTTTAGGCGACAATTTATAATTGCAAATGCTTTTTATGTTGCTTTGCTCAAAAAATGAACCTGTGAAGTTCAGGTTTGGTTGTTGAATTCAGTAGAAGATGTATTTTATGGAGGGTGGGAAAATAAATGCAATGCTGAATAAATAGTTCAACCATGATCTAGGCAGAAGAGAAGGATGGGTGAGATGCCTCTGGTTATTCAATACAGTTATTGACAAATATATAAGGAATGCTTTGGGTGATTTCATAGCGATGTTTGTTCAAGGCATCGATACACAGGCATGTTTCCTTGCACGCAAGACCTTATTTTTGATGGAGAGCCCAAATGATGGCCTGTGAATTTCATTTGTATTATATGATGTGGACATTCCTTGAACATTATTCTCTGATTATTATCTGATAGCCTTACAGTTCTGACTTGGATCCACTTATAATGGAAATTCTGTGACTTTTTCAGAACTTCAAGCGCTTCTATATATTAGGAAATTATTGGGACATCAATGGAGATTTTATTGTGGTCCCCTTGAGACATTGATACTATGGAATAGTCCTCATTTTAAATAGGAGGAAAATGCTTCCCTCACTCCCAGTTATGAGTCAGAACTGAATAAGCTTTTTGGGTGAGAAGCAAAACGCCTTCATGGGGATTTTTCTTCTTCTTCTTCTTCCTCCTCCTCCTCCTCCTCCCCTTCTTCTTCTTCTTCTTCTTCTTCTTCTGATTGTAAACTGTTTAGAGAGGGCTGTAAAGCACTGTAAAGCGGTATATAAGTCTAAGTGCAAATGCTAGCGCTATATTCAGTTTGGTGGGAGGGCACTGGTATGATAACCATCCATGAATTTTGAAGCGAGAGTGAGATGAATCGTGGGGCGGGGAGTCAAGGGGAACATAGGCGTCCGATGTTATTTCTAGGAAGAAGCAGAAACAGTGGCTACAGTTGTTTAAAAAAAAGAAAAGAAAGAAAGGCAAGAAAGAAAAACCACCTTTACATGTTATTGATTTCTGTGCTTCCAGCTGTCACAACTCAGTAGGTTTACTTTGGCAAAAACAGGGAAAAAGCCACGCTTTCTGTCTGCATCTGCTTGGCCTTTGACCAGGAGGTGAGAGGCTGCTGTAGCAAGCCAGACCATCTCTCCGGGAGACCCAGGCATCAAACTTAGGGCAGCATCCCAGGCGTGCTCAATGAATCAAAGGCACTCACTTTGGAGACACTCGGTTTGGAACAAGCATTTTGTGCCGTCCCCTGGAAACCCTCTGTCCTACTTTGAAGGCTTGCAGGGTCATGAGAGGCAGCAGTGCAGAGAATGAACTGGCTTACAGGTCCCAGGTGAAGCTAAAAACTTGGAGAAGCAAGCAAAGAGGGGATGTGTGTGGTTGGTTCACCTGTGACACTCTGACTGGTCCATCTGAAACTGTGAGCCCAATCGATTCCCATGGTATATTGGAAACTGATGGAAAAATTCTTCATGGGGAGGAGGAGGAGGAGGAGAAGGAGGAGGGGGAGGAGGAGGAGGAAGGGAGAAGGAGATGAGAAGGAGGAAGAGGAGGAGGAGAAAAGGAAGAGGAGGAAGGGGAAGAGGAGAAGAAGAAGAAGAAGAAGAAGAAGAAGAAGAAGAAGAAGAAGAAGAAGAAGAAGAAGAAGAAGAAGAAGAAGAAGAAGAAGAAGAAGAAGAAGAAGAAGAAGAAAGGGAGGAGGAGGAAGAATTAGAATTAGAATTAGAATTAGAATTAGGAGGAGGAGGAGGAGAAGGAGGAGGAGGAGGAGGAGGAGGAGGGACAGAAGTAGCAACCGCAGAAGAAGAAGCAGCAGAAGCAGAAGCAGCAATAGCAATAGCACTTAGACGTAGACGGCATCACTTCACAGTGCTTCACAGCCAGCTAAGCTGGCTGAGGAACTCTGGGAGTTGAAGTCCACAAGTCTTAAAGTTGCCAAGGTTGGAGACCCCTGCCCTTGAATGATGCCACATTGGGAATATTTTCTAGCAGCATTCTCTAAACTTGGCAACTCTGGCTGGCTGAGGAATTCTGGAAGTCGAAGTCCACAAATCTTTAAGTTGCCATGTTTGGAGGCCCCTATTTTTATAGTAATACTATCTCTGAAATACTATCCCTCACATCCTGGGTTTCAACTCCTCCCCTCAGGACAGCGCTATAGGGCCTTGTATGCTAAAACATCTAAACACAAGGACAGTTTTTTCCCTTATGCCATCACTCTGCTAAGGACTTATTTCCCACAGCATTGTGTTATGTCTAAGGATATTTACCCATGTAGTATGACTGCATTACTATTATCCTTCTCATCTTTTCTACTACCTTCTCCTATTGGCACTTTATTATTATTATTATATTGCTTTGCTTTTTGTATCTATAGTGACAGCTTATGCACCGGAGATAAATTCCTTGTGTGTCTAATCATACTTGGCCAATATTCTATTCTATTCTATTCTATTCTATTCTATTCTATTCTATTCTATTCTATTCTATTCTATTCTATTCTGCTCTGCTCTGCTCTGCTCTGCTCTGCTCTGCTCTGCTCTGCTCTGCTCTGCTCTGCTCTGTTCCTATCCAATCCAATCCATTATTTCTATTCTATTCCAATCCAATCCAATCCAATCCAATCCAATCCAATCCAATCCATTCCAATCCATTCCATTCCATTCCATTATTTCTATTCTATTCTATTCTATTCTATTCTATTCTATTCTATTCTATTCTATTCTATTCTATTCCAGTCCAATCCAATCCAATCCAATCCATTATTTCTATTCCATTGCATTCCATTGCATTCCATTGCATTGCATTGCATTGCATTGCATTGCATTGCATTGCATTGCATTGCATTCCATTCCATTCCATTCCATTCCAATCCAATCCAATCCAATCCAATCCAATCCAATCCAATCCAATCCAATCCATTATTTCTATTCTGTTCTATTCTATTCTATTCTATTCTATTCTATTCTATTCTATTCTATTCTATTCTATTCTATTCTATTCCATCCCCTCGATAATGTCAAATGTTTTCAATTGCCAGGGCTTCCACTGGGACAATTTTGGCATTCTGTTCCTAAGGTACCCATGACACCTAGTCACAAACAAAGTCTGGCCAACTTTTATACCTCCCAAAAATATGTTAAAAAGTAATTGGGGTGATTGCACGATCTGGTAGGCAGTCCAAGGAGCACTTCTCTCAGGGTGGCATTTTTCGGGAGAGCCTGACAGCACCACGCACATGTGGAGCATTTTAAAAGTATGAAGAAGATGAATTGGTCACATTTCCCCCCCTAAATCACATCCCTAAGTAGCAGTAAAATTGGAAAATACTGTTGAAGTCAGGAAATAATAGGTTTTACTTCCGTTTAGTGCCACACATTTTAAACTCAGATATCCATCCATCCATCCTTGTTTGAAGATCTAACTTAAATGAAAGCAGTGCTGTTTTACAGCCCCCTCCCTTATTTATTTTTTTGTGTGTGTGGACAGATAGCCTGTTATCTTTGCTACTGAGTTATCTTCTTGACCAGTGTAGCAGTTGTACGATGAGTAAATTACCCAAGTGTTATTGCTTATTTTCTTATATATGATAGATTGGACAGACCCCCTTGAGAATCACATAGGTTTCACGACACACAATCCCCAAGAAGTCATTCCTGGGTGAGTTATACTTTTTATTTTATTTTTGCCTCTTCGCAGTGCCTTATATCTCCCCGATTTCTCATTTATTTCATAGACACTCCTGGCTCCACTCGCCGCTTACTTAAAGAAGCCATCTCGCGCTGCTTTTGTTATATCCCTGGGATTTTGCTCGTAGCTTATGTTCTCAGCACACAGAGCGAAACTTTCATGGAATAAAACCTTGCAGGAAATGTCTTCTACCGTAGACCTTAATTTGATCAGCGCTGGCCTTCGTTCTGCTGAAGTACCTGCTTGAATGTTGGCACCGAGTTCAGAGACATTTAGAAAGGGATATGAGTGCCTTTTCCATCTGGCATTTTCTGTCCATGACATTTTTACATACTGCTATTCCTGTGGCAGGTACAGGAAAGATCTAATTGTCAACAGGGAACACCATCATCCAACCAGCCCATACCCATTCTTGATTTCAGCCAGGTGTCTCTACAGTCCCAGGTTCTTCTACTGCAGTGGCTCTCAACCTTTATAGTGCTGCAACCCCTTTAATACAATTCCCCACGATGTGGCAACCCCTTTAATACAATTAGAATAGAATAGAATAGAATAGAATAGAATAGAATAGAATAGAATAGAATAGAATAGAATAGAATAGAATAGAATAGAATAGAATAGAATAGAATTTTATTGGCCAAGTGTGATTGGACACACAAGGAATTTGTCTTGGTGCATATGCTCTCAGTGTACATAAAAGAAAAGATACCTTCATCAAGGTACAACATTTACAACACAACTGATGGTCAATATATCAATATAAATCATAAGGATTGCCAGCAACAAGTTATAGTCATACAGTCATAAGTGGAAAGAGATTGGTGATGGGAACTATGAAATGATTAATAGTAGTGCAGATTCAGTAAATAGTCTGACAGTGTTGAGGGAATTATTTGTTTAGCAGAGTGATGGCCTTCGGGAAAAAACTGTTCTTGTGTCTAGCTGTTCTGGTGTGCAGTGCTCTATAGCGTTGTTTTGAGGGTAGGAGTTGAAACAGTTTATGTCCAGGATGCGAGGGATCTGCAAATATTTTCACGGCCCTCTTCTTGATTCGTGCAGTATACAGGTCCTCAATTCCCCACAATGTGGCGACCCCAACCATAAAATTATTTTCATTTTGAATTTATCGTGCCTGAAGCCGTATTGGCTAGCGATCTGAACTGCTTGCGATTGCCTTGAGGACGGAGGCATTAAAGCGGAGGCTCCTCCCCTATTAAGTTTATGGCGCCTGAAGCCAGATTAGGCTAGCGATTGGGAGTGATTGCAGCTGGCTTGAGAGGGAGACATCAGAGCAAAGATTTCTCTCTTTTTTAATTGATCACGCCTGAAACCGAATTCGGCTAGCAATTTGAAGAGCCTGCAGCTGGCTTGTGGAGTCAACCATTGGAGCGCGATTCTTCGACTCGCACGTATACTTCCCATATTTCCGATGGTCTTAGGCGACCCCTGGCAAATCGTCATTCGACCCCCAATGGGGTCCCGACCCACAGGTTGAGAACTGCTGTTCTACTGGGTGATGAGAACAATATTAGAAAAGACCTGTGTGGAATATGGCATAACTGATGAGAAAGGCAAACCCATACCTTGCAGCAGTGGTGAAATCCAAATTTTCTTTACTAACGGTTCTGTGGGCGTGGCTTGGTGGGTATGGTGTGGCTTGATGGGCATGGCTTGGTGGGCATGGCAGGGAAAGGATACTGCAAAATCCCCATTCCCTCCCCACTCCTGGGGGAAGGAATATTGCAAAATCCCCATTCCCACCCCACTCTGGGGCCAGCCAGAGGTGGTATTTGCCAGTTCTCCAAACTACTCAAAATTTCTGCTACCGGTTCTCCAGAACCTGCTGGAATTCATCCCTGACTTGTTGGCTGGAAAGCTAACAGCCTGGGTTTGAGACCTAAACACCCAATAGTAGTAACTGTGAGACGGATCTTGAAGTCCTAGTGAACAACTATTTAGAAATGAGCCAGCTGTGTGCAGCAGCTGCCAAAAAAGCCAATGCAGTTCAAGGCTGCATGAACAGAAGGATAGAATCAAGATCACATGAAGGGTTAATACCACTTTATAACGCCTTGGTAAGGCCACACTTGGAATACTGCATTCAGTTTTGCTCACCACGATGTAAAAAAGATGCTGAGACTCTAGAAAGAGTACAGAGAAAAGCAACAAAGATGATTAGGGGACTGGAGGCTAAAACATATAAAGAACAGTTGCTGGAACTGGGTATGTCTAGTTTAATGAAAAGAAGGACTAGGGGAGACATGACGACAGTGTTCTGATATCTCAGGGGTTGCCACAAAGAAGAGGGAGTCAAGCTATTCTCCAAAGCACCTGAGGGCAGGAAAAGAAGCAATGGGTGGAAACTAATCACAGAGAAATTTCCTGACAGTTAGAACAATTAATCAGTGAAATAACTTGCCTCCAGAAGTTGTGAATGCTCCAACATTGGAAGTTTTAAAGATGTTGGATAACCATTTGCCTGAAGTATGTAGGGTTTCCTGCCTAATCAGGGGGGTTAGACTAGAAGACCTCCAAGGTCCCTTCCAACTCCGTTATTCTATTCTACCATGCAATGGTGTGAGCGCCCTTTCTTTCCTCCCAACTCCTGCCAACCTTCAATAGATTGTTCAGACTGCAGAAAAAACAATTGCAACTAGCCTGCCTTCCACTGAGGACCTGTATATTGCGTGGGTCAGAAGGAGAAAATATCTATAGATATTTCTCCTCTCAGGGTACCAAAACATCAGCATTGCATGCCAATACAAGTAGACACGGAAACAGGGTTTCCCCCCCCCCCATGCCATCAATCTGAATTCCCATAGCACTGTCTCAGGCCTAAGGATATCTAACCATGCTGTAGGACTGCATTACTACTATCCTTCTCATCTTTCCTATTAATTTCTCCTATTGGTATCTTGTGACTATCACTTTGTTGGCTGCACCTTATGATTTATGATGGTGTTGTATGATTTCTGATTGCACCTTATGATTTATGTCCCGAAGGTGATTTTTCAGGAGGCAACTGGACTTCCTTGTTTTTTTTTTCTTTTGAAGATGTTTCACTTCTCATCCAAGAAGCTTCTTCAGCTCTGACAGGATGGTGGGCAATGGAAGGATTGATATTCCTTGCAGACAGCTGGTCATTTGCAGCCTTTTAGAAGGTACAATTTGGAATGGACACCCTTTGAATGGTGTGGGGGTAGGAATGGATTTCCAGAGGAAAAATTGCAGACTACAGGAACCATTTGCACTACTCAGGTGACCCTGAGGACACAGACAAACCTCCAAGTGCTTCAACGACCGTCTAAAAGGATGCAAATGTGCAAGGAATATAAATCCTTCCATTCCCCACCATCCAGTCAGAGCTGAAGAAGCTTCTTAGATGAGAAGTGAAATGTCTTCAAAAGAAAAAAACAAGAAAGTCCAGTTGCCTCCTGAAAAAAGCACCTTTGGGACAACCACGATCCAGATGACGGAGAATCTCTACCGACTCATGATTTATCATTTATCTCTTTGTTACATATCCTGCAAGCTTATGCACTGGAGACAAATTCCTTGTGTGTGTTGTGACCTAGGCCCAGGTAGTTATTACCAGACACAATCAGTCCTAAACAAACATATTTTATTAGAACAGCTGAGAATTACTTCATTTTCAGCTTAGTCCAAATTAAGTCCAAAATAAAGTCCTTCATAAAAAGTCCTTCGGCCTTAACACAAACCTTTGTCTTCTTTGGCACCCTGCCAAAGGCTTTTCTTGGCAAGAACCCCACGAAGTTCAGGAACAGGAGACAAGAAACAATTGTAGCAACGTTGCTTTCCTACAAAGAACCCAAGAGGCTTTGCTGCTCTTTTAAGCCTTATGGGAGGGGCCAATCATCTCCTGGCCTTACTCCCGAGTCATCCTTTTTGCTTTAGCTGCTCTTGCCTTCTGGTAGCTCTTCACTTGCCTGCACTAGGAACAGGCTCCTCCTGTTCCTCTGCCTCTCTGCTGTCTGCTTCTGGAGGCTCCGGAGTCTGTGCATCGCTCTCAGATGGCCCTGGCCCCATCTCTGCCTCCAATGCAGAGCCCTCATCTGGGCCTTCCCCTGACTCCAGGACTGACCCATTGTCCTCCCCAACCTCCTCACTGTCTGACTCCGTTGCCAGCTCCACAGGCTCCTGGTGGACCACAACAGTATGTCCAATCACAGTTGGCCAATAAAGAATATTCTATACTGTGCTTTAAATTCTGCCTGAGAACTTGGAAGGTGGAAAACAAATCCACCTTCCCACCCAATGAAAATGAATGAATTTTGAGCTTTCAACAGTTGATGAGTAGGTCAAACCTTGCATGCTGAATGGGCTTCAACTAATAGATGCTTCTTCTTCAAAGGCTGACCAACTGTTTCCCCATTGTTCCAACAACTTATTTTTATTTATTTATTTTGCTTTTTCTCATTAAACAATCAGTATGTGGAGCTGACAGCAAGAGGCATCTAGGAATTGGCTGGCTTTAGCACTGTATTACTTAACACTGAATAAATAGAAGCATTCGGTCTGAATCGTAATCTTGAACCACCGAAGGTGAAAGGAAGGCCGAAGGGATAGAGAATGAGGTCTTCATGTAGCCTTTTCGGGTCCAGCTCAGTGTTATATAGCTTCACACATTTATCCAAACATACAGACATATCGGCTCTTCTGTAACATGATGTGGCTGCTAGTTTAAAGCAAGGGGTTTTTTTTGTGCCTAAAGATCCGCTGAAGCTCAACTTGTAGTTCTGAAAAGTTTTCTTCCCCTGAGAAATAGGATCTGGTTTTAAAAGATAGAATGTAGGATCACAGGGCTGGAAGCAGGGGTGAAATGCTACCAGTTCACACCAGTTCGCGCAAACCAGTAGTAAAATATGCTACCGGTTCAGGCGAACGGGTATTTCCGACGATCAGCTGGGCAAGGATCAACTGTGATGCACGATTTATATTAGCTAGAGTCGTCGGATTTTCTGCTTTCTAGCTAATCTAAATCGTGTGACACAGATTCTCCCACCCCTTGCTGTTCTACTTACCTTTGCAGACTTGGAAGGTTTCAAAATGTTCCTTTTTTAGTGCTATGCAGGCGTGAAGCACACGCTTGGTAGAAGACTCACAGAACCGGTAGCAGACTTCAGAGGATTTCACCGCTGGCTGGGAGGGACCTTGGAGGTCTTCTAGTCCAACCCGCTGCAGGAGTGAGGAGTCCTTGGCGCTCTCTGAGCTTGGTTGTTTTCTTGCAGACGTTTCATTACCAAACTCGGTAACATCATCAATGCAAGGCAGGAGTCTCGATTAAATGGTTTTCTAGTCTGTCTTTGAAAGCCTCTAAGTGATGGGACACCCACAACCTCAGGAAGAGAGCTATTCCACTGATTAATTGCTCCCGCTGTCAGAAAATATCTCCTTACTTACTGTCCCTCCAATTCTTCTCTTAGATAGACTAGACTTACTTAGCTCCCTCAACAACTCATCATACAATTTAGCCTCCAGGCCCTTCATCATCTTTGTTGCTCTTCTCTGCACATTTCCAGGGTCTCAACCTCTATTTTTGCATTGTGGTGACCAGAACTAGATTCGGTATTCCAAGGGTGGTCTCACCAGTGTGGTAGTGTGAGGGAGATGGGCAGATAAGAAGTATGAAATATAAATAAATAAGTAGATAAGTATCACTTATCTTTATGCTCTTCAACTATTGATGGAGCCATTAAAATCATTTAGAAATAGAAATAGAATCATAGGGCTGGAAGGGACCTCAGAGGTCTTCTAAACCAACCCCCTGCTCAAGGCAGGAGACCTTATGCCAACCCAGACAAATGATGATCCAATCTTTTCTTGAGAATGGAGTTCTGAAGGCAAGCCATTCCACTGATTAATTGTTGTCCCTATCAGGAAATTTCTCCTTAATTTTAAGATACTCAATGTCACTCCCTTAACATTAAGGTAAAGGTAAGGGTTCCCCTCGCACATGTGTTAGTCATTCCTGACTCTAGGGTGTGGTGCTCATCTCCATTACAAAGCCAAAGAGCCAGCACTGTCTGAAGACGTCTCCATGGTCACGTGGCCAGCATGACTCAATGCCAAAGGCACACGGAATGCTGTTACCTTCCCATCAAAGGTGCTCCCTATTTTTCTACTTGCATTTTTTTTTACGTGCTTTCAAACTGCTAGGTTGGCAGAAGATGGGACAAGTAACATAATATAACATAATAACAGAGTTGGAAGGGACCTTAGAGGTCTTCTAGTCCAACCCCCTGCCCATGCAGGAAACTCTACACCATTTCAGAGAAATGGCTATCCAACATTTTCTTAAAAATTTCCAGTGTTGGAGCATTCACAACTTCTGCAGGCAAGTTGTTCCACTTATTGATTGTTCTAACTGTCAGGAAATTTCTCCTTAGTTTATTTATTTATTTATTTATTTATTTATTTATTTATTTATTTATTTATTTATTTTGTCACAACAATATATATAAGTATCATACAAAAAAGATTATATAGTATATAAATATATATATGAGTAAATATTAGGAGGAATAAGCATATATATATATATATATATAAGAAGGAGAAAAAGAAAATCCATGGGACAGGAACAGTAGGTACGTTTGTGCTCTTATGCACGCCCCTTATGGTCCTCTTAGGAATGGGGTGAGGTCAATATTAGAAAGTTTTTGGTTAAAGCTTTTGGGATTATGGGAAGAGACCACAGAGTCAGGTAAAGTATTCCATTGACCCCCATCTTCACCCATATTTTCAATAAATCACTAGAGATGTGTTATGTTCCTTCTTGCTTCAAACGCTCTACCATCATCCCAGTGCCGAAGAAGCCCACCATCAAGGAACTGAATGACTACAGACCAGTTGCTTTAACATCTGTAGTCATGAAAACCTTTGAAAGGCTAGTGCTTTCCTACTTGAAAACCATCACGGATCCGCTGTTAGACCCCTTGCAATTTGCATATCGAGCAAATAGATCAACAGATGATGCTGTTAATATGGCTCTGCACTACATCCTACAACATCTTGAGTCTCCAAAGACCTATGCAAGGGTCCTTTTTGTAGACTTTAGTTCAGCATTCAATACCATCATTCCAGACATTCTTCTAACTAAGCTAAACCAGCTACAGGTACCGGAACAGACTTGTAAGTGGATCACAAGCTTCCTAACAAACAGGAAGCAGCAGGTGAAGCTAAGCAAGATCACATCAAATACCTGTACAATTAGCACAGGGGGCCCCCCAAGGCTGTGTGCTCTCCCCACTTCTCTTCTCTCTGTATACCAATGACTGCATCTCCAATGATCCATCTGTTAAGCTACTGAAGTTCGCAGATGACACAACAGTGATTGGTCTCATTCGAGACAATGACGAATCCACATATAGACGAGAGGTCGAACGACTAGCCTTGTGGTGCAACCAAAACAATCTGGAACTGAACACACTCAAAACCGTAGAAATGGTGGTAGACTTTAGGAGAAACCCTTCCATACTTCCACCTCTCACAATACTTGACAACACAGTATCAACAGTAGAAACCTTCAAATTTCTGGGTTCTATCATATCGCAAGATCTCAAATGGACAGCTAACATCAAAAACATCATTAAAAAAGGACAACAAAGAATGTTCTTTTTGCGCCAACTCAGAAAGCTCAAACTGCCCAAGGAGCTGCTGATCCAGTTCTACAAAGGAATTATTGAGTCTGGCATTTGCACCTCTATAACTGTCTGGTTCGGTTCTGCAACCCAACAAGAAAGACACAGACCTCAGAGTTTAATTAGAACTGCAGAAAAAATAATTGCCACCAACCTGCCTTCCATTGAGGACCTGTATACTGCACGAATCAAAAAGAGGGCCGTGAAAATATTTACAGACCCCTCACATCCTGGACATAAACTGTTTCAACTCCTACCCTCAAAACGACGCTATAGAGCACTGCACACCAGAACAACTAGACACAAGAACAGTTTTTTCCCGAAGGGCATCACTCTGCTAAACAAATAATTCCATCAACACTGTCAAACTATTTACTGAATCTGCACTACTATTAATCGTCTCATAGTTCCCATCACCAATCTCTTTCCACTTATGACTGTATGACTATAACTTGTTGCTGGCAATCCTTATGATTTATATTGATATATTGACCATCAATTGTGTTGTAAATGTTGTACCTTGATGAACGTATCTTTTCTTTTACGTACACTGAGAGCATATGCACCAAGACAAATTCCTTGTGTGTCCAATCACACTTGGCCAATAAAATTCTATTCTATTCAAGCACTGATGATTCTGTTACAGAAGTCATATTTTCTGCAATCTAGATTAAAGCAGTTAACATTAAGTTTAAATCTATTGGTTGCTCTTGTATTATTGCAATTAAAGCTGAAGTAGTCTTTAACAGGAAGGACATTACAATAGATGATTCTATGAGTTAAACTTAGGTCTTGACGAAGGCGACAGAGTTCCAAGTTTTCTAAGCCTAGGATTTCAAGTCTGGTGGGATAAGATATTTTGTTGTTTTCAGAGGAATGAAGAACTCTTCTTGTAAAATATTTCTGGACACGTTCAATTGTATTGATGTCAGAAATAGAAATAGAAAATAGAAATAGAAATAGAAAAGTTCTAAGTTGCTTCTCTCCTTGTTTAGTTTCCACCCATTGCTTCTTGATCTACCCTCAGGTGCTTTGGAGAATAGTTTGACTCCCTCTTCTTTGTGGCAACCCCTGAGATATTGGAAGACTGCTATCATGTCTCCCCTAGTCCTTCTTTTCATTAAACTAGGCATACCGAGTTCCTGCAACCGTTCTTCATATGTTTTAGCCTCCAGTCCCCTAATCATCTTTGCTGCTCTTCTCTGCACTCTTTCTAGAGTCTCCACATCTTTTTTACATCGTAATGGGAGCTCACCCCATTACGCGGCACTAGGGGTTCAAACTGATGAAATGCCGACCTTTTGATCGAGAAGTTCAGCATCTTAGCCACTGAGCCTCTGCGTCCTCCCCTTAACATTAGCAAAGTATTAAAAAAGAATCCAGTGCCAATTCAGCATTGGCACTGAAAAAGTGACTTACGATCCTTTGTCACACGAACTTCGCAGCATCCCCACCAATGGTTCACCCTGGATTGGGTGAACCAGTAGCAGCAGCAGCGGGAGGCTCTGCCCACCCACTCGGACGTCTCTGCGTATGCGCAGAAGCTCCTACAAATGCACAGAAGCATCATACATGCGGCCACAAGCGAACCGGTAACAAACGAAATTGAAACCCACTACTGGTCCCCACAGTCATGTGGTCAAAATTTGGACACCCGGACATGCGTTCGTATTTATGACGGTTGTCACGTGATTCCCTTTTGTGACCTTCTGACAAGCAAAATCAACCAGATTCACTTAACAACTGCAGCGATTCACTTAACAACTGGGGCAAGAAAGGTCGTAAAATGGGGGAAATCTCACTTAACAACTGTTCTTACTTAGCAACAGAAAATTGGGGGCTATCTGGTGGCTCAGGCTGGTAAGACAGTCTGTTATAAACACAGCTGCTTGCAATTACTGCAGGTTCAAGTCCCACCAGGCCCAAGGTTGACTCAGCCTTCCATCCTTTATAAGGTAGGTAAAATGAGGACCCAGATTGTTGGGGGCAATAAGTGGACTTTGTATATAATATACAAATGGATGAAGACTATTGCTTAACATAGTGTAAGCCACCTTGAGTCTTCGGAGAAGGACGGGATATAAATGCAAATAAAAAAAAATGTAAACCAAGGACTAGCTGTGACCCAAAACAAAGTTGGCCTTTTGCTTATCGAAAGAACTAGACCTTGAATAGACTGAATTTAAGGAAGGCATAAAACTTTGTACCTTCAGAGAATCTGGTGTCACTTGAGCCCACGCAGACAGCTTTAATAATATCCCTGCTAATGCGAAAGTAAAATATTCAAGGTTTTTTTTTTCTTGCACAGACATCAGCGCCCGCCGAAGGTTTAATTATATAATTGAATATATTCCCATGTTAGATCACTGATGTTTGGTGCATGCAAAAGCGGGGAGAGGGAAGAGCGAGAAGGAAGGAGCATCACCTAGCAACCATTTCTAACAAATGGCAAGAGAGGGTATGGGGGGGGGGGGGAAATAAAGAGATTATATGCTACATCACTCCACCGAGTCAAAATTGATAGCAAATTGTGTTTGCCCTTTCATCTGGGGTGGAAAATCCATTGTGTGCAGGGAGAAAGTAAGTGGGGGGGAAAAAAAATATTCGGTTCAGAAAGGAATGTCTTTGTGAGCTTCCTTTTTTGTTTTTTGTTTTGTTTCTCCCCTTCCCCAAAGAGAATAGGAAAGAAGGAAAGAGACGGGCAGTTGCGGTCGGCAAAAATGACATCCTGCCCTCAAGGGAAGAGCAGGAAAGGAAAAATTGGAGGTAGTGTTAATTTAATAGCCTGTGGCATTCACTCAGGAACAGGAGAAAGGACCGGGGAAGGATGTTAATGGATGGGCCAGAAAGGACTGCAGCAAGCAGGTCAGAAAAGTCAAGATGGTGACCAAAGCCAGACAACTCGTACATAAAAAGGAGCAGGGCTTGGATGCCAGGCTTGCGGCCTTCACCTTGGTTTTAATTTTGACACGTACACGCCCAGCGGACAGCCAACTTAGCTTCCGACTCAGTCTGAAAGACCGTCTTCAAGATAATGAAAGGAGCATTTGCCCCTTTGGGTGAAGCCAAGGCTTAATAGCAGGAACTGTGAGAGGGATCTTGGAGTCTCAGTGGACAACCAGTTAAAAATGAGCCAACAGTGCACAGCTGCAGGCAAAAAAGCCAACGCAATCCTAAATTGCATTAACAGAGGGATACAATCAAGATCAAGGGAGGTGTCGTGTCCCACTCCTCTGCTGACGACCGGTTCAGGGAAATCCGAATCAGGTGTGCCTCTGCAGCTCTGCCAAAGTCCTAGCAAAGTTCTCAAGGCAGGCAGGAGACCAGAAAGTGATTTCAGCAAGATAAGGTAGATTTTGCCTGACTCAGAGAATGCCAGAAAGCAGATCCTTTATATAGGCCATGGGGTGTGGCTCCATGACTCAGCACTTATCCAGGCCTGCCCCTCCCTTCCTTCTGTTGACGCCGCTTATCAATTCTCCTGAAGCGAGGGTCACTCCAGTCTGCAGCTGTTGGCAATTGACCTTCCTCAGGCTCACATGCTCTGGGGGAGGGGGAGGGGTCTAGTTGCTCCGTTTGCCTGGGCATGGAGCCAGGGCTGGGGGCTGGAGGCGCTTCTTCTTCCTCAGCCTGTCTGGGCATGGAGCCAGGGCTGGGGCCGGGAGGCATGCTAGGACATTCCTCAGCATTTGGAAGCAGATAAGAAGGCCCCGGCTGCGGGGAAAGCGGACGAGGCACAACAGGAGGTACTAATACCAATCTATAAAGCCTTAGTAAGACCACACCTAAAATAATACTGCATCCAGTAGCGATAGCGGTGGGTGGTTCAGAGAACCGGTAGCAAAACTCCCTGGACCCCTTGCCCATGCCCAGCTGAGCCGTGTGATTGTCAGAGCCTTTTTTTTTTTTTTACTTTTAAAAGTATTTTTTCTACAACCACTTTGGCTGAATAGGTTGTATAAAAAATGTTTTTAAAAGGTAAAAAAAAGGCTCTGATGATCCCAGCTGAACTGCCTGATGGTCAGAAGATATTTTTTTTTTTACTTTTAAAAGCATTTTTTCTGCTTAGGACGAGACCATCTACTGCCGGCCTCTATCTCCCAGCGTCCGGTGTGTTCCCACAGAGAGGGACTCCTCAGGGTGCCGTCAGCCAAACAGTGTCGACTGGCGGCCCCCAGGGGGCGGGCCTTCTCTGTGGGGGCTCCTACCCTGTGGAACGAGCTTCCCCTCGGGCTTCGACAACTACCTGACCTTGGGACCTGTCGCCGCGAACTTAAAACCTATTTATTTCATATGGCTGGACTGGCCTGATTTTAAATTCTAAATTTTAAATTTTAATTGAATTTTGATGGGTTTTAAATTTCTGTACTTTTATGGGATGTAATGTTATTTTAAATTTTTTGGCAAATTTGAATCAGTTTTTTAAGGGCTGTTTTAATTATTGTGTATGTTTCTGTTTGTATTTTATTTGCCTGTTCACCGCCCTGAGTCCTTCGGGAGAAGGGCGGTATACAAATTAAAACATTATTATTATTATTATTATTATTATTATTATTATTATTATTATTATTATTATTATTATTATTATTATTAATAATAATAATAATAATAATAATAATAACCTTTTCGACTAAAGAGGTTGTAAAAAAATTGCTTTTAAAAGTTAAAAAAAAGAGATCACGCGCCACAGCTGATCACCCCCCTGCGCGCACTGTTCTACTTACCCCATGCCTCCTTTTGGCGTGCACTGAGCATGCACACCTCGCATTTGGTGCGCATGAACAGTCAGCGAACCAGTAATAAACCGGTTCAGATTTCACCACTGACTGGAACCCATTCAGAGTTGATATTCACCCAGTTCAGACCAGTTTGCCCAAACCGGTAGCAGAAATAGCGGTTGCCATTGCTACTTTTGTACACATTCTCTATTTTTCTTCCAAATTTAATATGAAGTGTGTCATTTGATGGCGCCAGTGGTGGAAGATGTAAAACCCCATGGACTTGGTTTAAACTCGTTTGCCCTCATTTTCCAATCTCATCAGGGGAAACACTTGTTTAGACTCAATTGGTTTGTTGTTGTTGTTAGTTGCGAAGTTGTGTCCGACCCTATGGACAACGTTCCTCCAGGCCTTCCTATCCTCTACCATCTTCTGGAGTCCATTTAAGCTCCCACCTACTGCTTCGGTGACTGGACAATTGAGCTGTCTATGGACAACCCCATGGACAGCTCAATTGGTTGAAATAGGTCAAAATGGAACCATAGTTTGATGTTTAAAAAACATGTACGGGTTGTCCTCGACTTACAACCACAAAATTTTGAGCTCAAAATTGCTGTTGCTAAGTGAGACATTTGTTAAGAGAGTTTGCCCCATTTTACGACCTTTCTTGCCACCGTTGTTAATTGAATCCCTGCAGTGTTTAAGTAAGTAACCCAGTTGTGAAGTGAATCTCGTTTCCTCGTTGACTTTGTTGGTCAAAAGTTCGCAAAAGGGGATCACGTGACCTTGAGACACAACAACAGTCATATATGTGAACCTATTGCCAAGCATCCGAATTTTGTTCATGTGAAAATGGGGATGTTGCAAGCGACGTAACGGTGAAAAATGATCACAAGTCACATTTTTCAGGGCTGTTGTAACTTTGCTTGGTCACTAAATGAACTGTTGTAAGTTGAGGACTACTTGTATTTGAAAATAACCCTGAAGGTAATACCACAGTGAGCTAAAATCAGGAAAAAAAGATGCTTTTAATCTTTGCTTTACTAGACCAAAGAAGAACAAGGAGAGAAAAGTCATGATCCTCCCACTTGGAATATTGCATCCAGTTTTTGTCGCCACGATGTAAAAAAGATGTTGAGACTCTAGAAAAAGTGCAGAGAAGAGCAATCAAGATGATTAGAGGACTGGGGGCTCAAACATATGAATAATGGTTGCAGGATCTGGGTATGTCCAGTTTAATGAAAAGAAGGACTAGGAGAGACATGATAGAAGTGTTTCGATATCTCAGGGGCTGCCCCAAAGAAGAGGGAGTCAAGCTATTCTCCAAAGCACCTGAGGGTAGAACAAGAAGCAATGGGTGAAAACTAATCAAGGAGAGATGCAACTTAGAACTAAGGAGAAATTTCCTGACAGTTAGAACAATGAATCAGTGGAACAACTTGCCTCCAGAAATTGTGAATGCTCCAACACTGGAAAATTTTAAGAAGATGTTGGATAACCATTTGTCTGAAGTGGTTTAGGATTTCAAGCCTAAGCAGAGGGTTGGACTAGAAGACCTCCAAGGTCCCTTCCAAATCTGTTATTCTATTCTATTCTTCCTTTTTCAGGCAACCTTAAATTACAGTTTTGGTATTGCGTACAAAAGCCAAGCCATTCCTAAGGAACCTCCTGCAGGTTGTCCAACTTACTTGAGGCTTTGGGTGTCCCCTGTCGAATGCAGAGCAGAGATAAGAAACACATCTGCTGAAACTCCCAATTTTTTGCATTAAAAGCCAGGATTTTCAATCTGCAAAAGGCAAATATTTGCCACATAAGCTGTAAGGTTAGAGTTTTATCGTGTCGTACATTTATAAAAGTGATTCTTCCCCTTCCCCGTCAAAATTATCTCCTCTCTACACCGCCCACATGTTGGTAATAATCAAATGCAGCAGACTGCTGTACCTTCATCGCTTTGCAAAGCGCCTGTTTATCACCAGTTTCCACTCCACCAAATAGTTTTGACCCGAGGTTATGATGTGGGCCTTGAGAGATGCAAGACAGGTTAAGTGGGAGACATGCAAACATATCATTACGGGCACCTCGGTTTGTTTTGAAGATACTCAAATCTTCCAGAAGGATTTTCAGCACATTCCCGTTCATTGGCACAGCACTGGGGCTGGGCTTCAGCTGCTCCTCCATTTGAGCTAACATCTTCAACTTACTTTGATCCAGCTCTGGGAAGATCAGCATCTTGTGTGAATGTGTTGTGGCCCGCCGGTGGCCAGGGGAACTGACAGCAGAGTCAGACAGTGAGGAGGTTGGGAGAGGAACTTGGGCCAGTCCTGGGGGCTGGGGAAAGCTCGGATGAGGGCTTTGCGTCAGAGGCAGAGAAGGAGGTATACAGCAGCGAGGCAGAGGAAGACCTGGAGCCCGTTCCTAGTGCGCGCATGCGCAGAGCTGCCAGAAGACACAAACAACTCAGAAAGCAGGGTCAACTCGGGAGTAAAAGCCACACCTTGGAGGCGATTGGCCCCTCCCATAGGAAATGCAAGAGGAGCAAAGAGGAAGTGAGATTTCGCAGGAAACAATTAGTTCATTCTGTGATTCTGAAAGACTCTGTTCCAAGTTTTGTCTTGTACTGCGGTTGGAAACTAGTTATGTGGCAGCTTGCCAAACGAGAGAAGGTGCGTTGAGAAATATTCCTTTGAAAAACTATTTGGACAAACTTTGCTGACTGTGAATGAACGTAATTCACAATCATGTAAATAAAAGAGGTTTTGCTGGGACCAATTCCTGCCTCCTTGTAGTGTCTTGCCCGCTCTCACCTCAGCCGGGGGTCTTCTTATCTGCTTCCGAACACTGAAGAATGTCCTAGTATGCCTCCCGGCCCCAGCCCTGGCTCCATGCCCAGACAGGCTGAAGAGGAAGAAATACCTCCAGCCTCCAGCTCTGGCTCCATGCCCAGGCAAACGGAGCAACTAGACCCCTCCCCCTCCTCCACAGCATGTGAGCCTGAGGGAGGTCAATTGCCAACAGCTGCAGACTGGAGTGACCCTCGCGTCAGAAGACTTGATAGGCGGAGGCAACAGAAGGAAGAGAGGGGCAAGCCTGGATAAGTGCTGAGTCATGGAGCCACACCCCATGGCCTATATAAAGGACCTGCTTTCTGGCATTCTCTGAGTCAGGCAAAGTCTAAACATATCTTGCTGAAGTCACTTTCTGATCTCCTGCCTGCCCTGAGGACTTTGCTAGGACTTTGGCAGAGCTGCAGAGGCACGCCTGATTCGGATTTCCCTGACCCGGCCGTCAGCGGAGGAGTGGGACACGACACTCCTGCTTGTTAAGGAAGCCTAGGTCAAAACAGTATGGAGCCAACACAATTTCTTTAGATGCCTGACTACTACTCTCTCTTCCCAGAAGTCTCTGATACAAAAGTATGAATTCCCTTCGTGGATGAAACCAAATTTCATCTCGTCCACCAGTGTGAAAAAAAGCCACAAAGGAATATGTTGAAACTAATCCTTTCTGTAGATGTTCTGACGTGTTTTTTTTTTGCTAATGGAGGAAAGTGAACCTTGTTTAAGAAACATAGTTCAAAGGAGAAGAGAACGTTTTTTACTTACTAACAAGATTAGAAAGTGGTGGCTTGGGTAAATGTGCTGTCGTGCTTTCCATTGCTTTTTAGAACATAGAATCATAAGGCTGGAAAGGACCTTGGAGGTCTTATAGTCCAACCCCCTGCTCAAGATGGGAGGTCTTATACCAGGGGTGTGAAACTCAAGGCCCAGGGGCCAGATCCAGCTCACGGGGAGCTTAGATTTTGGACTGGAAACCCGTGTCGTGGAGGGCAACATCTTCAGTGGCTTCCTCCCTCAGTTCTGATCATAAAAGCAACTATAGACATTTATAAAATAGGACTACTTCTAATTTTTATTGTTTTATTTTATTTTTATTTTTTTTATTTGCATTTATATCCCGCCCTTCTCCAAAGACTCAGGGCGGCTTACACTATGTCAAGCAATAGTCTTCATCCATTTGTATATTATATACAAAGTCAACTTAATTGCCCCCAACAATCTGGGTCCTCATTTTATCTACCTTATAAAGGATGGAAGGCTGAGTCAACCTTGGGCCTAGTGGGGCTTGAACCTTTTATTTGCTGTATTTATTATCTATCTTTTCCCTAGGAGCTCGAGGAGACTTAAGAGTATTCTCACCACATAGCACTCTGTGAAGAAGAATAAACTGAGAATGACTGAGTGGCTCAAAATCATCCAGGAAATCTCCATGTCTGAAGGCAGACATTTAACCTGGATTTCCCCAGACCTAATCCAAATTCTGCTTTGGAGGTTAGTTTGTTTTGGGTGGAGTCAGGGCAACTGATAGGGCCTGAGCATTTACCGGCTGGATGCCCTTCCTGATGCCTATACAGAGTTCACAGCAGATATTTTCGCTTGGCGCCCTGATAGAGAAACATTTGCCACTGCCTAAGATTGAACTCTCATCTTCCCAAGCGGGAGGCCAGCGTCTTCACCTCTAGGCCACCACACCACTCCATGCCCAAAACTAAACTTTAATTGAACTTTAAAAACTCAAGAGAGCCCAGCAGATTAGTCCAAATCACTCTGTCAATAGAAATACATATAAATGCTTTAAAAGAAAAATCCATAAAGCTGACCGGTGAAAAAAATAAATGGAATGAGAACTTGGAGGAACGGGTGGAAGAACTCTCAGTGGATTTAATCCAAAATATGCTGGAAGCTGCATTTGTGGAATAAGTGTGTTTTGGCAAGAGACACCTGGATGGGCCTTTCTTCTTTCTTTGTCTGTATGATTCCAGAGAGCAGAAATGGAATTACTTTCTGCTGGCAGGATATTCTGATTTTAAATGGTTCTGAAGTCGATTTGCTCAGTGCTATATCCCCTGTTAAAAATAGAACCATCAGTACCTAATGGTTTTCTTTCTTCTTTCAGATCTCCACCCGCTTCACACTGTCTCTTAGTTCACCGGCAGAACCAATAAACGGTGCTCCTTCCATTAGAATGAGCAAGAAGAATTCGTCTCTTAATTTGACTGTTGCTTGCAATTTTCGGAGTCACGGGAGGGGAGATTTTTATGGATAGAGATGTATCTTGCAACATGAGAAAGGAAGAGGTTACCCCTGAATAGGATGGGTTACGGCAGGCTAAATTAAAGCAGATATCATCTTTGCGATCAGAAGTGAAAAAGCCAAGACTTCGGCGTTTTAAACATTTCTGCAGGACTTTGAGTCAACTGTGTATCAGAAAGGTGTCCAATGATGTTTGATATTATCCATGTTTAGAGGCAGTTGAATTAAGAATTAAGGGCCGGGATAGCTCAGGCTGTTAGAAGCCTGTTATTAGAACACAGCAGCCTGCAATTACTGCAGGTTCAAGCCCGGCCCAAGGTTGACTCAGCCTTCCATCCTTTATAAGGTAGGTAAAATGAGGACCCAGATTGTTGGGGGGGCAATAAGTTGACTTTGTAAATATACAAATAGAATGAGACTATTGCCTTATACACTGTAAGCCGCCCTGAGTCTTCGGAGAAGGGCGGGATATAAATGTAAACAACAAAAAAAAAAGAATGCTGCCTAAGCAGGCACCCTAATTATTTAAGTGTCTTGTCATTCCTGCCTGTGGTATATTGCATTAACACCTTTATCTTGGAGGGGGCTTATAGTTTAATATCAAATGCGGCTGGCGACCCCCAGGGGGAGGGCCTTCTCTGTGAGGGCTCCAACCCTCTGGAACAAACTACCATCAGGCATGCGCCAACTCCCCGATCTCCGGACTTTTCGACGCGAGCTGAAAACATGGCTTCTTTCATCGAGCAGGACTGGCCTGATAGTTTTAATTGGGAGTTTTAATTGGGAGTTTTAGATGGGTTTTATAGTGTCAGCCAAATTTAAATATTTTATTTTATCTTATTTTAATGTTTGTAGAAATGGTTTTAATATGGCCCTGAGTCCTTCGGGAGAAGGGCGGTATAGAAATATGATTAATAAATAAATCCCACCTTCCTCGCTTTTCATCCTATTCCCTCCCTCCCTCCCTCCCTTTTAACTATCATGTTTTGTATTTTATCTTTTAGAATAGAATTTTTTTTTAAATTTATTGGCCAAGTGTGATTGGACACACAAGGAATTTGCATAGGCACCAAAGACAAATTCCTTGTGTGTCCAATCACATGGTCAATAAAGAATTCTATCTGTCTATCTATCTATAAAAAGAAAAATATTTACATTTATCAAGAATCATAAGATACAACACTTAGTGATAGCCATAGGTTACTAATAAGCAACCAAATCATACCAGGAAACAAATAAAACAATATAAATTGTAAAGGTACAAGCAACAAAATTGTAGTCCTAAGTGGGAGGAGCAGTTGTGACCTAGGCTTACTGAGTCATTAAGACACACAAGTAGTCCCAAACACCTCTTTTATTGCAACACCTGTGAATTACTTTCATTCACAGCTGAGTCCCAATTAGTTGCAAAAAGTCCTTTGGGAGAAGTCCTTCGGGATGATCACCAATCCTTATCTCCCTTGACAAGCTGACAAAGACCAACTTGGCAAAGCCACGCGGAGTCAAGAATCAAACAGAGATGCCGACTGGGAACAGAATTAACAATGTTGCTTTTCTGCAAATGCCCCACATGCCTTTGCTCCTCTTTTAAGCCTTATGGGAGGAGCCAATCATCTCCAGGCCTTACTCCCAAGTCATCCCTTTTGTTTTAACTGTTCTTGCCTTCTGGCAGCTCTGCACATGTGCGCACTAGGAACAGGCTCCTCCTGTTCCTCTGCCTCTCTGCTGTCCAACTCTGGAGGCTCCCGAGTCCGTGCATAACTCCCAGATGGCCCTGGCCCCATTTCTACCTCCAATGCAGAGCCCTCATCTGGGCCTTCCCCCGATTCCAGGACTGGCCCATTGTATTCCCCAGCCTCCTCACTGTCCGACTCCACTGCCAGCTCCACAGGCTGCTGGTGGACCACAACAGGAGATTGTTAATAGGAAGGATGAGAAGAATAATAGTAGTAATACAGTCTTAGTAAATAGTTTGACAGTGTTGTGGGAACTAATTGTTTAGCAGAGTGATGGTATGTGGCAAAAACTGTCCTTGTGTTCTGGTCTGCAGTGCTCTATAGTGTCATTTTGAGGGTAGGAGTTGAAATAGTTTATGCTCAGGATGTGAGGGGTCTGTAGATATTTTCACAGCCCTCTTTTTGACTTCCATTGAGGATCTCAATGGAAGGCAGATCCTCAATGGAAGGCAGGTTGGTAGTAATTGTTTTTCTACAGTTCTAATGATCCTCTGAAGTCTGTGTCTGTCTTGCTAGGTTGCAGAACCAAACCAGACAATTATAGAGGTGCAGATGACAGACTCAATAATTCCTCTGTAGAACTGAATCGGCAGCTCTTTGGGCAGTTTGAGCTTTCTGAGTTGGCGCAGAAAGAACATTCCTTGTTGTGCTTTTTTTGATGACGTTTTTGATGTTAGGTGTCCATTTTAGGTCTTGAGATATGATAGAACCTAGAAACTTGAAGGTCTCTTACTGTTGATACTGTGTTGTTTAGTATTGTAAGAGGTGGTAGTATAGGAGGGTTTCTCCTAAAATCTACCACCATTTCTATGGTTTTGAATGTGTTTAGTTCAAGACTGTTCTTTTTAATTTATTTTATAGCTAGGACCAGCACTGATATGTGCCCTAAGTTGGGTAATGAAACATCTGCAAGAAAACAACCAAGTGCAAAGAGCACCAAAATTGCTTCCTTGGTTTGCATTGCTAATTCAGATGACTACGTAATCCAAGCCCAGTCTATTTACATTCATTGCGATCCAAGCATGTGGGGCACTTGTCCCATTCCTGATACATCCATTTATTTATTTATTAAAAAAAAGATTACAAATATATATTTTAAACATCACAAAGTCATAACCACGTCTAACTTTTTGAACACCCCAACGCACTTTTCTAAGGGAAGCCGTAGCCACAAGTACAGTCAAAGGAGATAGTCAGTCTTGCTGGGAAATTAACCTAAAAGGCAAAAAGCCCCAGTATATTACGTGGCTCATTCTTTGTCATAAACATAAATCAATTTCTGGTCCTTTAGTCGCCCTACACAAAATAGTAAGAAAAGCAAACAAAAAACCCCAGAGATGTCAGAACGTACAGTTTTCCATTTTTTGCTTCAGCCATTCAAAATCTGTTGTGTCAGCAGAATTTTCCTAAGACAGTTCCATGCTCCAGTTCTTAAAATTATTCTCTGGCTTTGTGGGTGTGTGTGGGCATGTATGGGTGTATGTGCACTTTTGTTTCATTGTGTGTGTCACTTCTCTTCTTGGCTTTAAAAGGGATCTGCGATTTTGCTTTTACTGCCAGAGGCAGATGCTTCTCTATTTGTGTGTCTGATACACACACATACACACACACACACACACACACACACACACACACACACACACTGAATGAAGAATTGGGATGTGAAATTTGGAGCATCATCTGTACAAAACTTCCCTATCCCATAAGGTAGAGTAACAAGTCTATTGTGGTGCCTACTAAGCAGAATTTATGTTGTTTTCTTTAGCAACAAGAATTTATTTATTTTATTTATTTATTTATTTATTTATTTATTTTGTCACAACAATATATATAAGTATTATACAGAAAAGATTATATAGTGTATAAACATATATATGAGTAAATAATAGGAGGAATAAGCAGATCTATTTATATATATATATAGAAGAAGAAGAAAAAAAAACAATAGGACAGGAACGGTAGACATATTTGTGCTCTTATGCACGCCCCTTATGGTCCTCTTAGGAATGGGGTGAGGTCAATATTAGAAAGTTTTTGGTTAAAGCTTTTGGGATTATGGGAAGAGACCACAGAGTCAGGTAAAGTGTTCCAAGCACTGATGATTCTGTTACAGAAGTCGTATTTTCTGCAATCTAGATTAAAGCGGTTAACATTAAGTTTAAATTTATTGGTTGCTCTTGTATTATTGCAATTAAAGCTGAAGTAGATTGAATAAACCAATTGAATAAACCAATCTGACTTCTTCCATGATTTCACCTTCTAATTTTTTATTATTATTATTATTATTATTATTATTATTATTATTATTATTGACAACTTGACATGGGCATGGCTTAAGATGGGAACCGTCAAGAAAGAAACGGAAGGTTTAATACTCCCTGCTCAAGAACAAGCTCTACAAACAAATGCCATGAATGCAAAGATACAAAAATCCACCAACAATCCAAACTGCTGACTTTGCAACAACAAAGTTGAAACTGTTTCACATTTAATATGTGAATGCAGCAAAATTGTATAAACTGATTACAAAGCTAGACACGACCGAGTTGCTAAATTAATCCATTGGTCATTATGTAAAAAATATGACTTGCCTGTATCCAAAAAGTCATGGGAACATAAAGTGGAAAAAGTTATAGAAAATGAGAAGGTGAAGATCTTTAGAATAGAGACAGGCATCACTTGGAACACAACACACCAGATATCACAGTTGTGGAAAACCAAAACGTACAATTTATTGACATTGCAGTACCACGAGATGCCAGAGTCGAAGAAAAAGAACTGGAAAAAATCATGAAAAATTGCAACCTGGCCATCGAAACTACACGGCTATGGATGAAACATGTAACAGTGATATCCATTGTCAATGGGGCACTTGGTACCATGTCCAAGAATTTTATAACATACATCGACAAATTGCAACTTCCTGCAATAACACCAATGGAACTGCAAAAAACTGCACTACTTGGAACATCATACATCTTAAGAAGGTACTTGGTTGATACCTAGGATGCTGGCAGCAACCCGTATCAACCATTAGCACCAGTCAATGCTATTTGTGATGTATTTTTTGAATGTTCACTTGACTGAGTTTCATTTTTAATGAATAAAGTAAATAATAATAATATTTGAAGTGGGCAAGAAACTTAACAAAAACCAAAAGAGGAGGCCCCTGTGATAACTCCATCTGAACAACATGAACTTCAGGAAGTGTTAGGCCAGCCATCTCTTTCACGGACATTACATTGTTAGAGAACTATATTGCAGGTAACTCTCAGCTTATGACCTCAAATGGGCCCAGAATTTATGTTACAAAGTGAGACATTTGTTAAGTGAGCTTTGTTGCATTCCACAACTTTTCTTGCCACCGTTGTTAAGGGAATCATGGCAATTGTTAAGTTAGTCACACTTTTGTTAAGTGAATCTGGCTTCTCCATTGACTTTGCTTGTCAGAAGGTTGCAAAAGGGAATCACACAACCCCGGGCCGTGGCAACCGTCATAAATATGAGCCAGTTGCCAAGCATCTGAATTTTGATCACGTGACTATGGGGATGCGGCAATGATCTTAAGGGTGAAAGATGGCCAAAAGTCAGTTTTTCAGTGCCGTTGTAACTTTGAATAGTCACTAAATGAACTGTTGTAAGTCAAGGACTACCTGTAATTTGACTTCATGTTTACAAAGATTCTCAGTCACCCACATCATGGTTGTCCCAAAGGTGGTTTTCTGAAAGGCAACTGGACTTGCCTGGTTAGAAACTAAGAAAATCCAGGTGGTTTTGGGGAAAGCACTTTTGGGATATCTTGACTTTAAAGGTAAAAGTAAAGGTTCCCCTCACACATATGTGCTAGTCGTTGCCGACTCTAGGGGGCGGTGCTCATCGCCATTTCAAAGCCAAAGAGCCAGCGCTGTCCGAAGACGTCTCCGTGGTCATGTGGCCGGCATGACTAAACACCAAAGGCACACAGAACACTGTTACTTTCCCACCAAAGGTGGTCCCTATTTTTCTACTTGCATTTTTTATGTGCCTTCGAACTGCTAGATTGGCAGAAGCTGGGACAAGTAACAGGAGCTCACCCCGTTATGTGGCACTAAGGAGTCAAGTCACTGAACTGCTGACCTTTTTTTTTTTTATAAAAAGTTTTATTTTTACAATCATATCCAACAACTCATCCAATGTACAGTCATATACAATTAGTCGGGCTTGCCCAGTCACCACCCCCTCCTTTTAACTCTCTTCCCTCTTCTACCTTCTTCTACTTTCCAGACCTTCCTCCCCTTCTCTTATCTACATCCTCTCCTCCCTCCACCCTACACCTTCCTTCTCCCTCTTCTACCCCTCTTCCTTCCTCTTCTCCCTCTTCTACCCCTCTTCTCCTCTTTCCTACCTCCTACTCTCTCCTCTTTTCTCCCTCCCCACCATTCTAAAATGGTAGCTGGGCAGACCCGACCCTACATTAATTATATTTATACATCTTCAATAATCCTTGTACATTAACCATCCTCTACCCTCAACCCCCCAAATTCCTCTCCCCCTTACCCCCCACCCCCCACCCCCGACTTCCCAGAACAAAATGCAGGGTATCAAAACTAACAATCATAATCCAAAATAAATCCTAAATTATAATCTCTAGTCACTCCACACATAATATGAACTGCTGACCTTTTGATCAACAAGTTCAGTTTCTTAGCCGCTGAGCCACCGTGTTCCTAAAATAAATCTTGAAATAAATAAATAAAATAAATCTTCCAACTTTGTAAGAACCAACTCACTGGAGAATATTGATTCTCAGATGCAGCTCGAAGAAAGAAATACAGGTCATCTTTGACTTACAACAGTTCATTTAGTGACCGTTCAAGGTTACAAAATCACTGAAAAAGTTGGTAAAATGGGGTGAATCTCACTTAACAAATGTTTCACTTTTAGCAACAGGAATTTTGGTTTCAACTGTGATCATAAGTTGAGGACTACCTTTAGTTGAGACATAAGTCTATTTTTTTTTTTTTTAAAAAAGAAAAGTTATAAGAGAGGAAAGAGCTATTTACCTTATGTCCGGTATTGTCAACAAATCCACAGCAGCCTCCAAAATTCTTTTGGAAATTGCATCCTGGTTGAGGGAGTCTGTAAAATGCAAGGAGATAAAACAACAGTGGACAGCTGCCCGGATAAGTTCTGAAATTATTATGTCTCCATTAATTGCATTCTCCTAAGTGGTTTGCTTCAACTGACATTATACAGCCAATTGATCTGAGAGCTTCTCCAAAGCCATTAGATGCATTTTGATGGTGCTGCAGGTTATTTACTAACATTTTAACTGCTCGGGGTGAAGACTTCATCAACACAAGAAGCCATGAGCAAAGCGCTGCTTGCTGCTTTTATTAATTTGTACTTTGGAACCAAGAAATAAACTGAGATTATTGTAGTTCAGTACATGTATTTCCTCAACTGTTTCTAATGCAGTTCTTTAATCAATTAATTTGAAGGGGGAAAAAAGTCCACAGCAAAATCTGTCTATTACAGAAAATGGCTTTCATGCTATGCACACATGGCACAACAAGCTTTGCAAAATTCCAAATGTTGCAAGACGCTTGCATGGAAACATTGATTTCAATAATCACCTTCCAGTTAACCAGAACAAAATAAATCTAAGACATGAAAAATGACCAATTTATCCAGCTATGGTTTGGCCAAGGAGCCAAGAGTTCGGACCCCCGCGAAGAATGTGGAAAAAGTTTTGAACCAACTGGTTAATTTTTGGCTGCTTTATTTAGATTCCATTTTAAAGATGCAACAGTTGTGTTCAGGTTGTATATACATGCATATTCTATATATAAACATACGTACATATTTGCAAAATCCTGATGGTGCAAAAAAATAAATAAAAAGAATCAAAATGTAGCACCAGCAATTACAGTAATGGCAAAAGCTAAGACCAGTCCGGAAATATTTACAAATGCAGCCAGGAATCAGAGGTGGGTTTCAGCAGCTTCTGACCAGTTCTGGAGAACCGGTAGCGGAAATTTTGAGTAGTTCGGAAAACCGGTAGTAAAAATTCTGACTGGCCTCCTGAATCCCATCTGATAGGGAGGAAATGGAGATTTTGCAGTAACTTTCCTCTGGAGTGAGGTGGGAATGGAGATTTTACAGTATCCTTCCCCTGCCACACCCACCAAGCCATGCCCACCAAGCCAAGCCAAGCCCACCAAGCCACACCCACAGAACCGGTAGTAAAAATTCTGACTGGCCCCACCTTCATCTATTCTCTACCTCCCGAGTCCCAGCTGATCAGGAGGAAATGGGGATTTTGCGGTAACCTTCCCCTGGATTGGGGGGGGAATGAAGATTTTACAGTATCCTTCCCCTGCCACACCCACCAAGCCATGCCCACCAAGCCAAGCCAAGCCCACCAAGCCACACCCACAGAACCGGTAGTAAAAATTCTGACTGGCCCCGCCCCCATCTATTCTCTACCTCCCGAGTCCCAGCTGATCAGGAGGAAATGGGGATTTTGCAGTAACCTTCCCCTGGATTAGGGAGGGAACGAAGATTTTACAGTATCCTTCCCCTGCCATTCCCACAAAGCCATGCCCACCAAGCCACACCACGCCCACCAAGCCACGCCCACCAAGCCATGCCACGCCCACCAAGCCACGCCCACAGAACCCGTAGTAAAAAAATTTGAAACCCACCACTGCCAGGAACATATATGGAAAACATCTGGCAATCTGTTCCACAAACAGAATAATGTTCAGGATGGAACAAAGTGAGGGTACAAGGCAGACAGCTTGGTCTCCCTTGGTGTCTTAAGCCAATTTACATTAAACATCAAGCACCGCCCCCTAGAGTCGGGAACGACTAGCACATACCGATATGTGCAAGGGGAACCTTTACCTTTAGACAATTCTAGAACATTCTTTCCAATCTTTCAAAGGGGCTCCTACCCTATGGAACGAGCTTCCCCCTGGACTCTGACAAATACCTGACCTTAGGACCTTCCGCCGCGAACTTAAAACCTACTTATTTCGTCTTGCTGGACTCGCTTAAATTAAATTTTAAATTATCAGATTGATTTTATGGGTTTTAAATTTTTTGTAAATTTTAGAGGGTAATATTTTATCTATAAGTAGCCATATCAAATAGGTTTTTTAAGGGTTGTTTTTAGTTTTGTATTGTTGTTTTCTTTCTGTATTTTATTCCTAGCTGTACACCGCCCTGAGTCCTTCGGGAGAAGGGCGGTCGATAAATAAAAATATTCTATTCTATTCTATTCTATTCTATTCAAACCACCATCTGAAACAACCACCTTGTGATCAACTCTTCTAGCGTAGACATTTGTCTCCCGACGGAGCGGCCTTCTAACTCAGAAGGGGTTTACATATTTCTGCTTCATCGGCAGACAATCATTGTCGATAGAAGCCAGGCCACGAAGAGATTTTAGAGAACCTGATGCGTTAGCAAACATTTCAATTTATTTATTTATTTTTTTGGTCCAATTCTGAGCCTCTTTGAACTCTTCCATCCTAAAACTAAGCGAATGAAGTAAAAATGTGAGACACCTACAGGCGCGTATTTTGTCGGTGAAGTTCAGGAAGCGGGAAGACTACAACCCAGAGAAGAGGGAGAAGAAAAAAGCAGAAGAATCCAGGAAGAAGGGGGGGAAAAATAATAATAATCAGTCAATAGGGAGAGAAAGCTTTGGAGGATTACTTTTAAAAGGAATGTCCATCAACGACACAAACCCTAAGCGGGCATTGATGGGTTTGGCTGTAATGTGTGCAGCCACCACCTCTGCTAGGCCAGGCGAATGTGTCATGTCCTTTTAACATCACCAGCCTCTGGCCGAATTTCGACCCTGTAAAAAACATCCTTCCTAATAGGATCATCCATAAGAACTAGCAAAGGGGGTGGGGGGTGGGTGGGCTGGGAGGCACAAGGGGTGGGGGTTGCAGGAGAGAGGCAACGTTGCTCTTAAAAACCCAGAAGGAGTTGAGGGAAAATATTTATCTGGGCTCTTCCATTTGTTTTAATTCTGGATTCTCTCTCTCTCTTTGCATTTGTGGTGTGTGTGCGAGGAGGGAGGAAGTACACACAGAAGTACAGAGTTGTGGGGGGGGAGGGAGAGGCTTGTTGTTTGACTTCAGTTTGCCATTAATCTTCTTTTGTGCTTCAGAAAACAGAATGACAGCTGAAAGGGTCCTTGGAGGTCTGCTAGTCCACCTCCTTGCTCAAGCAGGAGACTCTATATCATTCCAGACAAATGGCTGCTCAATTTCTTCTTTAAAACCTCTGGTGATGGAGCCCCCAGAACTTTTGGAGGCAACCCCGTTCCACTGATTAATTGTTCTCACTGAGGAGAAATTTCTCCTCAGTTCTAGGTTGGGTGTCTCTTTAATGATCTTCCACCCATTACTTTTTGACTTTATTCAGGTACATTAGAGAACAGGTGGTTGTAGAACAAGTTACTACATTTCTCAACTTTCCTCCGTCCTAAACACACACACACACACACACACACACAGAGAGAGAGAGAGAGAGAGAGAGAGAGAGAGAGAGACAGACAGACAGACAGACAGACAGACAGACAGATAAGAGACAGAGACAGAGAGAGGAAGAGAGGCAGAGAAAGAGACAGAGAGATAGGCAGAGAACGAGACAGAGAGAGAGGCAGAGAGAAAGAGACAGAGAGAGAGGCAGAGAGAGAGAGGCAGAGAGAGACACACAGAGACAGAGAGAGACAGAGAGATAGGCAGAGAACGAGACAGAGAGAGAGGCAGAGAGAAAGAGACAGAGAGAGAGGCAGAGAGAGAGAGGCAGAGAGGCAGAGAAAGAGACAGAGATAGGCAGAGAACGAGACAGAGAGAGAGGCAGAGAGGCAGAGAACGAGACAGAGAGAGAGGCAGAGAGGCAGAGAGGCAGAGAAAGAGACAGAGAGAGAGGCAGAGAAAGAGAGAGAGAGAGGCAGAGAGAGAGAGGCAGAGAGGCAGAGAAAGAGACAGAGATAGGCAGAGAACGAGACAGAGAGAGAGGCAGAGAGAGAGAGGCAGAGAGGCAGAGAACGAGACAGAGAGAGAGGCAGAGAGGCAGAGAGGCAGAGAAAGAGACAGAGAGAGAGGCAGAGAGAGAGAGGCAGAGAGGCAGAGAAAGAGACAGAGAGAGAGGCAGAGAGAGAGAGGCAGAGAGGTAGAGAATGAGACAGAGAGAGAGGCAGAGAGACAGAGAAAGAGACAGAGAGAGAGGCAGAGAGAGAGAGGCAGAGAGAGACACACAGAGACAGAGAGAGACAGAGAGAGAGGCAGAGAACAAGACAGGGAGAGAGGCAGAGAGGCAGAGAGACAGAGAAAGAGACAGAGAGAGAGGCAGAGAGAGAGAGGCAGAGAGGCAGAGAACGAGACAGAGAGAGAGGCAGAGAGAGAGAGGCAGAGAGGCAGAGAATGAGACAGAGAGAGAGGCAGAGAGACAGAGAAAGAGACAGAGAGAGAGGCAGAGAGAGAGAGGCAGAGAGAGACACACAGAGACAGAGAGAGACAGAGAGAGAGGCAGAGAACAAGACAGGGAGAGAGGCAGAGAGACAGAAGACAGAGAGAAAGAGACAGAGACAGAAAGAGACAGAGACAGAGACAGGGAGAGAGGCAGAGAGACAGAGAGAGAAAGAGACGGAGACAGAGACAGAGACAGGGCGAGAGACAAGACAGAGAGAGGCAGAGAGACAGAGACAGAGAGAGAAAGAGACAGAGACAGGGAGAGAGGCAGAGAGAGAGAGGCAGAGAGACAGAGAGAGAAAGAGACAGAGACAGAGACAGGGAGAGAGGCAGAAAGAGAGAGGCAGAGAGACAGAGAGAGAAAGAGACGGAGACAGAGACAGGGAGAGAGACAAGAGAGAGAGAGGCAGAGAGACAGAGACAGAGAGAGAAAGAGACAGAGACAGGGAGAGAGGCAGAGAGAGAGAGGCAGAGAGACGGAGAGAGAAAGAGACAGAGACAGGGAGAGAGGCAGAGAGAGAGAGGCAGAGAGACAGAGAGAGAAAGAGACAGAGACAGAGACAGGGAGAGAGGCAGAAAGAGAGAGAGGCAGAGGCAGAGAGAAGGGGCAGAGAGAGACAGAGAGACAGAGACACACACAGAGATAGACACAGACATAGACAGAGAGACAGAGAAGGAGAGAGAGAGAGAGAGAGAAAGAGAGACAGAGACAGACACACACAAACACACACACACACACACAGAGAGAGAGAGAGAGAGAGAGAGATTCCTGATTTGCATATTGATAGCTATAGAACCTATTAATAGATTCCCAAGTTAAGAACAAGTGATTCCAAACATACGAAGCAGAACTGAAGAAAAAAATCAAAATGGCAACAGAAAAGGTATAACAGGCAACACTGAGAACTTTAAAGTACGGTTCTGCATATTTAACTCCTGAGCGGTTTTTTCTCTCCCTTTATGTTTTGGATGGACACACCAGGTTGTAAAGCTATTCTTAGAGAAGGAACTGAGCACATGGTGAAAGTATGTGCTGTCTAGAGGGGATCCACTAAGAACATAAGAACAGAGCTGTTATTTTTATTTTTTATTTTTGCACCAAGGAGCTCATTTGCGATCTTGAGATACCCACAGCCATCAATCGATGCTCAATGGGTAGAGGCAACAGAAGTAGTAACCCATGGAGAATTTTTTTTTCCTCCTTATCAATGTGATATCTATGTTGTAGACATCTTCAGATTTGCACAAACTACATAAATGTGTAGTTTATCCGATGGTGGGCCTACAAAGTTCTACAAATTTGAAATTCTTCATGAAATGAAATTCTGCACACTTTGATAGTTATCCCTCTTTGAAGTGGTCGGAGGTTTTTAGGAAGAAAACTTCAAGAGCACCAGCCTTATGTTAATTAGGGCCGGGCACAAATATTATCCTGCAATTTGTTTTAATAGAAGTGCTCGCTTTAACTTCATTCAGTTTGCTGAAGGAAAAAAATTGCTTTTTAATTTTCTTGCAAAGGAGGAAATTTCCTCTAATGTCTCACGGGAAAGATATATGAGATGTCTTGCCATAAAACTCCAGTATTATGATTCCTGAGGTTATGTTCTTGTTTCTATATAAATGTAGGTATGTAAGGGATGAGGCAGCTCAGTGGCTAAGACTTGTCGATCAGAAAGGTCGGCAGTTCGACGGTTCGAATCCCTAGTGCCACGTAAGGGAGTGAGCTCCCGTGACCTGTCCCAGCTTCTGCCAACCTAGCAGTTTGAAAGCACGTAAAAAATACAAATAGAAAAATAGGGAGCACCTTTGGTGGGAAGGTAACAGCGTTCCATGCACCTTTGGCGTTGAGTCATGGCGGCCACATGACTGTGGAAACATCTTTGGACAGCGCTGACTCTTCGGCTTAGTAAGGGAGATGAGCACCGCCCCCTAAAGTCGAGAACGACTAGCACATATGTGCGAGGGGAACCTTTACCTTTACCTTAATGTTAAGGAAGTAACATCAAGTATCTTAGAATTAAGGAGAAATTTCTTAATTTCTTCATTTCAGATAAAGCGCTGAATTGGGCCCCTAAAGAACAATTCCCCAAAAAAGTGGGTGGAGACACGATTTGAAAAAAAGTGAAAAGGGTCAAGACTAATGCTCCCAGTGACTTAATTCATTTTAATTTTAAATAAAGTTAAGATTTAATTAAATGCAGTTGTGTTTACTCCCAATTGATTAAATTGGATTAATTAAACGTAATCGTATTTACTCCCTATGGATTTAATAGGTTTTTTTTAAAACCTATTTTGTCGCATTAAATAATACCACCGAGCAGCACGTTTTAAAGGAGGTGTGGGGGGGGTCTGTCTTGAAGGAATGGGAGGAAAGGGTTTGTAGCTTCTTCTCTTTTTTTGCCCCAGCTGACTAATGCAGTGGGCGTCCACAGGCTCTTGCTGCCATCACCAACATGACAAGGGCAATCCTTTTGTCGTGTCCCACTCCTCCGCTGACGGCCGGGTCAGGGAAATCCGAATCAGGCGTGCCTCTGCAGCTCTGCCCAAAGTCCTAGCAAAGTCCTCAGAGCAGGCAGGAGACCAGTAAGTGACTTCAGCAAGATAAGTTCGACTTTTGCCTGACTCAGAGACTGCCAGAAAGTAGCTCCTTTATATAGGCCATGGGGTGTGGCTCCATGACTCAGCACTTATCCAGGCCTGCCCCTCCCTTCCTTCTGTTGCCTCCGCCTATCAATTCTCCTGAAGCGAGGGTCACTCCAGTCTGCAGCTGTTGGTAATTGACCTTCCTCAGGCTCACATGCTGTGGGGGAGGGGGAGGGGTCTAGTTGCTCCGTTTGCCTGGGCATGGAGCCAGAGCTGGGGGCTGGAGATATTTCCTCCTCTTCAGCCTGTCTGGGCATGGAGCCAGGGCTGGGGCCAGGAGGCATACTAGAACATTCCTCCGTGTTCGGAAGCAGATAAGCAGGCCCCGGCTGTGGTGAGATTGGGCGAGACACAACACCTTTGGACTTAGGTGCAACGTTGTAATTTGCGCACAAAAGGGGCAGGGTTTGTCGGCAGGGTCTGCCATGATTGATTGATCCATTTGGCCTATCGCATTGTTGGAAGAAATGTCCATCTGGGTTCAGTTCAGTGGTTCTATCCGGTTCAGGTGAACCGGTAGCAGCGGCTGCGGGTGGCTCTGCCCACCCTCCCAGATATAATCCTGTGCCATTTATCCACATTTTTGATGGTCTGCACATGCGCGGAAGGCCCTGCTCAGATATGCGAACTGGTAGTGAAGGTAAATGAATACGACTCCTGGTTCAGTTCCAAATGGGAGAAAGACACTGGAAACATGGAGGCTATTTGGAAAGATGGTTTAATGGTGGACAGGACTACATGGTTTGAGGTCCTGGGCAAAAAGAGCACATGAGTGAGAGAGGGAGAGAGATTTATACCCTCTCTTGGGCCCTGCCTTGGCGCTTTCTGTTCCTGTGTTAAAAAATGTACTCTGATTGGTTGTCAGACTCCCATGGGGCCATGCAGGGGTAACTTTGTAGGTTGTCTTGGGTCCCCGCCCTAGTTGAATCTTACTGGATGATGATGTAATGAAGGGGCTTTGGGCAATTCCTATTATGGCTTAATGGCTTTGTCCTGGTTTGGATCTTGAGTGAGGGTTAATCCAATCATGTCCTGAGGGCCATGTCTTTTGTGTTGTAGATAAGCTGGCCCAGCCTTTGTCTTGTAGATAGGTTGGCACCAAAATATCTGCTGGAGGGGGCAGGGAGCTGAGGCTCTGAGTTTGTTTTTAGAAACATGTTTCTCCTTTAGGGAAAATATAATACTCTGCCTTTTTAATATCTCCTAGAATATTTCATGTTCCTAGGAGAGGGGTGGGTGCTAACTTCCTACTCCATAGTTAAGGGATATCCATTGTGCAGGAGGATCAATCCTCAATCAACCCATGGAACAGAAGTTGCCTTCGGAAGTTGTGGGAGCTTCATCACTGGAGGCTTTCAAGAAGAGATTGGACTGCCATCTGTCAGAAATGGTATAGGATCTCCTGCTTAAGTGTAGGGTTGGACTAGATGGCCTACAAGGTCTCTTCCAACTCTATTAATCTGTAAGATCTGTAAGGATGGTGGTGCCAACAGAAATCAACATTATGGCCATAATCTTAGAGCCACTATCTTTGCTTTTTTTAACCCTTCCAGTTGCCTCTGTTCCCATCCCTATCTTACAAAGAACCACAAAGGGTTCCTGACACTTCTTCCATTTAGAAGATGTCCCATGGGTCATCTTCAATAGTGCAATCCAGCAATAAATACATACATGCATACATACATTCATACATACATATATACATACATACTTACATACATTTAATATTTATTTAAATAATAGTGTTTCCTTCTGGTATATACTCCTACATTACATTTAATAAAAAGAAGCAACTTTTGCTATTTCTTTCCAAGGAGAAGAAAACTGTGGATGGGTGGATGGATGGATGGATGAATGGATGGATGGATGGATGGATAGATAGATAGATGATAAATACACACAAGGAATTTTTCTTTTTTTCGGACAGCGCTGGCTCTTCGGCTTTGAAACGGAGATTAGCATTGCCCCCTAGAGTCAGGAACAACTAGCACATATGCGCGAGGGGAACTTTTACCTTTACCTTAATGCTATAGTAGCAGAAGAAAAGATTGCAGGCTGAGAAACACAAATGAAAAGATAAAAGTGGAGTTTACTCTTCCATTTATAAGTGTTCTTGCCATGCTACCTCAGTTTGAGCAACTTTGAAACTTTTGAGAAGAAAAAGACCACCAAAACAAACACAACTAATACGTTGGGCTACTTCTCAAATTGTACTATGTTCTTTTGCAAACAGACAAACAGACAGACAGACAGACAAATCATTTCCCTTCTCGTGTGTCTACATACAACCAATTCATTTTAAAGAGAGTCAAAGATCTAAATATATATTAATTAAAACTCTGGAGGCTGCCAGCACAGAGATACAATTATCCCAAACTGATGCTATTACAGGCTCTGGTAGCTTCATTTAAATTCCTGAATAAAGCATGAAATATATTTAATGAGAAATGAATATAGTTGTCAGGAGGGAATAGATGTAATGGTATGGCTAGTCAAAGATGGAAATGATGAAGATGTAATACGATAGGGGTATGTACTAAACAGGAAAACCCTTTCGTTTCAGACCTGGAACAAAATTAGCATATTTTGAAGGTTCTGCCAAACTGTTTCAGGTCAGCCAATGTTTCATAAAACTGAACACCACATTGATGCTGGTTGTTTCAGATTTTGGACAAAGAGAAATCTGGTGTAGTTGAGTAGATCCAGACTGATGCCCATCGTCATTCTCCTACCCTCCCTCCACTGACTCTCCCAAGACCAAAAAGTCCTTGGCTTTTTCCATACACCTTGTTATCTGAAATGGTGATTGTCTGCAGGAATGTGTCCAAAAAGTCAAGATGGCACCCAAAACCATGAGATCAAGCCCATCCTTTGTGGCAAGGAAGGGAAGATGGAAGAAGAAAATTATAAGCAGCTTGGTTGTGTCAGGGTTCTCTGGAAACTGTCAAGTCCAGGAATCCAGTGAGAAGAAACGGTTGTAAATAGTCCAAAGATTTGGATCGTATCTTAAAATCCCAGAAGATCCATGATCATTTTGGATGAGGCCTTCAGTTACAAGCTACAATGAAAGCAGACAGCCATCTTGCCTAAAACTGTTGGGTAATAGGTTTTCTCCAAGATGGTACTTAATCAGGGGTCTGCTTCAAAAATTTTAGCAAGGGGTTCTCTGCCTGGTTGCTGGGTGGGCATGGCCATGGTGGGTGTGGCCTACTCGGCCTCCTGCACCACAGCAGGGGGGCGTTTTTGCCCTCCCCGGGCTCTGGAGGCCCTCTGGAGGCCGGAAACGAAGTTCCGGTAGGCTCGTTTTTTGCCCTCCCTGAGCCTCCGTGCACGCCCTGCACTTACCTGCATCCAAAATGTGCCGTGTGAAGACTCCTGGGAGTGGAGGGTCAGGGTGGGTGGGGCCAGCCAGGAGTGGGATTTGGGGGTTCTCCGAACTGCACAGAATCTTAGCTAGAAGTTCTCCTGGACCTCTGCGAACCCCCAGCAGCCCCACCCTTGTGCTTAATTCCTTAGATAAGAATAGTCCTCCTCAACTCTTCTACTGGAAGAGTTTCTACTCTAGGCCTGAACTGGGATGATTCATATTTTGGATGTGGAGAGGAGAGGAGAGGAGAGTAGAGGGGAGGGGAGGGGAGGGGAGGAGAAGGGAAGGGAAGGGAAGGGTAGGGGAGAGGAGAGGAGAGGAGAGAAGAAAAGAAAAGAAAAGAAAAGAAAAGGGAGGGGAGGGGAGAGGAGAGGAGAGGAGAGGAGAGGAGAAGGAAGGGAAGGAAGGAAGGGAAGGGAAGGGAAGGAAGAGAAGAGAAGAGAGAGAGAAGAGAGAAGAGAAGAGAAGAGAAGAGAAGAGAAGAGAAGAGAATAAACTTGACCCTAGGAATGGGGAAGGAAGGAAGGAAGGAAGGAAGGAAGGAAGGAAGGAAGGAAGGAAGGAAGGAAGGAAGGAAGGAAGGAAGGAAGGAAGGAAGGAGTCGTTTCAGAAAAGATTATTCAGTTCTGGGAAAGAAGGAATTGTGAGAAAGCCGCTTAAAAATGACCCTGCCTTAATTTTGTTTGGTATTAGACAAAGTTAGAGTGACAGGCCTTTCTTCCATTATACCTTAGATCAATCGGGAGCATTCCTGAAACCCCTCCTGGTCCTGTTTCTCCACTTGGCTTATCTTGAAGGGTTGACAACAGCAAAACATCCCCATCCTAGTCTTCAGAAGGGCTCCATAGCATTTTGGATTTGTATTTATTTATTTATTTATTTTGTCACAACATTATATATAAACACATATAATGAAAGGGAACAATAGGACAGGAACGGTAGGTACTTTTGTGCACTTATGCACGCCCCTTATAGTCCTCTTAGGAATGGGGTGAGGTCAATGGTAGACAGTTTAAAAGGGAAACATGTTTTAGAGGCACAGGACCTGCCTACAGCTTCTTAAAACAGCCGCGTCTTTTTCCACCCAGCTAATCACCTCCATAGCAGCCGCTTCTCCTTGCTTCCTAAGCTGTGCAAACAGGTTCCGTATGTCTGTCCTTCTGTCCCCGAAGCAGTGGTGGAATTCAATTTTTTTTTTTACTACTGGTTCTGTGAGCGTGGCTTGGTGGGAGTATCAGGGGAAGGATACTGCAAAATCTCCATTCCCTCCCCACTCCTGGGAGAAGGATATTGCAAAATCTCCATTCCCACCTGACTCCTGGGGGAAGGATACTGCAAACTCCCCATTCCCACCCCACTCCAGGGGAAGGATATGCAAAATCCCCAGTCCCACCCCACTCCTGGGGAAAGGATACTGCAAATCTCCATTCCCACCCCACTCTGGAGCCAGCCAGAGGTGGTATTTGCCGGTTCTCCGAACGACTCAAAATTTCTGCTACCGGTTCTCCAGAACCTGCCAGAACCTGCTGAAGAGCACCCCTGCCCTGAAGTGGCTTTTAAAAAGCATTCTGAGTCCCACATTGCTGCATAGTCCCACTTTCTAAGCATTTGCCCATCGTTTTGAACCTACCTTGCTAATTCTAGGCTCCCACATTTGCCACTTGCTAAGAGTCTTGAGGAAGAACTCTTTGTCTTTGTTTGGCAATGTCTCCTGCTCTTCTCCAAAACCATCCCGAGATCCGTTCCATACCAAACACGTCTCCATTGCTCCTTCCCTCCCCAAAGTTGGAGCCGATGTGGCTGGCTCCACTGCCTGCATCTGTTCTACCCTAATGGCAGCTTCCGTCTGCCTTGGAGACCAGCAAAAAGAGAGAGGAGATTAAAAATTAAAGACCTGAGCTACAGTTTGGCTGCTACCACTTTGGTTTTAGACGGCAGCAAAATTCTTGACAGGTGGTGACTAAGCAAGACGTGGCCTCCGAGACACATTTCTCTTGATTTTTATTTTTTAATTAACTTTTATTCCCAGTATTTTATCCCTTTCTCCTACTCTACTTTCTTTTTTTTAATTCCACCTCATGCTTTGCAAAAAAAAAAAAAAAAAAACACACACACCATTGTGTTCTTTCTCAAATCTGTCAGGTTTTGCAAAGCCCAAGGACATTGGGTACGTAAAGATCCAGAACCGGTTGTTTTTAATCAGGCAGAATTTAATCTAGCAAAATTTCAGAATGGTCTCAATTCTTCACATGCATTGGTTCCCTCTTACTCGAATCATCCAAATCTATTGGGTCTTGATATTGTCTAGATAAAGCTGAAGTAAGCCAAGGTGAATTGTATCAGTGGTGCAATTCAAAAATTTTGCTACCGGTTTTTGTGGACGTGGCTTGTTGGGCGTGGCATGGCTTGGTGGGTGTGGCAAGGGAAGGACACTTTAAAATCTCCATTCCCTCTCCACTCCTGGGGGAAGGATACTGGAAAATCACCATTCCCTCCCCATTCCAGGGGAAGGATACGGCAAAATCACCATTCCCTCCCCATTCCAGGGGAAGGATACTGCAAAATCACCATTTCCTCCCGATCAGCTGGGACTTGGGAGGCAGAGAATAGATGGGGGTGGGGCCAGTCAGAATTTTTACTACCGGTTCTCGGAACTACTCAAAATTTCCGCTACCGGTTCTCCAGTCAGAACCTGCTGAATACCACCTCTGAATCAATCATGCTCTAGCTAGTTAGTACAATATTAGACAACATTATCAAAACTTGTCATGTCAAGCTGAATATGGAAACTAGCTCAATCTCAGGTGGTGGAGGGTTCCACCTTCTGAACATTACCAACGTGTAGGGAGGGACCTGCTTGATGGTGATACCCAGCTAGCTCAATCTCCTCACTGGCTATACATGGCAAGTTTTGATAATGTTGTCTGCAAGCACAGACTCTGGCCAAGTTTTTATTGTCTCACCTTTCACAGCTCACTTACTGCAGAAGCAGATGAGCAGGTCCAGTCTTAGTCATGTATAGAATAAGAGAGTTGGAAAGGACCTTGTAGGTCCACCCCACTCCCACCCAGGAGACACAACACCATTCCTGACAGATGGCAGTGTAGTCTCTTCTTGAAAGCTTCCAGTGATGAAGCTCCCACAACTTCTGAAGGCAACTTCTGTTCCATGGGTTGATTGTTCTCACTGTCAGGAAATTTCTCCTTATTTCTAGGTTGAATCTCACCTTGATCAGTTTCCATCCATTATTGCTTGTCTGGCCTTTAGGTGCTTTGGAAAACAGGTTGTCCCCCTCCTCTCTGTAACAGCCCCTCAAGTATTGGAAGATGGCTATCATGTCTCCCCGGTCCTTCTTTTCACAAGACTAGTCATGCCCAGTTCCTGCAACCGTTCATTGTATGTTTTAGCCTCTAAAAGGAGAGGAGGAGAGGGGAGGGGAGGGGAGGGAAGGGAAGGGAAAGGAAGGGTAGGGTAGGGTAGGGTAGGATAGAGGAGAGGAGAGGAGAGGAGAGGAGAGAGGAAGGGAAGGGAAGGGAAGGGAAGGGAAGGGAAGGGAAGAGAAGAGAAGAGAAGAGAAGAGAAGAGAAGAGAAGAGAAGAGAAGAGAAGAGAAGAGAAGAGAAGAGAAGATTGGTTATTGGTTGTTCTTCTCTGCACTCTTTCTAGAGTCTCAATAACTTTTTTGTGTGGTTGACCAAAACTGGCTACAGTATTCTAGGTGTGGTAGTAAGACATTGGTATGTGGAGAGCTTTGTCATGCTAGAGCCAATTTAGTTAAGGTGCTAGACTATAAATGAGAGACTGAGTTCTAGTTGTCCCTTAGGTATGAAAGCTCTGGGTGATTTTGGGCCATTCATTCTATTATTTGGAGTTGGAGAGAATAAGGGTGGGATATAATAATAATGTGATAGTATCAATAATGATAGGCTCTTGGCAGGAGTGAGTTTCACTTATCTTTGCTACTGGTTCACTTGCTCACACGCGCTTGCAAGCAGAAGCTTCTGCGCAGGCAGAGATCGTATTTGATGACATCCAGGTGGGTGGGCAGAGCCTCCACTGCTGCTACCAGGGCGAACCGGTAGCAACCCACCGCTGCTCCTTGGGTGCAATCCCAAAACATTTGGAGCACCAATTGAATACAGGGGTGAAATGCTCTCGGTTCAGACCAGATCGTGCGATCTGGTAGCGATGGGGGTGGGTAGTTCGGAGAACCGGTAGCAAAAATCCCTATCCCCCCCCCCCACTGCCCACGCCTTGCTGTTCCTATTCTCTGTCCCTGAAGCTCTCGGTGGTGATATAGCTGCAAATGGCCTTAAATGACTGCCGCGGCGCTTCAAAGGGCCGCACTATAGCTGATCAGCGTTGTAGGCGGTTAGTAGTCCAGTGCCTCTATTTTTAAAGAAGGTAGACCGGTGCCTCCAAAAAAAAGGCAATTAGTAGACCGGTGCCTCTATTTTTAAAGAAGTAGACCGATGCGTTTTGTATACTTTGTTATTTTTATTATTTATTATTATTGACCATGCCCATTCAGTCACCTGACCACCAAGCCATGCCCACCTGGTCACCTGACCACCAAGCCATGCCCACCAATTAAACCATGCCCACAGAACAGGTAGGGAAAATTTTTAGATTTCACCCCTCACTGAACATCATTGTCACTGACAATATGATCTTCAGTCAATTGCAAAAGGCAACATTACCTGGAAAAGTTTACATCCCGTGACAATACTAGTAACATCATCAAATAATACTTGCCAAAGGCTGCCCAAATAGAAGAACAGGAAATAATAATAATGATAAAGAGAGTATTTTTTTTCTCCCTAATAATGCCGTTTTTTTGCCTACCATGGTTCAACATTGTTCTTTCAGCAAAGATTCTATCTATAGTTTGCTTTTCTTTTTTTAAAAAAAAACACAGAGATGCAAACAAAATATATATATTTTTTATCTTGCTTCTTAATTACTTTGAAAACACTTTTCATTGCAAATTATAAGCGTTGTTCTTTTCTTTCCTCCCTTAAAACTACCGTTTTGTCAATATATTCTTCAATATATATTTTTGTAGAATGTGCCTGGGATTTACATTCTAAAATTTCTTGCCATCCCTAGGAAGCTGATAAACATCTCCTTCAAGTCCAGCCAAACTCCCAGTGACTTCATGGACATTCCCATCTAGTTCTCTGGACAATAATATGGAAATGTTGTTTCCGTATTTTCTCTGGGATTATCTATTAATCCACTGCCCTGATATCTCCTGCCCAAATGCTACTTAATTCCTGCTCGGTTTAGATTTGCGAGTTCATTAAACCATCAAAGATATGCACAGTCAGTCTGCTAGTCCATAAGGATCCAGGAAGCTGTTATTTGCCAAAAGGCAAGGAAAGAATTAGGGATATAGTGCATCAGTGATGCCCAACGTGATGCCATTAATTGGGTAGAGTGTAGTTTTCCCCCTTGTGGCAAGCCAGAGCCACAGAGAATAGAAGATTTCCAAGAGAAAATTAAAACAAATGTTCAAGCATTCTTAGAGGGGGAAAAACAGAGGGGAGGGGAGGGGAGAGGAGGGGAGGGGAGGGGAGAGGAGAGGAGGGAGAAGAGGGGAGAAGAGGAGAGGGCAGGGGGAAAGAAGAAAAGGGGAGGGAGGGAAGAGAAGAGAAGGGAGGGAAGAGAAGGGAGGGAAGGGGAGGAAAGTGAAGAGGAGAGGAGAAGAGAGGAGAAGATAGAAGAGAAGAGAAGAGAAGAGAAGAGAAAGAGAAGAGAAGAGAAGAGAAGAGAAGAGAAGAGAAGAGAAGAGAAGAGAAGAGAGAAGGAGGAAGGAGGAAGGAGGAAGGAGGAAGGAGGAAGGAGGAAGGAGGAAGGGGAAGAAGAAAGTGGAGAAGCAGGAGAAAGAGAAGCTGACAGGAAAGAGGCAATAGGGAGAAAGGAGAAAAAGAAAAAGGGGGAGGGGGAAATGAAGGTGGCAAGAAGAAGAATGATGGGAAGGACATGGAGGAGGAGGAGGAGGAGGAAGTGGAGGAGAAGGAGAAGGAGAAGAAGGAGAAGGAGAAGGAAATGTCTTTCACATTTCAAAAAAAAAATCTTTTGAAAAATTGAAAATCATGTTTTAAATATAATTTAAATATCACAATGAGGATTTTTATTGTGGAGTGGAGTGGAGTGGAGAGAAGGAAGGCGTTCGGCTTCGATATTTCCTATACTACTGGAAATTGAAATAAAATAAAAAAATCCTTGGCCAGAAAAATAATCCTTTAGCAAAGCCCTCTAGGATAGGAATTAGGGTGTCTGAGGACTCCTCCCCCTTCCTCAACTTCATAAGCAATATGTCTGGATTGTTTTTGTTTTTGTTTTGTTTTTTGTCACAGGCAGCTTTTCGAGAACGCGTGCCAGGCAAAAGGAGCCACCTCGGTCTTGGCTTGCTAACGAGGGCCGTCGCTCTTCTGGAGACAGTTGGCATGACGTTTCCTAACCATTTTCTGCAAGGATTCAGCAGCCCTTTAAATTTTAAACAGCCCATTCTCCCAGCTGTGCTAAGTGGCATACCCGGGAAGTAAAGTGGTTTTAAATTTGCTAGTACGCACGGCCCTGTGGCGTTAATGTCATTTATCAGCAGAGCAGGGGCTTCCAGCACAAAAGCTCGCAGATGCGGAGTTTAATTACAAAAAATTAATTTTCAGCCGGGCGTATCGCTACATACCTGACAACACAATAGTCTCTTTCCCAGAAAGCATGTGCTCTGCAAGTGTTGCATGACGAAAACATGAGAAACATCATGCGGTGGCTGCTCAGGAAAATACTAACGCCGACTAAATGAAATTAGAATTCAAAGGCATGAAATCAAACCAGTTCTAGGGCATGAAGTTCTGTCTCATTTGAAGTTTTTCCAAGTTTGTTGTTGTTATTGTTGTTAGTTGCAAAGTTGTGTCCAACCCATCGTGACCCATGGACAACATTCCTCCAGGCCTTCCTGTCCTCTACCATCCTCTGGAGTCCATTTAAGCTCATGCCGACTGCTTCAGTGACTCCATCCAGCCACCTCCTTCTCTGTCGTCCCCTCCTTTTTTTGCCTTCCATGTTTCCCAGCATGAGGCTCTTCTCCAGTGAGTCCTTCCTTCTCATTAGGTGGCCAAAGTATTTGAGTTTTATCTTCAGGATCTGGACTTCTAAAGAGCAGTCAGGGATGATCTCCTCTAGAACTTACTTGTTTGATCGCCTTGCAGTCCAAGGGACTCACAGGAGTCTTCTCCAGCACCAGAGTTCAAAGGCCCCAATTCTTTGGCGCTCGGCCTTTCTTATAGTCAAACTTTCACAGCCATCCATTGCAACTGGGAAAACCATAGCCTTGATTATACACACTTTTGTTGGCAGGGTTATGTCTCTGCTTTTTAGTAGTTTGGACATGATCAAATGCCAATCCTTCTGGATCTGAAATTTTTGTTCTAATAAGAAGAAGAACTGGAGAGGATAACTCAAAGCAAAGACCTGCAACTAGAAATGGAATGACTGTGGCAAAAGAAAGCAAAGGTAATAACAATAGTCATAGGTGCCTTGGGTGGAATCCCAAAACAACTAGTGCATCCTTTGAATACCATTGGCACTGACTAATTCACCAGCAGTCAATCGCAAAAGGCAGCTCTACTTAGAACAGCTTACATCTTGCGACCATTCCTTTAACACTATCAAACACCCACAATTGCCTAACCCAGGTCTTTGGGAAGGACTCAATAGGTGGATAAAAATGCCAAATCCAGTCTGAACATCTGGCTGACCCGTGCAAAAAGCCCATAATAATAATAAACAACTGGAACACCACTTGAACACCACCGGCATTGACAAATTCACCACCAGTCAATTGCAAAAGGCAGCTCTACTTAGAACAGTTTACATCCTGCAATGATTCCTTTAACACTATCAAACACCCACAACTGCCTATCCCAGGTCCTTGGGAAAGACTCAGTAAGTGGGTATAAAAATGCCAAATCCAGTCTATAGGTGGATTAAAATGCCGGTCTGAACATCTGGTTGACCATCATAGTGCAACTTGTACTTGCTTTGCATTGGTATGGTTTGTTGGTATAAGGTAGGACCCACTTCATCTGTGGATGGGTCACCCACTTCAAATAAAGTTCCAATTTCTGCCAGATAGTAAAATTACCGAATGAAAGCAAATATGCATGTCCCAGGATAATGTTGGAGGAACCATTCTGGGTCAGTAGCTGTTGTCAGTTAACAGGAGTGCTGGTTCCCCGCTTACTTAGGAGGTGAGGGCTTGGGAGCACAAGGAAACAACAGCCAACAAGTTAATGCCAACCGTCAACAGCCAAACCAACCAATTAGAAGCTACACCCATCCAGGCGTCCCATAAATGCGATACATAGAATAGTCCAAAGCACGCATTTTGGTGAGAAAAAAGTTTCCTAAGGATGGGCTCCAACACAAGTCCAAAAACCAGGAAGATTAAACCTCTGTTCCCGGTGACCGACCCAGATTGGATTCTGTGGTAAAATCAGGGGTGAGCTGCTGGGGGTTCGCAGGGGTTCAGGAGAACCTCTAGCTAAGATTCTGTGCAGTTCGGAGAACCTCCAAATCCCCCCTGCCCATCCCTCCCCTCCCAGGAGTCCCCACGCAGCTTGTTTTGGATGCAGGTAAGTGCAGGGTGTGTACGGAGGATTGGGAAGGGTGAAAAATGGCCCTATAGGACGTCCGGGAAGTTCCAGCCTCCAGAGGGCCTCCAGAGCCTGGGGAGGCCATTTTTGCCCTCCCGGAAGCTTGAGGAAAACGTCCAGAGCCCAGAGCATTTTTTCCCTCCCCTCCCCCGTGGTGCAAGAGGCCAATTAGGCCACGTCCACATGGCCACGCCCACCCAGCAACTGGGCAGAGAGCTCCTTGCTAAAACTTTTGAAGGCCACCCCTCAACCCCTGAGGTTGAGGTTATTCTATTGGTCCTCACTCCTTTTGATACAAGAGCGTTTGCTTTCTAGGATTGTGCCACAATTCAGATTGTGGAAAGGTGGAGAGGTTGTGCAGGCGCGCGCATAGCACCTGGAAGCATTTCCTTAAAGGGAAAGTGTCTTTTTCCATGGGTCAATGCAAGACAAGGAAAAAGAAGTCACTTCTTCAGCCAAATTGTCCTACTTGAGAGCCCCCAGGGACCTGTTGCCTTTTGGCATCTGGACAGCTGCATCGCTCTTTCCAAGAACGAGATTCTTCCGTGATTGAAGGACGACACTCATTTAATTCTTGCGATCTGCCAAGGTTCATTGAATTTATTATCTTGTCTGTCTGTCTATTCACCCATCCCGTCCATATCTTAGAGAAGGGCCGATGGAAATAAAAAGGCGGCTTTTTTCTTTCTCTCTCTTTGACAATAATAAAAGCCGAACTGCTTCTTTGGGCCTCTGGGGGCGGGGGGGGGGATGAAATGACTTCTGGAAAGTTCTAATAGTTGCTCTCTTTCTCCTTAGCTACACAGCCCACTCCCCTTTCATTGTTGACCCCAAGGAAACAAGGGAGATCCCTTATGAACCGGCTCAGGTTGCTATGGTGACAGTTCAGAAAGGATTCAAGCATCAGTTTTGAGGGGATGTACAAGAGAAGGCCAGGAATAAACCCCCTCCACCCTTGTCAGGATTTCAGGACAGCTGTAACAACATTTGAGAATCCAAGCAACTATCTGGAAAGAAAAGGGGGGGGAAAACATACTAGCATTATTGTTCCCTTCTAAATGCTAGCAGATGCACATATGTGAAACATGCAAGCATGCATAGAAGTGGGTGCAAACTCTTGATTCGAGTTCTTTGATATACAGGAGGGCAGGAAATATTAAATTTCCTGTTGTGCTTCGTTTTCTAAAATTGGTATTCAAGCAACAAAAGAAAAAGAAAGAAAGGGTTAGGGCAGTGGTGGGATTCAAATCATTTAACAAGCGGTTCTCTGCCCTAATGACCAGCTGGGTAGGCGTGGCTCAGTGGTCATGTGACCGGGTGGGCGTGGCCAACTCAACGTCACTCACGGCGATGGGCGCTTCGCCTTAGCTGTTACAATGTAGTAATAAGGGTTAACCAGAGAGGCACTTTCTGTAAGCAGGGCAATAAAGATGAGGCTAGAAACAACACCAGAATGTTTCCTTCCTGACTTCCTTACAGGATTAGCCCTGTAAAGTGGGAAAAAAAACAAAATGAAATTTCTTCCAACAACCGGTTCTCCAAACTGCTTGGAAAGTTAACAACTGGTTCGCACGAATAGGTGCGAACTGGCTGAATCCCACTAGGTTAGGATGAATTAAGTCTGGGGAAAGAGCAAAACAAATTAGCAGCGCAAACCTCTAAAGTTAATTTTCATGTATGCGCTCTGGCTTGTATTAATTTATTCATTCCTTTAATATCTATCACCTATCCTCTAGGAGTTTAAGGTGGCAGACACCGCATTCCTTTCTCCAACTTTTCTGCACAACCAGCTTGCATCCAGGGCAAGGTGCGTGTGCACGCAGTGCACGCCAAAAGGAGGCATGGGGTAGGTAGAACAGCGCACAGGTGTGTGTGTGTGTGTGTGATCGGCTGTGGCACGCGATCTTTTTTTTTTACTTTTAAAAGCATTTTTTTACAACCTATTCGGCCAAATAGGTTGTAAAAAAATGCTTTTAAAAGTTTTTAAAAAGGCTCTGATGATCGCACGGCTCAGCTAGGATCATCAGAGCCTTTTTTTTACCTTTTAAAAGCATTTTTCACAACCTATTCGGCTGAATAGATTGTAAAAAAAAATGCCTTTAAAAGGTAAAAAAAAAAGCTCTGACGATCCCAGCTGAGCTGCACAATCGTCAGAGCCTTTTTTTTTTTTTTACTTTTAAAAGCATTTTTTTAAAGAAGCAGCAAGCAGGAAAGCGGGCAACCGGGTTTTGGGTGGGCATGGTTGGGGGGGCAGGGATTTTTGCTACTGATTCTCCGAACCACTCGCTGCCATTGCTACCGGATCAGTCGATCCGGTCTGAACTGAGGGCATTTCACCCCTGATTCAGGGGTATCTGCAAGGGGTGTACAAGGAGGTGTATTGTGATCAAATCCCTGTTCCTTTTGTAAATCATGCAATATTGATGGAGGTATGTCCATCGTCCTTCATGCAATGTGAGAGGGATCTTGGAGTCCTAGTAGATAATCACTTAAATATAGGTGGTCCTTGACTTATGGCCACAATGGAGCTGCAAATTTCAAATGGAAAGGAAATGCGCAATTATTGTTCTGCTGTTCTTTCACATGTGGGTTTGTGGGTTTCACTGGACACATCTGCCAGCTGTTTGCTTGCTTTTGTTTCGCGCTTTTGTTTTTTCATATTGCTTGGATTCTGAAATGTCTCTTTCATTGGCATGGCATTATTTTTGTTTTCCTTCTGGGAGTTCCACAATGGCTATAGATTTATTTATCACCCTGCAATTACACCAAGCAAATCTCTAGACTTTATTTTTAGTTAGTATGTTTCTTTCCTTGTAGGGAAAGTGAAGTGTAAGCGGAAACATCACAGCCTTGTCACAGACAATATTCTCCCACATTGCTCCGGCTAACCCTTGACTCGCGGTCTCATTCTCAGACAGGCAGCGCAATCAGTGAATGGGGAAGTCTAGTTTGAAAGAGAAGAAAGACGGAAAACAAACGTTTTAAGCCTTAATCCACTTGTTTTCAAAAAAAAATTCCCCAACCAATGGTAGCGGCCTTTAAACGCGAACCAAACTTCCAGCTCCAGACCCTCTGAGGACTTAGAACTGTGATGGTGAACCTATGGCCCGAGTGCCACAGGTGGCAGGCACTGGCCTCTCTGCGGGCACGCCAGCCATGCCCCAGTCCAGCTCCACCGTGCATGCCCGCGCACCTCCTGCTGGCCAGCTGGTCTTCGTGTCCCTGCCGTGTATGCACAGGGGCGGGGCTCATGCACGGGGAGTGCTCACATTGCATTTTGGGGATTGGGGCACATGCACATGCATTCGTGCACGCATGCTTTGGGCACTCGGCACCAAAAAGGTTAACCATTACTGACTTGGAACCATTAATTAGTGGATTAGTTGTGAATGCTCCAACACTGGAAGTTTTTAAGAAGATGTTGGATAACCATTTGTCTGAAGTGGTGTAGGGTTTCCTGCCTAGGCAGGGGGTTGGACTAGAAGACCTCCAAGGTCCCTTCCAAGTGTTGTGCCTCGGCCGCCCGCCTCTCTGCAGCCGGGCCCCTCTCATCTCCTGTTATCTCAGCCAGAGACGGATAATGAAGACGAACGGACTGGCATGCCTCCAGCCCCCAGTCCTGGCACCATGCCCGGACAGACCGAGCAAGACGAAGGACCTGGCATGCCTCCGGCCCCCGATCCTGGTACCATGCCCAGACAAACCGAGCAAATAAACCCCTCCTCCACAGCATGTGAACATGAAGAACCTGAAGCCAGTCACGAGCTGGAATTGCCGGCAGGTGATTGTGAATTGTGGAGGGTGGATGGATCCACGCTTCCGGAGAATGGGGAGGTGACGTCAGCAGAAGGAAGGGAGGGGCAGGCCTAGATAAGTGCTGAGTCATGGAGCCACACCCCATGGCCTATATAAAGGATCTGCTTTCTGGCATTCTTTGAGTCAGGCAAAGTCTAATTTGGATTGCTGAAGTCACATCTTGGACTCCTGCCTGCCCTGAGAACTCTGACAGAACTTTGGCAAAGCTGCAGAGGCTCTATGGCCACGCTTGATATAGACTTCCCCGACCCGGCCGTCAGAGGAGTGGGACACGACACCAACTCTGTTATTCTGTTCTGTTGTTCTGTTCTGTTCTATTCATTATCTTCACCAAACCGTTGCCACATTCTATAGCTTTCACCCAGCCTTCCTAAAATGTTTGCCCTAGTTCGTTCCACCTATTCCATCAAATTTCTTTTAAGGGTGGAAAGAGTTTTAAAATGTTTTTTTTTTCCTCCAAGTGTCCCAAAGGTGCTTTTTTTTTCCAAAAGGCAACTAGACTTTTTTTAAAAAATGAAGCTTCTTGGATGTAATTTTCAAAAGGAAAAAAAAAAACCAAACAAGAAAGTTCAGTTATCTTTTGGGAAAACTAGCTGTGGGACAACTATGACGTGGATGATTGAGAATCTCCATAGATTTTTCTCAAAGAGGTAAAGAACGTAGTAGACAACAGAGAATTAAAACCCTACGTTTGCAAGCTTTGAGACTTGCTCCGGGTCATAACAGTTAATGGGATAGGAAGGTAAAATTAGTAAACCCCTAAATGGAAAACAGTGTTCTTTATTGTTCCAGTGGTGAAATCCATTTTTTTTTACTACCGGTTCGGTGGGCGTGGCTTGGTGGACATGGTGTGGCTTGGTGGGCGTGACAGGGGAAGGATACTGCAAAATCTCCATTCCCTCCTCACTCCAGGGGAAGGATATTGCAAAATCCTCATTCCCTCTCCACTCCTGGGAGAAGGATATTGCAAAATCTGCTATTCCCACCCCACTCTGGGGCCAGCCAGAGGTGGTATTTGCCGGTTCTCCAAACTACTCAAAATTTCTGCTACTGGTTCTCCAAACTACTCAAAATTTCCGCTACCGGTTCTCTGAACTGCTCAAAATTTCTGCTACCCGTTCTCCAAACTCCTCAAAATTCTCCAGAACCTGTCAGAACCTGTCAGAACCTGCTGGATTTCACCCCTGGTCTGTTCTAATATTTATCTCTTCACTGTTCTGCATTTTGGCTTGGCACTAAGAGCAGATGTAGCCCTTATTATTAGCCCTTATTATTCGTGTATACTGCACAAATCAAGAAGAGGGCCGTGATAATATTTACAGATCCCTCACATCCTGGACATAAAATGTTTCAACTCCTACCATCAAAACGACGCTACAGAGCATTGCATACCAGAACAACTAGACACAAGAACAGTTTTTTCCCAAAGGCCATCACTCTGCTAAACAAATAATTCCCTCAACACTGCCGAACTATTTACTAAATCTACACTACTATTAAACTTCTCATCCTTTTCATCACCCATCTCCTTCCACTTATGACTGTAACTTTTTGTTGCTATCATTAAGGGTTAAATTGCAACCTATGACCATCATTTGTGTTGTAAATGTTGTACCTTTGATGAAGGTATTTTTTTTCTTTCCTTTTATGTACACTGAGAGCATATGCACCAAAACAAATTCCTTGTGTGTCCAATCACACTTGGCCAATAAAATTCTATTCTATTCTATTCTATTCTATTCTATTCTATTCTATTCTATTCTATTCTATTCTACTCTACTCTACTCTACTCTACTCTACTCTATTCCATTCTATTCTATTCTTATCCATGGAAGCGGTATACACCTGTAGCCTTTGATCCATGATCCATTGGCTGAGAAAAAATTGAAAGATCAAGTATAAGGCGTTTTTAGTTCTTCGTTCATCATCAGATACGATAGGAATCCAACCGCCAACCAGACAGATCTTTCTGAGCTGACTAAGGGGAAAACTTTGATTTCCAGTTTGCCGCCGTGTGTACAGCTTCACTAAAAACCCATTAGATTCTTTTATTCTCCTCAATCTCTAAAGCCTCATTGGTTTGCAGCCTCTGCAGCCCCAGAGGCCTTTGTCAAAGATAATTTAAAATTCCTGTAAAAGCAGCTCCCGTGTTCTGCCTTTTGAATGTGGAAATAACCAGCACCTAGCAGATCTCCACAGAGGAAAGAAAAGGTGTCAGAACTTGGCTAGCAAATAAATGTTACGCCGCGAAACTCCTCGGGAGAAATGCAACTCTTCTTTTGTTAAAGGCCCTACCTGGGTAACTTGAAGGGGAGAATTGGTGACAGACACATTAAAACACCATTAGACTGTGAAATGGAACATAGTGTGAAAATAGATTTAACCTTCACAGCCTATTGATCTCTACCCTGTGCAGTGCCTAACTTCTTGGACAACTGTTTTATAATAGGGGTTTTACTCATTTTCCCATTGCTGTTCCGACTACCTCAGAGGAGTATGTCGGTTCTAAAAGATCCTGACAGCTAAAGCCAGAGACAAGGAGGGGCGGGGAGCAGGGAGAAGAAGAAGCAAGAGCGATAACCTGGGTTTGTGTGCGTTCTCCCTTCCAGTGGGGAAGCTGAAACCTTGTCCAAAGCAAACGAACAGCTGAGATGGAATTGATGGAGGGCCAAACATCCAGGCATTTCTACTCTGTTTGCTTCATTCCTTACAAAGCAAACATTTGGCCTCAGGATGATTTTCCTACACCTATTCCAGCTAAACCAAGGTAAGAACAAATCCAGAGTTCAACTGAATTTCCCATTAAACTGATTTCCCATTCAAATCACTGGGACCTAAATTAGTTGCGTCCAGTTTTTAAGAGGGCTGTGAAAATATTTACAGACCCCTCGCATCCTGGACATAAACTGTTTCAACTCCTACCCTCAAAAAGATGCTACAGAGCACTGCATACCAGAACAACTAGACACAAGAAGTTTTTTCCCGAATGCCATTACTCTGCTAAACAAATAATTCCCTCAACACTGTCAAACTATTTACTAAGTCTGCACTACTATTAATCTTCTCATCGTTCCCATCACCCATCTCCTTTCATTTATGACTGTAACTTTGTTGCTTGCATCCTTATGATTTATATTGATATTGTTTCCTGATTGCTTATTTGTATCCTATGACTATCATTAAGTGTTGTAAGTGTTGTACTTTGATGAAGGTATCTTTTCTTTTATGTACACTGAGAGCATCTGCACCAAAGACAAATTCCTTGTGTGTCCAATCACACTTGGCCAATAAAAAATTATATCCTATTCTATTCTATTTTATGAGTCAAGTCGAAACCATCTGGAATGTGGAACTATAATTCTCAGAATGTGGACATGGTGACTAGGAATTAAAGGAACAGTGATCCAAAACATGGCTGGAGAATACTAAGTTAATTTAGGCTAAGGTGTATCGTATAGATGAGTAACTTAGCGGTGGTGTCTCTCAACCTTTCAGCTTGAAGATGTAGAATAAGAGATTTGGGAAGGACCTTTGAGGTCTTCTAGCTCAACTCACTGCTCAAGTAGGAGACTCTATACAATTTCAAATGACTGTCCAATCTCTTCTTTAAAAACTCCAATGTTGGAGCACTTACAACTTCTGGAGGCAACTGTTCCACTGGTTAATTGTTCTCACTGTCATGAAATTATTCCTTATGTCTAGGTTGGTTCTTTCTTTGATTAGTTTCCATCCATCGCTGCTTCTTCTGCCTTCGGGTACTTTGAAGAATAAGTTGACCCCCCTCTTCTTTGTGCCAGCCCCTTAGATATTAGAACACTGCTGTTCTTCCTTTTCATTAAAGTAGACATACCCAATTCCTGCAACTGTTCTTCATGTGTTTTAGCTTTCAAGTCTCCTAATTATCTTTGTTGCTCTTCTCTGCATTCTTGCTAGAGTCTCAACATGTGTGGACTTCTACTCCCAGAATGCTGGCTAGGGAATTCTGGGAGTCAAAAGTCCACACACCTTCTTGCTGCCAAGGTTGAGAAACATTGCAACGAAATGAGAGAAGCTATTGATTTTTATCCTGCCTTTTTGAAGATGTAAAATAAGGGGCAGACCTATCGAGTGTACCTTATCAGGGATATAGAAGAAAACGATGGTGATCAGAACTGTATACAGTATTCTAGATTGGAGGAGAAAAGATTTGAACATGCTATATTTAAACAGAATTTATAACAACAGAGTTGGAAGGGACTTCGGAGGTCTTCTAATCCAACCCCCTGCTCAAGCTGGAGACCCTATACCTATCATGGCGAACTTATGGCATGCGTGCCCAGAGCAGCACATGAAGCCATGTCACCTGGCATGCGTGGTGTCACCCGTTCCTCTTCCTGGTTTCTGGTGCATATGCACACATGACAATCAGCTGTCCTTTATGCATGTGGCAGTGCTGGAAACCAGAAGAGCTGGTCTTCTCTTTTCTAATGAGATCCTGCTTTCTCGCGATTTTAAATCACGCGGCATAGCTGATTGTTGGAAATACCTATTCAGAGCTTTTATCATTACCGGTTCACCAGTGCAAACCGGTAGCATTTCACCACTGGTTAGGAGGTTCCTGTGGCAAACTAACCTTACAATCGAAATTCAATACATGAAGGGAACAGAGCCCTTCCTATTGAAATACTCCCTTTAAAATTTCATCCACATTCGAAAGTCTTCCCCTTTCAAAGTCGTTTCTCAATCCGCTTTTCTTGAATGGAATGGAAGAGGAAACAAAAGGGGGGAACCTACAAGGAGGATGTTTCTGCTTCACCCACAGATCCTATTTAGCTCCAATGGTTGATTAGAGCCAAACCCACTTGCGATCAGGATTAACGCCGGTGAACAGAGGAAATGGAATAGAAAGGAGGATGTGTGAAGATTAGCTTGGGGAACCCGGATTTCTCACATTGTCACTTCCAAGAGACCAAAATGAGAGCTCACTATTCTCGCATGCCATTTGATCCCTGTCTTTCCTCAACACCATTTCGCCCTGCAAGAATATGCCCATTATCCAGGATTTCATTGTCCACACAAAAAAAAAAAATAGCCACCGACAATTAAAGAGAGGTGCTTTTTTCCCCTTTAGAAATAGATAAACAATTAAAAATGTATTGGAAATGGAACGAGGGGGAGGAGAGAGAGAGAGGGAGACAGAGACAGAGAGAGAGAGACAGAGAAATAATTCCTAATTAATTCTGGTGCCCTGCTCAACCTCAGTCTATTTGTAATCCTACAGGGAACATCTTTATTGATCTGGGGGACAGTGCTGCGGATTTTTGCTGCTTATCTCAGCATAAAAATAGGCACTCATGATGAGCAGTGATTTAATTACATGACAATCACTGTTAACAATGCATGGCGAATACCCAAACATATGCAGAATAAGATTGGCAATGATAAATGCGAGACGGTGGTGTTGACTTTCAGTAAAGTCATCCATTGCCAGGAAAGGAAGAAGGTGGAAATTCTACCTTTCTTAGGCTGCCTTTTGCTGTGTGGCGGGCTTTCCTTTCCTTAGGATCAGCTTTTGGGCCTCTGAGAAAGGTCATGAAACAGGAGGAATAGATGGATTGATAGATTGTGAGCTTAGGTAGGGGAGTAAGAAAGAGCTGCTCATCTAGGGAGATTCACCATCATCATCCAGGTCATGGTTGTTCTAAAGGTGCTTTTCTAAAAGGCAACTAGATTTTCTTGGGATTTTTTTCCCCTTGAAAATGTTTTGCTTCTCATCCGGGAAGCTTCTTCAGTTCCTCTGAAGAACTGAAGAAGCTTCTTGGATGAGAAGCAAAATGTTTGCCCAAGATTTCATTTTTGTTTCTTTTTACCGGTGCTCATGAATGTAAGAGAGAATGCTTCAAAATTTCAAAACCCTGTGCACAAAATAGCAGATCTGTCTACTCCCTCCTAAAGATTACCAAAGAGTCAAAGGAAGCTCCACTTAAATGGATCTACTGTATGTGTAATTAAAATGACACAACTCAACCACACAGGAAAATGAGTTCAATCCTTTGAGGGGGGAGGGAGCAATAAAGGTAGTGCTTTCCAGGAAGATTGAGGCTGCCCTGCGTGGTGGGTGGGTATTAGGCAGAGGTGGGTTTTAGCAAGCTCTGACCAGTTCTGGAGAACTGGTACTGGAAATTTTGAGTAGTTCAGAGAACCGGTAAATACCACCTCTGACTGGCCCTGTCCCCATCTATTCTTTGCCTCCCGAGTCCCAGCTGATTGGAAGGAAATGGGGATTTTGCAGTAATGTTCCCCTGGAGTGGGGAAGGAACGGAGATTTTACAGTATCCTTTCCATGCCACGCCCACCAAGCCACGCCCACCAAGCCATGCCCACAAAACCAGTAGTAAAAAATTTTGAGTCCCACCACTGGTATCAGGGGTGAAATGCTACCAGTTTAGACCAGTTCACGTGAACCAGTAGTAAAAAAAACAAAACAAAAAAAACTATCGGTTCGGGTGAACCGGTATTTCTGACGATTAGCTGTGCCACACAATTTATATTTGCTTGAAAGCAGGAAATCCTGCTTTTTAGTGAATCTAAATCGCGTGGCACAGCTGTTCCCATCCTCACTATTCTACTTACCAGAAAAGGCTTCTTAATACTCCTTTTTCAGCACTGCGCAATAGTGCCTGTGGTGCACATGCGGGTGAAGCGCGTGTTTGGCAAGCACCAAGCATGCGCGTACAAAGTAAACCGATAGCGAAGCGAACCAGTAGCAGACTTCAGAGCATTTCACCCCTGGTGGGTATCATATGAGCAAATCAAAATGGCTTATTGTAGCTGTTGCCATCCTGTCCACAAAGTATTATTAACCTGAAAATAAATCAAATCAGAGAGTGGAGACCTGGCTAAGTGGGAAAGAATGACCAGAAAGGAAAGGAAAGTCTAATATGAAAAAACAGATCCAAGGCTAAGAGAAGACTACAGTGAAAGAATGAGTTCCAAGTCAAAATCTCTTAGTTCAACCGGGAAAAGATCTGGTTTTTCCTTCTTCCCAGGATGAGCACTGGTGAAGATTCAGGAGAGAGGTATCAGGCCTGGAAGCCATCTTTTGCACTGGGCCCTCAGACCTGCCATATTTACTACTGTGGGAAACTGGGAGGGGGAACTGTATGGAGCCAGAGTGATATGTAGTCATAATAACATTCCTTTCTCAGAGAGTCAAGGATATCTTGCCCTGTACCTAGAAGGCTGGAACTGGGAGGCATCTCCAATTGGGACGGTGCTTGGATTGGACCTTGCAATAGACTTGTGGGTGCTGGGCAGGGACTTGGACTTTCCTTTGGGTGGGGAAAACCTGGAAGCTTTCAGATTCGGGTTTCCCCAGATGTGCCAATATGACATCTGTAATAAAATGTAGCTTTGAGGAAACCCAAGTCTTGGAGTTTTCTTTCGTTGGGGGTGTTACTTGGAACCCTGACAAGAGGTCTTGCCCAACCTCACCTTCTACCATTCCTCACTTTTGAGCACTGAAGAGGAGTCTCTTCTTTCCAGGAAAATAAATTCTTTCATGATTGCACACCAGTGATTCTTTGCCTGCTTGTCACTACTAATACAGCTTTAAATTGATTTTCAAGGCACAACACACAAAACTCCACTTTTAAAACAAATGCCTTCCCAGTCACACAAGAACATTGCTCCTCTAAATTCACCTTTAAAGCACCAGATAGCTGCATGCTCCTAATGGAGGCATGACCTAATCATTCTGTCCTTATTCAAAATTAAGGGATTGTAAACTGGACTACATATAAAGTTCGTCTCACAGAACTGTGTGAATTGCTACCCTTTTCCCTGCTGCAAAGTTGGACTATGTATGTATGTATCGGGGTGAAATCTATTTACCTTCCTTACCGGCTTGGAAATCCACACGCCGCACGCACAGACTTCCTGCGTGTGCGCAAAACCTTCTGCGCGTGTGCCGAAGGTAAAAAACATATTACTTCTTGGTTAAAACCAGGACGTAATGACACCCGGGGGGGGGGATGTTGGCAGTGGTTCGGCAATCGCTACCGGATTGCGAGATACAGTCAGAACTGGGAGCATTTCACCCCTGATATGTATGTATGTATGCAGTGATGGGATTCAAATAATGTAACAACCGGTTCTCTGACCAGCTGGGTAGGCGTAGCTCGGTGGTCATGTGACCGTGTGGGCGTGGCCAACTCAATATCTTTCACATTGATGGGCGCTTCGCCTTAGCTGTTACAATGTAATAAGGGTTAACCAGAGAGGCAGTTTCTGTAAGCAGGACAATAAAGATGAGGCTAGAAACAACACCAGAATGTTTCCTTCCTGCCTTCTGTACAGGATTAGCCCTGTAAAGTGGAAAAAAAATGAAATAAGATTTCTTCCAACAATCGGTTCTCTGAACTGCTTAGAAAATTAACCGGTTCTCCAGAATAGGTGTGAACTGGCTGAATCCTACCACTGTACACATGCATGTATGTATTTATGTAAGGATGTATGTATGTATGTGTATGTCCTCAACTTACAATCACAACTGAGGCCAAAATTTCCATTGCTAAGGAAGAGAGTTGTTAAGTTTCACCCTATTTTGCGACCTATTTCTTGACCTTTCTTGTTAAGTGAATCCCTGCGACTGATCAGTTAGTTAACATGATTAGTTAAGTGAAACTGACTTCCCCTTGACTTTGCTAGTCAGAAGGTCACAAAAAGTGATCACATCACACGCCGGGACACGCAATCGGCATAATGGCAACATGCCAGTTGCCAAGCCTCCGAAGTTGGTCACATGACCAGAGATGCTGCAACGGGTAGTGTGAAAAATGATGATGTCATTTTTTTCAGTGCTGATGTAACTTCGAGCGGTGACTAAACAAATGGTTGTAAGTTGTGGACATGACAGAAACTATTGGAACCTTATAATTTTTTTCATCAGTTTTCACTGGTACCTTCTAATTTCTTGGGCTACAACCCCTTACGCCTCCCACCGACCCGTACGCTCACACAGAGAGGGTCTTCTTAAGGTGCCGTCCGCCAAGCAATGTCGGCTGGCGGCCCCCAGGGGAAGGGCCTTCTCTGTTGGAGCACCTACCCTCTGGAACGAACTTCCCCCTGGTTTGCGTCAATTACCTGACCTTCGGACCTTTCGCCGTGAATTGAAAACGTACTTGTTCATCCAAGCGGAACTGGCTTAATTTTTAAATTTTTTAAATTTTTTAAATTTTTTGAATTTTAATAATTTTAATTGGGGTATTTTATTTATGGGTCAAATATGACGGTTTTAATTTTTGGCCATTTATAGAATAGGTTATTTTAACTGTGGTTTTAATTTGTATATTGTACTGTTTTAATTTGGCTGTACACCACCCTGAGTCCTTCGGGAGAAGGGCGGTATAAAAATCTAAATAATAAATAAATAAATAATAAAATAAAAATAATAACCAGCCATGGTAGAACAAAGACAGCATCAATCTAAGCACCCCTTGAGTGCACATTGATGTCCAGATGTGTGTCAATAGAACAGATAAAATGGCAACATTTGGAAATCTTGTCACATCTTTGAAAAGATTGCCTTCAGAAGCTATAATTCATAATTACTTCTTCCAAAGATTAGGTTTCTTCTTCTTCTGGAGTATAATGGTATATCAAGAATAAAAGGTATCCCTAATGACACTTACTTAAAAAAAAACAACCCATCAGATAATACTTACTCTTCCATTGGCTTATTGTACATATTGCAACCAGTTGTAAGTGGTTCTTTCTTGTAAGGCCGAAGTTGAGCAAGGTGGCTCCCCAAAACCACTGTTTCTCTCACCAGGACTGGGCCCATTCACTGGAGAAGAACAGGAAAAGGTTCCCCTCGCGCATATGTGCTAGTCGTTCCCGACTCTAGGAGGTGGTGCTCATCTCTGTTTCAAAGCCGAAGAGCCAGTGCTGTCCGAAGACGTCTCCGTGGTCATGTGGCCGGCATGACTCAACACTAAAGGTGCACGGAACGCTGTTACCTTCCCACCAAAGGCAGTCCCTATTTTTCAACTTGCATTTTTTACATGCTTTCGAACTGCTAGGTTGGCAGAAGCTGGGACAAGTAACAGGAGCTCACCCTGTTGCACGGCAGCACTAGGGATTCGAACTGCTGAACTACTGACCTTTTGATCGACAAGTTCAGTGTCTTAGCCACTGAGCCACCTCATCCCTGGAGAAGACCAAGGTACGAGCAAAATCCAGGTTTTGCCCACCATATTTCCCCAAAAGGTATCACAACACACACTGCCTGGATAAGTTGATTTGCCCAACACTTCCCTTTCCTATTTGGAGAAGACCCTGGTAAATAACAGAACATTTCTCAGTGGAGAATATTATAATATAATATAATATAACAACAGAGTTGGAAGGGACCTTGGAGGCTTTCTAGTCCAACCCCCTGCCCAGGCAGGAAACCCTACACCATCTCAGTCAGATGGTTATCCAACATTTTCTTAAAAATTTCCAGTGTTGGAGCATTCACAACTTCTGCAGGCAAGTCGTTCCACTTATTAGAATAGAATAGAATAGAATTTTATTGGCCAAGTGTGATTGGACACACAAGGAATTTGTCTTGGTGCATATGCTCTCAGTGTACATAAAAGAAAAGATACGTTCATCAAGGTACATTGTTCTAACTGTCAGGAAATTATCCTTAGTTCTAAGTTGCCTCTTTCCTTGATTAGTTTCCACCCATTGCTTCTTGTTCTACCCTCAGGTGCTTTGGAGAAGAGCCCAACTCCCTCTTCTTTGTGGCAACCCCTGAGATATTGGAACACTGCTATCATGTCTCCCCTAGTCCTTCTTTTCATTAAACTAGACATACCGAGTTCCTGCAACTGTTCTTCATATGTTTTAGCCTCCAGTCCCCTAATCATCTTTGTTGCTCTTCTCTGCACTCTTTCTAGAGTCTATTAAGGAGGAATGGCTCCACATCTCCAAGGAAAAAATGGGGGACACAGGCAATGTCAAGTGAATCTCCTCCTAGTGGTTCAGATGGCATCTCCCATGACCTCCTTCTGGGAGGTGTCTAAATTGGGACTCTTCCAGAGGACTTTCAAGTTAAACTCTGCTGCCATTGAGACAAATTAGCACTTCACCTGTCATTATTTATATATTTGCTAATCATTAGATGGGGGGGAGGGGCTTCTTGCTGCCCACTTCCTTCTCTGCAAAAACATCCCCCTGTAGATTTGATTTACACCGTAATCAAGGTTGAGGAAAGCAATCAGAATCTAGTCATATCAACCAGCCTTGGAGGAAGAAATGAACTGAAATGAAGAGATTCTTCCTGTGTAGGTGTAGATGATTTGACAAGTGTTTATAATTATCAGCATAGGGATATTTTGCTATTATTGTGTTAAATTTGTGGGTGGTAAGGTCAATTGTTTATCTGGTTCTATCTTTAGTTGTGTTTATGTAGTTGCCAGTTCCATTTATCTCATCTATCCATCATCTATCCATCCATCCATCTATCTGTCTGTCTATCTATCTATCTATCTATCTATCTATCATTGCTCTCTCTCATCTATCTATCTATCTATCTATCTTTCTATCTATCTATCTATCTATCTATCGCTCTCTCTCATCTATCTATCTATCTATGTATCATCGCTCTCTCTCATCTATCTATCTATCTATCTTTCTATCTATCTATCTATCTATCTATCTATCTATCTATCTATCTATCGCTCTCTCTCATCTATCTATCTATCTATCTATGTATCATCGCTCTCTCTCATCTATCTATCTATCTATCTATCTATCTATCTATCTATCTATCTATCTATCTATCTATCATCGCTCTCTCTCATCTATCTATCTATCTATCTATCTATCTATCTATCTATCTATCTATCATCGCTCTCTCTCATCTATCTATCTATCTATCTATCTATCTATCTATCTATCTATCTATGTATCATCGCTCTCTCTCATCTATCTATCATCGCTCTCTCTCATCTATCTATGTATCATCGCTCTCTCTCATCTATCTATCTATCTATCTATCTATCTATCTATCTATCTATCTATCTATGTATCATCGCTCTCTCTCATCTATCTATCTATCTATCTATCTATCTATCTATCTATCTATCTATCCATCATCTATCCATCCATCCATCCATCCATCCATCCATCCTTCTATCTATCTATCTATCTATCTATCTATCTATCTATCTATCTATCTATCTATCTATCTATCTATCTATCTATCTATCTATATCTCATCTATCTATCCTCTAAATATCTTTACATAAATTATCCAGGCCTTCAAATATCATCTACTCCAATCTGATCTTTATTGCATATCAAAACATATTAAAATATGTTTTGATAAAATTAAAATCACCCTCAGCCTGTCAATCCAAAAACTTGCTTGAAGGTCAACCGGTATCTGATAAAGCACAAGTTGACCTAAAGGTAAATGGATTTTTCTCAGTTCTGTTTTCATGGCCTTTTGAAAATGATCTCACCTAGTAAGATTCGTGTGCTACCTTCTTTCAGGATACTGTTTAGTGCCAGTGGATCTATTCTCAGTAATGTGTTTCAGATTTGTTGCCTTCACAGTCATGAACCTTCATCGTTTCAGCTATAAAGGTAATCTCTCAAAGCAGAGATTGCATGATATGTGGACCTCCAGCAACTTGGCAAACATGGACAATAGTAAGAGATGTTGACTGCAGAATCCGTAAGCTGAAAGCCTAACAATGTGCACTTACCAGATCAGGAAAAAGTAAAAGTCTCTCTGGGTTATCTCATTCCAAATCATCTAAATGATCTTCACATTACTCTTAATGGGTTGAGGTCCTTCAACCGTTCCACACTTTCGCTAAAGGACACTTTCTGTGATGAGCCAAGGGCTACCACATGCCACTTTTTCCCAAAAGAAACCGGTGGTCCTGAACAGGACCACTGAGAAGAATGAGAAAGCAACTGGCTTCTAAATCTTTCCCCAGGATCTCACTAAGGATCGCTATTTCTCTATTCCCATTTGTAGCATAGTATTCAACTGATTCAGTATCAGGAATGATGGGATAGATATGGAACCCAATGATTCCCGACAGAGATTTCCAAAGAATGATTGCTCCTTCATCAGCCAAGGGCCCTTTAGAAGCTCACATCAAAATTACTTCCTTTCCTGTCTTCCTGTCTTTGGTGCTACTTTTAAAAAATATAATGATCCCCTTGGAGGGGAAGTTTACCTGGAAGCTGAGCCTTAGAATAGGATGCTATTTCTTTCTGGTCTACAGGCTGTAGATGACATTTGAGAGGCATGCAATGACTAAATCCTAAACAGAGAGATCAGGACAAAACTATGATTGACCTCATGTCATTTATCTTCAGAGTTAGATAAAATTAACAATAACTAAATGTAGTCTTCTCCAGCAATGCATTTAATAATGTTTGTCTTCTTCTACAAGGCAAGCGTAAAATACCAGTAGCTTTCTGAAGACTCCGGTTCAGCAAATCTGTAATCCAAGGCTCAACAACTTTGGACCTCTAGATTTTTTAAAAAAAAAATATTTTAACTGTTTTATTAATGCCATAATCAACTCTGCCTGACCAAAGGCTTGAAAATAATGGCAGTTGTCAGTCAACAATATGGTTGGGAATCACTACTCAACACTCATTTATAATGTCGTTGTTGTTCAGTCGCTAAATTGTGTCCAACTCTTCATGACCCCAGAAGAAGCATCTTCAAAGAAAAACAAAGAAAGTCCAGTTACCTCTTGAAAAACCACCTTTGGAACAACCATGATCTGGATGACTGAGAACTTCCATAGACATATGATGTTACTATGCATCCAAGTTTAAATGGAATTCATGATTTTTGTTGTTCAGTTGCTAAGTCATGTCAGACTCTTGATGACCCTATAGACCATAGCACACCAGGTCCTCTTGTCCTCCATTGTCTCCCTGAGTCTACTCAAATTCATTACCACTGCATCAATGACACCATCTAACCATCTCCTTCTTTGCAGTCCCCTTCTCTTTTTGCCTTCCATCTTTCCCAACATCAGGGTCTTCTCCAAGGAGTCCTCTCTTCTCATTTGGTGGCCAAAGTATTTGATCTTCTTGTAGTCAAACGGACTCTCAAGTGTCTTCTCCAACATTTCAAGAATGTTCTCTGACATCATTTATAGTAATAATACTTACACATTAGTTAGAAGGGCCTGAGACTGAAAGTAGTGGATTCAACAACCAGTTTCTTTGTCCCTTCTGAATATTCTAGCTTTCTAGACGTTTGCCTTAAACGGCACAAGACAGACTAGATCTTAACAACTACTGTACTTGCTCTAAATCCATGTAAACAATACAGCAAACTCAACCTGGATTGCACAATTTAAATACAACAGCTTCTTTTAAAAATACATAAAAACAAAGGTGCCATTCCATTTTTGCCATGTGCTTTTCACCTGTCTATATAGTTATAAAAGTATTTTATATATGCACGATCAACGTATTATTGGAGTATGTCCTGCACTGAGGATGAGAAGACAAAGACTCCAACAAGATGGAGCTCTAGAAGGAAATCAAAACTGAGCAACAAATAACACAATAGAGTTAAATGATGGCTTGAAGGAAGTCTATTGCCAGCAACAGTCTCCTTCGAAATACAATCACTGTGGCCAAAACTTTGGGGGACGGAGGGAGGGAAGGAAGGGAGGAAGGAGAGAAGGGAGGGAGAGAGAGAAGGAAGGAAGGAGGGAGGGAGGGAGAGAAGGAAGGAAGGAGGGAGGGAAGGAGGGAGGGAGGGAGGAAGGAGAGAAGGGAGGGAGAGAGAGAAGGAAGGAAGGAGGGAGAAGAGAATGGAGGAAGGGAGGGAGAGAAAGAAGGGAGGAAGGGTGGGAGGGAGGGAGGAAGGAAGGAGAAGAGAGGGAGGGAGGAAGGAGAGAAGGGAGGGAGGGAAGGGAGGGAGGAGAAAAGAGAGGGAGGGAGGAAGGGGAAGGGAGAGAGAGATGTTGATCATTCCTCTGCAGTTCTGAGAATTTTTAAACTGAGCAGTGCTTTAAAACAGAAAACGAGTTTCAAAGATCTATTAATCTGCAGTTCAGAATCATCTACGTACAGTCATTGTCCAAGCAATGAAACCACTAATATCTTGATGTGTTTCTCTTTGGTGAAAAAAGCCCAGAAAGCAAAATTAAAAATTAATTTTTTTTAAAAAAAATCATCACTTCTCACCTTGAAAGCATTCCCACTTTTTAAGAGCAAACTGGCATCACTCTTAAGAATGGTGGAGGGAAAGAAGTCCTTCCCATGATAGAAAAAAATAAAGTCTTCCATATGATTTTGACTCCAGGTTCCATGCTAAGAAATTCCACTCAAGCTATGAAAAATTCTAGTTCTTTTTCTTCCAGTGTTCAGCTGGTATGCAAGACAGAAACAATTTTGCTTTGTTTGTTTGTTTGTTTTAAAAAAGAGGCACTTTTCTATTTTACAAAATAAGACAAAGTCAACCTGGGCTTCGACTCTGCAACCCATGATGAGAGTCAATCTGGCTTCCGTAGTTTTTTTAACTGTTAATGTCAGGGACAAACTGGCAGGCAAAAAATGGGAAGTTAAAAATAGCTTTTCCATCGTGAGGAAAGAAAGAAAGAAAGAAAGAAAGAAAGAAAGAAAGAAAGAAAGGAGGGAGGGAGGGAGGGAGGGAGGGAGGGAGGAGGAGGAAGGAAGGAAGGAAGGAAAGAAGGAAGGAGGGAGGGAGGAAGGCAGGAAAGAAAGAAAGAAAGAAAGAAAGAGGGAGGGAGGGAGGGAAGGCAGGAAAGAAAGAAAAAAAGAAAGAAAGAGGGAGGGAGGGAGGGAGGGAGGGAAGGGAAGGAAAGAAGGAAGGAGGGAGGGAGGGAAGGCAGGAAAGAAAGAAAGAAAGAAAGAAAGAAAGAAAGAAAGAAAGAAAGAAAGAGGGAGGGAGGGAGGGAAGGCAGGAAAGAAAGAAAAAAAGAAAGAAAGAGGGAGGGAGGGAGGGAGGGAGGGAAGGGAAGGAAAGAAGGAAGGAGGGAGGGAGGCAGGAGGAGGGAAGGAAAGAAAGAAAGAAAGAAAGAAAGAAAGAAAGAAAGAAAGAAAGAAAGAAAAAAAGAAAGAAAGAGGGAGGGAGGGAGGGAAGGCAGGAAAGAAAGAAAAAAGAAAAAAAGAGGGAGGGAAGGGAAAGAAAGAAGGAAGGAGGGAGGGAGGGAAGGCAGGAAAGAAAGAAAGAAAGAAAGAAAGAAAGAAAGAAAGAGAAAGAAAAAAGAAAGAAAGAAAGAAAGAAAGAAAGAAAGAAAGAAAGAAAGAAAGAAAGAAAGAAAGAAAGAAAACATGTCATCTGGCTTTGGTTCTCCAATCTGCGTTCAACGCCATGCTGGATTTGAAGAATTTTTTTTTCTGGTCTTCCAGGGACAAACCAGGCAGGTCAAGCTTCCTATGAACGACTTTGATTTTTTTTTGTTTGTTTGAAGTCCAGATATGACTTCCAGACAAGCCTGGATGGAGTGAACACAGCACTGATCGGATCTGCAAGGCGGAGAGTGAAGGGGGCTCATGGAGAGGCAGCCCATATGTGCAGCGTTCCCGGAAGGGGCACCTTGCATTCCAAGGATCATATCCTACTAGGCGCTCCTTTTCTTCCTAATGGGACTGGAACTGCTATATGGTTTCAATTCAGCCTGTTGCACCTGTAAAAACAAACAGACGCCACGTTGGAGAAAGGTAAGCCCAACTCACTCCTCCGTGTGTTAATGGCTCCCCAGAGAGGAATCAAAGAAAAACTAAGGAAGGTTCAATCGCTATGAATCATTTTCTAAACACAGGAACATGGGGGGATTAATTGCAGGAAGGATTGGAAGAGTCACGGATCATTTCTAGAACACCAAAATATTAAAAACAGATATATATATATATATATATATATATATATATATATATATATATTTCCTGATCATTCCTAATGAAATGCGCCAGAATAGAAATGCGCGGGGAATAGAAAAGCTTTTCACTTGATTAGGGACATGTTGCAGAAAATATCTTTTCTTTCTTCTTTTTGGAGTCTCTTTCTGAAGGTTGGATTTAAAGGAACTAGATTTCCCTGCTAGACACTCAAGGGTCCTTATTTTAAAAAAAAGGCAACTGGGCAATTTTTGGGAGGAGGAGGAGGAAGAAGAGGAGGAGGAGGAGGAGGAGGAGGAGGAGGAGGAGGAGGGGGAAGAAGAAGAGGAAGAAGAGGAAGAGGAAAAGGAAGGGGAAGGGGAGGGAGAAGAAGAAGGAGAAGGAGAAGGAGAAGGAGAAAGAGAAGCAGAAGGAGGAGGAGGAGGAGAAGGAGGAAGAAGAAGAAGAAGAAGAAGAAGAAGAAGAAGAAGAAGAAGAAGAAGAAGAAGAAGAAGAAGAAGAAGAAGAAGAAGAAGAAGAAGAAGAAGAAGAAGAAGAAGAAGAAGAAGAGGTAGTTGTTTCACCTCTCACCCAAGAAGCTTCATCGGTTCTGGTGTGGAGGGATGAGAAGTGAAGTGAAGTGGATGAGAAGTGAAACTTTTTCTTCCTCGAGGAAAAAAACAGTCCATTTGCCTTTTGAAGAAAAAGGTGCTTTTGAGACAACTATGGCCTGGATGACTGAGAATCTCCACAGACATCCTGCTAGACCCTGTTTCGTGAAGTTTGGGAAGATGTCAAGATGGCTAGGTTTGTGAATCAGACATCCAAAGTTTGTTAAAACCTAGGAAAAACCCTGTGGTATAAACTCTTTTTTCCCCTTGCAATCAACTGACTTAGAGTTGGAATCAATCATGTTCTGTTATATGTTCCATGACACTTTAAATCTATTTGACCCAAACTAATACATTCATCTTTATGTATCTGATGAAGTAGTATCTGGTATATGCATGCCACCATAAAATTTCTCACTTTTAAAGAATCGCTAGACACTGCTACGTCTTCGACAGGCATACTTGGACAGTTCGAGTTTATTCAAACTGAAAATCAATTTTGTCCTCTGTGACCCCATTCCTTTTAAAACCAACAATGCCAAGCAAAGCTCTTCTATTTTATTTTATTCCATTTGCAACAGGATTATTAAGCATAGACAACAGTCCTAGAATGCAGTGTTTTCTTGCTGAGTCCTTCTGTGAAACTTACTAATGACTTGAGCTGCTGGCACTCATTTTCAAATGCCTTTTTACTTCCCTAGCTATTTTTCACTCATTTCCCTTCTTCCTATATTTCAGCGGAAGGGGGCTTCTTATAGATGCAACTCAAAATTCCAAGTCTTTATCAAACGCCTTCGTTCCAACTGAAAGATCACAACACCCGATAAAATAATTAAAAGATGATCCAATGCAAGATACATTTATTTTATTTTTTAAAAAATGACCATTCATTTAAGTTTCATGATTTTGCAGTCTGGGAATTGGTCAAAAGCGATTGATTGAAGAAGCATGAACGTAAAAAGAAAAGATATATGATGTAAAGAAGGAGCCACGCAAACCCCAAATACACAGAAATTCTTAGAGGCCATCCAGTTCTCTTTTTATCTTATTAACTCATTCAGGGTGGCAAGACTTCTCCAATGCACCTTCCTCCTTCTATTTTCCCCACAATAACCCTGTGAGATGGGCTGGGCTGAGAGAGAGAGAAACTGGCTCAAAGCCACCCAGCTGGCTTTTGTGCCTAAAACTAGAATTCCCGCTTTCTAGTGTGGTACCTTAACCACTACACCAAACTGGTTTTCTGGTTAATGGTTAATCTCTCGCTCTCTTTATCTCTCTCTCTTTTTTTCCCTCCCTCCCTTTGTCTCCCTCCTTCCCTTTCTCTCTCCCTCCCTTACTCACTCACTCTCTTTCTCTCTCTCTCTCCTTTCCTCTCCCTCCCTTTCTTTCTCTCCCTTACTCCCTCCTTTTCTGTCTCTCTCTCTCTCGCTCTCTCCCTTCATCTTTCTTTCCCTCCCTCCCTTTCTTTCTCTCTCCCTTACTCCCTCCCTTTCTCTCTCTCTCCTTTCCCTCCCTTTCTCTCTCTTTCCCTCTCCCTCTCTCTCTCCCCCTTCCTCTTTCCCTCCCTCCCTCCCTCTCTCTTTCCTCTCTCTCTATAACCCCTAATAAATGCTAACTGACCGACACAGAAGGAATCATATTAAAATCAGAACAATCTTTGCTGGAATGTAAAATTGGGCAAATTTTCTCAATGTTACTTGACCCACCTTTTTTTTTTTAAGGGTTATTATGCTTTGCTTATTAAAAAAAAAGGGGGGGGGTGTAAATTCCTATAAATTCTTGTGAAAATACAAACCCGGGGCAACCTTTTTCTGTACCCCCCCCACCCCCCGGGCTTTTGGGGGGGGGGAAAACGAGAAGCATGTTTCAGAGATTTAGATGGCCTTTTTTTTTTTCCGGTTCCTGTGCCTGCCCTCGATCTTCTCACCCCTCCTGGTTAATGATCCCGTCCCGATGCTTGTGCACTGCTAGCCAAAAATGGCCCTCCAGCATCACACCTGCTGCTCTTTGGCCTCAGCTCCACTTCTCTCTGCTGGAGACCCCAACCCATACTTACCCTCTGAACATCAGATGGGACCCTGGAGAGGAAGTCCAGCAACTCATTATTGTCAATGGCATAAGGATTCCTTAGCTTCTTGGTAAATTTATGTATGCCTGCAAAAGAGAGAAGGGAAAAGGGGTTTTTAAAAAAAGCTGGGCGGGGAAGGGGAGCAGTAAAACACACACACACACACACACACACACACACACACACGCGCACATGCACCCCACAGCATGGAGCTGCCTGACATGCTCAGACAGGAAGGTGGGCGGGTGGCTGAGCGAGTTTTTACAAGGGAAAAGAATGAGTGTGAAAACACAGAGAAGCCGGACACATGTTGCTCTCACGTGGAATCGTGCACAAGCATTTCTTCCTTGAAGAAACCAGTGGGAGGTTTATTACAAAAGTCAGCCAGCCGTTCGCCTCAGGAATGAAAAATCCCATTGTTCGCACAAAGAAGGAGCAAAGGAAGTGAGAGCTGCCACCGGCAAGATGGCTAGCACATTTCTGACAGGCCTCAGAACCTGTCCGAACAAGATCTGGCGACTCTTAAGATGTCTCCTATGAAAATGTCCCTCTTGAGACTACTGTATTATCTATCTATCTATCTATCTATCTATCTATCTATCTATCTATCTATCTATCTATCTATCTAATCTATCATTCTCTCTATCATCTTCCTGTATCTGTCTGTCTGTCTGTATGTTTGTAGCTCTATCTATCGATTGATCGATCTATCATCTATCTATCTATCTATCTATCTATCTATCTATCTATCTATCTATCTATCTATCTATCTATCTATCACCTCTCTATCATCTACCTGTCTGTCTATCTGTCTGTCTGTCTGTCTATCTATCATCTCTATCACCTCTCTATCATCTACCTGTGTCTATCTGTCTGTCTATCTGTCTGTCTGTCTATCTATAATCTATCTATCTATCTATCTATCTATCTATCTATCTATCTATCTATCTATCTATCTATCTATCTATCTATCTATCTATCTACCTACCTACCTACCTACCTACCTACCTACCTACCTACCTACCTACCTACCTATCTATCTATCTATCTATCTATCTATCTATCTATCTAATCTCTCTCTATTGCTATCATCTACCTGTGTCTGTCTGTCTGTCTGTCTGTCTACCTAGGTATCATCTTTCTATCTATCTATCTATCTATCTATCTATCTATCTATCTATCTATCTAATCTCTCTCTATTGCTATCATCTACCTGTGTCTGTCTGTCTGTCTGTCTGTCTGTCTGTCTGTCTGTCTACCTAGGTATCATCTATCTATCTATCTATCTATCTATCTATCTATCTATCTATCTATCTATCTATCATCTTCTATGAAAGTGTCCCTCTTAAGACTTCTGCATTTTATATTTGGGAAGAGAAGCGATTCACCGTATGCCTCTTTCTTGAGAGTAGCTGGATCCTTTCTCAAAAGTAATTCAAGAGCCAGGAAAAACTACACACCAAGCCAGCCTATCATGGTCCCTCCTCCCTGTTCTCGAAAAGAGACTGATAGGGTAGGGCAGAATCATCAAGAGGTCAACTTGGAGGTGCACAAAGCCGTTGACCTGCAAATGTTCTGCAGGGAAGTTGAACACTTCCAAGATCTGCTTTTGCTATCATTTAACACACATGCACAAAAGATACGAGCATAAGAAAAGGAAGGAAAGCGCAAAGCTGGGTGAAAAGTCCCTCAGGAAAGATGAGGGACTCTACAAACACTGGGACCAGTGGTGGGATTCAAATAACAACCGGTTCTCTGTCCTAATGACGAGCTGGGTGAGCGTGGCCATGGTGGCAATGGCCAGAGGGTGTGACAGGCAGCACTCAGCCTCCTGCACCCCCCTGGGAGCAAAAACAGGCTGCGGGCAGGGAGGCACGCTGCCCCCTCCCCCCCATGGCCCGTTTTGGGCCTAGTAGGCCTCCCTGCACTTACCTGGGAGCCAAAACAAGATGCGTGGGGACTCCTGAAAGGGGCAGGGTGGGGAGACAGCAATTTAACAACTGGATCGCCCGAACCGTCCTGAACCGGCTGAATCCCACCACTGACTGGGACACGGATACTGTTAGTCCCTGACTTACAAATATTCCTTTAGTGACCAAAGTTACAACCCCACTGCAAAAAGTGACTTATGACCTCTTTTCACTTACAATCGCTGCAGCATCTCTGTGGTCACATAATCAAAATTCAAATGCTTGGCAACTGGCAGGTATTTAGGACAGTTTCAGTGTCCCAGGGTCCTGCAATCACCTTTTGCGACCTTGCCAGCAAGCAAAGTCAATGGGAAGCCAGATTCACTTAACAACCATGTTACTCACTTAACAACTGCAGTGATTCCCTGAATAACGGCGGCAAGAAAGATTGTCAAGTAGGGCAAAACTCACTTAACAAGTGCCTTACTCAGCAGTGGAGCTATTGGGCTCAATTGTGGTCATAAGCCGAGGACCAAGTTTTATTGTTTTATTTATTTATTCGAATTTTTATACCGCCCTATCTCCCAAAGGACTCAGGGCGGTGTACAGCCAAATAAAACATAGAAAAATACAAGTAAAAACAACAATTAAAAAACTTATTACATAGGCCGAAATTAAAACATCGCTAAAATAATATAAAACCCCATTAAAACTAAATTAAAACTAAACTTAAAACTAAAAACCCTAGGCTAGCCCTGCGCAAATAAATAGATGTGTCTTAAGCTCGCGGCGGAAGGTTCGGAGGTCGGGAAGTTGGCGCAGCCCTGGGGGAAGCTCGTTCCAGAGAGTGGGAGCCCCCACAGAGAAGGCCCTTCCTCTGGGTGTCACCAGCCGGCACTGCCTGGCGGACGGCACCCTAAGGAGTCCCTCTCTGTGAGAGCGTACGGGTCGGTGGGAGGCAATCGGTGGCAGTAGGCGGTCCTGTAAATAGCCCGGCCCTATGCCATTAGTGAATTAGAAAAGGGGGGGGGAAATGTTTTTGTTTTTTAAAAACTTTTTCAATTAAAAAAAAATAATAATAATAAAAAAAGAAACATCCCTTGTACAGGTAGCTGAACAATCACCCACTTCTATGTGGGCTGTTGCTCATCTATAGCCCTGTTCTTCTACCATCATCTGGAGATCCTGGAGGAAAGTATCCCAAAGGTGATTTTTTTCAAACGGCAACTGGACTTTGTTTTTCCTTGAAGACGTTTGGGTTCTCATCCAAGAAATTACTACTACTACTTCTCCTCCTCCTCCTCCTCCTTCTCCTCCTCCTTCTCCTTACTTTATAATCCCTTGCGGGGTAGAGTCTGGGCAACTGAATGGAGCTGAGCATTTACTGGCTGGATGCCCTTCCTGTCACCAATGCAGAGTACACAGCATATACATTCTCATTGCCCAGTGCCCAGAGAGAGAAATAGCTGACTCTACCTAGGATCAAACTCACAGCCTCCTGATGAGGTGAGAGCTCTACCTCTAGGCCACGCACCACTCAAAAACAAAGCCCAGTTGCTGTTTGAAAAAACACCTTTGGGACAACCACGACCTGGATGACTGAGAATCTCCACAGACACTGAAGGAAGTATCTTTCCAGAGGTGGCAGCTTTGATTTTAAAAGGTTTTTCCCACCATCACCCCACCGAGCCCTTACAAAAAGATTACCTGGAGTTCACAGTACGTTTTGGCAGCAGCAAACAAATCCTTCCTGAATATTTCTACAGCATGATTCTGTTTTGGTCTGTTTTGCTTCATCGCTGCTGTTGGGAATGGGCATGCTTGCCTTGCTTACATTAAGTATTAAATGTTGTTATATGGTTAACTAGAATTTAATTGTTATAACAGATATATTTTGGATAAGTTATAGGTGTAATTTTAATAATGTTATTTGATAAGGTAAAGTGAAGATTTTAATTATTACAATTGATATATTGGGGAGATAATATAGGATTAATAATAATATTTGTAATATTATTTGATGTATATAAATGATATCAAAGATATGAAAAGATGGATTATTGTTTACCCTTGAAGGTTGGACAGAAAAATTTAAGAAGTTAAGTTGGAAATATGAACTATTCTTGAGAGACTGCTTAAGGAAGAAAGACATTTTAGAAGAACCCTTGGTGAATATTGGAAGATGGAACGTTGTTTTGGTATTGATTGATGAAGTTTGGATATTAAAAACTATGTACTTTATTGAAGAACAAACACCAACTCAATCGGAAATTTCTGAGAATTCTAGGAGTGGAATGGTCTGATATATAATGGATTGGAAGAAATGTATTTTCTTTGTTTCTGGAAGGGGAGTTGAGGTTTTAAGGAGTGACTATGGATTATGATTTGTGTTATATTTTAATTTTTGCTGTTAGTTTTATACCCTGTATTCGGTTCTGGGAAGTCCCGGGGTGGGGAGGAGGGAAGGGAGGGGAGGGGGATGAGGGTAGAAATTGGATTGATAGTTAATGTACAAAGATGATTGAAGATGTATAATTAATGTAAGATCGGAGCTGCCTGGCTACCATTTCAGAATGGTGGGAAAGAAGGAAGTAGAAGAGAGAAGGAGGTAGGAAAGAGAAGAGGAGGAAGAGGAAAGGAAGGAAGAGGGATAGAAGAGGGAGAAGAAAGGAGTAGGGAGGAAGGAGGAGAGGATGTAGATAAGAGAAGGGGAGGATGGTCGTGGAAAGTAGAAGAAGGTAGAGAAGGGAAGAGTTAAAGGAAGGGGGTAGTGACCGGGCAGGTCCGATTAATTGTATATGATGGTACACTAAATATGTTATAGGATATGAATGTTAAATAAAACTTTTTTATATATAAAAAAAATTAAGTATTAAATTCAATTACTGGTCTTGCTTGTATTAAACTGTTTTTGCAATCTTTTCTAGGCTGTAGTGTAGGATACTCTGTGACCAGCTACGATTTAGGCAATCGCTGGAAATTTAAGTAACTAAACAGATTGTAAAAATTGTGACCAAATTGATTTTTTTTATTTTACTGCATAGATAAATGATTAAATACCTCCTAAGGGGTAATTATATTAACCAGAAATGTGCAAAGAGGCAATCTGGAATTGCCGTGTGTAATTTTTGCCCTGAAATGAGTCAATTAATATCTCAGAGATAGCGTGTGTAATTTCGGCAGAACAGTGGCTGCTACAAGAAATGACCAGAATATTAGAATTGCATGAATTTCTGTCAGTATGTGTCTCTGTCTGTCTGTCTGTCTAATCAGATCTATCTATCTATCTATCTATCTATCTATCTATCTATCTATCTATCTATCTATCTCTATCATCTCTCTCTCTCTATCATCTACCTGTATCTGTCCGTCTCTGTCAATCTGTCTGTCTATCTATCTATCTATCTATCTATCTATCTATCTATCTATCTATCTATCTATCTATCTATCTATCTATCTATATCTCATTATCTATCTATCTGTCTAATTTTTATCCCATCTTTATTACTTTCTAAGTAAATCAAGGCAGTGAACAGACCTAATATTGCTTCCTCCTACTGTCAGAACTGCCACCTCACTGCCCGTCTGCCATGAACCCTTCAGGGACGCTGAAAAGGAGGGCGAGGGGTTGGGGAAAAGGGAAACTGAACTGTGAGAACCGACAAAGACTTCAAGGTCACTTCAGTGGCAGAAGAATGCCAACATGTAGAGTGTTTCCAAAACACCTCTTTTAAAAATTGATTGGACGATGAGAGACAAGCAATGAGAAGGGAGGGAAAATTTGGCGGGCAAACCCTTAGTTCAGGCTTTGCACTACTGTCATTCTATTTTAATGACCTTTTTGGCCACTGTTGTTAAGCGAATCACTGCAGTTCACTAATTCATGTGGATCAAGTAAATGAATCTAGCTTTCCCTCCCCCACCCACCCTGGCACTGTTGACTTTGCTGGGAAAGTCACAAACGGCAATCGCATGACATTGCAGTTATTGTAAATACATACTGGTTGCCAAGCGCCCAAATTTTTGATGACGGGACTGTGGGGATGCTACGACAGTCGTAAATGCAAGAACAGGTCATAAGTCTCTTTCTTTCAATGCTGTTTTGTAACTCTGAATGGTTGGTAAACAGTAGTGGCCAAAATTGTACAGTAGTGGCCAACATTGTGGAAACCTTTTCGGAAAAGTTTATTTTCTAAAACTAGCTCATAACACAACTTTTTTTTAAATAGTACCCTAAAATTATATATCAATGGAAAGATAACTTAATCAAGAATGTAATGCAATAACTTTTATGAAGGATTTGCTAGTAGAATAGCGGTTACAGTAGAAAGAAGAAAAGTGAAACGTAGAAAAAATGAGATGTACAAAAATGATCACCATAGAAAAAAAGAGATATACAAAAATGATCCTCATGTCAGTTAATACTTAGTTGGGTAACCTTTAGCGTGAATTGCGGCCTTACAACATCTTCCCATGGAGTGAACCAAGTCTTTTGAGTTCTGCAGCTGTTATCATGTGAAACCAAGATTGAATGATGGCTTCTATTAACTGGGTTTTATTGCTGGGTCGCTTCTGACTAACAAGTTTCTTTAGTCGGCTCCATAGATTTTTCAATTGGGTGAAGGTCTGGGCTATTCTTAGGCCATTCCAGCAATAGAATATGATTATCTTGAAACTCCAAAAAAAGAATGGTGTTATTAGCCATCAAACCTCAAAAATACACTTTCCCCAAAAGGTTTCCACAATTTTGGCCACTACTGTAAGTGAAGGACTACCAGTATGTCTCCACAGACTGTTATAGAAATGCAGATAGTAGAATCGGCTGAAGTAAATGGAAGGAGGAATAGACTTACCCCATATTAAAACAATGTACCGCAACGGTATATAATACAGCACAATCATGGCTATTGTGAGCACCAAGCAAGCTAGCGCAGAGAGGAAAGGAACAGTCCAGTTGAACGTACTGAAACCAAAATGGAAAAATACATTTTAAAATAATTTTCTATTGATTGCATTTCTTAGTGTTTAATAAACACCGTGTGGTCTGGGTATTTAAATTGCGTAACAATATAGATTTCACTCTTACTTTCCACCCCTTTTTTCCAACCATTGGTAAAATAAATTCCATGTTTCAGAATATTCTGTGTCTTCTTTCTGTTTCATTTTCAATGTAGGTCTATCCATTTCTGCACAATCTAATACAGGGGTCTCCAACCTTGGCAACTTTAAGCCTGGCGGACCTCAACTCCCAGAATTCCCCAGCCAGCAAAGAGACCCCCTGATCTAATATCTTAATGATCTCTTTGTCTTGCGGTGTTTCTTTATTTTTCCAATGTTGTGCAAGGATCATCCTCACTGCTGTTAAGACGTGTGTAATATTAAATACATAATTTTCTTATCAAATTTGTTTTCCTGATATCCTCCCTAATAAAAAAAAGTTCAGGTTTGAAATCTACACTAAGCACGAGAGGCAGAGAGGAAAGGAATGGTCCAGTTGAACATACTGAAATCAACATGGAAAAAGATACCAGGGAAGACGTTAGTGGTTTCAAGTAATCATACTTTATTAATCCAGTAGTGTGACTGACATCTTGCAGAATAGTATCTTGCATGTAAGAGAAAGCTAGAGTACTCTAGTGCAGGGGTGTCAAACTCAAGGCCTGAGGCCCAGATCCGGCCCGCAAGATGCTTAGATCTGGCCCACGGGGCCATTCTGGAAACAGCAAAGGACCGGCCCGCAGTGCCTCTGCCAGCGAAAACAGACCTCGGGAGGGCCGCAGGCAGCCCTCCTGAGCTCCGTTTTCGCTGGCAGAGAGTTGCAGGAGGCCTTCACAGCCGAAAACGGAACTCACTGGCAGAGCGCTCAGGCCACCTCAGGTGCCCCCAACACAAGTGACATCGAGATGGCCACGCCCCCCCGGCTATCCCCCCCCCCTCCCCGAGATCAAACAGAACCCTGATGCAGCCCTCAATGAAATTGAGTTTGACACCCCTGCTCTAGTGCAACGGCCCTCAATGTTTTGGACACCAGGGACCGGTTCCATGGAGAGTGGTTTTTCCATAGACTGGAGAGCACCTGGTTTCACACACTGCCTTTATCCCACTGCGCTTGTTTGAGCAGACCGGTTTCTGGCATGCTGCGGCTCAGTGCTGGTTCACGGACTTGGAGTTGGGGACTCCTGATACTGATTCAAGTGAACTGCACAAGAATTGTTGTTACGGGAACCTGAGCATTCTTGTCCTTTGTTTTGATTCAAAACTTATTAGCTACATTTTTCAGAGGTTGGCAAATTAGGAGGCCCTTGATATCTGTTCATTTATAGATGCAACGGTACTGGTCCTTTCTGAAAATTCACCTCAATTATAATGTGGCCAATTTAATGTTAAGTAAAATACTTAATTTAGGCATTAAGGATTGCATAATTCAAGATTGCAGGTACAGTAGTCTCAAGGATGCTTTCCCCTAAGGCAACTGGACAGAATAGATTAGGATAGGATAGGATAGGATAGGATAGAATAGAAATAATGGAATGGGATGGGATGGAATGGAATGGATTGGATTGGATTGGAATGGAATGGAATAGAATAGAAATAATGGATTGGATTGGATTGGATTGGATTGGATTGGATTGGATTGGATTGGATTGGATTGGATTGGAATGGAATGGAATGGAATGGAATAGAATAGAATAGAATAACAGAGTTGGAAGGGACCTTGGAGGTCTTCTAGTCCAACCCCCTGCTTAGGCAGGAAACCCTACACCACTTTCAGACAAATGGTTATCCAACCTCTTCCTAAAAACTTCCAGTGTTGGAGCATTCACAACTTCTGGAGGCAAGTTGTTCCACTGATTAATTGTTCCAACTGTCAGGAAATTTCTCCTTAGTTCTAGTTGCTTCTCTCCTTGATTAGTTTCCACCCATTGCTTCTTATCCTGCCCTCAGGTGCTTTGGAGAATAGCTTAACCCCCTCTTCTTTGTGGCAGCCCCTGAGATATTGGAACAATAGATATTGCTATCATGTCTCCTCTAGTCCTTCTTTTCATTAAATTAGACACACCCAGCAATTGTTCTTTATATATTTTAGCCTCCAGTTCACCAATCACCTTTGTTGCTCTTCTCTTCCTTGAGTTTTTCCTTGAAAACATTTCACTTCTCATCTAAGCAGCTTCTTCAGTTTCAGTGAACTGAAGAAGCTTGTTGGATGAGAAGCGAAATGTTTTCAAGGGGAAAAAAAAAACCAAGGAAAGTCTAGTTGCTTTTTGGAAAAGCACCTTTGGGATAACTATGACCTGGATGATTGAGAATCTTCATAGACATCGGCGCAGGTCATTGGGAGACCAATGGCACCATCACGCTTCTTGCCTAATAGTGAGAAGTCGTCTCATTTGGCTTCCATGTAGAGCGATGTTGATGGTTAATTGGGCATGAAGGAGACAGAAGGCTTTGTTTTCTTCCCCTCCAAGGTCAGCCTTTAAAAAAAAACAACTAGTGGAAATCCATGGAAACATAGTTTCCAACTATCTTCACATCTAAAGGATGCAAATGAGATCAAAAGAGATCATACCAATTCTGCTTTGAGCATGTGCTTGACGCATATCAAGTCAAACACATGGTTGAAGAGTTGAGTATCTCTGCTTCCAGTTCTTCACCCATCTCTACATGTTATGAAATCCTTTGCTCCCCAGAGTGGCTGTGTGAATTGTGAACTTCGGGGGTCAAGCAGACACCCCCTGGGCCTTGATCAAAAGTAGGTCAGCTCTATCTTTCTGCCCTTTTACAAGACACTAAGAAATAATTCAGTCGGGTCATGAACAATGCTTTCTCTTAATTGATGAGGGTTTTTTAAAAAAATAAATAAATTAATGAATAGAGGAAATAATGCATTTCTCAGCTTCAGTGGAGACTTTCCCATTTAAATTAGAGTGAGGGTGAACGCAGGCCAATTAATATATGAAATGTATTTTTAAATCCCCGGAGTCGGATAGAAGCACGCTATTAAAAAGGTTCTTTGATACCAAGGGTTATGCTGATGGAAATGCTTGTGTAAACCATTGTGACACTTGTTCAAACTACTCCAGCGGACTTCCCCTCCTTCTTCTTCATCCACAGGAACATTACAATTGAGACACAATTGGATTCTTGAGGGATTAGGCAGGGCTACCATATTCATGTCCCACTGGGATCTTAAGGGATCATTGTCATAGAGCTGAATGCCAGAAGGAAGTCACCCAACGTTCACAATCTCATTGCCATCCAGCTGCACATAGAACAGTGCTCCGTTCAGACTCTAAAAGCCATTCTTACATATTCCCGGCCAGCTGGGACAGATGTGGCACAATCACAACACATGGGTTTCCAGTATTTTTAGACCCCACGCGGCTGCACTTTGAAAGAGGGGAATTGTGGACAAGGCTCCATTTGTCAGCTCCATGGGAGGGTTTGGAAGAGGGAGAAGAAAACAAGGTCACACAGTTATGCCAGAAAGCCTCTGTCCTCTTGGCTTCGTGGGGCCTATTCTCCACTGGCTGTGGCCCCAGAAAAAAAGGCTGAAATTTTCAGACGAAACAAAGCAAGGATAGACCTACTCAATGTAGGAATGGCAGACTGCCCGGTGATCGATGTAAAAGGCTGGGTGGAAAACAAGTGAGATATAACTTTGCTGTTAGTTGCGAAGTCGTGTCTGACCCATCACAACCTCATGGACAATGTTCCTTCAGGCCTTCCTGTCCTCTACCATCCCCTGGAGTCCATTTAAGATCACACCGACTGCTTCAGTGACCCCATCCAGCCACCTCGTTCTCTGTCATCCCCTTCTTCTTTTGCCCTCCATCTTTCCCAGCATTAGGCTCTTCTCCAGTGAGTCCTTCCTTCTCATTAGGTGGCAAAAGTAAGATATAACTACAATCAATTAAAAACGAATTTGGTGGCAAAGAAGAGGAGTTTAAATGGAATTCATGATTTTTGTTGTTCAGTTGTTAAGTCATGTCCAACTCTTCGTGAACCCATGGACCATAGCACACCAGGTCCTCCTGTCCTCCACTGGAGTTTGCCCAAATTCATGGTCATTGTGTTGATGACACTATCTAATCATCTCATCCTCTGCTGTAGACCTTCTCCTTCTGCCTTCCATCTTTCTCAACATCAGGGTCTTCTTCAGTGAGTCCTTCCTTCTCACTAGGTGACCAAAGTATCTGCGTTTCAGCTTCAGGATCTGACTCAGAGTTGATTTGACAGATGGGGGAATATGACTTTTCGTTCCATGAAGAGAAATTCACTTGTATGAATCTTGGATTTTTAATGCAGAGTTCAGAATTCCCATAGATTTCCTTCCTTCCTTCCTTCCTTCCTTCCTTCCTTCCTTCCTTCCTTCCTTCCCTCACTCCCCTCTTTCTTTCCTTCCTTCCTTCCCTCACTCCTTTCCTTCCTTCCTTCCTTCCTTCTCTCACTCCTTCCTTCCTTCCTAGGGCTGGGAGAAAGTGACTGGCCCAAGGACATCAAGTTGGCTCCATACTTAACATGGAACTGGAATGCCCGGTTTCTGGTTCTCCGTAAATTTCCAGCCATAATTAAATGTGTAAGAAATTCAGAAAGAAGAATTCTATAACGATAGATTATCACCACTGAGCTGACTTTCAGGTGAAGGAAACAACCTTTATTTCATTCTGCATTGGCTTTTAGAAATTCCCAGTTAAAGAGGTTTTTTTTTTCCAATTGTTTCCAGCCAATGGTGTTCAGAGGTTTTTCAGAGCACGGGAACAAAACTTCAACTTACTTTTTTATCCTTTCTGCAAAAGATGCTATTTCCTCCAGAAGTGTTTGGACGGTTATAACAATGTCTTGGACCATGTGAATTCTTTCTATTAAACCCTTTTTTTCAGACTCCTGCAAGGAGAGAGGAAAGAGAAGAAAAAGAAGAAAAAAATGTATTTATTTCCTTTTTTAAAAAGTGTCCTAGACAATAAAAGGTTATAAGAGAGGTTATCAGAAGTAACAGCATTCAGGATAGTTACATTTCAGATCCATATGTCTTCTTATTGCTGTATTGTAGTTTGGAAAACAGCCGTGTTTTCTCCAAATTACTAACCCTTTTTTTTTAAGACTTACAAACCAGCAAACAAACAACCAGATGCATTTCTTGTTCCAGCATTCTGTGAACATTTCAATCAAACCAGCTAGAATTTTTTTAAAAAAAAAACCCAGGACTGCTTAGGAAAGAAGACAAGAGAAAAAAGCAAAAAGAAACAAAGGGAAGCACCAAAATTATATTACTTAGAGCCAGCACAGCACCCATCACTAACTGTAATTGTTATATTTCTTGCCAATCACACTACTAACTGGATTATTTCTTCGTGAACTATACATTCAGACAATATAGGAAAAGGGGCTACATCTCTTTTTTTTTTTTTATAAATGAAGATCCCAAAATATGTGATGTTACTCCCAAAGGTGCTTTTTCAAGAGGCAACTGGACTTTTTGGTTTTTCTTTGAAGAGGTTTCTTTGAAGAGAGCTGAAGAAGCTTCTTGGAAAAGAAGCGAAATGTCTTCAAAGAAAAACAAAGTCCAGTTGCCTCTTGAAAAAGCACCTTTGGGACAACTATGACCTGGATGACGGAGAACCGCCACAGACATATGATGTAACTATGCATCCAAGTTTAAATGGAACTCACGATTTTTGTGGTTCAGTTGAGAAGTCAAGTCTGACCAGGAGTCGGATTCTATCGGTTTGGGCGAACTAGTAGCTCCCAATATCAGGTGGGCCTACCCATCCGCCAGCCCTGCGCTTTACTGACCTATATCTTCTCAGCTGATTCGTGCGGCAAGCGGTTTGTGCACCTCAGCTGTGTTACTCCCCAGCAGTAACATGGAAGGTAAGTTTTTATAAAACTGCATGCGCGCATAGCGCGCATCACACATATGTGCATGCAGAATGCGATCACCGAACCAGTTGTTAAATTGGCAGGATCCCACCATTGAGTCCGACCCATGGGCCATAGCAAACCAAGTTCTCCTGTCTGTCGTGTCCCACTCCTCCGCTGACGGCTGGGTCAGGGAAATCCGAATCAGGTGTGCCTCTGCAGCTCTGCCAAAGTCCTAGCAAAGTTCTCAAGGCAGGCAGGAGACCAGAAAGTGACTTCAGCAAGATAAAGTAGACTTTGCCTGACTCAGAGAATGCCAGAAAGCAGATCCTTTATATAGGCCATGGGGTGTGGCTCCATGACTCAGCACTTATCCAGGCCTGCCCCTCCCTTCCTTCTGTTGCCGCCACCTATCAATTCTCCTGAAGCGAGGGTCACTCCAGTCTGCAGCTGTTGGTAATTGACCTTCCTCAGGCTCACATGCTGTGGGGGAGGGGTCTAGTTGTTCCGTTTGCCTGGGCATGGAGCCAGAGCTGGGGGCTGGAGGCACTTCTTCCTCCTCGGCCTGTCTGGGCATGGAGCCAGGGCTGGGGCCGGGAGGCATGCTAGGACATTCCTCAGCGTTTGGAAGCAGATAAGATGGGCCCGGCTGCAGGAGAAGCGGACGAGGCACAACACTGTCCTCCACTGTCTCCTGGAGTTTGTCCAAATTCATGGACATTGTGCTGATGACATATCTAACCATCTCATCCTCTGCCATTCCCTTCTCCTTCTGCCTTCCATGTTTCCCAACATTGAGGTCTTCTCCAATGAGTCCTCTCTTCTCGTCTGGTGGCCAAAGTATCAGCTTCAGGATCTGTCCTTCTAAAAAGCACTCAGGGTTGATTTCCTTTAGGGCTGACTGATTTGATAACAAATGAGAAGTGGCTGGATTTTTTAATTCCTTAGAAGCTTTTAGAAGCTGTGTCTATTTTTTCAGCATTATGCAGCCAATAAATCTTAGACATACCAACAAAGGGGTGAACCGAGGAAGGAGATCACTTGGACAAAGAACCTCCATGGACATGTGATGGTACGATGCATCCAAGTTAAATAGGTCTGTTGCGGGCAGGAAAGTATTTCCACCAAGGAGGATGATGATGATGGACTTTGACAGGATTGCAAGTAATCATCCATGGCAAGCAAGACTCCGAGCCAATTAAATTCCTCAAAGAATACTTTTATTGGATTTATCATATTGGCACATATCTGGTGAAAACCGACTCTGAAAGCGCCCGCGGGTTTTTAAAAGCAAAAGATTTTCTACTTTCCCAAAACAATCAGTCACATGGTCCAATCGCTGTATGGTCTGATACACCGGGCAACATTACTCTGCCCTCCTCCGACCAGGTGTGAGAATATCCTTGGTTCCCAAGAGAAAGTATTTTGTTTTACCCCAGAATGCTGCATATGTCACAGTTACATAACAGTTGCTAAGTGCCTAAATTTTGATGACCCTGGAGACGTTATAGTAGTTATAAGCGCAAGGACTATTTGTAAGACTCTTTTCTCAGTGTCATTGTAACTTCAAATGGCCGCTAAATGATTAACTGTAGGTCAAGGACTATGTGCAAATAACTCAAGGTGACAAAGATACCTAATATTCCTTCCTCCACTTTTCACTACACTAAAGTTACTGAACTGGCTTTCATGCTTAAGGCAGAACTACAATAGTGGCCCAAATTGTGGAAACCTTTTGGGGAAAGTGTATTTTTGAGGTTTGATGGCTAATAACACCACTTTTTTGGGGGGGTGGAGTTTCAAGATATTCATATTCCACTGCTGGAATGGCCTGGGAATAGCCCAGACCTTCACCCAATGGAAAATCTATGGAGTCGACTAAAGAAACTTGTTAGTCAGAAGCGACCCAGCAATGAAACTCAGTTAATAGAAGCCATCATTCAATCTTGATTTCACATGATAACAGCTGCAGAACTAAAAGACTTGGTTCACTCCATGGGAAGACGTTGTAAGGCCATAATTCATGCTAAAGGTTACCCAACTAAGTATTAACTGACATGGGGATCATTTTTGTATATCTCGTTTATTCTATGGTGATCATTTTTGTATATCTCATTTTTTCTACCTATTTCACTTTTCTTCTTTATACTGTAACTGCTATGCTAATAGCAAATCCTTCATAAAAGTTATTGCATTACATTCTTGATTAAATTATCTTTCCATTGATATATAATTTTAGGGTACTACTCCAAAAAGAGTGGTGTTATGAGCTAGTTTTAGCAAATACACTTTTCCCAAAAGGTTTCCACAATTTTGGCCATTGCTGTAGAGCTCAGAGTTGCCCAGGTTCTATTCTTTAAAATGTTATGATAAAAGTAAGCAATATGTTGTTCTCTATCAGTGAGGATAGCATAAACGCGGGTTTTTCCCTAATGAATGTTGTACTCAAGATAACTATGAAGAGGGAGATGACCAGCAGGTCTCAAAAGATGCTTAAACTTCTCTTTCTGCTCATGTTTCTTTCCTACACACACACACACACCTCACCCATCCCCATAGTATTGAAAGTTTGATGTCAAGCACTAGTCAGACGTGTCAACAGAATAGAGCTGGAAGGGATCTTGGAGGTCTTCTAGTCCAACCCTCTGCTCAGGCAGGAGACCCTATACCATTCCAGTCCAAATGGATGTCCAGTCTCTTCTTTAAAACCTCCAGTGATGGAGCAACCACAATTTCTGGAGGCAACTTCTGTTCCATTGGTTAACTGTCCTCACTGTTAGGAAATGTCTCCTTAATTCCTGGTTGCTTCTCTCCTGGATTAGTTTCCATCTCTCCTGCCCTGTGGTGCTTTGGAAAATGTTGACACCTCACCCCTCCTTTGTGACAGCCCCTCAAATATTGGAATACTGCTATTCTGCTAATTAGAACTGCAGAAAAAATAATTGCTACCAACCTGCCTTCCATTGAGGACCTGTATACTGCACGAATCAAGAAGAGGGCCGGGAAAATATTTACAGATCCCTCACATCCAGGACATAAACTGTTTCAACTCCTACCCTCAAAACGACGCTATAGAGCACTGCACACCAGAACAACTAGATACAAGAACAGTTTTTTCTGGAAGGCCATCATTCTGCTAAACAAATAATTCCCTCAACACAGTCAAACTATTTATTAAATCTGCACTGCTATTAATATTCTCATCGTTCCCATCACCAATCTCTTTCCACTTATGCCTGTAGGACTGTGACTTTGTTGCTGGTAATCCTTATGATTTATATTGATATATTGACCATCATTTGTGTTGTAAATGTTGTACCTTGATGAAGGTATCTTTTCTTTTATGTACACTGAAAGCATATGTACCAAGACAAATTCCTTGTGTGTCCAATCACACTTGGCCAGTAAAAAATTCTATTCTATTCTATTCTATTCTATTCTATTCTATTCTATTCTATTCTATTCTATTCTATTCTATCATGTCACCCCTAGTCCTTCTCTTCTCTAGACTAGTCATACCCAGTTCCCGGAACCATTCTTGATATGTTTGAGTCTCTAAGCCTTTATGGTTCCCAAGCTCCAGCACACTGCTTCCAAATGTAAATGACTGAAGCGGATTCAAACTCGAGGGACTGAGTGCCATGTTTTTCCCAGTTTGATCTAACTTCTCACCAGTTCTTAACAGCAGCGAAATAAACATTTGCAAGTGAGATCTTTCCAAGCAAGCCTGTTCTTGCAGCATTGAACTGTGAAGGACCGTTATGTGGCAGCTGGATAGCTATCCTGCTGTCTTTGTTTACACATCTCAGATTGCGCTACAAAATTGTGGCGATCGCACAATTTTAGCCACACAATATTACATCTTCTCTTGTGAGCTTGCTGGACTGCCTGGGACTGAGAGATTGAATTAAGTAGGGATCAGGGATTTATTCTGACATCCAAAGAGTCACAAGGACCTTGCTTCGTAGATACATGTCTACATGTCCTATCACCAAGGTAGGAACAGTCTGTAGATGCTTTTCTGCAAGCCATCTCAATTGCAGAATACCTTCCAAAGGAAACACCAAGTCCCTGATCCATTCTTAACAAGTTCTAGAAGGGCAATACCTACCAGTTCTGTGAGCAGGACTTGGTGGGTGTGGCAGAGGAAGGATACTGCAAAGTCTCCATTCCCACCCCACTCCAGGGGAAGGATACCGCAAAGTCTCCATTCCTACCCCACTCCAGGGGGAGGATATTGCAAAATCTCCATTCCCACCCCACTCCAGGGGAAGGATACTGCAAAATACCCATTCCCTCCCCACTCTGGGGCCAACCAGAGGTGGTATTTGCCGGTTCTCCGAACTACTCAAAATTTCTTCTACCGGTTCTCCAGAACTCCAGAACTTGCTGGATTTCACCCCTGGGCAGTACTGCTCTTTTCTATCTTTAATGAATAAAATATTTGTTTTAAATAGAAACCTCATCTTGGTTTTATTCATGGTTATGAGTTGTTAGCATTACCGTATTAATATTGTAAATTAATTTAAGTTTTCATTCTGACAGCCTGTAAGATAAAGGTAAAGGTTCCCCTCGCACATACATGCCAGTCGTTCCCGACTCTAGGGGGCGGTGCTCATCTCCCTTTCAAAGCCGAAGAGCCAGGGCTGTCCAGAGACATTCTCCATGGTCATGTGGCCAGCATGACTCAATGCCAAAGACGCACAGAATGCTGTTACCTTCCCACCAAAGGTGGTCCCTATTTTTCTACTTGCATTTTTTACGTGCTTTCGAACTGCTAGGTTGGCAGAAGCTGGGACAAGTAATGGGAGCTTACCCCGTTATGCGGCATTAGGGATTCAAACCACCGAACTACCGACCTTTCTGATCAACAAGCTCAGCGTCTTAGCCACTGAGCCACGTCCGTATTTTCCTGTTCTGTTCATGTACAGTGAAAGCTCTGATTTTCTATTCTACGCTTTCTATTTTTTTCTTTTTACTCTTTTATTTAATGGTTAATAAAAGTACTATTTAAAAAGGGGAAAAAATTACAACCTTGCAAATAAATTCGCAGTTAAGAATTGATTAAAGAATACTTGCATTATCTTTCCCTCTTCTTCTGAACAGAGAAAGAATTTACTAGACCACAAAAGGGTAAGTTCAATCTTGCAGGGAAAAGAGGTTTGGTTTTTTTTAAAAAAAAAGAAAAAAAATTGTTGAACAGAATAAGAATTTTTAGTCTTTTGCCACAAAATAACCAGCCTGGAATTTTTTTTGGAAAATGAGGTCCATGGACATGGTTCAAGGGAGACTGAAATAGTCAAACATGTAAAATTTGTCATGCAGTCCTGAATAATGAGGTTGTTGAGGATTTATTCCAAAGAAGCAGGGATGAAATGCTCCCGGTTCGGACCGGATCGCGCGATCCGGTAGCGATGGGGGCAGGTAGTTTGGAGAACCGGTAGCAAAAAACCCTGCCCCCACCCCGCCCACGCCTCGTTTTTCCTCTTCTCTGCCCCTGAAGTGCTCAGTGGTGATATAGCTGCAAACGACCTTAAATGACTGCCGTGGCGCTTCAAAGGGCTGCACCTACAGCTGATCAGCACTGTAGGAGGCTAGTAGACCGGTGCCTCTATTTTTAAAGAAGGTAGACCTGTGTCTCCCAAAAAAGGGCAATTGGTAGACCGGTGCCTCTATTTTTAAAGAAGGTAGACCGGTGCCTCCCAAAAAAAGGCACTTGGTAGACCGGGGCCTCTATTTTTAAAAAAGGTAGACAGGTGCGCTCCCAAGTTTTGTATACTTTATTATTTTTATTATTTATTATTATTCCCATTCAGTCACCAAGCCACACCCACCAATTAAGCCACGCCCACAGAATCACTAGGGAAAATTTTTAGATTTCACCCCTGCAAAGAAGGCTATCTTTTTTAACATACCAGGTAATCCCGCTATTGTCTTGGCCAATCTGACCTTCAGGATAAAAGGTCCTGAGCCCCTTTGAGGAATTAACCAATTGGAAATCAGTAAGCAGAGAACGTTTAAGGAATTCCCCCTAACAATGATACAAAGTGGGCAAGGCCATTCTTTTTTGGGGGGGTGGGATCAGTGGTGAAATCCAATTTTTTACTAACGGTTCTGTGGGCGTGGCTTGGTGGGCGTGGTATGGCTTGGTGGGCATGGCAGGGGAAGGATACTGCAAAATCCCATTCCCTACTCACTCTGGGGCCAGCCAGAGGTAGTATTTGCTGGTTTTTCAAACTACTCAAAATTTCCACTACTGGTTCTCCAGAACCTGTCAGAACCTGCTGGATTTCACCCCTGGATGGGATCCTTGTTTTATGGGTGGGAATATAAGTAGGACTTTCATGTCTCTCCCTCCACATAACATAATGAAGCCAACTGTAGGAGCAGGAGTGGGGGTGGATTGAAAGGGGGAATCAGCCTAGAATCGTTACATAGCCACAAACAAAATAAATCGGACCCCACGCCCCTGTGTGTCGTTGGCCCTTATCTAACTCTAACCAGGTATTCATCATTAGTTAAGAAGATTCCTGTATGTAGGCTTTTAGCAATAAAACTGTTGTGGCCCGCCAGCAGCCAGAGGAGCTGGCAGCAGAGTCGGACAATGAGGAGGTTGGGGAGGAACATGGGCCGGTCTTGGGAGCTGGGGAAAGCTTGGACGAAGGTTGTGCATCGGAGGCAGAGAGGGAGATAGACAGCAGCGAGGCAGAGGAACCACTGGAGTCTGTTCCCAGTGTGCGCATGCACAGAGCTGCCAGAAAACAAAAACAACTAAGAAAGCAGGGTCGACTTGGGAGTAAAGCCATACCTTGGAGGTGATTGGCCCCTCCCATAGGAAACAAAAGAGGAGCAAACGGGGAGTGGGCTTTTGCAGGAAACAATTTGTTTGGTCGGTCGGTTCAAGAGTGGGAAGTTCTGTTTGTGACTCTAAGAAACTCTGTGCCAAGTTTTGCCCACACTGCATTTGGAAAATAGTTATCTGGCAGCTTTCCAAGTGAGATAAGGTTTGTGTTAATAAATAGTCCTCTGAAAGACTGTTTGCCAAGCCTTGCTGACTATGAATGAAAGAAATTCACAGTTGTGTAAATAAAAGGGGTTTTGCCGAGACCAAGACTCTGCTTCCTGCTTTTTAAGGAAGCCTAGGTCAGAACAGCAGTCTAATTGAACCTTCATATGTGGTCCTGGTTTTTCACACTTGACACCTGCATCCATCATACTGAAGAGGCTCTAGTCTACGGCCTACCTTAAGGGAGAGTTGTCCACTCTCGCTTTAAGTATACGGAGGGGAAAAACTGCTTTTCACAATACGGTCAGAAATGTAATTGGGCATCGAAGAACTGAATGAGAAAGCTAAGAAACAAAAGAAATGGGGGGGAGGTGTTCTCATTAACTAAGCCTATTTCAGTACACGGTCAAATCCCAGGAAAACTTGGTGAGGCCTTCTTTAATGACAAAATAAGCTCTCTCTCTCTTTTTTTTTTTCAGAAAAAAAAAGAGAATCCTTCTTTTAAAACTTTCATTTGGTACACAATGAAATGAAACCTGTGTCACTCTGGAAGCAGAAGAGAGAAAAGTGACGTTTTAGATGTCTTACAATTTCATGGAAGTAGACAGACTCGGTGGTTAAAGGCCACCACTAAGGAGAAACCTTTAATGGTAGCTTGCTTGGGAAACCAACCATTATTATTTTCCATCACAGTTAGTACTTGGAAAAGGAGGGGGGGGATATTTTTTTTTTTAAAAAAGGATCCAGCAGCCCAACATATTTTTTTTTTAGTTTAAAGTTCGACCGTTCATACGAAAAGGAATTAATTGGTTCCTCTGTTTTTTAATTAACTGTCTAAGGGGTTTCTAAGCTGTAAACAGTTAGTCTCCAAAGACATGTTACAATTCCCAGAAGCTCTCTCTGTTATGGTCAAGAAAGGTCTCTGTATATTTTGACAAGAACACAACCATCCACTTGATAGAAACCATGTTTCTCTGGGTTACATCCCAGCCAACTGTGATCCCTAAAAGTTGTTGCTATTGAGAATGTATTTCATTACATTTTTTTTTTTTAAAAAAGGTTGGTTTTTGTACATTTTACTAACCTGATGCAAAAAAAAAAAAGCAATCATAAATGCTTGAAATGCATAATTGGTTTTCTACAATGCCTTATTTTCTAATGTACAGGAATTACTCTTCTTAGACTAATGTTCCCAGTATGTGTGAATGAATATATGGTTGTAGAATCTTTATCTCCAGTTTAAGGTCTCGGATTCCATTACTCCCTCTTACCTTGTCATCATCATCCTCGTCCTCTTCTACGATAATGTAATCCTTTAAAATAAAAAAGAAGAAGAAAAATATTAGACCGTACATAAAAGTCCATACAATGTATAAGCAGTTCTTTTGAAAAATATATGCTTTTTATGCAAAAAAGGAGCATTAAACAAACCAGAAGAAAGTTCCCTTGTGTATTATTCAAATCTTGTCTCTGTCTGTCTGTCTCTTATCTCTCATTATCTATCTATCTATCTATCTATCTATCTACTATCTATTTATCTACCATCTATTTATCTATCTATTATCTATCGATCTATCTTCTATTTATCTTCTATCTATCTTCTATCAACTATCTATTTATCTATCTATCTATCTATCTATCTATCTATCTATCTATCTATCTATCTATCTATCTATCTATCTATCTATTATTTATCTATCATCTATTATCTATCTACCTATCTACCTATCTACCTATCTACCTATCTACCTATCTACCTATCTATCTTCTATCTATCTATCTATCTATTATGTATCTATCTATTCATCTATCTATCTATCTATCTATCTATCTATCTATCTATCTATCTATCTATCTATCTATCTATCTATCTATCTATCTATCTATCTATCTATCTATCATCTATCTATCTATCATCTATCTATCTATCTATCTATCTATCTATCTATCTATCTATCTATCTAACAGGATGGGACCATGAAGTCCAAAATATCCTTTTTTGGAATCACATGCTTTTAAAAAGTAAAACAACTAAGACTTTTTTCGCTTTCCCTGTGCTTTGCACAAAACTGCTTATTCCAGAAAGGAACAGTGTGATAGGCATGTCCACCATGCCAGTTAAAAATTGCTAATTTATTTTTCCTTTAACAATCACCTTTTTCTTTAACTCTCAAGGACGTGAAAGCTTAAAAAAAAGATAACAACAGAAAAACAGCAGCACCCAATAACCCTCGTCCTAGAAAACATGTTAACAAAACATATGAGGTCTAATTGTTCTGAAGGCCAGGAGGTTTTGAGAGACCTTATTTTATGTTATTTTAATTCATTGCCAAGTTTCTCTCCTGGTAAGGGTTTTTTTTTTGTTCATCATTTGACAAATGAACCAGTTGGAATGTCAAGGCTGAGATTCCGAACACTCTGTTTGTTCTCCCACTGTTCCTTCTTTCAATGATTGTTCCCTCCCTTTAGAGCCATTACGAAAACATTAGGAGGCAGAAAACACATTAGCACACACGTAATCAATCTTAAGAATCAGATACAAAATTCTATACAGCATTATCGCACCAATTGTTGAAAGAGAGGGTTAAAAAAAAAGTGAGGAAATGTCAGGGCAACGTGAATCTCAATATTTTTATTTTTTCAGGCAATGTATAAAAATATTCTTTGGGTTACGAATGGGCCAATTTTTTTTTTTAATAAGCCTTATATGTGATAAAGATACACAAATATAGCAGAATGAAAGAGATGCACCCAAGCAAAATTAAAAATAGTTTTGTTGAAAAAATTGCAAAGAAGAAGGAGGCAGTTCAGGAACAACTACGTACCGGAAAGGGAAAATTAATCTAGGACCGGGTTCTATAAAGCAAAATATTAAGTTGTCTTGGCAACAAAGAGTAGCTAAAAGGTAAGTGGACCCCAGTGTTAACATATGGCAAAGTGTGTCCTATGGATTCATCCCAGGTGAGGCAAATAGCAAACAACTGTTGCAAACTCCCTGCCTTGATCCAGTGGTGGGATTCAAATAATTTAACAACCGGTTCTCTGCCCTAATGACCAGCTGGGTAGGCGTGGCTCGGTGGTCATGTGACCGTGTGGGCGTGGCCAACTCAACGTTACTCATGTCAATGGGTGCTTCGCCTTAGTTGTTACAATATAATAAGAGTTAACCAGAGAGGCAGTTTCTGTAAGCAGGGCAATAAAGATTAGGCTAGAAATAACACCAGAATGTTTCCTTCCTGCCTTCTGTACAGGATTAGCCCTGTAAAGTGGAAAAATACAAAATAAGATTTCTTCCAATAACTGGTTCTCCAAACTGCTTAGAAATTTAACAACCGGTTCTCCCGAATAGGTGCGAACTGGCTGAATCCCACCACTGCCTTGATCCCATGATGAATGCAAGCCAGAAAACATTTCAGTTCTGTTCCCTGCTATTTTGGGCATCTCCAGATTCTGCACAACTAGGAGACTTTGCCTCTTCTAGTGGAGATCCAGGAGAAATGATTGAAAACGTGAACCACTTTGGCCAATTGTCCAGGGAGAGTCTCAGTCATCCTGATCATGGGTTGTCCCAAGGGGGCTTTTTCAAAAGGCAATTGGACATTGTTTTTCCTCAACGATGTTTCGCTTCCACTACCAGTTCTCCAGAACTGGTCAGAAGCTGCGGAAATCCACCATCTTTGGGACAACCATGACCTGGATGACTGAGAATCTCCATAGACACCTTTTGTGACCTTCTGACAACCAACATCAAAGGGGAAGTCAGATTCATTTACAACCATGTCACTAACTTAAATGATTCACTAAAAAACAGTGGCAAGAAAGGTCACAAAATGTGGCAAAACTACCTTAACAAATGTTTCACTTAACAACAGAAATCTGGGGCTCAATTGTGGTCCTAAGTCGAGAACCACCTGTAGTTGGACTGTATGACCAAAGAAACAGATATGAAGCAGGAGAACCAGATCAATTTCTGCTAATTCAATGATTTTTCTTTCATGGGCTAGACCAGAACAACACCTTTACACATGGATGTCACTAAACACAGCACACAAAAAACAACTTGACTATATTATTGGTACAAGGGAAAGGAAGGGCTCAGTTATCAGATTTCAGTTACAAGGAAGAGAAAACTATAACAGAGAAATGTGGCCACAGGCCGACTGTGAAATAGATCATAAGATGCTCGTGTGTAAGTTCCAGGTTAAGCTAAAGCAGAAGAAGACAGCCAGTTAATTTTCAGAAATGTGATCCTGAGAATATATCCCCACCCCATTAGGAATCTTTTTCAAGTCCTAAACCTCACTGATAGGGGAAGCAGAGGAACCGTGAAACGAAATGAAATCTTTATTAAGGTCACGGAAATCAAGAAAAGTTGCTACGGGTGAATGTGAAAAGAGACTGCCAAAGATGAAGAAACAGAAGAAAACAAACAATGAGAGAGGAGACAGTGGAAATTGCCAAGAACAGAAGAGAAGTCCAGGCCAAGAATGACAAGGATCTCAGGCAGGAACTGTACAAAGAATGTCAGAGAGCTTGTTAGAAGAGACGAGAGGCAATAGTGCAACATCTGTAAAGACATGGAAGCAACATGGAAAAACAAGAACAGCTTTCCAAAGGAACTCAGACAGAGGTTCCAACTTTGATTTTGTTTCTTAAAAGTTGCCAATGTATGGATGGGAGATGATTCAAATAAGATCAAACAGAGAGGGAAGAAGTCTATTGAACTGTAGGAGGGTCAACATCCAAAATAGTTTGGAAGATACTCCCTATTTATGAAACCTTCTAGGACGGACTAGAAGATGAAGTTACGTCAACCATCAATGGATGGAAACTATTCAAGGAGAAAATCAAGCTAGAATTAAACAGAAATTTCCTGACAATGAGAACAATTAATCAGTGGAACGGCTAGCCTCCAGTAGTTGTGGGTGCTCCGACACTGCAGGCTTTCAAGAAGAGAGTGTACAGCCATTTGTCTGGAATGGCACAAGGTCTCCTGCTCAAGCAGGGGGTTGGACTAAAAGAACTCCAAAGTCCCTATGATTCTGTTATTCAATCCTCTTGGTCATTACCAAATTCTGGAACCTTGACACAGAAAGCTTTTGGAATTGATGGGATATCTACAGATATATGGCACAAAATAAAAGCATCAGTAATGGTTCAGTCACACTATGGAAACAAATCTGGAGAACAACATATTGACCGTCTGTCCGTCCATCCATATCTATCTATCTATCTATCTATCTATCTATCTATCTATCTATCTATCTATCTATCTATCTCATCTCTATCGCCATCATCTACCTATATCTGTACCTGTATCTGTCTGTCTGTCTGTCTGTCTATCTATTCTATCTACTCCTCTCTCTCTCTCTCTCTGCTTATCATCTATCACTATCATCTACCTGATAGCGTATTTACCTGTATCTACCTGTCTGTCTATCTTATCTCTCATTATCTATCTATCTATCTATCTATCTATCTATCTATCTATCTATCTATCTATCTATCTATCTATCTATCTATCTATCTATCTATCTATCTATGAGCCACAGTGTCATAGTGGTTAGAGTGCAGTACTGCTGGCTATCTCTGCTGCCTGCCAGCTGCCTGCAATTTGGCAGTTCGAATCTCACCAGGCTCAAGGTTGGCTCAGCCTTTCATCCTTCCGAGATGGGTAAAATGAAGTCCCAGATTGTGGGGGCAAGAACCTGACTCTGTAAACCGCTTAAAGAGGGCTGTAGAGCACTCTGAAGCGGTTTATAAGTGCTAAGTGCTATCTAGCATAAACAAAGGGTTCATGAGTGTACCTCAGTACCCCAACATGTATATTTTGAGTTTGCAGAAGAGTTCTATTCATTGAAAGAGAACTTTGCAAGGACACAGCAGGATCAGGAAACAAGAGTATTCTCTGCAAAAAAAGAATAATCTATAACAACATCCATCATCTATTTAGCTGTATTTCACCGCATCTCGGATTTTAGTGAGCCATTGAAGAGACACCTGAGGAGGAATGATGGAGAGCAACGGTTTGTAACTCTGTATCCTCTGCCTAGATCGAATTTGCCTGACTTTTATACCCGTTCTTTGAAAATCCTCCTCTTGCATTTAATGGGTTGTTTGTTCCCAAATCCCCTCTAGTGGGAAAAGCTCTCATTTTCCAGATGCAATAAAAAAAAAAAATCCCATGCTAAATGGACTTGGGATTTAGCTAGGATCACCTAGTCTCTTATCATTTGTCATTGTTCTCAGCATGCCCGAAATGGTTGGTTAAGTAAAAATGAAATTTTGCCATATCTCTGGGGAGGCAGGAGAGGAGGCCCATAAGAGACCCATAACCAAAGCAGCAATATTAATATTATCAGTTTTACAACAGTAATAAAAACGGGGGTGTTTAAATGGCTCCAATTTACTTCAAGATGCTGTTTCTTATTTCTGTTGCAGAGTATATGCTTTCCTCCAAAATGGAGATAAGGTAAAGGCTCCCCTTGCACATATGTGCTAGTTGTTGCCGACTCTAGGGGGAGGTGCTCATCTCCGTTTCAAAGGCGAAGAACCCGCGCTGTCTGAAGACGTCTCCGTGGTCATGTGGCCAGCATGACTCAATGCCAAAGGCACATGGAATGCTATTACCTTCCCACCAAAGGTGGTCCCTATTTTTCTAGTTGCATTTTTTAAGTGCTTTCGAACTGCTAGGTTGGCAAAAGCTGGGATAAGTAACAGGAGCTCACCCTGTTACGTGGCACTAGGGATTCGAACCGCTGAACTGTTGACCTTTTGATCGACAAGCTCAGTGTCTTAGCCTCTGAGACACCGTGTCCCTTAAAATGGGGGTGGCTGTTCCAAAGCTGTTGACAAATTTTAATTTTAATTAAATATCCTGATTAAATATCAGGAAGCAATCACATAGACCGGTGCTTCCCAAACCTGGGTAAAAAAAAATTTCTTTGTGGTACCAACATACAAACTGATTACCCAATCACAAAAGGGATGTTTAAACTGATTTAAAATGTTTTGTCTACATTGAATAAAAACAACTTCCTGGTTAATGGTTTTGGGTAATGAAGGGAAAAGTTTGGGAAGCGCTAATATAGATTACTGTTTGCAACCGGTTGGACAATGGAGACCCAAATTCATTTGGTAGCCTCCCGCTGCAATGAACAAGGACATGGATTCAATTTCGCAACTACTATGATTGTTGGCTGAGCAGGGACAAAAATAGCTAGAGAGAAATGAATGAAGCCTGGGAAATGGGCTCTGTTGTGTCTGCACCCCCCGAGCCGGGCCTCCTGCCAGAAAGTGACTTGGATAGTGAGGGGGAAGGGCCGTCAGGACTTACCTCGGGAGCACCAGCTTCCCTGGCTCAGCTCCAGGAGCCAGAGGCAGGCCAGGTGGAGGAGATAACGAGGCCTCCATCCCCTGACTCTTTCCCTTCCCCAGGCCACGCCTCCAGACCCGGCTGATGGCAATCAGGCCTGGCTGGACCCTAGGTTTCATAGGCAGGAGAGGCGGGAACAACAGAAGCAGGGGTGGGACAGTCCTAGGAAGTGCTGAGTCATGGAGCCACACCCCACAGGATATAAAAGCAGCAAGGGCTGCTATACCACTTCGTGGCAAGCAAATCAACTGCTTAGAGGGAGAATTAGAGCTGAAGTCCTGTTTGTTCCTGGTTTCCTGGCTGACTCATCGGCATCAAGAGAGATAACAGAGACACTTGGCAGACGCTCGCTAGTTTGCTGCCAGAGCTGATAGTTGCCGGCTAATTAAGTCATCGCTCGTGTCTCCCAGACTGCGGAGGGGGACAGATCAGGCTCCTTGTCAGTCAACAGGAGTGCTGATTTACCACCAACTTACCATATACTTAGCAGCCGAGGGCATGGCACAGAGAAACAACAATCAACAACTTAATAGCTAGCCTTCAATTAACACGAATTAACAACTGAAAGCGACACACAACCGGGCACCATATAAATACAACATGTAAAACATCCCAGGGCACACTTTGGAGAAGTTCCCTATGATGAGCTCCAGCATGAATCCCAAAGCTTGGAAGAAGCGTTGTTGGTCCCGGTGACCAACTCAGATTAGAACCGACAGCATTATCCTGGGACACATCTATTTACCTTCATTCATGAGATTGTTGTTTGCTGCTCAGAGTTTTTACAGATTATCAGAGTTGGAAGGGACCTTATAGGTCATCTAGTCCAACCCCACGCTCAAGCAGGAGACTCTACACAATTTCTGACAAATGGCAGTCCAATCTTTTCTTGAAAGTCTCAAGCAATGAAGCTCCCACAACTTCCGAAGGCAACTTCTGTTCCACTGGTTGATTGTTCTCACTCTCAGAAAGTTCCTCCTTATTTCCAGGTTGAATCTCTCCATCAGCTTCCATCCATGGGAATTGTCTGGCCTTCGGGTACCTTGGGAAATAGCTTGACCCCCTTCCTCTCTGTGGCAGCCCCTCAAATATTGGAAGACAGCTATCATGTCTCCCCTGGTCCTTCTCTTCACTAGACTAGCCATGCCCAGTTCCTGCAACCGTTCATCATATGTTTTAGCCTCCAGTCCCCTAATCATCTTCGTTGCTCTTCTCTGCACTCTTTCTAGAGTCTCAACATCTTTTTTATAGTGTGGTGACCGAAACTGGACGCAGTACTCTAGGTGTGGTCTTACTAAGGCTTTATAGAGTGGTATTAGTATATTTATAGAGTGGTATTAGTTGATAACAGTGGAGCAACTCGTAAGTCCGGGAAATAAATAGATTCTTATTTTGACCTCACCCACTTTTTGGAGAACCAACGAACCCTCTTAGTGATTTTAGCTGGTTTCCCCAGGCAATTACAGGACTCCCAGGCTATCTTTCATGGAGCAATTACAATTAAGGTTATCAACTGGGATTTATCAATGCATGCCAGCATGGTCCTCAAAGGAAGGGAGTGGCTTTGGTCTAGGAAAGGTTGCCTGTTGTGTCCCACTCCTCCGCTGACGGCCGGGTCGGGGAAGTCCATATTAGGCGTGCCTCTGCAGCTCTGCCAAAGTCCTAGCAGAGTTCTCAAGGTAGGCAGGAGACCAGGAAGTGACTTCAGCAATCCAAGGTAGACTTTGCCTGACTCAGAGAATGCCAGAAAGCAGATCCTTTATATAGGCCATGGGGTGTGGCTCCATGACTCAGCACTTATCCAGGCCTGCCCCTCCCTTCCTTTTGCTGACGCCGCCTATCAATTCTCCTGAAGCGAGGATCTCTCCAGGCTCCAGCTGTTGGCAATTCACATTCCTCAGGCTCACATGCTGTGGGGGAGGGGGAGGGGTCTAGTTGCTCCGTTTGCCTGGGCATGGAGCCAGGGCTGGGGGCTGGAGGCACGTCAGGCCCTTCGTCTTGTTCGGCCTGTCTGGGCATGGTGCCAGGGCTGGGGCCTGGAGGCATGCCAGGACATTCCTCAGCGTTCGGCAGGAGATAAGAGGGACCCGGCTGCGGGGAAAGCGAGCGAGACACAACATTGCCCTTCTCTGATTCTCATTCTCCTGCATTCCACAAATGACGTCCCAGATGGATCTGGGGGAAAAAATAACACACACACATACACACCATACCTACCTGGGGGTCTTGTATGCTTAAGGCTTTGTCAGGACTGTTCAGGGAGATGTTGTACACAAAGAGCATCAACAATGCTAAGGGCACCATGTAGGGCTCAAAATGCCACACGGTGGTGACAAACACCTGGCGAAAGAGAAGAGAGGGAGGTTAGCGACGTTATTTGCATTAAGCTCCCCCCCCAAAGTCAAAAGATAACGTTAAAGGAGAACGAGAAAGACACTGGGAAGAAAGCTTTCAAAGCCTTTGTGTCTGAAAAATAAGGCTTGTAGCTTTTTTTGCCTCTCTGCTAACCTCTGATTCCTGACTGCCCATCCTCCTGAGGTTTGCATTCATGTCAGATACATCAGCCTGGATGCTTTTATATTTCTCGGGCCAAGTGTAATTTGCAAAGATTGCTTGCCTCACCTTCTCCTTTGAAATCTTACATGCGTATCAACAAGGAAAGCGGATAAATCTATACAACAGGTTTCAAGCATCTGCAAGTACAAACACACGCACCCCATGTAACAGGGTAGGGAAAAGTTGCTTCCTACAGAACCCAATTTCTTTGTAAAGGAACATCTCCAATACTATTATTTTGGGGGTTTTTGGGTGTTTTTTTTTTTAGATTAATAGAGTTGAAAGGTACCTTGTAGGTCATCTAGTCCAACCCTCCGCACAAGCAGGACACCCTATACCAGGGGTCTACAAACTTGGCTCTTTTAAGACTTGTGGACTTCAACTCCCAGAGTTCCTCAGCCAGCTTTGCTGGCTGAGGAACTCTGGGAGTTGATGTCCACAAGTCTTAAAAGAGCCAGGTTTGCAGACCCCTACCCTATACCATTTCTTTTCTTTTCTTTTCTTTTGAATCAATTTTATTGATTTTTTTTTCTTCACACAGACCCACATATTTTATGAACAGAGTATAGGCCATATCATATCTTATACAACTTATCATATCCAAATACGTTTTACTTAGTTACAATTTCTGCCAAAATATTCTTTTTCCATGTTTTTAATCATACCTTAATATTTCTACGCTTGTTTATATAAACCGCATCTTCTTTCGCCCTCAGGTTCTAATTTCTCCATTTTTACTCATATATATTCTCTTTTATTATTTTTTAGATAATTCAGTCTTTATCCTGATATGTTCAAACATGTTCGGGGTAGCCTTTCTTCCATTTCATCTTTTTTTGTTTTACAACAGTCTTTTTTCTCTTTCCTCTCCCTCCATTCTTTTATCCTTCCTACTTTCTTCTTCCCTTCTCTCCTACTCCTTCTCTACTTCCCCTTCCTTTCTCCCCCTCCTCTTTTCTTCCTCCCTATTCTTATTTCCCCTCCCTTTCTTCCTCCCCTCTTCCCTTTCTTCTATTCCTCTCTCTGCTTCTGCCTTACTTCCATCTCTCTACTCGGCTCCTTACATTTTCCAGGGCAGTCCCACAGGCTGGATCTGACCGCATCATGGGCTGGATTCAACCCGCAGCCCAAGTGTTTGACACCCCTGGTATAAGGTCTCCTGCAGTGGTGAAATCCAAATTATTTTACTACCTGTTCTGTGGGCGTGGCTTGGTGGGCGTGGTGTGGCTTGGGTGGGCGTAGCTTGGTGGGCATGGCGGGGAAAGGATACTGCAAAATCCCCATTCCCTCCCCACTCCACTGGTTTGTTTTTTTTCTTCCCCCAAACAATCCTTCCATTCCTGAATTTCAATTTCAACCTAAAATGGCTTGTCTGCTGCTACCATTTTTTCCTACCCTGCCTGGAGTCATTCTAAGCATGGATCATTTCCAACCCACCCGCTTCGTGCTCGTTCAGGTCTGAGCCAAGTTGAGCCTCTCTTCTTTTCGTGCCATAGAAGAAAATCACTCTTTTATTATACAACAGCACATAAAATATGAAGGGTCACCGTCAGGAAAAAAAAGAGAGGGGATGAGCTTTGCATATGTGCTACTAACCCAAATCCACAGGAGGCTTAAGCACAGTTACCATTTTTATTGACCCATAATGCCTGCATTACAGAATGCGCTAAAATAATCAGATGGCATTTTAAATATATCTCCCGTTTCTAAATTAACAGGAAGGGTGGAGAACAAGGCGAGCCCATAATATTGCCAACAGTATGACTAGGCAATAAAACTGGCCCGAATCCCTGAGGTCATTCACTTTCCAAACACAAAACCATCCGAAAAAGGCCAGGGAAGAAAGGAATTTAAAGCAGCCATTTATGCTTAAAAAACAAAACAAGCGCATTAAAGCCAAATGAGAACTTAAGGCATGTGTCATGTAGTTTTGAGACTAGGTGATGCCTTCAAACCAACGTTAGTCATGTTTGAAATCCAAAGTCAAATCTTATTGTCCCAGGAGCCCCGAGGTCAAAACGTTGATGGACCTGTGGACAACCAGTCTGTTGGAGATGCTGTAGGCCAGGGGTCCCCAACCTTTCGGACCTCAGGGACCACTAAATTCATAATTTTTAATCCCGTGGACCACTAATAAAGGTAAAGGTAAAGGTTCCCTCGCACATACGTGCTAGTCGTTGCCAACTCTAGGGGGCGGTGCTCATCTCCGTTTCAAAGCCGAAGAGCCAGCGCTGTCCGAAGACGTCTCCGTGGTCATGCAGCCAGCATGACTCAACGCCAAAGACGCACGGAACACTGTTACCTTCCCACCAAAGGTGGTCCCTATTTTTTCTACTTGTATTTTTACGTGCTTTCGAAACTGCTAGGTTGGCAGAAGCTGGGACAAGTAACGGGAGCTCACTCCGTTACACGGCAGCACTAGGGATTCGAACCACTAATAGGATCTGCTTAATGAGTGCCTGGGTGGGCATGGCTAGGTGGACATGTGACTGGGTGGGCGTGGCCAACTCGATGTCACTCAAATCAAGGGGCACCTCGCCAACCTCTACTCGCCCCTCCCCTCTCAGCCACTCCTCGCCTCCCCGCCCAGGCTCCTTAGGGCCCCAACAGGAAGCAGTTGTTGGAGCTAAGCAGCCACCACAAGAAAGAGTTGGCAAAACAGCTCAGTTCAAATTGGATCTGATCGAGAAGGAGGCTCACTAGAAGTACCTCACTGAGGACTAGGAGCATAGGCTTTCCAGCAGAGGGAAGATCTGCGGGAGTGCAAGGCCAGGTACTGGTGCCTGAAAGGTCAGCGGGCTGAGATGGTCATCCAGTTCCAGGCCATGAGGCAGTCCCACTGGAATTGGCTCTTCACTACCAGTGGCACTTCCCTCCAGGAGGCCGAAGCAGATCCCAAGTCAGAATTTCTGTTCCCCTCCGACCCACACAAAAAGACCCTGAAGGGGAAGACTCTCCGCAGCAACACAAACGTTCATTGAACGTATCCGTCCCAGGGGCTGTAGTTTGAGGACCCCTGATTTAGTGCAATATAAAAAATGCAAATGATTTTTCTGCGGACCACCAAAATTTTCTTGCAGACCACCAGTGGTCCGTTGGTGACCGCTGCTGTAGGCAACTCCACAGCCTCCAGAGTATTTTGGAAAATGCCCATGAAAGGGAACAACTGAATAACACCCATGGAAGTGTGATGTGAGGACATGTTTTCGGAGCCACATGCAAACCCTGCTCTAGTACAGGATGAATGTGAGTTCATGGTGCTCCATCTGGCTCAGCTATCTTCCAATAAGCAGAACAACAATGCCTTCCTCACCCTTGTGAGGAACAGATTGAACATTCTTTTAAACCACGTATGTGCCAATCGTCATATTTGGAAATTCTGTTGTGGTCCGCCAGCAGTCTGCGGAGGTGGCAACGGAGTCAGATAGCGATGAGGCTGAGGAAGAGCGTGGGCCAGTCCTGGAAGCTGGGGAAGGCCCGGATGAGGGTTCTGCGTCTGAGACAGAGGTGGGGCCAGGGCCATCGGGTAGTGATGTGTGGACTCCAGAGCCTGACAGTAGTGAGGCAGAGGAACAGGAGGAGCCTGTTCTTAATGCACGCATGAGAAGAGCTGCCAGAAGGCAAGAGCAGCTAAAGCAAAGAGGAGTAGGGCCAAGAGATGATTGGCCCCTCCCATAAGGCTTAAAAGACCAGCCACAGTGTTTGGGCTCTTTGCCGGAAAACAACGTTGATATCTTTGTCTTGTTGCATTTGTTTCTTATCAGCGTCTTCTGAACTTTTGCCAAGAAAGGCCTTTGGCAGTTTGCCTAATTAGACCAAAGTTTGTGATAAGACTGAGGAATTGTGTTGGTAAGAATTTGCTTTGATTCAGTTTGGACTACGCTGAGAATGAGTTAATTCTCAGCTGTTCTAATAAAGTTTGTTTGTTTTTAAACTGACTGAGTTTGCTACTACTTACTTGGACCTGGGTCACAACAAATTCTGAAATCGTGCTCCAGCTATTTAAACAAATATTCCTCCAGTAGTTTCCCACAGTGGTCTGAGTAATGCAATGCTTTCTTTCCACCAGCAGATGTCTCTCTCCAATTCACAAATCCCCCGGCAACAAAATGTCAATTGTAAATCCACAAAGATAATACTTTCTCTTCAATTAAATCCTTTTGTTGTTAAAGAATGCTTTTCCTCAGTTTTCTTTTTCTTTTATTACTTTCAGTTTCTTCCAAGTCCAATTTTAAATCCATATGGAAAGTTTTCCTTTTAGGACTTTAATCTTAAAGTTCCTCTTTGTTTTTTATTTTCCTTCACTTTGAATTTCCGTGTGCCAATTAACCGCTAATTTCGGGTTGGGACTTCTTTCAAGTTTTAAAATTTTTTCCTTCTTACCTGTGAGTTGGCCAATCACTCACCCTGTAACAATACTCCATTCAATCACTGCTCCTGCTCAAGTTTTAGTCCACTTGCCCCAGCTTGTAGTGGCCATTTCAATGGCCGCCCCCCCTGCTGCCAGGTCAAAGAGCTGCCTCCAACCTTTCGAGGAACTTGCCTGTTCTTCTTGGTGTTCTGGGGTGCCTCTCTTTTTCCCCCATCCTTCCAAGACGGTTCTGGTCCGAAGACACCCCCCGACAGCAATTTGTTTGGCTGGGTTTTCGCGAAGCTCATTGGAGCTTCGCTATTTCCCAACCAGTATTGCCGCGACGCTTCCAGTTCCTCACCCTACACCATTTCTGACAGACGGCAGTTGTCGCTTCTTGAAAGCTTCCAGTAATGAAGCTCCCATAACTTCCGAAGGCAACTTCTGTTCCATGGGTTGATTGTTCTCACCGTCAGAAAATTTCTCCTTATTTCTAGGTTGGGCATCCTTGCAAAACACTGTTTCTCAGAATGCTGAAATCCTTGTGTCCTTTCAAGGCTCCCACAGACTCTGGTAGCCTAGGCATGTGCCATTTCATGTATAAATATTTCTCCTTGGCGGCTGAGTTTCAACAGCCGAGATTAAGTGAGCATGTGGTAAAGTCACCCTTGGGGAAAGTTCAGCTCCTAACTACATGGATGGAGAGAGTGAGCAAAAGACACAGAAGTTCTCTTGGCAACCCTACAGGACCACTTTCCCACTGCTTCCTAATGGGGATCCAGCCAAGGATTAAACCAAGATTCTGCTTCATTTGCTCAGGTTCAGGTAACACCAGAGAGCAGCTATCACCCCTTTGATACAAGTTCACAGCCGCTTTGATAGAAGCTCCCACTTTCACTATTAAGATAGTGTTTACTATCCTTTCAGGCTGATGGCTGAGGACCAAACAAAGACCAAACATTCTCCTAAAAATCTGTTTTGGAAAGTGCCTAAGAAGCAGAGCTGAAGTCCAAAACTGCTATTCCAGACTATTCTGGGCAGTTTACAAACTCCATCCAAAAAGAGTTGCAGCCCAGACTATAATAAGAAGAAGAACAAAGAGTACAGAAATACAGTACAAGGGCCCGACTAATACAGAACCATCATATTAACCTCAGAGCTCTGGAGAGAAGGAATTAGATCTGTTCTTAAGCATCAGAGCCTTAAGAGTAACTCAAATGGACTACCACTCACCTCTGTCCCAGAAAAAGGACTGAATGTAAACTGAAATAATATTGTGTCCAGTTCTGGTCACCACACTACAAAAAAAAGATGTTGAGATCCTACAAAGGGTGCAGAGAAGAGCAGCAAATATGATAAGGAGACTGGAGGTTGAACGATACAATGAATGATTGAGGGAACTACTGTAGGTATGTGTTCCCTTCTATCACTACTGATTTAGGTCCTGCTGTCAGATCAAGATTGCGAGAGAAAGTAGCACCTAAACCAGTAGTGGTAGAAGGGGACATGATGTATTTCAGTACTCAAGGAACTGCCATGGAGAAGAAGGGATTGGCTTATTTTCCAAAACTGAGAGCAGGACAAAAGTAATGGGTGGAAGCTTGCTAAGAAGAGATCCAGTCTAGAAGGAAGGAGAAATTTCTCGACAGTGAGGAGAACTAATCAGTGGAGCTGCTTGCCTCCAGAAGTTGTGGGTGCTCCATCACTGGAGGCTTTCAAAAAGAGACAGGATAATCATTTATCTGAAATGGTATAGGGTCTCCTGCTAGAGCAAGGGTTTGGACTAGAAGACCTCCAAGGTCCCATCCAACTCTATTATTCTGTTTTCTATGTTCTAAGATGGGTCTCATCTTCTGGATACGTCCCGTCACCCCAATTTATCTTTGTCTTTTTTGCTGGACAGGTGGAATTCTTCTAAACAAAGCGCTGAGCTCCAGTCAGATACTATTTCTATTTTGATTTCTCGAGCCCAGGTAGTAATTTTTTGGAAATAAAGTTGATCAAATTTAGAGCGATCAAATGTACATTTGGCATTTTTATTTAAAAGAATTCAAAAGATTCAGGCAAACTGGAACCTCTGCAGAAAGGGACAAGAAGGAAGATCAAGAATTAGAAATTACATTTCTGTCCAGGAAGATCGGGGAAGTGGACACTAAGGACGGACATGTCAGCGTTCTTCAAATACTTGAAATGATGCCATGTTGAAGAAGGTCACGATTCGTCCTTTTGCATCAGCGTGAAAGGTGCGTTAGAAAACAAAGGTCTCAAGCTATAGGAGAGTAGAGTCTCCAGGTGAAAAAAAAAGTGCTAAGACTACAAGCCGTTCAACAATAGAACTAATGTGTCAACTCGCAAAGCATCCCTGTCCTGCTCTCAAGTTGCCATAGGCAACCGAGGAAGCAACACAGCAGCCAAAGACAGGAGCACATTCCAGACATATCTTTCTCAAGGCTGTCTCCCAGGATTATCCACAGCGGCCGGAGGGGAGTGATCTCTACAACCCACAAAATTGCTCCGTTGGTGAATGTGATTGATGACACACCCTGGGGGAGGGGGAAACAGGGTCATGATTGGGGCCGTAAATTACGTGGGGTCGGTGTTGGCTTCATTTGGGTACCTGCCAACATGAAGCTCCTAATAAATAACTGGATTTCTTTTGAAGCTTGGCTCGATGCTGATGATTTAATTAGGGCATCTGTCGGAACCCTGACATAATGACTGAGAAGGACTTTCTTGGAGATGTTCAACTAAAGAATCATCTTCTATGATTTTATATTGGGGTTTTATTAATATTTTAAATTTTAAATTCATTTTTAACTATCAGCCGTTTAGTAATTGCTATATTTTAATTCCTTTTAATTGTATATATCTTGTATTTTATTTCTGGCTGTACACCGCCCTGAGTCCTTCGGGAGAAGGGCGGTATAAAAATTTAATAAAATAAAATAAAATAAAATAAAATAAAATAATGATGGCTTAGTTTGGATTCCTGCACTGAACTTGGAATGGATTTGGTGACTTCAATTTTCACTTTCAACTTACAGGAAACAATGGATGGAATCAAATCAAGGAGAAAAGAAACTTGGAATTAAGGAGAAAATTCTTAACAGTGAGAAGAATTAACCAGTTAATGGTTAATTCTTCAGTTAATTAACCAGTCAACCCGGAATAGCTTGCCATCAGAAGTTGTGGGTGCTCCATCACTGGAGGCTTTTAAGAATAGAGTGGACAGCCGCTCATCTCAAATGGAATAGGGCAGGGGTATCAAATTCAATTTCATTGAGGGCCAACATCAGGGCTGTGGTTGATCTCGTGGGGCCATATCGGCATGGCCAACTGGGTGGGTATGGCCAACTGGGTGGGCGTGGCCAGCTTGATGCCACTCATTGGGCGTGGCCAACTGGGTAGGCATGGCCAGCTTGATGCCACTCCCCAAATTGTTGACATGTTTCCTCTTTGTGTTGGGTAGACCAGGTCAAAGCCACACTGGCCCAATGTTTCATCTTCACAATGAAGCAACGTGGGTCGGCTCCTTACATTTTCCAGGGCAGTCCCACAGGCTGGATCTGACAACATCATGGGCTGGATTCAACCCGCGGCCCAAGTGTTTGACACCCCTAGTATAAGGTCTCCTGCAGTGGTGAAATCCAAATTATTTTACTACCTGTTCTGTGGGCGTGGCTTGGTGGGTGTGGTGTGGCTTGGGTGGGCATAGCTTGGTGGGCATGGCGGGGGAAGGATACTGCAAAATCCCCATTCCCTCCCCACTCCAGGGGAAGAATATTGCAAATCTCCATTCCCACTCCACTCTGGGGCCAGCCAGAGGAGGTATTTGCCAGTTTTCTGAATTACTCAAAATTTCTGCTACCGGTTCTCCGAATTATTCAAAATTTCTGCTACCGGTTCTCTAGAACCTGTCAGAACCTGCTGGATTTCACCCCTGGTCTCCTGCCTTGAGCAAGAAAACCAGACTAGAAGTCCTCCAAATCCTTCCGGACCTACGATTCTATGAAATGACTTCCTAGTGTGAATTCCCAATGGATCTCTTCCAGAGTCAATTAGTGAGGCATGCCCTTTTTCCTTGATCTGAATGCTTCCCAAAGGACTGGGTTTCCCCCCCCCCAACAATCCTTCCATTCCTGAATTTCAATTTCAACCTAAAATGGCTTGTCTGCTGCTACCATTTTTTCCTACCCTGCCTGGAGTCATTCTAAGCATGGATCATTTCCAACCCACCCACTTCGTGCTCGTTCAGGTCTGAGCCAAGTTGAGCCTCTCTTCTTTTCGTGCCATAGAAGAAAATCACTCTTTAATTGTACAGCAGCACATAAAATATGAAGGGTCACCGTCAGGAAAAAAAAGAGAGGGGATGAGCTTTGCATATGTGCTACTAACCCAAATCCACAGGAGGCTTAAGCACAGTTACCATTTTTATTGACCCATAATGCCTGCATTACAGAATGCGCTAAAATAATCAGATGGCATTTTAAATATATCTCCCGTTTCTAAATTAACAGGAAGGGTGGAGAACAAGGCGAGCCCATAATATTGCCAACAGTATGACTAGGCAATAAAACTGGCCCGAATCCCTGAGGTCATTCACTTTCCAAACACAAAACCATCCGAAAAAGGCCAGGGAAGAAAGGAATTTAAAGCAGCCATTTATGCTTAAAAAACAAAACAAGCGCATTAAAGCCAAATGAGAACTTAAGGCATGTGTCATGTAGTTTTGAGACTAGGTGATGCCTTCAAACCAACGTTAGTCATGTTTGAAATCCAAAGTCAAATCTTACTGTCCCAGGAGCCCCGAGGTCAAAACGTTGATGGACCTGTGGACAACCAGGCTGTTGAAGAAGCAAAAAGATACAAGCATCTATGCTACCTCCTTCTCAGAAAGTGGTCCAACACTTTCACTGTGGGTGAGCAGGCAAACCCCTGAGAGAATTGCAAATCCTTCCAAGAAATCAGTACAGGTAGTCCTCGACTTAACAACAGTTCATTTAGTGACTGTTCAAAGTTACCACAGCACTGAAATAAGCGGCTGATGACATTTTTCACACTAACAACTGTTGTAGCATCCTCATGGTCACCTGATCAAAATTCAGTTGCTGGACAACTGGATCTTATTTATGATGGTTGTGGTGTCCCAGGGTCACACAATCCATTTCTTGCGACCCTCTGACAAGCAAAGTCAGTGGGAAAGCCAGATTCACTTAACAACCGGGTTACTAACTGAACGACTGCAACGATTCACTTAACAGTTTTGGCCAGGAAGGTTGTAAAATTCACTTCACCAATATTTCACTTAGCAACATAAATGTTGGGCTCGATGGTGGTCATACGTCGAGGACTTCCCTGTATTTCCAACTGAGAACTTGCAAAAAAGCCAACACCGCCTAAGACAGGGGTGTCAAACTCAAGGCCCACGGGGCCGTCCCGCTCTACCTGCATCACTTTGGCCCAGTCTACCCAACTTCCCCAGCGAAGAGGAAACATGCCAGCAGTTTGAGGAGTGGCGTCAAGCTGGCCACACCCACCCATCTGGCCATGCCCACTCAGTTGGCCAGGCCCAGTGAGTAGCATCAAGCTGACCATGCCCACCCGGTCAGCCACACGCACACACATACACACAGACACCCAAGGTCAACCACAACCCTGATGTGGCCCTCAATGAAATTGAGTTCGACAAGGTGGATTATACAAAATGTTTTGAAGAAGAAGATAATAATAATAATAATAATAATAATAATAATAATAATAATAATAATAATAATAATAATAATAATAATAATAATAATAATAATAATAATATTTTAATTTGTATACTGCCCTTCTCCCGAAGGACTCAGGGCGGTGCACAGCCAGAATAAAATACAAAAAGAACAATACATATAATATTAAGAATAACCCCTTAAAAAACTTATTCAATTGGCCAAAAATTTAAAATACAATAACACCCTATAAAATTTACAAAAATTTAAAACCCATAAAAGCAAATTAAAAATTTTAAAATCAAGCCAATCCAGCTAAACGGAATAAATAGGTTTTAAGTTCATGCAAAAGGTCCGAAGGTCGGATAGTTGACGAAGTCCAGGGGGAAGTTCGTTCCACAGGGTAGGAGCCCCCACAGAGAAGGCCCTCCCCCTGGGGGCCGCCAGTCGACATTGCTTGGCTGACGGCACCCTAAGGAGTCCCTCTCTGTGAGAACGCACCGGTCGCTGGGAGATAGAAGATGGCAGTAGACGGTCCCGTAAATATCCTGGTCCTAAGCCATGGAGCGCTTTGAAGGTAGTCACCAATACCTTGAAGCGCACCCGGAAGACAACAGGCAGCCAGTGCAGTCTGCGCAGGATGGGTGTTACATGGGAGCTCCGAACCGCTCCCTCTATCACCCGCGCAGCTGCATTCTGGACTAACTGGAGTCTCCGGGTGCTCTTCAAGGGGAGCCCCATGTAGAGAGCATTGCAATAGTCCAAGCGAGAGGTCACGAGAGCATGAGTGACCGTGCATAGGGCATCCCGGTCCAGGAAGGGGCGCAACTGGCGAATCAGGTGAACCTGATAAAAAGCTCTCCTGGAGACGGTCGTCAAATGGTCTTCGAAAGACAACCGCCCATCCAGGAGAACGCCCAAGTTGCGCACCCTTTCCATCGGGGCCAATGACTCGCCCCCAACAGTCAGCCGCGGCTGCAGCTGACTGTACCGGGGTGCTGGCATCCACAGCCACTCCATCTTGGAGGGATTAAGCTTGAGCCTGTTCCTCCCCATCCAGACCCGTACAGCTTCCAGACACCGGGACAGTACTTTGATAGCTTCATTGGGGTGGCCTGGGGTGGAAAAGTTCCTGCCGCAATTTTTCCTTTTGGGAATTATAATGAATTGTACGGTGACTGAGACTAAATTGATCTTGAACTTAATAACAGCAGCAAGGCTGCTGATTGGACAATATTGGAAGAAAAAAGAATTACCTACAATAGAAGAATGGATATTGAAAGTTATCAACTTGGCTGAGATGGCAAAAATCTCAGCCTTTTTGAAAGACAATACGCAGGAAAGATATTTAATTGAATGGAAAAAATGGATTGATTATTTACAAAATAGATATCAGATTAAGAGATATTAGATTGCCTTTGAATAATAAGGATGTATTATCTTAGAATGTTATAGGGGAGGTTAGGAAATGAAAAGACTCGGATGAGGTTAATTGGGTTGGAAGGGAAAATTTTAGTCTATGTTTGGCTTATGTGTAATAATTCCTTGTGATTGACCCGGGAAGCCGGGTGGGGGCGGAGATGGGGTTAAGGGAGGGGTTTTGAGGGGGGGGGGAAAGGGGGAAAAATGTTTGTTTGTTTTCTAAAACTTTTTCAATAAAAAAAAGAAAAGAAATTGAGTTCAACACCCCTGTCCTAACGTTTCAAGACCATAGATGGCATTGCACTTCTGCGGTTTCTCAGGATTTGACGATCTCAGAAGATATGAGGCATATTTTATCTCATAAAATTGGGAAGGAGTGAACTCTAGCATTACTTGAAAAGAGGTGTAATCCCCAGAGTATGACTAAACTGCTGCTTTCTTGGGACAATACCTAGACACATACAGTAAACAGATATCTCTCCCGTATACTTACACTCTCCAAGAAAGATGCTTCCAAGCGAATTCTTCATTAATAAATATTTATTGATAAATACTGCAACCAGACTGATGAAGAAAAAGAGCAAAGGCTCACCCCTTTACTGGGTGCTTCAAATATTCCGTGCTAAAGAACAGATCTAATTCTGCAAGTTAAAATCAAGGACAGGCGAGAGAGTGTTTTAGTAATTAAATAAATATGCATAATGAACCAGATGCCCAGGAGGGTCCTCTTTTTCCATGCAGGCCAGATTTTCACTTGCATTTTTAATTTTTATATAATACAGATGAAGACACTGGGCAGGGCGGAACACAACAGTGAGGTAACCCATCAGTCGTGAGGCACAGGAGGAAGAGGAAGAAGCTGTCGGCGTGAGGTTGAACAAAATGTCTGGGTGTGTCTAGCTTTCACGACTCAGCGGCAACAACCCCCCAAATTCTTGCAACCTTCCCTCCTCCTTTGAGAAAGTGTTTCAGAGGAAACCGCTTCTGAATTTCATGCTTGATGTGGAAAAGAATGTAATTTTGATTACATTAGATTGATAGATCGTTATAACAATGACTTGTTCATATTATTATCATATGGTTTGGTTCTGCAACCCAACAAGACAGACACAGACTTTATAGGATAATTAGAACTGCAGAAAACACCATCGCTACCAACCTGCCTTCCATGGAGGACCTGTATACTGCACGAGTCAAAAAGAGAGCTCTGAAAATATTTACAGACCCCTCACGTCCTGGACATAAACTGTTTCAACTCCTACCTTCAAAACGACCCTACAGAGCACTGCACACCAGAACAACTACACACAAGAGCAGTTTTTTTCCTGAACGCCATCACTCTGCTAAACAAATAATTCCCTCAACACTGTTGAACTATTGACTAAGTCTGCACTACTATTATTATTATTCTCATCCTTCCTAGTACCTATCTCCTCCCATTTATTATAACCTTGTTGCTTGTATCTGTATGATTTATATTGTTTTATTTGTTTCCTAGTATGATTTTATTGCTTATTTGTACCCTATGACTATCACTAAGTGTTGTACCTTATGATTCTTGACAAATGTATATTTTCTTTTATGTACACTGAGAGCGTATGCACCAAGACAAATTCCTTGTGTGTCCAATCACACTTAGCCAATAAAAAAATCTATTCTATTCTATTATGGAAAAACAAAAAGCTGTTATTTGATGTTAATTCTACTGCAACAGAGAGAGTTGGAAGTCAATGCTTCTCTTTCTTTTCTTTTCCCTACTTTTCCTCACTTCTGTTTCCCCTTCCGCTCCCTCGCTGCTCTTTTATTTACTTTTGTATTTTGCATTTTATAATACTTTGTAACGTAATAAAAATATTTTAAAGACAAAGTGTTTTAGACATCTTTGCATGAAAGAGATACTGAGAGCTTTTTCGGACCAACGCAAAAAAGCAAACAAACAGAACACCACTTGCTGGAAACCAAACTAAAAATAATGGCCAATTTCTTCGGACCAAACAAGAATTCTTTTTCTGCTCTTTATGGGACCTTGTGAGTTGGTCTCACTCTCCCAGTGGCCTTTAAGCCAAAACACTGTGCAAAGATAAACCCACTGATTAAACTGAGGACTTTTTCTATGCTCCAATCTTTTACAGTCTCATTTCCTGGCCTTTTCGCTAGAATAACAGGATCTAGACAGCCAAGCCTTGAAAAACGTCTATCAATAATCCCCTTGAAATGGGAAAAAAAATAAAATAAATTAGAATATTATTACTTCACACCTGCTTAACAAGGAAAGGAAAGGGAACACAGTTGGAGAAAGGAGAAACTTCTGAGGTCATGTTGGTTTGCCCCCTTAGGGGAGATCAATCTCTCCATTTCAGTTTCTCTGAAATTTCTCCTCCCCCCACCCCACCCCCAATGTGCTAATTTCAGGTGCTCAACTTTCCCTTTTCTTAGAAACTGTCAAACTCAGTTCATCAAACTCAGGGTTTAAAGTAAAGCCAGAATATTTGCACACTTCCCCCCCCAAAAAAAAAATATATGCAAGTTTCTTTGTAATTTTGTTTAACATCATCAGTTATGCAGAAAGAAAAAAAAATGGAACCAGCGTGCAAAGTAAAAGAGAGAATTCTGTACACTCTAGTTTGGGGATGATGGGAGCTGTAATCCAGTCACCCCGAAGGGCAAAGCAGGAAGAGGATTAGCTGGACTCAAAGGTACTGAAATATTGTTTGACAAATTGGTAAAAATTAAGTCTTACCGGCCCCTCCCTCCACCTCCCGTATCAGGTGGCTTGTAACGTATTTTTCATAAACATCTCCTTTCCCTTTTTGAATTACACAAGTGGCTAACATGATAATGAAACACTTTGGCAGAATGATGATCTTTTTGGATACGATGACAATTAGCACCCCCAAGTAGCACTCATTTTATAATGCCTTTTCGGCCTAAAGAAGCGCCTTAAGTTAGGAAATAAAAAGTTACTTATTTTGGAAAGTATGCAGAGTAGAGAATGACAGAATTGAAAAGGGCCTTGGAGGTCTTCTAATCCAACCATGTGTGTGTATATGTGTGAGCCTGGCTATATAATTGGCACTGCTCTTTATAGATAGCCCCAAGTCTTAAGGACATTGAATAACTAAATTACTGATATGCGTCTACCTCTTTTGAGGGATCTCAAACCGAAGGTAAACCAAAAACTCTTTTCTTGAGAACAGGGTAGAGCAAATATTAGACCTGGAATTTTGTGCATATAAAGCAGGGTAGGTCAAGCTTGATTTCATTGAGGGCCACATCAGGGTTGTGTTTGACCTCAGAGGGCTGGGTGGGGGGCGTGGCCGAGGATGGGCATGGGCATGATGGCCGTGGCCAGTTCGATGTCACTCGTGTCAGGGGCACTTTTGTTTAAAGTGACCAGATTTCAGCAATGGCAAAGTGGGACACCATTGATGGGGGGGCCAGGGGGGGGCTGCGCATGCGCGCTGAGTCTTGCCACCTGCCTGAAGGAGGAGGAGCGGCTGCTGCTTCTCCGCTCTTCCAGGCAGGCTCGGCTCTCCTCTCGGCTCTTCCAGGCAGGCTCGGCTCTCCTCGGCTCTCCTCTCTGCTCTTCTCTTCCTCTCGGGTGAAGTCAAGCGGCGTCTCTCCTCCCTCTCGCGCCCCCTTCTCCGCCACTCCCCCTTCTCCGCCTCCTCCTCTTGCGTTGCCACCTCCCATTTTCAGAATGGGAGTGAAACAAAAAAAAATTGGGACTTTTTGGAATTGCTGCGGGACGCGGGACAAATTATTAAAAAGCGGGACTGTCCCACCAAAAGCGGGACATCTGGTCACTATACCTTTGTTGGCCAAGTGCTAAGGCAGGACTTTCCTAAGACCATGGGTGGGCTGCTGGGGGTTCGCAGGGGTTCAGGAGAACTTCTAACTAAGACTCTGTGCAGTTCGGAGAACCCCACAAATCCCACTCCTGGCTGGCCCCGCCCACTGCCCCTCCCAAAAGTCCCCATGTGGCCCATTTTGGATGCACGTAAGTGCAGGGCGCACCCGGAGGCTCAGGGAGGGTTAAAAACGGGCCTAGGGGAAGTTCAGGAAGGCCGGAAATGGGCCCATTTCCAGCCTCCAGAGGGCCTCTGGAGCCTGGGGAGGCCATTTTCGGCCTCCTGGAGGCTCAAGGAAAGCCTCTGGAGCCCAGGGAGGGCAAAAACGTCTACCCCGTGCCGTGGTGCAGGAGGCTGACTAGCCCATGGCCACGCCCATCCAGCAACCGGGCAGAGAACCCTTGCTAAAATTTTTGAAGCCCAACCCTGCCTGGGACGCTCCTTCACTCTTATTATAATATCCTTCCTTCCTTCCTTCCTTCCTTCCTTCCTTCCTTCCTTCCTTCCTACCTACCTACCTTTTCTTTCCTTCCTTCTCTTTTTCCTTCCCTCTTCACTCTCCTTTCTTCGTCCTTCCCATCTTTCCTAATTTTTCTTTGTCTTTCCTCTTTCCCTTGCTCCTTTCCTGTCCCTTCTTGCATGCTCAAATGCAAAACGGGGAAACGTTTCTCCTTTTGTTTTGTTTTGAGTTTGTTTTGCTAGCCCTCTGCCAGTGAAAATGGAGCTCAGCCACCCCCACCCTCACCCGAGCTCCGTTTTCGCTGGCAGAGGCACCATGGGCCAGTCTTTTGCTATTTCCAGGCCAGACCCGCGTGCCAGATCTAAGTACCCCACTGGCTGGATCCAGCCCGCGTGCCTTGAGTTTGACACCCCGATATAAAGAATTCATTCTGCTACTGAGCAAGAAAACCTGCAAAAAAAAACTCCTGCTGAATTGCTCAATAAAAGCACAATGCAGTCTCAAGCAGCATTGATGTAGGACTTGAAATGGGCACCTAACGTTAGAACCATCATTAAAAAGCCACAACGAAGAACGTTCTTCCTACGTCAACTCAGAAAGCTCAGACTGCCCCAGGAGCTGCTGATATAGTTCGACAGAGGAATTATACAGTCTTGTCACTTGCACTTCTGTAACCGTCTGGTTTGGCACAGCAACCAAACAGGACAGGTACAGACTTCAACGGAGAGATAGGACTGCAGAAAAAAAAAACAGTTGCAATCAGCCTGCCTTCCATTGAGGCCCTGCCTACTGCACGAGCCAGAAAGAGGGCTGAGAAAATATCTACAGACCCCTCACATCCTGGACATAAAGTGTTTCAACTTCTCTTGGGGTGTTGCTATTATAGAACATTGCAGGCCAAAACAACTAGACACAGAGACAGCTTTACCCCCATGCTAACACCTAATTCCCACAACCCTGTCTTATGCCTAAGGATATTTACCTAGGTAGCAGGGCTACTATTCTCCTTCTCATCTTTCCTATTACCATCTCCAATTGGCATCTTATGATTTATGACTGTACCTTATAACTTATGATTGATCACTTTGTTGTTTGTATGTACACTGTGAGCTTATGCACCGGAGACCAATTCCTTATGTGTCCCATCACATTTGGCTAGTAACAAATGCTCTACTCTACTCTACTCTTCTTTCTTCTACTCTACTCTACTCTACTTTACATTACTTTTTGAGAACACAGGATGTTCGTTTATTTCTGGATATCAAGTAAACAGTGGCAAAAGCATTCCTCGTGTGTCCAATCACACTTGGCCAATAAAGAATTCTATTCTATTCTATTCTATTCTATTCTATTCTATTCTATTCTATTCTATTCATGATTCTTGATGAATGTATTTTATTCTCCTTAAGTACACTGAGAGCATATACATCAAAGACAAATTCCTTATGTGTCCAATCATACTTGGCCAATAAAGAATTCTATTCTATTCTATTCTATTCTATTCTATTCTATTCTATTTTATTCTATTCTATTCATGATTCTTGATGAATGTATTTTATTCTCCTTAAGTACACTGAGAGCATATACATCAAAGACAAATTCCTTGTGTGTCCAATCACACTTGGCCAATAAAGAATTCTCTTCTCTTCTCTTCTCTTCTCTTCTCTTCTCTTCTCTTCTCTTCTCTTCTCTTCTCTTCTATTTTGTGCCGTGCCGTGCTATTCCTTTTTGAGAACACAGAATGTGCATTTATTTCTGGATCTCAAGTAAACAGTGGCAAAGGCATTAGACTAGAAACTGGGAGGTCATGAGTTCTATTCCTGCCTTAGCGATTAGGTGACCTTGAGCTTTCGTCTCAACCCTAGGAAGGAGACAAACCCCTTCCAAAATCTTGCCAAGAAAACTGCCAGGACTTATCCAGGCAGTCACTAGAAGTCAATTCTGGGAAATACCTTCCATTATTAAATTCAGACTCAGTATTACTATAAAGACTCACTTCCAGCCCCTGGACCTACACCTGATTAGTAGGAAGCTACTAACCATCCCTATATCTCTTAGCAGCAAGATTCCACAAATGACACATTGTGCAAAGAATAGGGGTAGACAGTAAGAAGGCTAAGGAACTCATTAAAATAGCAGCATCGACTGCGAAACCAAAGTGCAGAGCAAAGAAGTCAGTCTTTTCTTTACTAGAGGGAGCCTAAATCCAGCCACTGGATACTCTCTGGCTGCAAATTGTGAGAGGTGAAGTTCAACGTACCTGAAAGGCAATAAATAGGTTCCAGTACCAGTAGAAATCCTGAATTTTACCTTGTAGGTGTGCTCTGGTTATGCAATTCTTTTTCCAAGTACAATAGCTTGGTACCATTCTCGATTAAACCTTGCATTCTTCAATGGTTTCATTAGTACAGTAGATTTATACTAATGTAACAATGGCTAATCTAGGGAAGAGAAGCACCAGGGGAGACATGATAGCAGTCTTCCAGTATTTGAGGAGCTGCCACAGAGAGGAGGGGGGGTCAAGCTTTCTCCAAGGCACCTGAAGGCCAGACAAAGAATAATGGATGGAAACTGATCAAGGAGAGATTCAACCTGGAAATAAGGAGAAGTTTTCTGACAGTGAGAACAATCAACCCATTGGAACAGAAGTTGCCTTCAGAAGTTATGGGAGCTTCATCACAGGAAGCTTTAAAGAAGAGACTGGGCTGCCCTCTGTCAAAAATGGTGTAGGGTCTCCTGCTTGGGCAGGGGGTTGGACTAGATGACCTACAAGGTCTCTTCTAACTCTGTTAAAACAATTGAATATTGCAATTAAATCCATCCATTTTCCTGCACTTAGGCAGGAAGGACCAGATGTATAGGTAGAGAATAGGCAGTATTTGATTCAACAGTAGTGCCCAGGTGTCCTAGTGGACCACCATTTAACTATGAATTTTGCAGCTACTAACAAAGCCAACACAGCCCTAGACTCCATCAACAGAAGGATATTATACTACTAACTAGAGCATACAAAACATTTGCTAGACCAATTCTTGAATACAGCTCATCTGTCTGGAACCCGCACTGCATATCGGACATAAATACAATCGAGAGAGTCCAGAGATATTTTACGAGAAAAGTCCTCCATTCCTCAATAAAATACCCGCAATAAAATACCTCATGCCACCAGACTCCAAATTTTGGGCTTAGACAACTTAGAACTGAGGCCGACTTCAGTCTGATCTAAGCATAGTACATAAAATTATCTACCACAATGTCCTACCTGACAATGACTACTTCAGCTTCAACCACAACAATACATGAGCAAATAATAGATACAAACTCAACCGCTCCAAACTCGATTGCAGAAAATATGACTTCAGTAACAGGGTGGTCAATGCCTGGAATGCACTACCTGACTCTGGAGTTTCTTCCCCAAACCCCCAAAACTTTAAGCTTAAACTGTCTACTGTTGACCTCACCCCATTCCTAAGAGGTCTGTAAGGGGCGTGCATGCGCACCAGCGTGCCTACCATCTCTGTCCTAATATTCCTTTCTTACTTACTCTTTTCATGTATCCAGATTATGTTTATACTTTTACCTGTATTATATATGATTAACAAAATAAATAAATAAAAATAAATAAATAAGTAACATCAACACCATGGGATAGCACCACTCAGTATAATACCAGTAAGGCCACATTTGAAGTACTGCACCCAGTTCGGGTCACCATGGTATAAAAAAAAAATGCTAAGGCTCTAAAAAGAGTGCAGAGAATAGCAACAAAAACTCCATCCAGCCACTTCATTCTCTGCTGTCCCCTTCTTTTGCTCTCAGTCTTTCCCAGCATTAGGCTCTTCTCCAGTGAGTCCTTCCTTCTCATTAGGTGGTCAAAGTATTTGAGTTTCATCTTTAGAATCTGACCTGAGCAGTCAGAGTTGATCTCCTCTAGGACTGACCGGTTGGATCGCCTTGCAGTCCAAGGGACTCGCAGGATTCTTCTCCAGCACCAGAGTTCAAAGGCCTCTATTCTTTGGCGCTCAGTCTTCCTTATGGTCCAATTTTCACAGCCATACATTGCAACTAGAAAAACCATAGCCTTGACTATACGCACTTTTGTTGGCAGGGTGATGTCTCTGTTTTTTAGTATGCTGTCTAGATTTGCCATAGCTTTCCTCCCCAGGAGCAAGCGTCTTTTAATTTCTTGGCTGTAGCTCCCATCTGTGGTGATCTTGGAGCCCAGGAAAATAAAATCTGTCACTACCTCCATTTCTTCCCCATCTATTTGCCAGGAATTGAGAGGGTGGGATGCCATGATCTTAGTTCTCTTAATGTTGAGTTTCAAGCCAACTTTTGCTTGAAATTTTTTTTAATGAAAAAGTGTTTTTCATTAATATTTGCCAATTCCTCAGCTACAACATATCACAAAGACTCAAGAAATTAACTCCTAAGTAGTGTATGCTCTTCCAACCTTCTAGTCTTTTTTTCCCGTCCATGACATTCAACCAACAAGAATCATTCCTTACGTATCCACAAAGTAGATGACTTCTCAACCTGCTAGAATCTGGATCACTTTTAGAAAATTGAAGGATGGAGAGGCGAAATTACATTTCGTTGTCCTTGGCGCGGCACTCAAAGCTCTGTGGATATTCCACTCCAAGATCATTTCATGGTTATTTTCTATGAATTGTAGCCAGAAGGGTAGCATTTTGATGTTTAAGTTTTCTAATGCATTAGACTCTATTTTCCTCAGAAGAGACGCGGCTAGAGAAAATTACAGGAAAAAGAATGGAGAATTAGCACTCTCTGTTGACTTGATAAGAGTATATGTCCGTGAGGGAATTCCACTCCTTCCTGCCCTCCACTTTGACTCCAAACTTCCCGTATATTTTGAATAAAAGCAGTTAACAGCAGCAAGGAAAATATCCAGCCTTTATTTTGCACAGTTACAGTGGCATGCATAATAATGCTCTTGCCTCTTAATATTTTTTTTGTTCCCCATAACAACTCAGAGAAGTGGGTTGGGCTAAAATAATACTAATAATAATAATGCTAACAACCGTTTGGAATAAGTGAGATGAGCAAGGGATGGTATAAGCAGGCGAAAGGAAGGAAATGGAAGGGCGGAGAAACCCAAAGTTTTTACCATTCTTGATTGTACATTGCCACCTACAGGAACTTCTCTTTTTGGGGGAAATAAAAATAATCTAATCTGCTGCTGTTGATTTAACTATCTTCTTTCACAAGGCCTCACGCAGGGAATTCCAGGTGGGAGGTTTCTAACGTCCCATTGGATTCAGAACCGAATCCGGTTGTATCTCCCTACCCGCCTACCGACAGCTGCCTGTTTGTAGTTTGTATGTTAAGACAAATGAAGTGTTCTTCTAGCATTTCAATGTACTTTACATCACAGTTATCCACAAACTGAGGGGGCATGAAAGTGAAGGCATATAAGGTCACCCAAAGCAAAAGCAAATTCACAGGGAAAATAAACCTCATCATCTTAGGGAACTAGCTGCTGCTCAGGATGATGGTATAAGGACCACATGCCAGCGACTGAGTTACGAAGACTTATTCTCTCCATTCTGTAAAGTTAAGTTTGTTTTTGTATGTATAGAACAGACATCTATTAAGCTATTAAGATGGTCTGGCTGCCCAGTGCCTAAAATGCAATCACGTGACCACAGGGTGGCATGTTGCTGTTGTAACTCTGAAAACTGGTCATAAGTAGTTCTGGGAAAGTCTGTCCTAACTTCGAATTATCATTAAATGACCAGTCATAAGTCAAAGGACCACCTGTACAGAAAAAAAAAACCCCCATCTCTTAAGCTTCCTGATGAACTGGACCAAAAACGTACAATATTCTACTGCAATATTATAAATTCAGTTCGGCTAGACTGGAAAGTTGAAAACATCCTGGAAGAGCACTTGATGATGTTACCTAGTTTTATAATGAAATGTCTGCAAGAAAGCCACCAAACTCTGAGGATAACAAATACCCCATTCGAGAAGATCACAATGATAGTGCAGATATTGTGCTACCAAAGAAGGTCAGAAGTCATCCTTTTTCTATTTTTCTTTCTTTTCTTTCCTCTTTCTTTCTTGCATTTCTACTTTTTTTCTTACCTGAATTTTTTCTGGGTTTTTTTTAAATGATCTTTTTAATCTTTTAACTTTGTATTTTTAAAATAATAATAGTGACATATGTAGTGTGTGTGGATGGAGGGATGATAGCTATAGATGATAGATGACATGATAGATGATAGGTAGATAGATAGATAGATAGATAGATAGATAGATAGATAGATAGATAGATAGATAGATGGTAGCTATAGATGGTAGATGATATGATAGATGATAGGTAGATAGATAATTAATGGATGGATGGATGGATGGATTGATGGATGATGGCTGTAAATGATAGATGACATGATTGATTGATTGATTGATTGATAGATGATGGATGGATGGATGGATGGATGATAGCTGTAGATGATAGATAGATGACATAATGGATGATAGATAGATAGATAGATAGATAGATAGATAGATAGATAGATAGATAGATAGATAGAGTGATAGAGATAATAAATAGATGATGGATGGAGGGATGGACAGACAGACAGACAGGAATCCAGTTTAAAAAATGGGCTTGCCAATGTGAGTCCGGACAGCACAGAGAATTGTGATTCTTCATAAATCGTGGTACAACGTAAGCTCTCTTCCCATTAACATCAGCTGGCAGCTGTCTACATGTATTGAAAAACGAGAGGCAACACTGAAAAAGCAAGGGTACCCATGATCGCAGTCGAGCCTATTTGGAATTCAGAAGGAATCCAATGATTAAGAGGTTAGCAGGCAAAACTGTGCCACAGACTGATGAATGGACCACAATGGGGAATTTCTCTCTCCAGAAAGGATCAGATCAGGCAGCTCAAATTATTAGACCAGTTCTCTTGTCACTGTTGCCTGAGGTGGGTCTAATTATAGGTTACTCTTGACAGCATGACCACTTTGTATGGGATTAAAACAGGAGCCATCGTTTGCCAAGCCCAGGCAGACAAGGGATGCACAGTCCAAGTCAAGAGAGGAGAGCCAGAAAGAGTTGTAAAAAACGACAGCTTGAACGTAAAATGAAAACACTCTGCAGTTTTCAGAAATAAGATACAAACACGAGTGGACAAGTTAGCTGGAAACATCACCCAGAGAGAGTGTAATTCTCTGATAGGGCAAGACAGAGCATTGTTTTCCCATCTGCTAGATTCAAGGTTGCGGTGCGATTATTATTTCCATAAAGACAGCGGTTGCATAATTTATGAAAGAGATAACAGGACAAGAGGCTGCCACAAAGAAGAGGGAATCAAACTTATTCTCCAAAGCACCTGAGGGTAGAACAAGAAGCAACGGGTAGAAACTCATCAAGGAGAGAAGCAACTTAGAACTAAGGAGAGATTTCCTGACAGTGAGAACAATTAATCAGTGGAACAACTTGCCTCCAGAAGTTGTGAATGCTCCAACACTGGATGTTTTTAAGAAGATGTTGGTTAACCGTTTGTCTGAAGTGGTACAGGGTTGCCAGCTTGAGAAGAGGGTTGATTTTGTGGTAGCGTTCTCGTCAACAAGAGAACTGATTTGGCCCTGCCTTTCTCCAGGAAGCCTTCCTCTCAACATCCAATGCCTTCTTCTTAACTTTCCAGTCTAGCCCTGGTTGTCTGCCATCCAAGAGATAACTAGGCCCTCTTAGCAAAGTCTGTGAGGAAGCAAGCAGTCTAAATCTCTTCCACCTCCCTTCATATTCCAGAAGGAGATAAGTATCTCTCAGGCCAAGAGGTGGAGAAGTGAGGGACCTGCCCTGATTTTTTTTTTTAATGGTTCATGGGATTATTGCAAAAACTCATGGAAAGTAATGAGTTCATGTCTTCTGGCCTTCTGCCCCACCTCAGTTCCTAGAATGCAAAGTGAGAGATGAAACCAATTTTAGGGTGTGTTTTTCCTCAGAGCCTGAAGACCTGGCTCCACCAACTGGTGAATGGGAGAATAGAATAGAATAGAATGGAATGGAATGGAATGGAATGGAATGGAATAGAATAGAATAGAATAGAATAGAATAGAATAGAATAGAATAGAATAGAATAGAATAGAATAGAATAGAATAGAATATCAGAAGAATGGAATGGAATGGAACGGAACTGAAGAATTGGAAGGGTCCTTGGAGGTCTTCTAGTCCAACCCCCTGCTTAGACAGGAAACCCTACACCACTTCAAAACTTCCAGTGTTGGAGCATTCACAACTTCTGGAGGCAAATTATTCCACTGATTAATGGTTCTAACAGTCAGGAAATTTCTCCTTAGTTCTAGGTTGCTTCTCTCCTTGATTAGTTTCCACCCATTGCTTCTTGTCCTGCCCTCAGGTGCTTTGGAGAATAGCTTGACTCCCTCTTCTTTGTGGCAGCCCCTGAGATATTCCATGCTGAGAGGTGGCTGCTGGATTGATGGCAGACAGGGAGTGGGGGAGGTTGAGCTTTAATTCCTGCTTAAAATATTCCTTGGGAAACATTCTGGTGGGCTTTTCCAGGAAGTTAAAGAAGGGGGATAGTTGAACGTGGTTTTTTTTTTAATTCTCAGATTACTATAATTGCATTAAGAAAAACTGTGATTTCATTCAATGACATTATTGCCATTAATTCATTGCAAACTCTTAATAGGCGGTATAATTATTCTGGGGGGAGGGGAAATCATAAACAGCATGTGCAGTGAAGCACAATTCCTCACAACAGCCATTCAATGTTTAAAACCAACCTTTAAATTGTATTGTACTATTAGGGACACGGTGGCTCAGTGGCTAAGACGCTGCGCTTGTCGATCGAAAGGTTGGCAGTTCAGTGGTTCGAATCCCTAGTGCCGCGTAATGGGGCGACCTCCCGTTGTCCCAGCTTCTGCCAACCTAGCAGTTTGAAAGCAGATAAAAAATGCAAGCAGAAAAATAGGGACCACCTTTGGTGTGAAGGGAACAGCGTTCCGTGTGCCTTTGGTGTTGAGTCATGCCAGCCACATGACCACGGAAACGTCTTCGGACAATGCTGGCTCTTCGGCTTTGAAACGGAGATGAGCACTGCCCCCTAAAGTCGGGAACGACTAGCACACATGTGCACGGGGAACCTTTACCCTCTTAGCAAAGTGAAATAAGGATTTGAGAACTCAATAGTGTTTCATTGTCCAGCTGAGTCTTCACAGGGTTGGCCCAAGGCTTACTTAGAGCTCCGTTTTAAAGAGATGGGCCGTTCATTTCAAAAAGGGAGATTTTGATACAATTGCTTTATTTCATCAGCCAGTTATTGCTTGCTCCGACAAGCTCCACGAGATCATTTAATTAGAAATGCTTGACAACCTGCTATAAACACAGCATGGATTTGTACACTTTTTAATCATCTTTTCCTGCAAATCGCTTCCTATTCCTTTTCAATCTTCTAAATATTTTTCTACCCTCTTGAAGCTTTGAAAACTCAGGGGGGAAAAACCTGCTTGAAAGAACTGGAAGTTCTCTAGTCATTTGTCTCTCTCCCGACCCTTTGTCTTATAAACTCTATGAGCATGTGTTTTTTTTAAAGAAAATAATATTTAACACAGCGTTCTTTAATTTGTTATTTTTTTAAAAAAAACACCTTGAACTTATACAATTTGCTGTGTTTTCAAGGCAATAAATCTAAACTCTTTTCCTTCCCATGCCAGGAAAAGAATTTCTAAAGTAATTTTCATTTCTGGTTTTTGTTTATTTTCAGGGAGCTGTAAATTTAGCAAAGGGAACTATATTTGGCTATTTCTGCGCCAACTCAGTAAGCTCAAACTGCCCAAGGAGCTGCTGATTCAGTTCTATAGAGGAATTATTGAGTCTGTCATTTGCACCTCTATAACTGTCTGGTTCGGTTCTGCAACCCAACAAGAAAAACACAGACTTCAGAGGATAATTAGAACTGCAGAAAAAATAATTGCTACCAACCTGCCTTCCATTGAGGACCTGTATACTGCACGAATCAAGAAGAGGGCCGTGAAAATATTTACAGACCCCTCGCATCCTGGACATAAACTGTTTCAACTCCTACCCTCAAAACGACGCTATAGAGCACTGCACACCAGAACAACTAGACACAAGGACAGTTTTTTCCCGAAGGCCATCACTCTGCTAAACAAATAATTCCATCAACACTGTCAAGACTATTTACTGAATCTGCACTACTATTAATTGTTTCATAGTTCCCATCACCAATCTCTTTCCGCTTATGACTGTATGACTATAACTTGTTGCTGGCAATCCTTATGATTTATATTGATCATCAATTGTGTTGTAAATGTTGTACCTTGATGAACGTATCTTTTCTTTTATGTACAATGAGAGCGTATGCACCAAGACAAATTCCTTGTGTGTCCAATCACACTTGGCCAATAAAAAATTCTATTCTATTCTATTCTAAAACATGTGGGCATATAGATACACACATGCCAAGGGAGGACTGCTGGGAGTTCGCAGGGGTTCGGAAGAACCTCTAGCTAAGATTCTGTGCAGTTCAGAGAACCCCCAAATCCCACTCCTGGCTGGCCCCACCCACCCTGCCCCTCCTCACCCAGGAGTCCCCATGCGAACTATTTTGGATGCATGTAAGTGCAGGACGTATGCGGAGGCTTGGGGAGGGTGAAAAATGGGCCTACTGGAAGTTTGGGAAGCCTGGCCGATTTCCGGCCTCCAGTGAGCCTGCGGAGCCTGGGGAGGCCGTTTTTGCCCTCCCGGAAACTCAAGGAAAGCCTCCGGAGCCCAGGGAAGGCAAAAATACCTCCCTTGCTATGATGCGGGAGCCAACTAGGCCACGCCCACCATGGCCACATCCACCCAGCAACCAGGCAGAGAACCCCTTGTTAAATTTTTTGAAGCCCACCCCTGATACATGCAAACATATTTCGGCATTACCCCAAGTCATAGTGTGGTTTGTTTTGGGGAGCAGGGGAGAAATTCAGCTTCCTTCCCCAAATAAAAGGTTCAGGCGAAAGAACAGACGTGTTTTCAGATCCATCCTTCTTCGAGCCTCTCAATCATATACTGTAGATCAGGGGTCTCCAACCTTGGCCCCTTTAAGACTTGTGGACTTCAACTCCCAGAGTTCTCTTCAACTCTGGGAGTTGAAGTCCATGAGTCTTAAAAGGACCAAGGTTGGAGACCCCGTGCTGTAGATCTTCTCTCAAGACATATAGTATCCCACCGACCCACCCCTCAAAAGCAGTTCAGTAGTTAACTAATTACAAAGGCCTCTTTAAAACACACACACACACACACACACTTAATTAGGTGTGTGAATTAATCCCACTCACCACAAAAGCTATCAAACTTCTTAGGGGAGATTCCCAGCGAAAGCAGCTCCCAAGGAACTGTATGGTGTTCCAGATTGCCATGGAGATTCTTTTCACCCGATCCACGTTTCTTGATAAGATCTGGTGGGCAGCCAAGGGAAGGAAAACAAGGGAGAGGATTGTTAGGAAGGCGGGCGAGGTTTTAGCGTAGACTGGACAGCAAAAACAACAACAACAACCACTAAACAGACTTAACGTATTCATATTTGTTCTGTTCTATGTATATAAAGGTGTTCTGACACAGCTCCCCAAACATGATAAGCTGTGTTTATTAGGAGTGCTGGTAGCCCCGGCAAAATGTTTCCCTCTTAACGCAGGCTAACTACATCCGCCCAGCCAGAAGATGAATAGTTGTCTGTTACATTTACTCATCTCTGCCCCCAGCCTTTTATCCTCAGAGCTAGGGTGGGGCTTCGCTAGCAGCGGCAGCTCTTCCGTCCCAAGGATCGGCCCATAGATTTCCACTGCTCTCCTCTCCTCTGCCTTCTGCACATTTGTGTGTCAGGCACTGAATCCAGCTGTTCCTCCTCTTCCTCATCAGCCACCTCCAGGCCTGGGGGCTGTTGACTCTTCATCTGTGGGCTGACAGAAGGCCCAGGATCTGCCTCTCTCTCTCTCTCACTGCCAGCTCCATTCCCTCTTCCCCCTGAGCTTTCAGGTTGCCTGATTCTCACTCCCACTCCTCCTCCTCCTCCTCCTCCTCCTCCTCCTCCTGATTCGGCTGCTGGAGGCGCCACAACAAAAAGACTTTTTAAAGTATTTTTATTGTCAGATAGGAGTGTTATACCAGGCTTGGAACACGCTGACAATTCTCTTTGCTCTGCAAGGCATCTTTCTTAAAATGGTAGAAAGCAATATGATGGGGGGGGGGGAAGTGTTTAATTGAAACAAGGATTTTTCCTGATTAAGGAACCCAATGAATCCTTACATTCAATCCTGAATCTAGCATTCCTATTCAGCATTAAGCTTCTCCTGGGGTGGGCAAGTGACGTCATGTAAGTCCAGAGGTTGCCATGGCAATAATGCAAATGATGTAATTTGGATGATATCATAGCTCATTTAACATCCTCCAATATCTACGGAGATTCTCAATCATCCAGGTCACAGTGGTCCCAAAGGTGTTTTTCCAAAAGGCAACTGGAATTCCTAGCTATTTTTGTCTTCGAAAATGTTTCGCTTCTCATCCAAGAAGCTTCTTCAATTTCTTCTTCAGTTCAGAGCTGAAGAAGCTTATTGGATGAGAAGCGAAACGCCTTCAAAGAAAAACAAGGAAGTCCAGTTGCCTTTTGAAAACACACCTTTGGGACATCCTCTGATTGATCACTCTGGTTTCTAACAGAGATCAATGTTTCTAAACCATCTCCTTTGTCCTGTAAGTTCAGCATCTAACAACGATCTTGAGAACTTTCATGTCTTTTATCTTGAAGTATGTGGAGAAGTGGCACTTTCCAAAGAATAAATAGAAAATTATGGAATTCTGGGATCAATAGGGTTTCATTGAGCAGCCTCAACATTGACCTACCTTCTTGGAAAACTTGCGGTTGTCTTCCAAGCATCTCCTCTCGCGTGGAGAAAAGGTTCTAACGCTCGCTCTTAACTGAAATAAAGTAGCAACAGCCACATAACGTCAGAATTCAGAGTTCCGTTTAAGCATTCAGCCACCATAGTGACAAGCGTACACCTGGATATCTTCTGCTAATATTCCTCTTATCTAAATAGTCCCTTGCTAAGACTGTTCTTCAGACTTGGAGAAAAGGTCACCCAGAAACAATCCCACATGATGAGGTTATTCAGGATAAACCAGTTTATGGAATGGGTGGCAGCTGGTCTAGGGTTTAGGTCCGTGATGGCGAACCTATGGCATGCATGCCACAGCTGGCACGCAGAGACCTCTCTGCAGACACGTGAGCTGTTGCCCAGCTCTGCTCCACCGCGCATGCGCCTCCTGCTGGCCAGCTGATTTTCGGGATGCGCGGGGAGTGGTGTACATGTGGGAGACCAGCGTGCATGCATGGGGGGGGGTCACACGCATGCATGGAGGCAGGGGTCACACACGCATGCATGGGGGTGGAAGCAGAGTGCAGGGGAGTGCGGTGCCCCCCCCCATACACAGCCCGTTTTTCAGCCCAGGAGGCTGCAAGGACACCTGCTAGGCCAAAAATGGGGGGCGGCAGGGGGTTGCGGGCGCATGCGCAGGGGGCGGGAACAGGGAGGGGTCACGTGCAGATGTGAGGGGGAGCAGGAAGGTCGTGTGTGCATTTGTGGGGAGGGGGGCATGCATTGCATTATGGATGCCAGCATGCACGCACGCTCTTGGTACACAATGAGAAAAAGGTTAGCCATCACTGGTCTAGGGTTGAAGTAAACCCAATTCTGATCTCTCTCAACACCGAAGCCAGAATCAGGAGAGAGAAACGCCAATTTCCACTTTTCAGGAACCCATTTATTTATTGAGAGTGGCGCAGAGGCTCTGTGGTTAAGATGCTGGGCTTGTCAGCTGAAAAGCCGACAGCCCCAGTTCGAGACCCGAGCTCCATGCGATGGGTTGAGCTCCCATCCTCAACCAGCATCTTGCCAACCTAGCAGTTCAAAAGCATGCAAATGCGAGTAGATAAATAGGTACTACTTCAGTGGGGAAGGCTAACACCAGATCATCTTATCCCTTCTCCTCTAAAGACCAAAGACTCACAGGATTAAACAGGACTTCTATTTCCAAATGGACCATGCCTTTTGATGGAAGTTCCAGATCTTTATTCTTTAACACGTAGCAACTTTGCTGTCCATTTTTAATCTGTAAGTAACAAATAAAGAAAAGTGTCAAAAATGAGCTCAATAAAGCTGCTATTTATATCACCTTCAATGCATTTGCACAGCTAATAAAGCACAGACAAGAGCAACAAGGATTAGGGGACTGGAGGCTAAAACATATAAAGAACAGTTGCAGGAACTGGGTATGTCAAATTTAATGAAAAGGAGGACTAAGAGTGACATGATAGCAGTCTTCCAAAATCTCAGGGGCTGCCACAAAGAAGAGGGAGTAAACTTATTCTCCAAAGCACCTGAAGGCAGGACAAGAAGCAATGGATGGAAACTACTGTATTTTTCAGAGAATAAGACGCACTTCCCCGCCACAAAAGTGGGCGGAAAAATCTGTGCATCTTATATAGCGAATATTGTGGTGGGGGGAAGGGAGTTGGTGAAACACCGATTAGCTGTTCTAGAATGGGCTGCGGCAGCAAATGGGCCATGGTGGCGAACGGACCGCGGTGAATGGGTGGTGGCGGCAGCGGTGAACAGGCGGCAGAGAATGGGCTGCACCAAACGGGCCATGGTGGCGAACGGACCATGGTGAATGGGTGGTGGCGGCAGCAGTGGCGAACGGACCATGGTGAATGGGTGGTGGCGGCAGCAGTGGCGAACGGACCATGGTGAATGGGTGGTGGCGGCAGCAGTGGCGAACGGACCATGGTGAATGGACCACGGCGGCGGCAAATGGGCGGGAGCAAACGGGCAGTGACTGGGTATAATCTCTTTTAAATACAAATAATAAATCTTATACGCACAATAGCTATAATTCTATTCGGTTCTATTCTATTCTATTCTATTCTATTCTATTCATTTCTTTATTCCATTATTCTATTCTCTTCTATTCTCAAGTCGAGCTTGCCTTGGAAGCTTCTTTTCAACTGCAGTGATTCACTTAACACCTGTGGCAGGAAAGGTCATAAAATGGGGCAACATTCAAATGTTTCATTTAACAAATGAAATTTTGGGCTCAGTTCTGGTCGTAAGTTGAGGACAACTGTAATCCTCAAAGCACAACAGCTACCTGAAATCCAGGAGCTTTCAATTCCACCCTCCCTCCATGATTATCTCCAAGTATGCTGAATCCACGAAATCATAACTGGAAAAAATATTCACACATACTCGAAATACACATGACCAAAATAAAGGGATTCCTATAAACACTGTGGTGGTGCCTTGAATATAAAGTGTATTTCCAAGGTTCTGCTTGTTGGCTTCTGTTGTGCTAAATGGGTAAAAAAAAACCAATTTCAAACCATTTGGCTCATCAGGAAAGGTGGCTTTGGCTTTTAAAAAATACGGGAGGAAAATAGACATTATACATGGTACAATAAGGATTGATTGCACATTTGGTTTCTGCTCTGTCTCTCTTCCTTCTCAACTCCGGGCCCTGCTTTTAAGCTGGGAAAATAACTGGATTCAAAATAATGTAACATGAAAGCTGCCACGGAAGGTGTGGGGGGGTGGGGGTGGAAGAATCGTCTTCGGCAGAACAAAATACCCAAAAGTTCATTATGAAATTGCAGCCGCATTTTAAGATGCTTTCGCAAAAGCCTCATCAAGATTTAAGGAACGAGTTCGGTAGGTTCAACAGCACATGGAACAGTCATGACTACCTGAGGGCGTGCATAAGCGCACAAACGTGCCTACCGTTCCTGTCCTATTGTTTTTCTTTTCTTCTATACCTTTATATACTATATAACCTTTCTGTATGATAGTTACATATATTGTTGTGACAAAATAAATAAATAAAATTTAAAAAAATGGTTTCATGACAGGTAAGAAACGGTCTTAGTAATTCAGTTCATTCACAAGGAGGGGGTGTCTGTTTGTTTGTTTGCTCGCTCGCTCATTCATTCATTCATGCATTCATTCATTCAGTTTCTCTAGTCAGTCATCTCAGTCCGTGTCTCTGGACAGCTTAAAATTCAAATTGTCTGTCTATCTGTCTGTCTGCCTGCCTGCCTATATATTATTTATCTATCTATCTATCTATCTATCTATCTATCTATCTATCTATCTATCTATCTATCTAACTATCTATCTATCTATCTATCTTCCATCCATCATCTATCTATCTATCTATCTATCTATCTATCTATCTATCTATCTATCTATCTATCTATCTATCTCTATATAATCTATCTATCATCTATATCTATTTATTCGCTATCTATCTATCATCTTATCTATCATCTATCATCTATCTATATCTATATCATCTATCTAATTATCTATCTATCTATCTATCTATCTATCTATCTATCTATCTATCTATCTATCTCATCTCTCATCTAATCAATATCTATCTATCATTTATCTATTTATCAATTATCTATCTATCTCATTTATCTATCTATCATCTATCAATCATCTATCTATCTATTTATCTAGCTGAAGTATTTGTAATGTCTGTGCATGTACGTATACACACACTCTGCAATTAAAATGACTGACAACAAAGTCCATGGGGAAGCCAAACTCACTTAACAACCGTGTTACTAACTTAAGAACTGCAGTGATTCACTTAACAGCTGTGGCAAGAAAACGAGGAAAAATTCACTTAACAACTACCTCGCTTAGCAACAGAAATTTTGGACCCTAAATTGAGCACCCCAAGCATGTGTTACTCTCGTTCCAGGACACGCTTTTCTGATGGGGGGGTCGCCTGTCAGACCTGAAAGCCATCTTTTACATTTGGGCCTTCAGGCCTGCCACATATTCTTCTGTGGGAAAGCGGGAGGAGGGATTGCATAGAGTATGGGTGATATGTAGTACGTAGTCAAAATAGCATTCCTTTCTCAGACAGTCAAGGACACATTGCCCTGGCACCTGTAGTTGGATGACTAGGAGGTGTCTCCCGTTTGGACGGTGGATGATTGGACCATGTGATGGACATGAGGGTGCTGGGCAGGGACTTGGATTTTCATTTGAGTGGAGAAAACCTGGAAACTTTCAGATTCGGGTTTTCCCAGAAGTGCCAATATGACATCTTCAATAAAAAGGAACTTTGAGGAAACTTAAGCCTCGTAGTTTTCTTTCATTGAGGGTGTTACTTGGAACCCTGACAAGGTCAAGGTTCCAACTGAGCAAGCACGATCAAGACAGTCCAATCTCTCAATGCAAAACTTTATTGAGTACATCATTTCAGCACGTTTCAAAGCAAAACCAGACCTAGATCTTTCCTGCGCTAACTCCTATAGTTGAAAGTTCAAATTCTACCACCCTCTCATTAGCTCGGGTCACATTGTCCAATACGGTCTCCAGATGTTGTTGTGGGAAAGTCTTTTCTTTTCTTTTTTTTGGCTTCTGTAAACCCCTGCCGAAATGGCCTTGGTTATCATGCCAACATCTCAATCTCTGGGCCATTTTAGAATAGAATAGAATAGAATAGAATATAGTAGAGTAGAGTAGAGTAGAGTAGAGTAGAGTAGAGTAGAGTAGAGTAGAGTAGAGTGGAGTGGAGTGGAGTGGAGTGGAGTGGAGTGGAGTGGAGTGGAATGGAATGGAATGGAATGGAATGGAATGGAATGGAATAGAATAGAATAGAATAGAATAGAATAGAATAGAATAGAATAGAATAGAATTTTATTGGCCAAGTGTGATTGGACACACAAGGAATTTGTCTTTGGTGCATACGCTCTCAGTGTACATAAAAAGACAAGATACATTTGTCAAGAATCATAAGGTACAACACTTAATGATAGTCATAGGGTACAAATAAGTAATCAAATCATACTAGGAAACAATCAATAAGGATACAAGCAACAAAGTTACAGTCATGCAGTCATAAGTGGAAGGAGATGGGTGATAGGAACGATGAGAAGACTAATAGTAATAGGAATGCAGACTTAGTGAATAGTTTGACAGTGTTGAGGGAATTTTCTATCTCCCTCTGCCTCCCTCCATCTTTCGTTGGCAAGCTGAGACGCGAGGATAATAATTTGCAACGGCAAAAGTCTTTTGAAGTCTTTTGCATCAGCAAACACACAGTCCACGTTGGGCTTTTAACATAATATCGGGCTGAACGGTGCTTTTCCTGCCTTGAAGAAATGTAGATTTCTCTCTCTCTCTCTTTCTTTCAAAGGGAGTCAATTAGAAAGAGGAGGGGGCTAATCTCCCACTGCTTCCACTTTCTTTTCTGTTCAACGATTATAGGACCACACAACTTTGCATCATTAGCTGACCAATAGCGAGCAGGAGAGTCACTGCAAATGAAAAAAGATGGCAACCTTGGCCTTAAGAGTAGAGCGGGCAGGTTATAAATCAAATAAATAAGAGAATGCACAATCAGGTTACACTTGTGAATTAAATAAAAAATAAAAAATAAAAAGCCACTGATGTCATTTAATTGTTCTGGGTTCTTTCAGTCAGTTTAGACAACAGGTTTCAGAGAAGTGTCTTTTGGAAATGTACTTGCCACATTTACAGACCCCTCATATCCTGGACATAAACTGTTTCAACTCCGACCCTCAAAATGATACTATAGAGCATTGCACATCAGAACAACTAGACACAAGGACAGTTTTTCCCCGAACGCCATCACTCTGCTAAACAAATAACTCCCTCAACACTGTCAAATTATTTACTAAATCTTCACTACTATTAATCTTCTCATCGTTCCCACAACTCAAATCCTTCCACTTATGACTGTATGACTGTAACTTTTTTGCTTGTATCCTTATCATTTATGTTGATATTGATTGTTTCCTGATTGCTTATTTGTTCCCTATGACTATCATTAAGTGTGGTACCTTATGATTCTTGATGAACACATCTTTTCTTTTATGTACACTGAGAGCATATGGACCAAGACAAATTCCTTGTGTGTCCAATCACACTCGGCCAATAAAGAATTCTATTCTATTCTATTCTAGAATAGCAGAAATTTTGAGTAGTTTGGAGAACTGGTAGCGGAAATTTTGAGTAGTTTGGAGAACTGGCAAATACCACCTCTGGCTGGCCCCAGGAGTGGGGAGGAAATGGGGATTTTGCAGTATCCTTCCCCTGGAGTGAGGTGGGCATAGAGATTTTGCAGTATCCTTCCCCTGCCATGCCCTCCAAGCCACGCCCACCGAACCAGTAGTAAAAAAAATTGGATTTTACCACTGGCTAAAACGGTTGCGGGAACTGGGCATGGGTAGTCTAGTAAAGAGAAGAACCAGGCGAAACATATAGCAGTGTTCCAATATTTGAGGGGCTGCCCCTGAGAGGAGGGGGTCAAGCTATTTTCCAAAGCATCCAAAGGCCAGACAAGGAATAATGCATGGAAACTGATCAAGGAGAGATTCAATCTAGAAATATGGAGAAATTTTCTGACAGTGAAAACAATCAACCCATGGGACAGAAATTGTTTTCAGAAGTTGTGGGAGCTTCATCACTGGAGGCTTTCAAGAAGAGACTGGACTGCCATTTATCAGAAATGGTGTAAGGTCTCCTGCTTGGGTGGAAGAGGTTGGACTAGATGACGTACAAGGTCACTTCCAGTTCTTTTAATCTATATCTGTTTGGAACTGGGCCTCAGCCCACTACCAGGCCATGGCCTGTTTGGAACCAGGCCGCATCAGCAACTGGCTGGTGCATGCATTCACACGCATCTCAAATTGCACAATTAGCGGGCCAATTCCCCCCCCCCCCCGCTGTATAAGTGCGAAAAACAGTCATAAGTCACTTTTTCCAGTGCCATCGTAACTTTGAACGGTCATTAAATGAACTGCTATAAGTCAAGGACCACCTGTATTTTATATAGCTGCATCCATGAAGTTACCAAAAGACCAGCTCAACTCAAAGGAATCATTGCTTGCTTCACTCATAACCCAAGTGGAAGGTATACGTCGAGATTAGAAAGCCCCAAATGTCATCTGAAACAAACCGAAATCCACTGGAATATCCGGAAATAAGAAATATTACCTTAATCTCAGCTCTGCTAATCTTAGGACCCTTCAGATCTCCCAGAATTCCCCAGCCAGCGTTGCCATTGAAAACTACCTATGTGAAGGATGCTCAGATTAGAGAAAGCTGTTCTAATCTCTCCAATATGACAAATTTGAAGCTTGAGTGATCTATTTAATGACAGATTAACAGTGTGGAAGGGACCTTGTAGGTTATCTAGTCCAACCACCACCACCCCTGCCCAAGCAGGAGACCCTACATCATTTCTGATAGATGGCAGCCTAGTGTCTTCTTGAAAGCTTCCAGTGATGAAGCTCCCACAACTTCTGAAGGCAATTTCTGTTCCATGGGGTGATTGTTTTCACTATTAGAAAATTTCTCCTTATTTCTAGGTTGAATCTCTCCTTATTCAGTTTCCATCCATTATTCCTTGTCTGGCCTTTGGGTGGTTTGGAAAATAGGTTGTCCCCCTCCTTTCTGTGGCAGCCCCTCAAATATTGGAAGACTGCTACTATGTCTCCTTCTGGACCTTCTCTTCACTAGGCTAGCCATGCCCTGTTCCTGCAACCATTCGTTGTATGTTTTAGCCTCCAGACCTTTGATCATTTTTGATGGATTCAGATTAACAGAGTTGGAAGGGACCTTATAGGTCATCTAGTCCAACCCCTTGCCCAAGCAGGAGAGCCTACACCATTTCTGATGGATGGCAGTCCCAGTCTCTTCTTGAAAGCCTTCAGTGATGAAGCTCCCACAACTTCTGAAGGCAACTTCTGTTCCATGGGTTGATCGTTGTCAATGACTGGGGAAAGGGGGAATATACAAACCTTGAGTATCTGGAAAAATCTAATATTTTTCATGTGAAGACTTCCAAACTGAATGTGTAAATGAAGATTCAATCATCCAGGCCAACAGTTTTCTTAAAAAAAAGGTTAAATCCCAGCAACTGGACCAAAGTTTATTCCAAACTGAACAAAACTGCATCCTCTAAACAGCCCTGCAGGATATCAGGCTTCAGGCCAGACTTTGCCCCAGCCTAATGGATAGATTTTGCTCAGCCATTTGTGCAAAACCTGCCAGGTGAAATGGATGCGTGGGAATTCAGCGCTACTAAAGAGAGCCAGCGCTACATCTATTAAGCGTCAACCTTTATTGACCGTTGGAGAATTTTAATGAAACGTTGGGGAAAACGTTGGGAGTTCTGATACTGAACAGGGCGCTAAGAGCTCTTAAGAGGGGGATGGCAGAGCTTGTGTTTGCTCTCGTCTGCAAGAAAAACGAGTTGGCAATTTTTTTCCCCTTTTTACACACACACACACACACACACACACCAACCCACACAAGCATTTATTTACAGAAGCACATCTGGCTTCAATGCAGATGCAGGCTCCGTGGTTGAAAGCATGGCACACAATGGTTCCAGCAGGATTTGCCACCGCCGGTTAACAGCTGCAAGGAATCATCGGCCATTCTCGTATCTGAGCCGAAATTCATCATTTGGCCAACCCAGGAAATTGCTGTCCAAATGTTGTGTACAGCTTCTCTCCTCCCTGCCCTACCATGCTCTGGTGCTGTTGCTTCCCGCCGCCTGATTTCCTTCTGTGAATTATCAGCCGCCAAAGAAATCTTTGTGACGGGTAACGTAGATAATCACAGAAGTCATCCGTTTTTTTGTGAATTTTTCCAAACGACTCCCTTCAATGTTAAGCCAAACGGAAGGGGGGGTGGGGTAGAGAAAAAGGAGAGAAATATAACTTGCCCTTGAGAAAGAACTCAATAATTAGCATTCAGTTGGGGAGGGGATTCAATGGGGATTCCGGGATTTGTCAAGTAGTTCTAAGCTTTACCAGTTTAGAAAAAAAAAACTTTATTCAGTGGGGCTCAGTCACAGCAAATTATGGGATTATAATTGTAAGTAAATTTCTACTTGCTAGGCACAATGTAGATTTTTCAGTTTGGGGATAAGCTTACTGGGCCAAAGAGATACAAGGAAAGTAAAGTCCAGAGCCTCATTTTTTGAAAAAAAATGTCATCAAACTGACAATGCTAAACTTTCTCTTTTAGTCTAGTAATTACTGCTATGGTAGCACAAGCTCTACCCAAACTTATTTTCCTTTCCTTTTCTTCCTTCCTTCCTTCCTCCTTCCCTTCCTCCCTCTTTCTTTCTTTCTCTTTTCTTTCTTTCTTTTTCTTTCCCTTTCTTTCTTTCTCTACTGTCTTTCTTTTCCTCTTTCCTTTCTTTCTTCCTCCTTCTTTCCTTCCTTCTTCCCTCCCTCCCTCTTTCTTTTTCTTTCCCTTTCTTTCTTTCTTTCTCTTTCTTTCTTTCTTTCTTTCTTTTTTTCTTTTTTTCTTTCTTCTTTCACCACTTTCTTTCTCCACTTTCTTTCTTTCCTCTTTCTTTCTCCCTTTCTTCCTTCTTCCCTCCCTCCCTTTCTTTCTCCATTTCCTTTCTTTTCCTCTCTGTCTTTCCTCTTTCCTCTTTCTCTTTCTCCCTCTCCTTCTTTCCTTCTTTCCTTTTTTCTTTTTTCCCCTTTCTCTTTCTTCCTCTCTCTCCTCCCTCCCTCCTTCCCTTCCTTCCTTTCTCCACTTTCTTTCTTTTCCTCTCTCTCTTTCCTCTTTCTTTCTCCCTTTCTTTCCTTCTTCCCTCCCTCCCTTTCTTTCTTCACTTTCTTTCTTTTCCTCTCTTTCCTCTTTCTCCCTCTCCTTCCTTCCTTTTTTCTTCCTTTTTTCTTTTCCCCCTCTTTCTCTTCCTCTCTCCCCCCTCCCTCCCTCCTTCCTTCCTGTCATGCTCATAAGTGATATGAAGCTCTGTCATATAATGCTGTGATTATATTATTTCCACACTGCATCCAGCCAACCAGATCTAGTTATGTATGGACAGTTAAAAAAACAACTAAGTCTATTCAGAGTGAGGGCTGTGCTTCTTAACACACTGATACTGTCATCAGATTAGATATATGGTGGATAAAGTGTGAGTTTCACAAAAAAAATGCAAGTTACTTTTGATGCTCTTATTTATGAAACTATTTATCTCCAGCATAAAAAACCCACCAAAGCAGGTCATCACTTTCATTCTCTGTAGTCCAAAAGCAAATTCAAACCCTTCTTTTCACAAACCATGATTTCCCAGTCCAGCTCCAGATGCAATAGAACAACAAACCCAGATATGGTGGGACTGCCTTTAGCCACATAGGCTTTTAAAAAAATCTACCGAATGCAGTCCTCAAACATCTGGATCTAAGCTGTAGCTCTCTGCTCCATCTCTGTAACACAAGGAAGGCCTTTTTTCCCTCCTCTTGTTTCAACAACCATTTCAGCACATTGTTCACTGGGGATGTGCAAAACACACCAATTCCAGATCGTTCTGCTGTCAGATTGGTTGAGTTTTGCACATTGCTATTCTTTGCTCCATTTGCTAGGACCCACCAAAGCACAAATAAAGGAAGATGAGAATTGGATCTAGTCTCGGGCAACCAGCTGGCCGCCCTTGAAATATTAATTTATTTACTTATTGTATTTCAAACCCATCCACTATCCAGATTTCTCAAAGCAGATTACAAAGTGACTAGACTCATCAAAAGGTTTTGAAAACATCTGAAAAAAAAAGATAAAAAGATTCAAACAGTGAAACCAATGCAAAACAATCAATAGCCCAAGAAGAATTCTTGGGCTATTCAATTCAATTCTATTCAATTCAATTCCACTATTGACCTCCCCCCATTCCTAAGAGGACTATAAGGGGCGTGCATAAGAGCACAAAAGTGCCTACCGTTCCTGTCCTATTGTTCTCTTCATTATAGTATTATATGCATACTTTTACTTATACTTTTACTTATGTATACTTTTTTCTCTCATGATGGGTTATTGTTTATGTTGATGATTGTATATACTGTTGTGACAAAATAAAATTAAAAAAAAGAAGTTTTGCAAAAAACAAAACAAAACAGAACAAGTCTGATCTTTTACCATTTATACACTAATGTGATTGTCCTCCTACAATATTTAAGTCTAGAAGAGGAACTAAGTTCAATTCAACTAGTAAATTGCCTAAGAAAGAGAGGGATGTTTTAGTTTAGTGCTAGGAAAAAAGGTTAACTTTATTGCTAATTTCAATCTGTCTTTTCCACTTACTGTGTTCTAATTCTGTGGTTTTGGTTTTAAAATTATGTTAGCCACTTGGAATACTCCCTAGAGCAGAAAAGCATCAAGTAAGCAAAATAATGCAGACACTCCTCGTCTTGCGACCCCCAATTGGTATCAGAATTTCAGTTGGCAAGCAATATGGTTCTTAAGCGCAACGCACCAATCTTACAAACTTTTTTTGGTGCAGTCATTCAACAAATCACACAATCATGAAGAAAATCCAGCTTGCCAATTGCCAAGCAACCAAATTTTGATCACATGACTGGGGTCGATACTACAATGGTTGCAAGTGGGAAGACCAGGTTGTGTGTCACTTTTTTCAGTCCCATCCTAACATTGAACAATTGCAAAACGAATGGTCGTAAGCAGTAAAGCAGTGGTGGGATTCAGCCAGTTCGCACCACTTCGGGAGAACCGGTTGTTATCTTTCTGAGCAGTTTGGCAAACTGGTTGTTGGAAGAAATCATTAGGGCAGAGAACCGGTTGTTAAATTACTTGAATCTCACCACTGATCGTAAGGACTGCCTGTAATTAAATAAATGCCATCCAGAATTAAGCATTCAGGTCCTACTTCTCTAGACAGCTCTAAGTTCCCCGGAGCGCTTCATCAAGCAGAAGGCATTCCTTGAGATAATCTAGCCTCAGGCTCTTTCAGGCTTTAGCAGAAGGATAGAATCAAGATCACTTGAATTATTAGTGCCATTTTATAAAGCTTTAGTAAGACCACACTTAGAATACTGCATCTAGTTTCGGTCACCGTATTATAAAGAAGATGTTAAGACTCTGGAAAGAGTACAGAGAGGAGCAACAAAGATGATTAAGGGACTGGACATATGAAGACTGGACATATGAAGAACGGTTGCTGGCTAGTCTAGTGTAGAGAAGGACCAGGAGAGACAGGATAGCATCTTCCAATACTTGAGGGGCTGTTACAGAGCGGAGGGGGGGCAGCCTGTTTTCCAAACCACCTGAAGGCCAGACAAGGAATAATGTATGGAAACTGAACAAGGAGAGAATTAACCTGGAAATAAGGAGAAATTTTCTGACAGTGAGAACCAGCAATCAATGGAACAGACGTTGCCTTCGGAAGTTGTGGGAGCTTCATTACTGGAAGCTTTCAAGAAGAGATTGGACTGCCATTTGTCAGGAATGGTGTAGGGTCAGGAATGGTGTAGGGTCTCCTGGTTGGGAGGGGGTGGACTAGATGACCTACAAGATCCCTTCCAACTCTGTTATTCTCTATGTGACTAAGTCTGGACCTGCCTCACCTGCTTCTGCAGTAAGTGAGCTGTGAAAGGTGAGACAATAAAAACTTGGCCAGAGTCTGTGCTTGCAGGCAACATTATCAAAACTTGCCATGTATAATCGAAGATGCTTAAGGGGCTGGAGGCTAAAACATAAGAAGAATTGGATTTGTCTAGTCTAGTGAAAAGAAGGACTAGGGGGGGTGACATGATAGCAGTGCTCCAATATTTGAGGGATTGCCACAAAGAAGAAGGGGTCAACCTATTTTCCCAAAGCATCAGAAGGCAAGACGAGAAGCCATGGGTGGAAACTAATCAAGGAGAGAAGCAAGCTAGAATTAATGAGAAGCTTCCTTTAACAGACAGAACAATTAACCAGTGGAACAGCTTGCCTTCAGAAGTTCTGGGTGCTCCATCACTTTTAAGGAGAGACTTGAGCAGAGCATTGGACTAGAAGACCTCGGAGGTCCCTTCCAATTCGGTTATTCTCTTATTCTCTTATAAACCAACTTTTTCAATGGAGCTAGAAATACACGGCAATATTATTTGTTCTTAACGCATCAGCTACGCAAAAGAGAGAGAGAGAGAGAGAGAATTAACATTCTCCTTCACTTTCTCCGTATCCAGCCACATGGACGTCTCCCTCCCTCTCACAACCCCGTTCGGGGAAATTGTGAGGGGCTCTTGACAAACGTCTATAAAATCAAGAGGAAAAAGGGGAGGAAATTGAGATCTAACATACCCCTGTCAAACTCACACAGCCGGCTGCCTCTCACACAAGCCATTTGGCAAACACTAGCTCTCCAGGAGACCAGCTGCTCATGCTGTTCCCGTCCAGCAGCATCAGGGATATGAGGATTTGGGGAGAAATTAACAGAGTCATCAAAAATTGAATAAAAGATGTTAAGGAGTTGTTCCTTCCCTGTAAACATCAAACGGTTCGGCGCACGACACGAGCTTTTGATAACCGTTCCAAAAAAAAAAGAAAAAAAAAAGAGCCATGCAAACATTGGAGAGCTTGAGATAACGAAAGAATAGGATCAAAAAGAGAATTATATCTATATATGCTTTTTTTAAAAGAAGAGAAGAAGAGATTAAACCAAGATATTTTGGGAAAGGATTGGCCAGCCTTGGAAGAACAGAATCTGAAGCATTGTGTATTCATGGCTGAGAGGGGGTGCAAAAATTACCTCAGCAAGTTTCAGACGTATAAAGCACATATAAACGTATCTTCGGAGGCAGCTGTTTCTGACAATAGTGAGATTTGAACATCTACCTGCTAGCCTCCCAAATGTTACTGTGGGATATATCCTAATTTTAAAAGTATGAGTTGCTCTTCAAAAGAAATTAGCCCCCACCTGCCTTAAAAAAAAAACAGTTTCAAAGGACAGTCAAAAAGGAAAAGAAATGGAACTGGGGAAACGGGCAGCTGAAAATACAGATCTGCGGAAGGAGAGTAATAAGTTTGAAGTGGCTCAAAGGTCAAAAGGGAACACCGGCCGTGAAGCTGCGCATTTTCAGATTCCTTTGAAAGCAAACTCTCTCGCAATTAAAATGTAGAAAGTTTTAAAGCTACGCTAGAAGCTATGAAAGTCGAGAAAAGAAACTGTAGCTTCCCTTCAGGCCACCTCGGGCAGCTGCTGATACGGTTTAATTAAAGAGGAGGACTTAATAAAGCTCTCCTGCAAAAGATGCTACGAGCGTTTTTTCCTTGCTTTAAAAAAAAAAGAAGAAGAAGAAAATCAGAAGTAGACTTAATGAGAAAACTAGAAGAAGAAATACTAACCCTGCTTCAACAGTGAGTCTTCCAGACAGGTTCTTTTGAGTCCTGAGTCTGGGCAACTGGGCTTATTATTTCTGGTTGGTTTGAAACGTTTTGCTTGCTTATCCAAGTAGCTTCTTAGAACACAGAATATGGAATAACAGAGTATGGGAGGGACCTTGGAGGTCATCTAGAACTAAGGAGAAATTCTTAGCTTCTTAGAACACTTATCTATCTATATATATAAAAGCGAAAACCTCTCATGCATTAATCACGAAATCTCCAGAATTGTACAGCCTATGAACTTGAAATTTGCCACGCATGTTCCTCTTGGCTTCTAGGTGCTCACTAAGAAAGGGTTTTTCGAAATGACCATCAGAGCATTAGTATTTCCTATATTATTATAACACGCTCTGATGCTCATTAGATAGATGTTCTACTCCCCCTCCCCACCTCAAAAGAAATCTGTTCCAAATCCAAAACACAAGCATAGGAGTTTCACTTTCAGTTTTACTTTCACAGCAGCAAGCAGCTTTACTACAGAACAGTTGAGCTAAGCCACGCCCAGCCTCTTTCCTGTCTCCTTCTTGCTCACACAGCAAATACTGTTTGAGTTTCCAAACACCCCTCAACTCTCTCACACACTGACAGGATGCTAGCCAGATGAATACCGATGGATGCTGCCGGCTGGGACATTCTACTCCCCATCCCCCTCTGTTCCAACTGCCAGTTGCATTATATTAACACACTCTGATGCTACGGAGTTACACCTTCTACATTATGTTTCAGGCTGCAAGTGTCAATTTATCAAGTCCGAGCACATAGTTTCATAGCGAAGCACAGGCGTCCAGCTAGTAGAATATAGAATAACAAAGAATGGAAGGGACCTTGGAGGTCATCTAGAATTAAGGAGAAATTCTTAGCTTCTTAGAACACATACAGAATATAGAATAACAGAGAATGGAAGGGACTTTGGAGGTCATCTAGAACTAAGGAGAAATTTCTTAACAGTGAAAACATTTAACCAGTGGAACAGCTTGCCTCTAGAAATTGTGGGAGCTCCATCACTGGAGATTTTTAAGAAATGACTGGATGACCACATGCCTTCTGCTTGAGCATGGGATTTCTTATTCTGTGTTCTTCACAGGGAAAGTACTCCGGAACAGATTTGCAGCCACGAGAAGGACAATAAGGTTCCCATATGAAATTAATCTTAAGTTGCAATCACAGAAAGCAAAGCCAGCAGCCCATCCAAAACGTAATGAAGAAGCTCAAACTGACCCAGATTTGACTCACAGAATACCATGCATTTGAATTGCCCTTGGTTCCCCCGAAACGTTACATCTGCTTTGAATCTCAACAAATAGTGGAAGTACCTAGAAAATAAGCTCTACTAATTAAGGCTTAGTCAAAGTACCCTGTGTGTGTCTTTGCATCCCCCTGCACACACCCAGCAGTGAAGTATGCAAGAGAGTAAACAAACAAGGTACAGAAATATGTTCTCAAGGAAATGCTTAGTAGATGAATCAAAGCTGCGCCAGGATTCCCGTCTTCCTTGTACACACAGAGAACATGATTGAAAGAGAATCATACCTACAAGGTAAAGGATTATCGCAATGCCAACATCAAGACAGGCTATTTGTCTTTCTGCACACATCGTTGCAGGAGGATAAGAAGGCAGCCCCGTCCCATGGAGGCCATTAAGGCTGAGATGAAGCAGAGAGAAAAATAACTTACAGACAGCAAAGGGATGGCAACTTTTCCAAGAAAGTCAGGTGGCTTATCTCCATCTTCATCAAACACCATGACTTCCAGAATGTCGTGAATGTCTTTAATAGGGCTGGAAAGAGATGGGAAGAATTAGGAATTCTTATTTGTTTCATTTGCCACAGAAAGAATTAGGCACTCGGTAATTAAGTTGAGATCACTTTGAGGTGTTAAAACGTGTATTTACTGCAGATGCAATTCCTCAACATACAGTAGTGGCCAAAATTGTGGAACCCTTTTGGGGAAAGTGTATTTTTGAGGTTTGATGGCTAATAACACCACCTTTTTTTTTTTTTTGGAGAGTCAAGATAATCCTATTCCACTGCTGGAATGGCCTGAGAATAGCCCAGACCTTCACCCAATGGAAAATCTATGGCGCCGACTAAAGAAACTTTTTACTCAGAAGTGACCCAGCAAAAAAACCCAGTTAATAGAAGCCATCCTTCCATCTTGGTTTCACATTATAACAGCTGCAGAACTAAAAGACTTGGTTCACTCCATGGGAAGACGTTGTAAGGCCGCTGTAATTCATGCTAAAGGTTACCCAACTAAGTATTGACTGACATGGTGATCATTTTTGTATATCTCATTTTTTCTACGTGTTTCACTTTTCTTCTTTATAACTGCTATTCTAATAGCAAATCCTTCATAAAAGTTATTGCATTACATTCTTGATTAAATTATCTTTCCATTGATATATAATTTTAGGGTACTACTGCAAAAAAAAAAAAGTGGTGTTATAAGCTAGTTTTAGAAAATACACTTTTCCCAAAAGGTTTCCACAATTTTGGCCACTATAGTAGGAGTTGATCACGGATCCAATCACATTAGTTTTATTTCTGCAAATCACGGGGGAGAAGGCAACTTGGGAGATCATCTGTCAACTCATCCCCCTGCTCACTGTTAAATATGCGACGCAAACATTCCCTCCAGCAAGCCTTCCAAACTAGTTGCTCACCACTCAAGGGGCCCACTTACAAATAGACCACACCCCGGTAATGGGCCACGGCCTGGGGTTGCTGACCTTTGTTTCAAATGAAGCCAAGTCCATTTTACTTGACATGATCTGCACTATTCCCACGTTCCTAATGTCCTATGAGTTCCACCGCTGCTTACAGCCTCTCTACTTTTGAGGTTCATGCTGTTTCTTGCAAACTTTCTCCTTTGAGTCTTCTTTCAAGAGGGCTGCCTACTGGCTTAACTAAATACTTCTAATTTTTTCCTAATAACCTGAAGTATACTACCATGTTTCCCCTAAAATAAAACCGGGTCTTATATTAATTTTTGCTCTTAAAAGACGCAGTATGGCTTATTTTCCGGTTAGATCTTATTTTGGGGAAAATACAGTACTAAACAGCCTCCGTCTGCTGACAATCTTAACTGGGGCTTATTTTGGGCACACTTATATGTGGCTTATATTAGGCACATGCGTAAAAACATGCTAGGTCTTATTTTTGGGATAGCAGGGAATGGTAAGAAGTTCTTCCCAATGTCTCATCTGTAGCTATCTCTTTGAAGTTTCATCTGGTCTCACTGAGAAAAATGAGAAGAAATCTGAAATTTCTCCAAGGTGACAAACCTTCAGATGTATGAAGACAGCTACCATGTTTCCCCTAAAATAAGACTGGGTCTTATATTAATTTTTGCTCCGAAAGACGCATTATAGTTTATTTTCCGGTTAGGTCTTATTTGGGGGGAAATACAGTACGAAACAGCCTCCGTCTGCTGACAATCTCAACTGGGGCTTATTTTGTGGGTAGGGCTTATATTACGAGCATCCTGAAAAATCATGCTAGGGCTTATTTTCCAGTTGGGTCTTATCTTCAGGGAAACGGGGTAGCATTCTTTTTTCCAATGTTTCTTCCAGCAGAGATACAAGCATGAACTTGCCGTAGGTCACGATGTTATCAATGAGTTGGAAGAGCTGTCATTTAGCCATCAAGTTCTGCCTCTTCTCAGTGGACCATGTTGTCTTCTAAAAGAAAATCCTCGAAGCCAAGAGGTCACTGAGAATGCACAACCTCTCTAGATGATTCTACCACCTCCTCGGCTAAAGGTTTCCCTGACTATCTTGCTAATTATTCACATTTATATTATCTGGGTTCAGAGCTGAAGCCTCTTGAAGTAATGAACCCGGCTTAGCTTAAGACTAATTAAGACTAAAACTATTAAGATGATAAACACAACAAACTCCAGACTGACAAAGCAGAATATTTGTAGCTGAGGGTTGAAAGGAGGGGTCTTTAGTGCTTTCTGAGCTTGGTGGTTTTCTTGCAGGTGTTTTATGACCCAACTAGGTAACATCATCAGTTTCAGTCAACTGGTGTTACCAAATTTGGGTGATGAATAACATCTGCAAGAAAACAACCAAGCTCAGAGAGCACCCAGGACCCCTCAAATTCTAGACTGTGGGTAAATTCAACAGAGGAATTATTGAGTCTGTCATCTGCACCTCTATAACTGTCTGGTTTGGTTCTGCAACTCAACAAGACAGACACAGACTTCAGAGGATCATTAGAACTGCAGAAAAAAGAACTGCTACCAACTTGCCTTCCAATGAGGACTTGTATACTGCACGAGTCAAAAAGTGGGTTGTGAAAATATTTGCAGACCCCTCACATCCTGGACATAAATTGTTTCAACTCCTACCCTCAAAAAGATGCTACAGAGCACTGCACATCAGAACAACTAGACACAAGGACAGTTTCTTCCTGAACACCATCACTCTGCTACACAAAAAATTCCCTCAACAGTCAAATTATTCACTAAGTCTGCACTACTATTAATCTTCTCATCGTTCCCATCACTCATCTCCTTCCACTTATGACTGTATGACTGTAACTTTGTTGCTTGTATCCTTATGATTTATATTGATATTGATTCTTTCCTGATTGCTTATTTGTACCCTATGACTATCATTAAGTGTTGTACCTTAGAATTCTTGATGAACGTATCTTTTCCTTTATGTACACTGAGAGCCTATGCACCAAGACAAATTCCTTGTGTGTCCAATCACACTTGGCCAATAAATTCTATTCTATTCTATTCTATTCTATTCTATTCTATTCTATTCTATTCTATTCTATTCTATTCTATTCTATTCTATTCTATTCTAAATGCCATAATTCTTTTCAAAAGAAAATATAAAGCACTGCTTTTGGATTTAAAGTGCAGATGCTCTAGAGAAGGTACGCCCTAAGCTAAATAATAGAATCTGTTATATTTTGAAAGTACCTACATGTCCCCCATTTCCTTTCCCAAGATTGGTTCCTACTTGATGGGCTACTTCTCTCTTGGCAAGTCTAACAAATATGCCAGGCATCCCTCACATCAGGAGTTTCAAGTTGCAAATCCACTTACAAAGTAAAGACCTGATTCCATTCTGGGTTGAGGTTTTTGTAAACAGTGTAACTCTGAAGTCTGCTGTTCCCTAATTCCAAGACACAGAAGGGATCGCTTTTGCCTACAGGAAGAAACCAAAATCTACGTATTATGTTCAATTTTTTTTTTCAATGAAAAGAAGCCTGCCAATATTCTGGTTAAGTTCTTGAGAGATTCTCCTCTTTGTTTCAGACCCTCCTTTATGGAATTGCATTTCCCGTATTTTTTGGCGTATAAGACATTCTGGACTATAAGACGCAAATACCTTTTTGGGGGGAGGAAAACAAGATATATGCTAGTGCATGGATATGGGGAAATACTATGAAATTTTACCAGTTTGGAACTGTTTTAAGTTTTTTCTTCTTTGCATAGATTGATATTGTAATAAGAATCAGTACGTTATTCAGCACACAATCTGTTAGATGTAAAGCTTTCCGCCCCCCTCTCTTTATTTTCCTTCAGCTAACATTTTAATTAAGTTAGTGAAATGCTTTTTAAATTCCAGCTAATTGTTGATTCTAGACAGAAATTTTACAACAAAAGGACACAAAGAAGAAAATAAGACCATAAAACAATCACAATAACTCTGCCTCCCAGTTTGCCTCCTTGCAGCAAACAGCCTGTTTTAGTTTCATTTTCATTTTCAGCACAAGGAAAAAAAAAAAATCTGCCTCCCAGCAATTTGCCTGCTTGTAGCAAGCAGCGGAGGCCCACAGTGGCAATAGGCCATGGCAATCCCTGCAGCCTGAAACAGCTGAGGGTTGGGAGGCCAATCCAACCAACAATCAACTGCTTGTGCTAATCAGGCTGTGCTGAAGCTGAATGGGTTGTTTTGCTGTTTGTTGCTTGCTGCAAGGAGGTAAATTGCTGGGAGGCAGAGGCCAAAGGGTGGGGGCTGGTGGGTGGGCGGAGCTACATTCGAAGTATAAAATGAACCCAAATTTTCACCCTCTTTGGCTAAAGTGACCAGATTTCAATGGGACATCATTGAGGTGGGGGGGGCCTGCACATGCACGCTAAGTCTTGCCACCTGCCTGAAGGAGGAGGAGCGGGTGCTGCTTCTCCGCTCCAGGCAGGCTCGGCTCTCCTCTCCACTCTTCTCTTCCTCTCGGGTGAAGTCAAGCGGCGTCTCTCCTCCCTCTCGCGCCCCCTTCTCCGCCACTCCCACTTCTTCGCCTCCTCCTCTTGCGTTGTCGCCTCCCATTTTCCGAATGGGAGTGAAACAAAAAAAAAAATGGGACTTTTTGGAATCGCCGTGGGACGTGGGACAAATTATTAAAAAGCAGGACTGTCCCGCCAAAAGCGGGACGTCTGGTCACTATATCTTTGGGGCAAGGGAGTGTGTCTTATACTCCGAAAAATACGGTATGTGAGATTCAACTCATGCTGAACAGAGTGAAAGAGAAATAAAACAATGCATACCTGAAAAATCTGCAGCTAACAGATCAACCGCTTTTAAAAGTTTGACTTGCAAAAACCCGATATCCTTCATGTTTTGGAAAGAGTTTCTTAAATTCTGAAAAGAAAATCATTGTTAGAAAAATAATGCTTCGTGAGTTTGTTTGTTTTATGTTTGATGTGTCAGCTTTTAAGAGCACATTTTTTTCAATCCAAATAGCCAGTTACCGCAATTAAGTAAGCCTCACATTAATTTCTTCTTATTCTTCTGATACTTTTTTGTAACCCACTTGGTCTTTAAATAAGAAACTCATGCCTGACTTCCTACTAGCGCATAGTACCGTTAAATATTTGTAACTGTGTTTAAATATATTGAACTGTTTGCAAACATTGTAAATCATAATGGGAGATGTACACATATGTATATATCCATGTGTATGTGTTTGCATATACATTTTATTTATCTGTGTTTCTGTTTGAGCATAAGTATGGATAGATGAGAGAGAGAGAGAGAGAGAGAATTAAATAATATGGATGGATGGATAGATGGAGATGGAGATGGAGGAGGAGGAGGAGGAAGAGAATGACTATGGAGTCCTTGGTGCTCTCTGAGCTTGGTGTGTTTCTTGCAGACATTTCATTACCCAAACTAGGTAACATCATCAATGCTAGAAGGGAGTGGGGTATGTGGATAGATAGATAGATAGATGATAGATAGGTAGATAGATAGATAGATAGATAGATAGATAGATAGATAGATAGATAGATAGATAGATAGATAGATAGATACGGAGGGAGGGAGGGAGGGAGGGGGAGAGAAAGAGAGAGATGATAGACAGACAGACAGACAGACAGACAGACAGACCAACCGACAATAAAAAATCCTAACTCTATACATACTGGAACAGAAATTATAGACCTGCCTTTTGTCTGAAAGCAATACTCTTGTGTTCACAGAACTCTATGCTCTTTTGCTTTTCATTTTCCCCTTCCTTTACTCTAAAAAAGTGATTATAAAGCGTAAAAGTCACTTTTGACTAAGGTTCAATTTTTTGTTACTATTTAACTGGTAGCAGCGACACAGAAGTGCTTGCCCACTGCCCAAATAGTTGGTCCTGCTTGGTTCTTGAGAACGTTCAAGATGAGCTGGAGGTTGTCTTTGGCTTGGGAAAAAACGGGCTGTTCAGATTTTCTGTACTGTTTTCACAGGCACCCTTTGCTCAGTCAAAAGCTGCCAGACGATGGACAGAGCACCACAACGCCCCTTTTGTACAGGCAAAAAAAGAAGATAAGGCCTTGATCACAATGCCATGCCTGCCATACTGCCTCTGTGGATATCCCTGTTTCAGGAGAAAGTGGGGGGAGAGGAAAAAGCTATCTAGAGACTCACATAACGCTGGGAAATCTGTTTTCTTTCGTTGGGGTCTCCCAGAGGACACACGCACAGATCAGAGATGGAAACCCCCAAGCAAGGTGCCACGGAGATCACCAGGACCAAGAAACCAGGTTGTTTCTCCAGGGGCAGTTCCAAACGGTTGGCTTGTTTGTCAGGGAGTTCTCCAACGTCGACTTTGCATCTAAACCATTGGAAGGCAAAAGAAAACACAGTCGCTTCATACCTTACACCATCATAGACATCCCTCTATACAAAGCAGGGGTGAAATGCTCCTGGTTCAGACCGGATCGCTTGATCCGGTAGCGATGGCGGCAGGTGGTTCGGAGAACCGGTAATAAAAATCCCTGCCACCCCCCACATGCCCAGCTGAGCTGCTTGAACATCAGAGGTAGGTTTTTTTTTTACTTTTAAAAGCATTTTTCTTCGGCTTTTAAAAGTAAAAAAAAAAAGCCTCTGATGATTGCGCAGCGCAGCTGGGATCATCAGAACCCTTTAAAAGCATTTTTTCTACAACCTCTTCAGCCGTAGAAAAAAAATGCTTTTAAAGGGTTCAGACAATCCCAGCTGGGTTGCCTGATCGCCAGAACTCTTTAAAAGCATTTTTTTGGCCGAAGAGGTTGTAAAAAAAATGCTTTTAAAAATCTCTGATGATCAGGCAACTCAGCTGGGATCGCCAGAAGAGCCTTTTAAAAGCATTTTTTCTACAACTTCTTTGGCCGAAGAGGTTGTAGAAAAAATGCTTTTAAAAGTAAATAAAAAAAATTGGCCACGCCCACCCAGTCACATTACCTCCCCCACCAAGCCACACCCACAGAACTGGTAGTCACAAATTTTACATTTCACCCCTGATACGAAGTGCTGGGTTCTGTACAATGTCCAGCATTGGATGGAGGGGTAAGAATTTATAACGTGCTCTGAAACCCCCCAAGAGATACTGTAGTTACAACTTTCCCACTTCAAAGGATGCAACTAATTTTGCCTTTCTGCCCCAAAATTACTAGTTTCTTTAACATCTATGGAGACTCTCAATCATCCAGGCTATGGTTATCCCAAAGGAAGCTGGACTTTCTCGGTGTTTTTTTTTCCTTGAAAAGGTTTCACTTCTCATCCAAGAAGCTTCTTCAGTTCTGAAGAACTGAACAGAATTGAAGAAGCTTCTTGGAGAAGAGAAACATTTTCAAGAAAAAAAGAAAGAAACCAAGAGAGTACAGTTGCCTTTTGGAACAGCACCTTTGGAATACTGCCTTTAATCCATGTACCCAAAATATTTATTGGAGAAAAAGGCACCCTAGCATAAACTGTGTTCCAGAAAGTGGTGGTCAAAAAGAATTAGAGATTTTAAAGACAGAGTTCTTAATCAGGAACATTGTAAGAATCAAACTGGAGAAGTTTCCCATGCACAGAACAATATTTTCTCATATTAAGAACAAATCAAGAGAACTGACATTCAACAATACACTATTGGAGAATCTGCAGATACACTTCCAAGAAACATTGCCTTTGAAAAATGGATGCATTGTGTTTGAATGTCTTTTAAAAACATTTAAAAATGGATGGGCCCTTATTTTGAGGCAGATGATCAAGGGGGACCTAATTTGTCTAACTTGATGAAAAGAAGGACTCAGGGTGACATGATAGCGGTGCTCCGATATCTCAGGGGCTGCCACAAAGAAGAGGGAGTCAAGCTATTCTCCAAAGCCGCTGAGGGCAGGACAAGAAGCAATGGGTGGAAACTAATCAAGGAGAGAAGCAACCTAGAACTAAAGAGGAATTTCCTAATGGTGAGAACAATTAATCAGTGGAACAACTTGCCTCCAGAAGCTGTGAATGCTCCAACGCTGGAAGTTTTTAAGAAGATGTTGGCTCACCATTTGTCTGAAGCAGTGTAGGGTTTCCTGCCTAAGCAGGGGGTTGGACTAGAAAGCCTCCAAGGTCCCTTCCAACTCTGTTATTCTATTTTACAAATGGGGCAGCCAGACACCCCCCCCCCACGGAAAGGGTCTAAATGGGTCACCACCTATCTCAGTTTTCATGACGATGCACTCCAGAGAACTGCTTCCAGAAAGCAGCATTTGCCATTTTAAGAAGAATTTAAAAAGTGCATTTCTTTTAAAGATAGCCACCCCACCCCACTCCCCAAAAAAAGAGCATTGAAATATCCAAAAGTGGATGAAAAGGGAGAAAGGAGGGTGGTGGGGGTGGGGAATCCTTCCTCAGATTTGTAGCAGCGAGAAGACCAGTGGTGTGAGCACTCAAAGCTCTTTTTATTTCGAAGCAAATGGAGCACAACTTCCAAGGAACTCTGCAGATTTCAGCTCTTATAGAAGATAAATACTCGCCGCCTCAGATCCCTGCCGGGTATTCACGGGAGTCAAGTTTCTGGATGGTGAGAGAGAAATTGGAACAGATTTTGACAGCGGAAGGCCTGTTGAAAGGCTTTTATTTAAAGCAAGGACCTGTTAAAGTGTTGCCTAATTAGAAGGAGGAGGAGGAGAAAAGGGGAGATCGCGTCCTGGGGGCTTCTGCTTGGGAAATGGAACATTCTAGGGCCTGAACACTTGGTGTCCATCTGCCACGACCTAAAAAAGAAAGAAAAATTCCATTTCTAACCAGCTGGTTTAGGAGAAGAAAGGAAGGCACAAAACCCCAGAGGTTTTCAGCAAATCTCCTTGCAAAATCTTCTGAAGGCTTCATTTTTAATAGGGTTCAGAGTCAAAGAGAGTGAAGCACCTCAAAACGTCTGTGGAGATTCTTCTCAGTCATCCACGTCTCAAAGGTGTTTTTTTTCCTTGAAAAGGTTTCACTTCTCATCCAAAAAGCTTCTTCAGTTCTGAAGAACTGAACAGAATTGAAGAAGCTTCTCGGAGGAGAAGAGAAACATTTTCAAGAAAGAAAGAAAGAAACCAAGAGAGTACAGTTGCCTTTTGGAACAGCACCTTTGGAATACTGCCTTTAATCCATGTACCCAAAATATTTATTGGAGAAAAAGGCACCCTAGCACAAACTGTGTTCCAGAAAGTGGTGGTCAAAAAGAATTAGAGATTTTAAAGACAGAGTTCTTAATCAGGAACATTGTAAGAATCAAACTGGAGAAGTTTCCCATGCACAGAACAATATTTTCTCATATTAAGAACAAATTAAGAGAACTGACATTCAGCATTACACTACTGGAGAATCTGCAGATACACTTCCAAGAAACATTGCCTTTGAAAAATGGATGCATTGTGTTTGAATGTCTTTTAAAAACATTTAAAAATGGATGGGCCCTTATTTTGAGGCAGATGATCAAGGGGGACCTAATTTGTCTAACTTGATGAAAAGAAGGACTCAGGGTGACATGATAGCAGTGCTCCGATATCTCAGGGGCTGCCACAAAGAAGAGGGAGTCAAGCTATTCTCCAAAGCCGCTGAGGGCAGGACAAGAAGCAATGGGTGGAAACTAATCAAGGAGAGAAGCAACCTAGAACTAAAGAGGAATTTCCTAATGGTGAGAACAATTAATCAGTGGAACAACTTGCCTCCAGAAGCTGTTAATGCTCCAACACTGGAAGTTTTTAAGAAGAGGTTGGCTCACCATTTGTCTGAAGTGGTGTAGGGTTTCCTGCCTAAGCAGGGGGTTGGACTAGAAAGCCTCCAAGGTCCCTTCCAACTCTGTTATTCTATTTTAGAAATGGGGCAGCCAGACACCAACCCACCCCCCCACGGAAAGGGTCTAAATGGGTCACCACCTATCTCAGTTTTCATGACGATGCGCTCCAGAGAACTGCTTCCAGAAAGCAGCATTTGCCATTTTAAGAAGAATAAAAAAAGTGCATTTCTTTTAAAGATAGCCACCCCACCCCACCCCCCAAAAAAAGAGCATTGAAATCTCCAAAAGTGGATGAAAAGGGAGAAAGGAGGGTGGTGGGGGTGGGGGTGGGGAATCCTTCCTCAGATTTGTAGCAGCGAGAAGACCAGTGGTGTGAGCACTCAAAGCTCTTTTTATTTCGAAGCAAATGGAGCACAACTTCCAAGGAACTCTGCAGATTTCAGCTCTTATAGAAGATAAATACTAGCCGCCTCAGATCCCTGCCGGGTATTCACGGGAGTCAAGTTTCTGGATGGTGAGAGAGAAATTGGAACAGATTTTGACAGCGGAAGGCCTGTTGAAAGGCTTTTATTTAAAGCAAGGACCTGTTAAAGTGTTGCCTAATTAGAAGGAGGAGGAGGAGAAAAGGGGAGATCGCGTCCTGGGGGCTTCTGCTTGGGAAATGGAACATTCTAGAGCCTGAACACTTGATGTCCATCTGCCACGACCTACAAAAGAAAAGAAAAAATTCCATTTCTAAACAGCTGGTTTTGGAGAAGAAAGGAAGGCACAAAACCCCAGAGGTTTTCAGCAAATCTCCTTGCAAAATCTTCTGAAGGCTTCATTTTTAATAGGGTTCAGAGTCAAAGAGAGTGAAGCACCTCAAAACGTCTGTGGAGATTCTTCTCAGTCATCCACGTCTCAAAGGTGTTTTTTTTTTTCTTCTTCTTCTTCTTCAAAAGACAACTGTTTGTTTGTTTGTTTTTTCCTTTGAGGAAAGAAGAAGAAGATGTTTCGCTTCTCATCCAAGAAGCTTCATCGATTCTGGCAGGATACTGGGGACGATGGAAGGATTAGTTCTGACAGGGATGTGGAGTTGGAGGTTGGAAAGATCGTATTTCTTTGCAGTCCTCTGGTTGTTAGCACTCTCCCTGAGTGTCAGCATTCCAGAAAACCCCTCCTGCAGAAAAGACTCCGAAACCAACATCTTTCAAAGTTCTTTTACTAGCATGGGTAAACTGGCACAGTTGGATGAAAACCGAAACTGGAGATTCCGGTTCGTCCCTCAGTAATACAAACCCCAAAATCTCCACCCTCATGACCCCTCTGCCGGTCACATGCTCCAATCCTCAACTGTCCCGTGTCAAAGCATCACTCCAGCCACTTCTTCTCCAGATGCAAACCCATCCTGACCTTGACCGGCAGAAAAATGTTATGTCTAATCATCCCTTGCACTACCACCCTCCTCCCCTCCTTTCCCACAGAGGAGAATTGTGGCAGCGCATGGAAGCCTTTGGCCTAGTATGGCTTCCAAAGCTGACACTGAGAGCTCTTGAGGCCACTTGGGAATTTATTTGTGCCCTCAGGGTCACCTGCATCGGAGTGCAAATGTGGGTGAGGATTTTCTTGGAAGTGATGAAAAGACAGAGTTACAGACTCTGGAAACTGCAGTGTAGACAAAACACCTCAACATGAGAATGACTTCTTCATGGCCAACCATGCGCATTCCACCTTCATCTCTTAAAGCCCTGCACTCAACTGCACGGCCCGTTAGAGACACACAAAATATATTCGAACGGTTACCTGCAATTGATGAAATGTTGCTGCTCACACAGCTGGTAATTTAAAGGAAGCATGATGAAGAAGGAACGAAAGTGTGCGCGAGGACCTGGTATTACAAGATTCCTCTGGCCGGATGTGAAAATAACTCATTGGTTCTGACACTTGAACGTTATAGTGGAAAGAGCAGGAAGGATGGGGAGTGGTATAAACGTACACTGTCTTGGATAAACGCTGGTTAGAGCTTGTTCTTATTATTTATAATAAGATAAAAATGTAATAGGATGGTTATTATTGTTTGACATAAGACTGTTAAATTCCAGGGACTCTTAAGCTCCTCAGAAAATCGTCTTGACAATTTAATCTGAACAGACAAAGACAGTTCCAACGTTCCTATATTATGGAATTTTCCACCCAATTTTATTTATATGATAACACAATTGGAAGGGACTTTGGAGGTCTTCTAGTCTAACCCTATATCTTTCTGGACAAATGGCTGTCCAGTCTCTTCTTTAAAAAAACCTCCAGTGATGGAGCACCCACAACTTTTGGAGGCAAATTCTTCCACTGATTAATTGTTTTCACTGACAGGAAATTTCTCCTTATTTCTAGGTTGGATCTCTCCTTGATTAGTTTCCATCTATCACTTCTGGTCCTGCCCTCAGGTATTTTGGAGAAGAGATTGAGCTCCATCTTCTCTGTGACAGCCCCTCAAATATTGGGACACTGATATCATGTCACCCCTAGTCCTTCTCTTCCTTAGACTACCCAGATCCAACAACCTTTCATTGTATGCTTTAGCCTCCATTCACCTAATCATCTTTGTTGCTCTTCTCTGCATTCTTTTCAGGGTCTCAACACCTTTTTGGGTTCATGGTGACCAAACCGGACACAGTATTTCAAGTGTAGACACACCAGTGCAGGGTATTAAACGTTGCTAGTACAAAGAACTTCCAATGTGGGATGGAGACTAGATTTGAAACAGTTAGGAGTGATGAAAGACCCTACAATAGAGGCTGTCAGATTCAATATGTAATTGCTGGTGTGCCTGAAATTATATTTTTATTTGCTCGATTGCACCACTTAGCTAAGGAACTGTAACTACAGTCAAACATTGGTGGCCAAACAATTCCAGGGCATGGATCCATGGAAACCATATCAAGACATGGTCATATTTAAACCCCCGACTAATTGAATTGAACTGATTCAGAAAGAGGAGGAGGAGGGAGGGAGGGGGAGAAGGACTTCGCTAAGAGCCAAACACATCTTGAGTTTAATGTACAATCAAGCTGTTTAATTACTTGGGAGTCTAATTGTTTGCACAGTGATTATTTCTCCCTGTCTAAGCAATAGAACTATCCTTTCCCTCTCTTACTATCGGGTGAGGATCCAATAGAAGGCAAGGGAACCCAGCAGCAGCTGTTCCAAACGAGGACCAGAGCACATCATAAACCCCCGCCATGGTCATGCTTTCAAAACGGTTTCCCCATGGCGAGAGATTCCCAACCCGCTTCTACTAACTGTTCCCAACTATTTAACACCAGAATTGCTGCAACCATATTGTCTTTTGCCAGACCTCCGCTGGTAATAAGCCAGTTGCATAGAACGGACAGGGGGTGGGAGTGGAAAGATAGAGAATCTCGTTTAAGGAGGCAATCCGTTCAGGAACTAGGAGGAGACATCACAGAGAGGTCCAAGGAGGAATCACTCACGGTGGGAGTAGCCACTTGCAAAGAAGTGGGGTGAGGGGGCTGAAAGTTTGTGGCACCACCACCTTGTCAGGGCCTGTGGAGCTGAGAGAAGTCCCAGGCTCAGAAACTTGGCATTTGTTAATCACTTCCTGTTGCGTGCAATTAAAGAGGCATTGCTCTGAGCGTTTCCCGCCAACAGATTTTCAGTAGAATTCTCATGGGCAGTGATAGAAGAACTTCTTATTTTGGATTCTTAGATTATAATTGATTTCCAAACTGTCTTGAAGTTGATGTGGTTTTGAACCCGAGCTCCAGATGTGTGGCTGTGAAAATATTTACAGACCCCCTCGTATCCTGGACATAAACTGTTTCAACTCCTACCCCCAAAACGACGCTACAGAGCACTGCGCACCAGAACAACTAGACACAAGAACAGTTTTTTCCCGAAGGCCATCATTCTGCTAAACAAATAATTTCCTCAACACTGTCAAACTATTCACAAAGTCTGCATTACTATTACTATTAATCTTCTCATCGTTCCTATCGCCCCATCTCTTCCCACTTACGACTGTAACTTGTTGCCGTATCCTTACAATTTATATTGATTGTTTCCTAGTATGATTCGATTGCTTATTTGTACCCTATGACTATCATTAAGTATTGTACCTTATGATACTTGACGAATGTATCTTGTCTTTTTATGTACACTGAGAGCAATATTCACCAAAGATAAATTCCTTGGGTGTCCAATCACACTTGGCCAATAAAGAATTGTATTCTATTCTATTATAATTGATTTCCAAACCATTTTAAAGCTGATGGGGTTTGGAACCTGAGCTCCAGATGTGTGGCCAAATCATAGTTTGGTTATCAAAGATGCTGATTGCGGTATCATAGGTGAAGTTGACTAGAACAAGATGTCCTTGAGAGTCATTTTAGTCCGCTGTCCTCTAGCTAATCTTTCCTACTTCCAAAAGGGAGGTGGAGAAGGAGGAGAAGAAGGGCAGATGGCTGAGCTCAGCAGTAAGAACACTGCTGTCATGATAGCCGTAGTCCAATATTTGAGAGGTTGCCACAAAAAGGAGCAGATCAACTTATTTTCCAAAGCACCAGAAGGCAGGACAAGAAACAATGGATGGAAAGTAATCAAGGAGAAGCAACCAGGAATTAAAGAGAAACTTCCTAACATTTTATAAATTATATAAATTATATATAAATTATAAAATAAATTTTGGGCTTAGACAGTTTAGAACTTCACCATCTTCAGTCTGACCCAAGCATAGTATATATAGCAGACATTATGTACATAGTATATAACATCTGCTATAATGTCCTACCAGCCAATGAATATTTCAGCTTCAACCAAAACAATACAAGAGCACACAATAGATACAAACTCATGGTAAACTGATCCAAACTAGACTGCAGAAAATACAACTTCAGTAGCAGAGTGGTCAACGCCTGGAATGCACTACCTGACTCTGTGGTTTCTTCCCCAAACCCCCAAAACTTTAACCTTAGACTGTCTCCTGTAGACCTCACCCCGTTCCTAAGAGCTCTGTAAGGGGCGTGCATAAGCACACCAGCGTGCCTACCATCCCTGTCCTAATGTTTTCTTTTATTCATATCCTTTACATGTATTTATAATTACGTTTACACTTGTATCTGTCATAAAATACATGCTTGACGAAATAAAATAAATAAAAATAAAAAATAAAAACAGTGAGAACAATTAACCAGTGGAACAGCTTGCCTGCAGAAGTTGTAGGTATGTCATCACTGGAGGTTTTAAAGAACAGACTGGACAGCCACTATCTGAAGTGGTATAGGGTCTCCTGCTTGAGCAGGAGGGTTGAACTAGAAAACGTCCAAGGTCCCTTCCCGCTCTATTCTGAATTGAATTGAAATCTGCTCTCCCCTCCTTTTAGCACCTCACTGGTTCCATGGGGAGGCAGCCAGGATAAAGGGATAACCCAGGATAAAGGGAGACACCAGAGGTAGAATCTACATAGCTGAGGGTGATCTTCCTTTCCAGATTTCACATGGACTTCAGGATCAAAGCCCAGGGCAGGAGCATCCCAACCTGCACATCTGCCCTGCAAGGACACATGCTAAAACCAACACGTATACAAACCACACTTCCGAGTTCACACCAAGGTCTAGTCCCCCCATAAAACCAAGCCTCTGGTCCTTATTTTTTCTGTAGCTACCACCCTTCTCAAAAAATCTCTTTGTTCTTAGGAATAAAATGAATCTCCTTTCTCTACAGTATGTCTGCATTTCATTTTGGATTTCTCCATTCAGTTGCCCAAATTCCACCCCGCAAGGGATTATGGGGTCATTAAACGATGATGATGATGATCTTCTGCTAGCGGACATGGAGACACCAGTGTTAAGCAACTGAAGAAGATCATGGGAGAGCAATGACTATTTTGACACTTGGCTACTATTTTCTTAATCATCGAAGGACAGTTGCTGGAGAAGACTTGTTTCTCCATGTTTCTGCCCAAACTGGGAAGCTCTTCAGTTGTGTCTGGATTGTACCACTATATCTCACAGAATTATCTTGGAGTACTTCTTCCAAAATACAGGGTTCTGCCCAATTAGAAACCCCGTGACTCGTTCCTGTTGTTGACCTACACAACGCTTGAGTGATATTTTTGAGAAGCTTCAGTTCTCAGGTTCTTGATGGGGAAAAAACCCCCACAACAATTAAAATATTACACAACAGAGAGCTAGCCACAGAGTTCTCTAGAGGGCCACCATTCTACATGGTCTTCCAAAGCTTTGCAACACATATTTAACGGTAATAAGAGGAGGCAACTTACATTCCCAAAATCTCTTCATGCTTTTTGTTATCTTTTCCCCAGATCTCAATTTCCAATACATCCTTCCTGTCAGAGAAGTAGTGAAAATCAAACTCTTCCTTCCACTGTGGATTTGCGCTCTTACACAGTGTCTAGAAAACACAGAGTGATAAAGAGATTTATCGTTCTTTCAAAAGATTGCAGCTTTCATATTTTTTTAAAATGTATCCCCCCCAACACACCCCGAAAAAGAGAGGCAAACTTTAAAGACCAACAAGTATGAAGAGGGAACAGCTGTCTTCTGCAACACAGAAGGGAAATTGAGGTGGGGGAGTCACTTTTTATATTACACATGGGAGAATTTAAACTTCTGACACTGAACCAAAGGGCCATGCATTCTTGCATATCCGGGGAAATACTAAGTTGCTTCAGAAGGCAGAGAGAGTTGGGGCAAAAGCTATGCGTGTTTTCATTCCATGAAATCCAAACGTATTTAATACAGTTAGTGTAATTACCCTATTAAACACAAAGGCTTTTTGTGGGGGGCTTGAAGCATGAGGGGGGTTATAGCCAATGGGGACTGTCTATTTGGATTAGAAAGGCCGGAGAGGGGATAGGAACTCTCCAAAGCTTATTTGTCAGTAAACAAGAAGAGTGTTGGTAATTCTCGGTTTTGCTTGTTTTCTGATATCAGCATTTGGGGCAGGTTGGTATCCTCCAAGTCCCCGGACTTCAAAGCTCAGAATTCTTAGCTGGAACCATGCTGGATGGGGAATTGTGGGAATTGAAACGGACTCATCTGAAAGGTGATTCAGCTGGGGTAGAGAAAGACTCTTGTCTATGAGCCATGGTGGCGCAGTGGTTAGAGTGCAGTACTGCAGGATCCTTCTGCTGCCTGCCGGCTGCCTGCAATTTGGCAGTTCGAATCTCACCAGGCTCAAAGTTGATTCAGCCTTCCATCCTTCTGAGGTGGGTAAAAATGAGGACCCAGATTGTTGGGGGAAAGAGGCTGACTCTGTAAACCACTTAGAAAGGGCTATAAAGCACTGTAAAACACTATATAAGTCTAAATGCTATTCCTATTGCTCAGGAGGTAGATCCTGGTTGAGTTGTAGGAATGACAGCTAAGCAATAAAAACAGGTTCATGAACTATGGTGGCACAGTGGTTAGTGCAGTACTGCAGGCTATTTCTGCTGACTGCCGGCTGCCTGCAATTTGGCAGTTCAAATCTCACCAGGCTCAAGGTTTACTCAGCCTTCCAACCTTCTGAGGTGGGTAAAATGAGGACCCAGATTGTTAGGGGCAAGAGGCTGACTCTGTAAACTGCTGTAAAGCAGGATATATGTCTAAGCCCTTTTACTATTGCTACATCAGAATTCTCCAAACTTTCTGAGTTGGCAGCCCAGAGTGGGTGGAGGGGGGAAAGGTTTTGTGGGAACGGTAGGAGCAGGAATGGGTGTGTACGTGTGCAAATATCCACCACTCGTACAAGAGGGCCATGAGTGCCTGCAACACTTCCGGTGACACGGGTGCGAATGGGCTGCAAGTGCCCACATGACGCTCACATGAATGGTGCTGTGCGCATGCGCACAAGTGCATGCACTGGCCAGCTACTCATGTGGCCCAGTGGCCAAAAGGCGATGGTCCAGGAGTGGGCTACGGCCCACAGGTTGGGGACCACTGGTCTACATAGAAAGACTCCAGTTTGTTGTATGATACAAATCCGTATATTAAATTATAGTTCAGGTGTAATTGACTTTCCAATGGATGGACTTCCTTCAAATCAAACCAGTTGGCAGCACACTTGTCTCAATCATGCTTACCTTACTTTTGAATTTTTCCTGGCCCATTTTCAACAAAACGAAGATGTGGGACATGCCCCCCATGGGGATATTCCTTCCTTCCAGTAAAGCCACAGTAACTGTTCCATTCCACAACTGGTTTTTTTGCAGCGTTTCTACCAGCCTGCTGGTTCTCATGAAGCTCGCCTAAAAATGTGGGGTGGGGGGGGGAGAGAATAAATTAGAATTTGGGAAGCTAAAAGCAGGAGTATGTCCATGAAGATTCAGGAAGTGATTGGATAACCATTTGTCTGAAGTGGGTGTAGGGTTTTCTGCCTAAGCAGGGGGTTGGACTAGAAGACCTCCAAGGTTCCTTCCAACTCTGTTATTCTAATTCGATCAACCAGGCCAAAGGTGTCTAAAGGTTGAACCTTGGCAACTGACACTGAAAGCAGGAGTGTACAGCTTCACCAAGAGGAAGAAGCAAATTATTCTATTTGCACTCTGTGAGATTGTTCCATACGCTCCAGTGGTAAAAGCCAATTTTTTTTACTACCAGTTCTGTGGGCATGGCTTGGTGGGCATGGTGTGGCTTAGTGGGTGTGGCAGGGGAAGGATACTGCAAAATCTCCATTCCTACCCCACTCTGGGGCCAGCCAGAGGTGGCATTTGCCAGTTCTCCAAACGACTCAAAATTTCCGCTACCGGTTCTCCAGAACCTGTCAGAATCTGCTGGATTTCACCCGATATGATCATCTATAAACTATTCCACCCAGTTTCTGCATTTATTGACATATTTAAAGGGTGGGGGAGAGACATTAAAAGGTACATTTATTTTGTCTCTCAATGTGTCTGTTCTCCTGGACTTTCCCTCAGGCATGAGGTTTAGAGGTCAGTTGCGCCCATCATTGTGAGTTTGTGCTTCCTGATTTGTCCTCAGCTGTCATTATTCTTATTATTGCCCTTGGTTGGTTTGGTTTTAATGCTATGTACGCTACAGGTCACGATTGTGACATGGGTGACTACATAAACTGATTACGTAAATATATAGATTTTCTTTTTAAAAAATGTTCTGAATTGCTTAAATGAGTGATGGCTAATCTTTCTGCCATGTGCCAAAAGCGGGAGGAGTACAGGGGGGTCACATGCGCGCGTGCCCACACCCATAATTCAATGTGCCCCTCTCCCCCGCGCACGCTTGCACACATACACACATCCATGCTTTTGGCACGCGATGGCACAGTAGGCCCGTTTTTCACTCTCTCCAGGCTCCAAAGGCTTTCTTGGAGCCTGGGGAGGGCGAAAATGGCCTTCCCCCTCACCCCGGAGGCCAGAAACACCCCAATTCCCATCTTCCGGTAGGCCCAGAAGGCCCGAAAATCAGCTGGCCAGCATGCATATGCGCGTTGGAGCTGAGCTAGGGCAATGCTCGCGTGCCCACAGATATGGCTCCGCATGCCACCTGTGGCACGGGTGGTATAGGTTTGCCATCATGGGCTTAAGTGTTCCACAGCATCTTTCCAACATCTCAAAGCTGACTCTTTTGGGCTTTTTGATTGCCTCTTTTGAACGGTATGGAGACATCGTTTATCTCTACATGCCTGTTGATGGCCGATATGTTTGAGTGCCGGGCTTCCAGGAATTTTTGGACTTTGGTCCAGAAAGGAGTTTTTTTTCCAAGTTCCTTAGCAACCCCTCCCTCCTCCTCCTCCTCCTCCTTCTTTTTGAAGTTTTCTTACTATTTTTATTTTTGTAAATTTTCATTCATAAACATTTTTGAAAAGCAGTGCATTGTCAGAGTATCATTTACAAATAGAACACAATCAACAAACATTGGTAGTAAATCTTAGCACACAAACTAATAGCAATAATAATAATATAATAGCAGTAATAATATAGCCAAAAACTTTAAACTAGGTTTCTTCTTGCATTAGCTTATTTACATTTTTATCAATTACTATGTTTATAGTTATATACCTCTTTACTTTCAATACTTATAACAGGGGTCTCCAACCTTGGCAACTTTAAGCCTGGTGGACTTCAACTCCCAGAATTCTTGAAGTAAAAGTCCTCCAGGCTTAAAGTTGCCAAGGTTGGAGACCCCTGACTTATAATATTAACGCTCGTCATCTTACTTTCTCTAATTTCTACCTCTTTTCTCTATCCATTCATAAAATTTATTCCATGTCCAATAGCATTCTGAATCTTCTTTATATTTAATTTTTAGTCTGTCCATTTCAGCACAGTTCCAATTTTTTCTAATTACAACCTCGTCCAGTGGGATGTTCGTATTTTCAGCAGCCCCTCCCTTCTAAAGCATCCTTCCTTGTTTTCGGATCTCCACTAAGCTTTTTACAAAGTCACATTAGCTAATTCTACCACCCCCCTTTTTTCCCCCACCTTAGAATTGTTTGCCAACTCCCTCACTTCGAGCTCCTTTATGCAGTAGCTTTTTCTGCCCTCCAATTCCGCTTATCACTGCTCTGAGAATAAAACCCTTCTTATTAACAGGAGGATACTCGGAGGAATAGTTGCAAATAGAGGCTGGTCCATTTATTTATTTACAGAGCTGGTAGGCCACTCCAATCTACCAACACTGAACAGCGTACAAGCCTCCGATGTATAATTGGTTTTAAACCATATAGTCAGTGTAAAAAAAACCCAAAAAAACCCAGCCCAACTACTACACAATGTTCTTATGGAATTGGGCATCCCAAATGGAGCCATTCACCATAACAATAAAAGACTCAATCTCCTGACCCAAGAGGAAGTGACAATTAAGCAATCACCTGGATTTGATGGAGCAACCAGGTTGTTGCCAGTGGTGAAATCCTCCGAGGATCGCCACCGGTTTGCTGCCCACGCACATGCACGGACTACACACATGCACAGCACACGCCGAAAGCATGCTGCACATGCGCATGTGCTGCGTGTGCCAAAAGGGCACTTCACGTGGAAAAAGAAGACTTCACTAGGTAAGTAGAACAGCGAGAGGGGGCACAGCTGTGCCACGCGATTTAGCTTCGCTAGAAAGCAGGAAATCCTGCTTTCTAGTGAATATAAACTACGCGGCACCGGTTTGGTTGAACCGGTAGCTTTTGTTATCTACCAGTTCACCCAAACTGGTAGCTTTCTTTTACTACCAGTTCACCCGAACCGGTAACTTCTTTTTCCTACCGGTTCGCCCGAACAGATAGGTTTTTTATCACTACAGAGTTTGCCTGAACCAGGATGAACCGGTAGCATTTCACCCCTGGTTGTCGCCAATTTCCTAAAAGGTAGATGAGAAAAGTGTGATCACACACAGGAGGGAGGGGGGGAGCCCAATTTCAGAGGAATTGAGAAGGTATACATGTGACAATTCCCCAATCAAGGGAAACTTCCTGATCAGACAGATGTTCCTGGGGGAAAGTGCTCCGCTGCAATACCCAAAAGATGAAAGGCTTAAAAGTGACGAGCAATGCCTTGAATTGTACCTAGAAGCCAATTGGCAACCAACAGCAGCTGTTCATATAGATAGGGAAGTGCCTTGAGATACACCGACCATTGCTTGAGCCACTGCACTCTAATCAGTTGTAGCTTCCAAATGATCTTCAAGGGCAGCCCCTTGGAGAGCATATTGCAACAGTCCAACTGGGAAATGAACTAAGAGAGATGACCAAAGCAACCAAATCTGGAAGCTAAACTATATGATGAACTTTAATGAGTTCACCAAGGAGATAAGTAACCTGGAATTAAGTAGAAACTTCCTAACAGTGAGAACAATCAACCAGTGGAATAGCTTGACTTCAGAAGTTGGGGGTGCTCCATCAAAGGCCCTCTTGGCCACAGGAGCAGGAGGGATGGTTCTAAGAGCATTTCCAAGGATGAACCAGCTCTGTCGGGAGTGGGGGCCAGTCATGTTCAGAGTGAATAAAAGGCATCTGACTGGAACTGACAAGCCTTCAAACACAAAATCCCTTCTTATTATAAAGAGAGACTTGTTCAGCTCCCACAACTCTCAATCAGAGCATATTCAAATAGCACTGACGGGTTACAGAAGCCATTCCCTTTACAATCCCCACACATCTCTATATTTCCATAGACTTACGAATTCCATATAACAGAATAACGGAGTTGGAAGGGACCTTGGAGGAAGGAAGGAAGGAAGGAAGGAAGGAAGGAAGGAAGGAAGGAAGGAAGGAAGGAAGGAAAGAAGAAAGAAGGAAAGAAGGAAAGAAGGAAGGAAAGAAAGAAAGGAAGGAAGGAAGGAAGGAAAGAAGGAAGGAAGGAGGGAGGGCAAAAGAAGGGAGGGAGGGAAGGAAGGAAAGATAGAAAGATAGAAAAAAGAAAAGAAGGAAAGAAAGAAAGAAGGAAGGGAGGGAGGGAGGGAGAAGGGAGGAAGGGAGCAAAGGAAGGAAGAAGGAAAGAAAGAAGGAAAGGAAGGAAGGAAGGAAGGAAAGAAAGAAAGAAAGAGGGAGGGTGGAATGGATGGGGAAGGAGGGGGAGAAAGAGAGATGGGGGGAGAGAAATGTCAGCCAAAGATCAAAGCTGCAATCGGCCAATTGCCTAACGGAAAAGCCGGCATTTCCTCGAAATACATTCTACAGTAAAGGTAATTGTGCGCCTCCCCATTTCTTTCCCCTTTTTTTTTTTTTCCAAATGGACTGTTTGTCTTGGAAAGCGCCCGCTCATCTTCCTCCTCGCTTGTCCATAAAAAGCCAGGCCCGCTCAAGCTCTGGGTGGCTCCGTGAAAATGGCATGGAAGGCTGGCCCATTAAAAAGGACCGGGAGATTGCTTCCATATGGCCAGACAGCAGGGGAGTGAAAGGGCCAAAGTCTACAGCCGGCTACATTTGGCTAGGAGCTCCTCCGCCTTTCCATGGACACTCGTTGCATTACAGAAGAACATCTGGATTATTGCTCGTAATGTCCCTGGGAAATATCCACTCCCCCATCCAAGGGCTTTATCTATCTCCGCTGCACTTTGAACATTTCAGCGCATAAGGCAGCCGGGTTTGATGCGGCACTTGCTGCCTTGCCAGCCGAAGCCGTTCCTCCCACCGCTTTAAAACACACACGCAACAACACACTCCCTGGGCTTGTTTCTTCCCCCTCCCCTCCTTGTTGTGCAGGGGGAGGGGGGGAAAAAGATCTTTGAGAAGAGTTCCCAGAAAGGCATAATAGATACCCCAACACTTTGGAATTGCTTTTTTGGCTTTTTTGTTTGTTTGTTTTTTCCCTTGAAAGACTCAATGTGTTTACAGGAATGGAACAGCTCAGAGAGGGGAGAAAAGGGGTGGGTGAGAAAGGGGAAAAAAGAAGAGTGCAGGAAAGGGAAGGGAGAAAAACACTTTGGGGGGGGGGTTGAATCAAAAGCGGCATCGCTAGCCAGAAAGTAGGCTCCAAAAACGCATCGTAGAGGATTGCCTTTTATGCAGGAAGCTGATGCAAAGTCATGGGATAGCAGGCAGATTTTTGGAAGGGCCTCCAGATACTATCAGGAAACATGCTGTTAAAACAAAAAATGAATCTTCCCATCTCACATGCAAGATGGAATGGAATGGAATGGAATGGAATGGAATGGAATAGAATGGAATAGAATAGAATAGAATAGAATAGAATAGAATAGAATAGAATAGAATAGAATAGAATAGAATAGAATGGAATAGAATAGAATAGAATAGAATAAAAATAATGGAATGGAATAGTTCAAAAATAATGGAATGGAATGGAATGGAATGGAATGGAATGGAATAGAATAGAATAGAATAGAATAGAATAGAATAGAATAGAATAGAATAGAATAGAATAGAATAGAATAGAATAGAATAGAATAGAATAGAAATAATGGAATGGAATAGTTCAGAAATAATGGAATGGAATGGAATAGAATAGAATAGAATAGAATGGAATGGAATGGAGTAGAATAGAAGTTGGAAGGGACCTTGGAGGTCTTCTAGTCCAATGCTCTCCTCAGGCAGGAAACCCTATACCAGTGGTTCTCAACCTTTATAGTGCTGCGACCCCTTTAATACAATTCCCCACGATATGGCGGCCCCAACCGTAAAATTATGTTCGTTTTGAATTTATCGCGCCTGAAGCCGTCAGACATAGCGATCTGAACTGTTTACATTGCCTTGAGGACGGAGGCATTAAAGCGGAGACTCCTCCCCTATTAAGTTTATGGCGCCTGAAGCCAGATTAGGCTAGCGATTGGGAGTGATTGCAGCTGGCGTGAGAGGGAGACATCAGAGCAAAGATTTCTCTCTTTTTAAATTCATCGCGCCTGAAGCTGAATTCGGCTAGCAATTTGAAGAGCCTGCAGCTGGCTTGTGGAGTCAACCATTGGAGCGCGATTCTTCGACTCGCAAGTATACTTCCCATATTTATGATGGTCCCTGGCAAATCGTCATTCGACCCTCAATGGGGTCGCGACCCACAGGTTGAGAACCGCTGCCCTATAGCATTTCAGGCAAATGGTTCTCCAATCTCTTCTTTAAAACCTCCAGTGTTGGGACACCCACAACTTGTAGAAGCAAGTTGTTCCACTGATAAAATTGTCCTCACGCTCAAGAAATTCCTCCTTAGTTCTAAGTTGCTTCTCTCCTTAATTAGTTTCCATCCGTTGCTTCTTGTCCTGCCCTCAGGACAAGAGAATACCTTGACTCCCTCTTCTTTATGGCAGCATCTCAAATTTCGGTATCAATGTCACCTTTAGTCCTTCTTTTCATTAAACGAGATATACCCAACTCCTGCAGGATATAAAGACGGCCATCCGACTTGCCTTAAACAGGGGATAAATTTATTTTTTTGCTGTTTTGCAAAGAAAATGTCATTTTGCTTCAGAAATATAGCAGCAACTTACTTACTTTAAATGGGTATTTATTTATTTAAGTTTATTTTCATTCTGTCTCTATCTATATATATAGATGTTATATATATAGATAGATAGATATATATAGATGTTGAGACTCTAGAAAGAGTGCAGAGAAGAGCAACAAAGATGATTAGGGGACTGGAGGCTAAAACATATGGAGAACGGTTGCAGGAACTGGGCATGTCTAGTTTAATGAAAAGAAGGACTAGGGGAGACAGGATAGCTGTGTTCCAATATCTCAGGGGCTGCCACAAAGAAGAGGGAGTCAGACTGTTCTCCAAAGCACCTGAGGGTAGAACAAGAAGCAATGGGTGGAAACTAATCAAGGAGAGAAGCAACTTAGAACTAAGGAGAAATTTCCTGACAGTTAGAACAATTAATAAGTGGAACGACTTGCCTGCAGAAGTTGTGAATGCTCCAACACTGGAAATTTTGAAGAAAATGTTGGATAACCATCTGACTGAGATGGTGTAGGGTTTCCTGCCTGGGCAGGGGGTTGGACTAGAAGGCCTCCAAGGTCCCTTCCAACTCTGATGTTATGTTATGTTATGTTATATCTATCTCTCCCCCTGCAAGTTACGATCACAATTGAACCCAACATTTATGTTACTAAGTGAAAGACTTCTTAACTGACTTTGCCCGTTTTATGACCTTGCTTGCCACAGTTGTTAAGTGAACCTGGCTTCCCCGTTGACTTTGCTTGTCAGAAGGTCGCAAAAAGGGATCACGTGACCCCAGGACACGGCAACCGTCATGAATATGAACCAGTTGCCAAGCATCTAAAAATTCTTCACGTCACCGTGGGGAGGCTACAATGGTCATAAGTGTGAAAAATGTTCATAAGTCACTTTTTTTCATTGCCGTTGTAACTCTGAACAATCATCAAATGAACTGTTGTCAGTCAAGGATTGCCTGTGCTTCAAACCTCTGACAGGTCTTTTTCTCTTGACAGCAGAAAATTCTTCCCCCCCCCCTTCCCATTTTCCCTTTCCATTATCCTTTCAGGTGGGAGGAGAAAGGAAGGAAGGAAGGAAGGAAGGAAGGAAGGAAGGAAGGAAGGAAGGAAGGAAAGGAAGGAAGGAAGGAAGGAAGGAAGGAAGGAAGGAAGGAAGGAAGGAAGGAAGGAAGGAAGGAAGGAAAGAAGGAAGAAGGAAGGAAGGAAGGAAGAAGGAAGGAAGGAAGGAAGGAAGAAGGAAGGAAGGAAGGAAGGAAGGAAGGAAGAAGGAAGGAAGGAAGGAAGGAAGGAAGAAGGAAGGAAGGAAGGAAGAAGGAAGGAAGAAGGAAGAAGGAAGGAAGGAAAGAAGGAAGGAAAGAAGAAAGAAAGGTAGTAAGCAAGGAAGAAAGGAAGAAAGAAGGAAAGAAAGAAAGGAAGGAAGGAAGGAAGAAAAGGGAAAAAGGAAGGAAGGAAGGAAGGAAGGAAGGAAGGAAGGAAGGAAGGAAGGAAGGAAGGAAGGAAGGAAGGAAAGAAGGAAGGAAGGAAGGAAGGAAGGAAGGAAGGAAGGAAGGAAGGAAGGAAGGAAGGAAGGAAGAAGGGCCGCGGTGTGGCTCAGGCTGTAAGAAGCCTGTTATTAAAACACAGCTGCCTGCAATTACTGCAGGTTCAAGTCCCACCAGGCCCAAGGTTGACTCAGCCTTCCATCCTTTATAAGGTAGGTAAAATGAGGACCCAGATTGTTGGGGGGGGGCAACAAGTTGACTTTGTAAATATACAAATAGAATGAGACTATTGCCTTACACACTGTAAGCCGCCCTGAGTCTTCGGAGAAGGGCGGGATATAAATGTAAATAAAAATAAAAAAAATAAAAAAATAAAAGGAAGAAAGAAAGAAGGGAGGGAGGGAAGGGAGGAGGGAAAGATAGAAAGATAGAAAAAAAAAGAAAAGAAAGAAAGAAAGAAAGAAAGAAAGAAAGAAAGAAAGAAAGAAAAAGAAAGAAAGAAGGAAAGAAAAGAAAGGGAGGGAGGGAGGGAGGGAGGGAGAAGGGAGGGAGGGAGCAAAGGAAGGAAGGAAGAAGGAAAGAAAGAAGGAAAGGAAGGAAGGAAGGAAGGAAGGAAGGAAAGAAAGAAAGAAAGAAAGAAAGAAAGAAAGAAAGAAAGAAAGAAAGAAAGAAAGAAAAAGAAAGAAAGAAAGAAAGAGGGAGGGTGGAATGGATGGGGAAGGAGGGGGAGAAAGAGAGATGGGGGAAGAGAAATGTCAGCCAAAGATCAAAGCTGCAATCGGCCAATTGCCTAACGGAAAAGCCGGCATTTCCTCGAAATACATTCTACAGTAAAGGTAATTGTGCGGCTCCCCATTTCTCTCCCCCCTTCTTTTTTTTTTTCAAATGGACTGTTTGTCTTGGAAAGCGCTCGCTCATCTTCCTCCTCGCTTGTCCATAAAAAGCCAGGCCCGCTCAAGCTCTGGGAGGCTCCGTGAAAATGGCATGGAAGGCTGGCCCATTAAAAAGGACCGGGAGATTGCTTCCATATGGCCAGACAGCAGGGGAGTGAAAGGGCCAAAGTCTACAGCCGGCTACATTTGGCTAGGAGCTCCTCCGCCTTTCCATGGACACTCGTTGCATTACAGAAGAACATCTGGATTATTGCTCGTAATGTCCCTGGGAAATATCCACTCCCCCATCCAAGGGCTTTATCTATCTCCGCTGCACTTTGAACATTTCAGCGCATAAGGCAGCCGGGTTTGATGCGGCACTTGCTGCCTTGCCAGCCGAAGCCGTTCCTCCCACCGCTTTAAAACACACACGCAACACATTCCTGGGCTTGTTTCTTCCCCCTCCCCTCCTTGTTGTGCAGGGGGAGGGGGGGAAAAAGATCTTTGAGAAGAGTTCCCAGAAAGGCATAATAGATACCCCAACACTTTGGAATTGCTTTTTTGGCTTTTTTGTTTGTTTGTTTTTTCCCTTGAAAGACTCAATGTGTTTACAGGAATGGAACAGCTCAGAGAGGGGAGAAAAGGGGTGGGTGAGAAAGGGGAAAAAAGAAGAGTGCAGAAAAGGGAAGGGAGAAAACACTTTGGGGGGGGGGTTGAATCAAAAGCGGCATCGCTAGCCAGAAAGTAGGCTCCAAAAACGCATCGTAGAGGACTGCCTTTTATGCAGGATGCTGATGCAAAGTCGTGGGATAGCAGGCAGATTTTTGGAAGGCCTCAGATACCATCAGGAAACATGCTGTTAAAGCAAAATGAATCTTCCCATCTCACGTGCAAGATGGATTGCAACAGTCCAACTGGGAAATGAACTAAGTGAGATGACCAAAACAACAAAGTCTGGAAGATAAACTATATGATGAACTTTAAGGAGTTCACCAAGGAGATAAGTAACCTGGAATTGAGGAGAAACTTCCTAACAGTGAGAACAATCAACCCGTGGAATAGCTTGACTTCAGAAGTTGTGGGTGCTCCATCAAAGGCCCTCTTGGCCACAGGAGCAGGAGGGATGGTTCTAAGAGCATTTCCATTGATTGATGGAACCAGCTCTGTCGGGGGTGGGGACCAATCATGTTCAGAGTGAATAAAAGGCATCTGACTGGAACTGACAAGCCTTCAAACACAAAATCCCTTCTTATTGTAAAGAGAGACTTGTTCAGCTCCCACAACTCTCAATCAGAGCATATTCAAATAGCACTGACGAGTTACAGAAGCCATTCCCTTTACAATCCCCACACATCTCTATATTTCCATAGACTTACGGAATTCCATATAACAGAATAATGGAGTTGGAAGGGACCTTGGAGGAAGGAAGGAAGGAAGGAAGGAAGGAAGGAAGGAAGGAAGGAAGGAAGGAAGGAAGGAAGGAAAGAAGAAAGAAGGAAAGAAGGAAGGAAGAAAAGAAGGAAGGAAGGAAGGAAGGAAGAAGGAAGAAGGAGGGAGGGAGCAAAGGAAGGAAGGAGGAGGAAAGATAGAAAGATAGAAAAAGAAAGAAAGAAAGAAAGAAAGAAAGAAAGAAAGAAAGAAAGAAAGAAAAAGAAAGAAAGAAGGAAAGAAAAGAAAGGGAGGAGGGAGGAGGGAGGGGAGAAGGAGGGAGGGAGCAAAGGAAGGAAGGAAGAAGGAAAGAAAGAAGGAAGGAAGGAAGAAGGAAGGAAGGAAGAAGGAAGGAAGGAAGGAAAGAAAGAAAGAAAGAAGGAAAGAAAGAAGGAAAGGAAGGAAGGAAGGAAGGAAAGAAAGAAAGAAAGAGGGAGGGTGGAATGGATGGGGAAGGAGGGGGAGAAAGAGAGATGGGGGGAGAGAAATGTCAGCCAAAGATCAAAGCTGCAATCGGCCAATTGCCTAACGGAAAAGCCGGCATTTCCTCGAAATACATTCTACAGTAAAGGTAATTGTGCGCCTCCCCATTTCTTTCCCCCCCTCTTTTTTTTTTTTTTTTTTCCAAATGGACTGTTTGTCTTGGAAAGCGCTCGCTCATCTTCCTCCTCGCTTGTCCATAAAAAGCCAGGCCCGCTCAAGCTCTGGGAGGCTCCGTGAAAATGGCATGGAAGGCTGGCCCATTAAAAAGGACCGGGAGATTGCTTCCATATGGCCAGACAGCAGGGGAGTGAAAGGGCCAAAGTCTACAGCCGGCTACATTTGGCTAGGAGCTCCTCCGCCTTTCCATGGACACTCGTTGCATTACAGAAGAACATCTGGATTATTGCTCGTAATGTCCCTGGGAAATATCCACTCCCCCATCCAAGGGCTTTATCTATCTCCGCTGCACTTTGAACATTTCAGCGCATAAGGCAGCCGGGTTTGATGCGGCACTTGCTGCCTTGCCAGCCGAAGCCGTTCCTCCCACCGCTTTAAAACACACACGCAACACATTCCCTGGGTTTGTTTCTTCCCCCTCCCCTCCTTGTTGTGCAGGGGGAGGGGGGGGGAAAGATCTTTGAGAAGAGTTCCCAGAAAGGCATAATAGATACCCCAACACTTTGGAATTGCTTTTTTGGCTTTTTTGTTTGTTTGTTTTTTCCCTTGAAAGACTCAATGTGTTTACAGGAATGGAACAGCTCAGAGAGGGGAGAAAAGGGGTGGGTGAGAAAGGGGAAAAAAGAAGAGTGCAGAAAAGGGAAGGGAGAAAAACACTTTGGGGGGGGGGTTGAATCAAAAGCGGCATCGCTAGCCAGAAAGTAGGCTCCAAAAACGCATCGTAGAGGACTGCCTTTTATGCAGGATGCTGATGCAAAGTCGTGGGATAGCAGGCAGATTTTTGGAAGGGCCTCCAGATACCATCAGGAAACATGCTGTTAAAGCAAAAAATGAATCTTCCCATCTCACGTGCAAGATGGAATGGAATGGAATGGAATGGAATGGAATGGAATGGAATGGAATGGAATGGAATAGAATAGAATAGAATAGAAATAATGGAATGGAATGGAATAGAATAGAATAGAATAAAAATAATGGAATGGAATAGTTCAAAAATAATGGAATGGAATGGAATGGAATGGAATGGAATGGAATAGAATAGAATAGAATAGAATAGAATAGAATAGAATAGAATAGAATAGAATAGAATAGAATAGAATAGAATAGAATAGAATAGAATAGAATAGAATAAAAATAATGGAATGGAATAGTTCAAAAATAATGGAATGGAATGGAATGGAATGGAATAGAATGGAATAGAATAGAATAGAATAGAATAGAATAGAATAGAATAGAAATAATGGAATGGAATGGAATGGAATGGAATGGAATAGAATAGAATAGAATAGAATAGAATAGAATAGAATAGAATAGAATAGAATAGAATAGAATAGAATAGAAATAATGGAATGGAATGGAATAGAATAGAATAGAATAGAATAGAATAGAATAGAATAGAATAGAATAGAATAGAATAGAATAGAAATACTGGAATGGAATGGAATGGAATAGAATAGAATAGAATAGAATAGAATAGAATAGAATAGAATAGAATAGAATAGAATAGAATAGAATAGAATAGAATAGAATAGAATAGAATAGAAATAATGGAATGGAATGGAATGGAATGGAATGGAATGGAATGGAATAGAATAGAATAGAATAGAATAGAATAGAATAGAATAGAATAGAAATAATGGAATGGAATGGAATGGAATGGAATAAAAATAATGGAATGGAATAGTTCAAAAATAATGGAATGGAATGGAATGGAATGGAATGGAATGGAATGGAATAGAATGGAATAGAATAGAATAGAATAGAATAGAATAGAATAGAAATAATGGAATGGAATGGAATGGAATGGAATGGAATAGAATAGAATAGAATAGAATAGAATAGAATAGAATAGAATAGAATAGAATAGATGGAATGGAATGGAATGGAATGGAATGGAATAGAATAGAATAGAATAGAATAGAATAGAATAGAATAGAATAGAATAGAATAGAATAGAAATAATGGAATGGAATGGAATGGAATAGAATAAAAATAATGGAATGGAATAGTTCAAAAATAATGGAATGGAATGGAATGGAATGGAATGGAATAGAATAGAATAGAATAGAATAGAATAGAATAGAATAGAATAGAATAGAATAGAATAGAATAGAAATAATGGAATGGAATGGAATGGAATGGAATAGAATGGAATAGAATAGAATAGAATAGAATAGAATAGAATAGAATAGAAATAATGGAATGGAATAGAATAGAATAGAATAGAATAGAATAGAATAGAATAGAATAGAATAGAATAGAATAGAATAGAATAGAATAGAATAGAAATAATGGAATGGAATGGAATGGAATGGAATAGAATAGAATAGAATAGAATAGAATAGAATAGAATAGAATAGAATAGAATAGAATAGAATAGAATAGAATAGAATAGAATAGAATAGAATAGAAATAATGGAATGGAATAGTTCAAAAATAATGGAATGGAATGGAATGGAATGGAATAGAATGGAATAGAATAGAAATAATGGAATGGAATAATTCAAAAATAATGGAACGGAATAGAATAGAATGGAATGGAATGGAATGGAATAGAATAGAATAGAAGTTGGAAGGGATCTTGCAGGTCTTCTAGTCCAGCTCCCTGCTCAAGCAGGAGACCCTATACAGGTAGTCCTCAACTTACAACAGTTTGTTTAGTGACTTTTCAAAGTTACAACGGCACTAAAAACAGGTAGTTATGACCATTTTTCACAATTACAACCTTTGCAGCATCCCCATGGTCACATGATCAAAATTCAGATGCTTGGCAACAGGTTCCTATTTATTACCGTTGCCGTGCCCTAAGGTCATGTGATCGCCTTTCGCGACCTTCTGACAAGCAATGGGGAAGCCACGCGAGAATATCCAAGCTAATCTTTCGACCAAGCCTTATAGATGACCCTCAATTATTAAAAAACAGTAAGTTTTGAACAAACAAAGTATTCTGTTGGAGTTCTGTTGGAGTCACATTTAAATTTTGGAAGAACGTTACGCCTTCTTTAGTGTATCCTAACAGAACTCGTAAGTTTAAAAAAAAATTGGGCTTGGACAATCTGGAACTACGCCTCCTACGGTCTGATCTAAGCACAGTACACAAAATTGTCTTGCTACAACGTCTTGCCTGTAAATGACTTCTTCAGCTTCAACCTCAATGATACTCGGGCAAACAATCGATAAAAACTCAATGTAAACCGCTCCAAACTCGATTGCAGAAAATACGACTTCAGCAACAGAGTGGTCAACGCCTGGAATGCTCTACCCAACTCGGTTGTTACAGCCTCAAACCCCCACAGCTTCAGCCTCAAACTGCCTACCGTGGACCTCACCCCATTCCTAAGAGGTCCGTAAAGGGGGCCTGCATAAGCGCACCAGCGTGCCTACCATCCCTCTCCTACTATCCCCATTTATTTGTACTCATTTCCTTCATTCATGTCTATGTTCGCATTTATACCTGCTATCTTGTACCGTGTTTCCCCGAACACAAAACTCTGTCTTATATTTTTTTGAACCCTGAAATAAGCGCTTGGCCTTATTGCCATGCGTTCAAAAGCCCGATTGGGCTTATTATCCAGGGGATGTCTTATTTTGGGGAAAACAGGGTACATGTTTGTCAAACTATTCTCCAAAGCACCTGAGGGTAGAACAAGAAGCAATGGGTGGAAACTGAGCAAGGAAAGAAGCAACTTAGAACTAAGGAGAAATTTCCTGACAGTCGGAATAATTAACCAGTGGAACAACTTGCCTTCAGAAGTTGTGAATGCTCCAACACTGGAAATTTTTAAGAAAATGTTGGATAACCATTTGTCTGAAATGGTGTAGGGTTTCCTGCCTGGGCAGGGGGTTGGACTAGAAGACCTCCAAGGTCCCTTCCAACTCTGTTGTTATTATTATAAACTAAGAAATAAAATAAAACAAATAGCCAGAATGCTTGATCATCCAAAAGTTGGGTTGTGTTTTGTTGTGCTTTGCTTAAATGTTTCCCAAACACTCAAACGCAAAACTTCTGATGTGTTGAGACGCGCCTACGGCAGAAGCTGCTCCAACCAAGATGAAGACGTCTTTCAAACGCCTGTCCTTTCAAAGATGTGACAGGAGGACAAAAAGACCTGTGAAGAGGTCAAAGCAGCAACCCAAACGCGAAAGGAAAATGGTTTGCGGCTCGTCAGATGCCTCGGTTTCCCACCCACCCCACCCCACCCAGCTCTGCTCATTAGGCAGGATAACCATTCCGGAGAAATATTTTTCCCATAGGAAGAAGGGGGAAAAAAATTAAGACAAATGAAAGGAGGCAGGTGAACACTCATGCAGTAGAATTCCACGGTTGTTTTAAATGCTTCAAAAGGACAATAGCCCAAAGCAGAATTCTGGAGATGGACAAATAAAAATAAGAAAGGCAGTGAGATGGGACAGGGATGCAACACCGGAGGTGTGAATTGAGCTCACAAGGACACAGAAGGGAGCCGGGCTTCCTTCTTTGGCCTTGCTTCAACTCCTATTCGTTTCTAGGGCCAATTTATCCAATTATTTGGACACCAGGGTGGCAATCAATTTGGTTTGGCTTCTGCACACGTTGCATGGGAAGGAGAAAAGGCCAGGAGTTCAAATCCCTACAGCAAGAACCCTTCGCCCGCTCGGTGCCCACTGAGTGTGCAAAGCACGCCCCACGTTGCAAAGGTTTCCAGCGCTTTACGCAAAGCAAACCTGAGATTAGAGGCTCTAATGAAGCTGTTGACAACTGCCTCTTGCATGCAAAAGCTCCCCAAGAAAACCACTGGCCCAGAAATCAAGGAATCTGTTTCTACTTTCTTTCCTTCCATCTTCCACGAATTTCATAACGTAGCTTATTCCAGTTATTATCGTCTCACACACCCAAAATACTGCTAAAACTCACATGGGGAATGGAGAAAACTGGAAATTAATTCGATGTCTACCCATTATCATCACTTATGCAATGATGAGAGAAACTAAGTCCTATAAATGTTGGCATGTTGCCAGAGTCACTTGATTTGAGAAAGAGGCAGTGCAAAATAAATTGATAATCCAAACAGTAATAATTGATTGCTTAACAGATGAACAACAACAAAAACAAAACAGTTCCTGAGCATTAATAGATTCAATAAGAAAAACGTTTGCTGCTAGAATAGGGAATTCCCCCCCCCTTTTTTTTCCAGCTGATGCACATATTTGATGGTTTGGGAGGATATCCAGAGCATGCAAAGATAAAAATTGTCATTAGAAGGAAGGTTACCAATTTTGGTATTATCTTAAACCTTTTAAGACACTCCTATAATAAGCATTTACAATTATGATCCTCTAAAAGGGTAGACCCACTTCCAGACAAAATTCTAAACTTCAGGCATAGACCAATTTCTATTTTCTGTGAGGTCACATAAAAAGCACGGCTATTTGGGGGGAAGTCACCATGTAAAAAAGATGTTGAGACTCTAGAAAGGGTGCAGAGAAGAGCAACAAAGATGATTAGGGGACTGGAGGCTAAAACATATGAAGAACGGTTGCTGGAACTGGGATATCTAGTTTGATGAAAAGAAGGACTAGGGGAGACATGATAGAAGTGTTCCAATATCTCAGGGGTTGCCACAAAGAAGAGGAAGTCAAGATATTCTCCAAAGCACCTGAGCGTAGAACAAGAAGCAATGGGTGGAAACTGATCAAGGAAAAAAGCAACTTAGAACTAAGGAGAAATTTCCTGACAGTTAGAACAATTAATAAGTGGAACGACTTGCCTTCAGAAGTTGTGAATGCTCCAACACTGGAAATTTTTAAGAAGAGGTTGGATAACCATTTGTCTGAAGTGGTATTGGGGTTTCCTGCTTGAGCAGGGGGTTGGACTAGAAGACCCTCAAGGTCCCTTCCAACTGTTTTATTCTGTTATGTCATTTTTAAAACATTTGCTTTAAAAACTCTCAAGCTAATTAAACACATTGAAAGTTCAAGTTGTATTGAGAAAATCTTTTTAAAAAAAGAATTAAAATGGAACAAGAAGTCTTGAGGAACACCAACCAAGGTCTCCTAACGAACAATGCTCATGGGAAAGAAGACCGAAGATCTCCTGGCTGGACCAATCCAAGGGCAATGACTTACACAGCTTTGAATTGTAGGAAGTTATCACCCAACCCTTTCCTAGGAAAATGAGATATTTTAGGAAATATTGAAAGGGCAGAATATTTCCCCTAAAAGGGAGGCAGAAATTCAGCCCTTTGTCAATGGACCTTTAAGACCTGGGCCAGCCTATTCTACATAACAAAGATCTACCTCCTTCTAGCAAAGTCATAATAGGACTTGCCCAAAGCCCTTTCATTACATCATCACCCAGCAAGGTTCAACCAAGCCTGGGACTCAGCACAGCCTACAGAGTTGCCCCTGTATGGCTCCATGGGAGTCTGACAACCAATCAGAATACAAGCTCAAATTCAAAAGCCCAACAGAGGGCATAAAACCCAGGCACTCTCAGCATCTCTACCCTTTTTTCAACCAAGATCTCCAAGGCATGTGATCCTGTTCATCAATAATCCTTCTTTACAAGCAACTTCCATGAATCCAGTGTCTTTTTCCCCAGTTGGAACTGAACCCAGAAGGATATTTCTTCCAACAGATTAATATTGATATTTACGTATCGCTTGGATCTGTGTTTTCAAAATGATATAATAAAATCTGTGTTTTCAAAATGATATAATAAAATCTGTGTTTTCAAAATGATATAATCCAGTTGCTTAAAATAACTAATGAATTTATAACCTAGTTCCACGATGCTAGAAAAATACTGTTGCCCGTGAGGTTTTAAGAAAAATGTGACATGCAGAGGAGGAAAAAGTTTTGCAGTGCCTGAATACCTAAACCTCATGCTGGCAACCAGCGGGGGAAACATGCAGACTGGCTGAGGCTGATGGACCTTGTAGTCTAGCCCGTGAAGATAATGCCAAACGAAGGAATGATTGCTCCATTCATTGCTTCTTCCACCGCCTCTCAAACTACTCCCCAAAACATTTGGATTCTCCCAGCTCTCTTTTATTTTTCCTTTGTTGACTTTATGATCCATTACAAAAAAAAAGAACCAAGAGAAAAAAATGGGAGGAAGGAAGGAAGGAAGGAAGAGAGCAAGTGCCAGCAATGTTTCCCCAGCTCCGTGTTTCCTAACTAAAGATAGTTATTGATGTACAACGCCGGCATTTTACTGTGGCAGCAGAATCAATAAAGAAGGAAATACTGCTTTGTCAAGAGTAGCCCAAGTACTGTAGGCTTGCTGGGAAATTCTTTACTGGCTCTGGGATGGCTACAGCAGCTTAAAAAAATCCTTCTATATATCCAATGATCGCATGGGCACCATGTGCTGAGACCTGACTGCCCTCTAGTGGCAGCAATACACAATGACCAAAGTCATTACAGGATTTTTTTTCCCTCCTTCCCTAATTCTTCCTTTCTGTTTTGTAAGAATGACTAAAAAGACTTCCCAAACCTTGAGAACCCAGTGAGTGACCCCAATGATTTAAAGATATATTCTCATTTAAAATAACAAAACAAAGTTATAACTCTGTAACAGAGTTATCAGTGCTTGGAACACATTACCTGACTCTGTGGTCTCTTCCCATAATCCCAAAAGCTTTAACCAAAAACTTTCTACTATTGACCTCACCCCATTCCTAAAAGGATTATAAGGGGCGTGCATAAGAGCACAAACTTGCGTGCCTACCGTTCCTGTCCTATTGTTTGCTTGTTTCTTTCTTTTCTTTTTTCCTTCTTATATATATATGCTTATACTTCCTTATATTATCTCAAATATATGTTTATATACTATATAACAGTGATTCCCAAACCCGCTGGCTCCAGAGCGCTATCGCACGGAATATCTGCGGCCGCTGGGTCCGGCGCTGATGCGCCATTTCTGGGGCGTCTGGTGCGCATGCGCAGTTGCAGGTCGGATTTCCGGGGAGCCGCGGGCGCGTCTGGTGCGCATGCGCAGTTGCAGGTCGGATTTCCGGGGGAACCGCGGGCGAAAAAGATTGGGAACCTCTGCTATATAATCTTTTTATGTGATGCTTATATATAATGTTGTGACAAAATAAATAAATAAATAAAGTGCCAGCCCCAAGTCATATGTGAATATCCGTGCAAAAGGTAAAGGTTCCCCTCGCACATATGTGCTGGTCATTCCTGACTCTAGAGGGTGGTGCTCATCTCCGTTTCTAAGCCGAAGAGGCAGCACTGTCCGAAGACGTCTCCGTGGTCATGTAGCCAGCATGACTCAACACCAAAGGCCCACGGAATGTTGTTCCCTTCCCACTGAAGGTGGTCCCTATTTTTTCTACTTGCATTTTTTACGTGCTTTCGAACTGCAGGTTGGCAGAAGCTGGGACAAGTTACACGGCAGCACTAGGGATTCGAACCGCTGAACTGTCGACCTTTTGATCGACAAGCTCAGTGTCTTAGCCTCTGAGCCACAGCATCCCTGTGTCCGTGCAAAAGGAAACTCCAAAATCAACCCGTAGGGATTTTTCTGATGCTCTCTGAGCTTGGTGGTTTTCTTGCAGATGTTTCATTAACAAACTAGGGAATGAAGGGCACTGATGATGTTCCTTAGTTGGGTCATGAAACATCTGCAAGAAAACTACCAAGCTCAAAGAGCACCAAGGATCCCCTCATTTCAATTCTGAGCTACAAATGCTCTCTAAAATGCTCTCTACATGGGGCTCCCCTTGAGGGGCATCCGGAGGCTTCAGTTAGTCCAGAATGCGGCTGCGCGGGTGATAGAGGGAGCCCCTCGTGGCTCCCGTGTGACACCTATCCTGCGCAGACTGCACTGGCTACCTGTGGCCTTCCGGGTGCGCTTCAAGGTTTTGGTGACCATCTTCAAAGCGCTCCATGGCATAGGGCCGGGTTATTTACGGGACCGCCTACTGCTACCGAATACCTCTCACCGACCCGTGCGCTCTCAAAGAGAGGGACTCCTCAGGGTGCCGTCAGCAAGGCAGTGTCGTCTGGTGACGCCCAGGGGAAGGGCCTTCTCTGTGGGGGCTCCCACCCTCTGGAACGAACTCCCTCCAGGACTTCGCCAACTTCCGGACCTCCGAACCTTCCGTCGCGAGCTTAAAACACACTTCTTCATCTGCGCAGGACTGGATTAGATTTTAAATTTATTGGTTTTAAATGGGTTTTATGTTTTATAATGTTTTTAAACATTCGGCCTTTTAGAATAAGTTTTTTTAATTGTTATTTTAATCTGTATTTATATGTTTTTATTTGCCTGTGAACCGCCCTGAGTCCCTAGGGAGATAGGGCGGTATATAAATATGAAAAATAAATAAATAAATAAATAAATAAAAAATAAAATCAAGAAGTAGGGGTCAGGAGAAGTCATGAGGGTATCTAGAATGGAAATGAGGATCAATGTATTGACATATTGAACGCAAAGCAGACCTCTTATCATCTTGTTGGAGTAGAAATAAATATGGCCGAAATCTGAATTTATTTTTCTTATGTGGAGGGAATTTAGTGGGTTAAACTGTAAAATGGGTACAAGTCTTGTAGGTGTTGAGTATTTTGTAGTTAATACAGAAACTTTTTTTAAAAGAGAAAGACATGGGAATACAACAGAATGCTGTATGTTGTTTTAACTGTTCATAGCGAGCCAAGAAAGAAAGAGAGAGAGAAGGAAGGAAGGAAGGAAGGAAGGAAGGAAGGAAGGAAGGAAGGAAGGAAGGAAGGAAGGAAGGAAGGAAGGAAGGAAGGAAAAGAAAGAAAGAAAGAAAGAAAGAAAGAAAGAAAGAAAGAAAGAAAGAAAGAAAGAAAGAAAGAAAGAAAGAAAGAAAGAAAGAAAGAATCACAATCCAGATATATTGATCTTTAACAAGAGAAAAAATTAAGAGGGAGGAGGAAAAAAGGAATAGAGAAGGAGGGAGGGATGGAGGGAGGAAAGGAAGGAAGGAAGGAAGGAAGGAAGGAAGGAAGGAAGGAAGGAAGGAAGGAAGGAAGGAAGGAAGGAAGGAAGGTCATGTGAATCAAAGCAAAACAAAACAACACCAATTTTTGGAGCTACTAAAAATAGAAAAACCTAAGATTGATTTAATGAACTGCATAATTATTTATCTGAGCTCTGTTAAATACAATGAAGCCCACATTTTCTCCTCCTGCAACATTAAACATGCCACTCTGATGGCAACATTTGAAGGGACCAATCCAAAGTTCTTTTCTCTTTCACCTGGCACACCTTCCCGAGGCATCACCTTTGACCCACCGAAGCTTCAGAGAGAAGCTAAAGAAGAACAGAAAGTGACAGGCAACCTTTTTTTAAAAAAAAAAACGAAAAAAACCAACAACCCTCTATTCCAGTAGTTTTAAATTCCAGGAATCTCCTCATAGTTTCTGTGTGGATTTGATCTGCGCTAAATCTTCCCCACCACATTAACTGTAATATATTATTGATAGACTGTAATCCTAAAAAAAAAAAAAAAGGATAGAACTATAAGGCTGACATCACAACATATGTTCTCCTGCCCACGAATCTGCCAGACTTACTGACAGATTTCGGTATGCCTGCTTCCAATTTAGAACAACTTCACAAAAGACACCGTATTCTTGCTACGGAATGGCTGACAGGAGCTCTTCGCCTGGCAGTCCTGACAACGTTTGATGCTGAAAAGAAGCTTCTGGAAAGAAGGCGCTCAGCAAAATGTCTCCATATCTGCATTCGACGTACCCATCTCTGTTTTGCATTACTTAGAAGCAGCTGGATGGCTTTTCCCAGCTGAGGAAAAGAAAAGAAAAACAAAACCCCACAATAACACAACTATGGAGGACAAAGAAAGTGTTACCTTTGGTACAGAGCATCTCCTTCGGTTTGGCCATCGCTGCGTGCACACACACACACACACCAGAGGTTCAACATGGGACATCCAAGAGAGGATCCACAAACAAAAATGAGAGAGAGAGAGAGAGAGAGAGAGGGAGAGGGAGGGAAGGAGGGAGGGAGAGAGATGGGGATAGTTAGTCATCATATGAGCTAAAAATCCACTTTATTCTCTTTATTCTCAAGTCCCACTTCAAATATTGTTCCACAGCTGCACGTATTTCAAGAATACAAATGAGAAATAGTATACTCTGGTTTCTCTTCAGATCGTATAAATCTTTCGCCTTTTACAAATGAGAAACAGTTCCCGGAAGGGTAAGCAGGTTAATCACAGATTTGGAAATAGTGGGGCTCTTGGTACTCTCTGAGTTTGGTGATTTTCTTATAGACGTTTTATTACCCAACTAGGTAACATCATCAGTACTAGAATGGAGTGGGGTGTGCAGAAAGGAGGAGGAGGAGGAGGACGATGACTATGGGATCCTTGATGCTCTCTGACGTTGGTGGTTTTCTTGCAGATAAATATGATATTGGAGTTCCACAAAGTTAGAGATTCTTCACTTTGACAGTAGAGCCCCATCTCAAAGGAGATCATCAACTCTCAAATATTTTAATATTTTAAACTAAGACTGCCTACTGTTGACCTCACCCCATTCCTAAGAGGTCTGTAAGGGGCGTGCATAAGAGCGCCAGCGTGCCTACCGCCCCTGTCCTAATGTTCCCTTTAATTGTATTCATTTTACGTATTCGATTCATGCTTATACTTCTATATATTATCTAATAGGTACTCGACAAAAATAAATAAATAAAATATAAGCCGGACAGACAATTGCCGGGAAAGTTTTCCTCACACTTTTATCTCATTTTGATGGCTGAGTTTGGAGCCTATCCTGTTGAGGGAAAGCAGAAAATCTTTTACCTCACAAGTTTCATAGCTTTATTTGACTAGACCAGCATATAGAGGAGAAACTGCTATCCATGTCCTGCTCCAAAACGTTTTATGAATCATGGGAAGGAAGGAGTGGCGGAAGGGTTAGAGTAATTTTCAGTGGCGATGTCTCACTTGGCTTTCTTGTCAGTGCTAGATTTTTTAAAAAATCCCTTCATTTGTCCAAGTTTTTGAATTGGTTATGAATACGGAACGTTATGATGACCGCTGACCTCTTTTCACAGGCTGTCATGGTTGGAATCTGACTGAGCCTCCTCCTCCATAAATGATAGGACTACAATTCAGTGCAGATGTGTCGCTGAAGAATCGGTAATTCTCACCAATCCTTTTTACTACCTCACTCCAAGCATCTGTTTCCACACTGTTTTGGAATGTAAGAACCTTCGAAACTGCTACTCAGGGAGCTCGGAACGTTATAGTAGTAGGTAAATATTAAAAATGGCTCCCCATATCCTCCAGCAGAGCAACCCATGAGTGATGTTCTGTTCCCAATAGGCTGAATCCAAACTATAATGGCTTTCTCAGAGCTTGGGAAAAGAAGACGACTGCTTACAAAATATTACGAACATCGCACATCTGCAGATTCTGGCTGCAGAAAGAGAAATACTAGGCTAGCTCTTCTTCGCCTTACATCCATTCTTGGAATCAGAAAACCTTCCAATTCTGTAATTCTGCTATTCGTTCACACTTTTAATTCAGTGATATCACAGCTCTGTCCACAGCAAGATGAAGTGCCTGATGGATTTTATCTGGCATTTAGAAGTTAAAGCGGCATCCGATTTAGTTGGTACTTGGATGAAAGAGCTCCGGCAAATCTCATATATTTATATCTCTGTAGGATACTCCAGGGAAGTTACAATTATGCTGTGGAAGAAAATGATAAATGCCTTCATGCTGTGGCCGAGAAAACTATGCAGATGTGTTCATGAAGCCACTAGGAAGGCAGGGACAAGCCTTCCCTAAGGTTCACCTCGCATATATGTGCTAGTCGTTCCCGACTCTAGGGGGCAGTGCTCATCTCCGTTTCAAAGCCGAAGAGCCAGCGCTGTCTGAAGATGTCTCTGTGGTCATGTGGCTGGCATGACTCAATGCCAAAGGCGCATGGAATGCTGTTACCTTCCCACCAAAGGTGGTCCCTATTTTTCTACTTGCCTTTTTTACGTGCTTTCGAACTGCTAGGTTAGCAGAAGCTGGGACAAGGAACGGGAGCTCATCCCGTTACGCGGCACTAGGGATTCGAACTGCTGAACTGCTGACCTTTCGATCGACAAGCTCAGTGTCTTACCCACTAAGCCACCGCGTCCCTTTGGCTTTTCCCTACTGGAGCCCAATAGGTATACAATGGTACATGGGTACTCCACTGCTTTCAAACTCACCTAAGTTGGTACTCAATGCATTTTGATGTGGCACTCATCATTTTTTGGGTAGACAACGCACAAGCCAGATCTTGTCAGTGTCCGCTACCTTGTGACTCACTTTATTCTGTTTGGTACACATTGTTTTTGGTACTCATCGTGCCTCCCAGAACCAATTAACGATGAATACTGAAGTATCACTGTAGTATGAATTTGCCTGCCACGACAACACACAACCACAGATGCCGGCCCTCTGTCCATCTCTTCCTTCCCACCCGGAAAACCAGAATGCCTCTGATAGTCTTGCTTACATTTCTTTTAATATCGCCCGACTTCACAACAAGTCTTAAATTCAGCACGATCACACCCATATCATCCTCCAAGCTATTTGGGTCTTCCAGTTTAAGGATGCTCTCAGTCGTCCTGGATGAGGAAAAAGAAATTAGACTAAGTTAGCAACCAGAGTCAACCAAAAGCAGTCTTTATAGGTGTCTATGGAGATTCTCAATTATCCAGGTCATGGTGGTTGTGGCCTGTCGGCCAGCGGCCCCTCCAGCAGCTGAATCAGATGTGGGCGTAGGGTGGGAGTCAGGGCCTCTGGTGGCTCTACAGACTAATGCAGTCTGTTATAAACACAGCTGCTTGCAGTTATTGCAAGTTCAAGTCCCACCAGGCCCAAGGTTGACTCAGCCTTCCATCCTTTATAAGGTAGGTAAAATGAGGACCCAGATTGTTGGGGGCAATAAAAGTTGACTTTGTATATAATATACAAATGGATGAGACTATTGCTTAACACAATGTAAGCCGCCCTGAGTCTTCGGAGAAGGGCGGGATATAAATTCAAATAAAAAAAAAAGGGCCAGCATCAAGGCAACTTGAGAGCTCCGAGGGGGAAGAGGGAATGGAGCGGTCAGAGATAGAGACAGAGGCCATCCGTCAGCCCTCAGATGGAGAGTCAACAGGACTAGAGGTGGCTGATGAGGAAGAGGAGGAACAGCTGGGTCCAGTGCCTGGCACATGGATGCGCAGCAGGCAGAGGAGAGGACAGGAGTGGAAATCTATGGGCCGGTTCCTTGGGACAGAAGAGCCAGCACTGCTAGTGGAGCCCCATCCTAGCTCTGGGGATAAAAGGCAGGGAGTGGAGATGAATAGATGTGGCAGACAACTATTCATCTCCCTGCAGGACGATCTTGCCAGCCTGCTGTGTGTGTGTATGTGTGTGTGTGTGAGAGAGAGAGAGAGAGAGAGAAAGAGAGACAGACAGACAGACAGACAGACAGACAAATTTTTTGCCAGGGCTGCTGGCGCTCCTAATAAAGGGAACATTTGTTTAACTAACACTGAGCCCTCTGGTGGCTCAGACTGGTATGACAGTCTGTTATTAACACAGCTGCCTGCAATTACAATTACTGCAGGTTCAAGCCCCACCAGGCCCAAGGTTGACTCAGCCTTCCATCCTTTATAAGGTAGGTAAAATGAGGACCCAGATTGTTGGGGGCAATAAGTTGACTTTGTATCTAATATACAAATGGATGAAGACTATTGCTTGACATAGTGTAAGCCACCCTGAGTCTTCGGAGAAGGGCGGGATATAAATGCAAATAAAATAAATAAAAATAAATAAATAAATAAATAAAAATAAACTACAGAGGATTTGTCATGTTTGGGAGCCAGGTCAGAATACATGGTTTCCCCAAAGATGTTTTATTAAAAGGTAACCGGACTTTTTTAGGTTTTTCCTTAAAGATATTTTGCTTCTCATCCAAGAAGTCTTCGGTTCAAACTGAAGAAGCTTCTTGGGAGAGAAGCAAGAAGTGTTCAAGTAAAAAAAAACAAAAAAAAACACAAGAAAGTCTACTTGCCTTTTGACAAAGCGTTTTGAGACAGTTCCTTTAATCTATGTACCCAAAACGTTTATTGGAGATAAATGCACCCATGAGTTAAAATGTCTAGTTGACAAAGTACTTTTGGGACAGCTTTTATAGGGGTTTTTTTCCCCCAAAAAAAAAAATTGGGGGGGGGAGAGGGACGAAAAAATGGATGGATGATTATTCTTTCTCCAAGGAAAAATAAAAATTATTTCTACCACTTAGTAGCAACGGAAGTACCACTGATGGAAAAACTCTCTGAGAAGAATTCCTTCCGGGAAGGTCTCCATCGGTACAGATAGTCCTCAACTTACGACCACAATGGAGACTTCAATTTCAACCATGAGATCATTGCTGTCGTAAGTCGAGGCACCACGTAACAGGACCTGTTTTTACGACTGGTTTTACAACGATGGTAAAATGAGTCACCATGAGTCCTTAAGCAGATCACATGGTTGTTAAGCGAATCCAGCATATCAAATGGGGTGGCTTTTTTTGCCATCATCGTGCAATTAATCTGATCTATCTCCTTATTATTATTGTTTTTCTTTCTCTGTTGCCAGCTACTGTTTGGAGGGTCCTAGGGAAAACACGATACTGAACTGAGCCCATCTAGAATAGAATAGAGCTGGAAGGGACCCTGGAGGACTTCTAGTCCAGCCCCCTGCTTAAGCAGGAGAACCTATATTATTTCAGGTAAGTGGCTGTCTAGTCTCTTCTTAAAAACCTCCAGTGATGCCCACGATTTCTGAAAGCAACTTCTGTTCCACTGGTTAATTGTCCTCACTGTTAGGAAGTTTCTCCTGAATTCCAGGTTGCTTCTCTCCTTGATCAGTTTCCAACCATTGTTTCTTTTCCTACATCTAGAAGTAAAGTTGATTCAGTATTCAGAAATGTAGAAGCAAAAAGGCTGTTTGTCTATGGAGAATCTCAGTCATCCAGGTCATGGTTGTCCCAAAGGTGCTTTTTCAAGAGGTAACCGGATTTTCTAGCAGTTTTCCCAGTATCACAGGGGCTGCCCCAAAGAAGAGGAAGTCAAACTATTCTCCAAAGCACCTGAGGGCAGGACAAGAAGCAATGGGTGGAAACTCATCAAGGAGAGAAGCAACTTAGAACTAAGGAGGAATTTCCTGACAGTTAGAACAATTAATTGAGGAAATTGCCTCCAGAAGTTGTGAATGCTCCAACACCGGAAATTTTGAAGATGATGTTGGATAACCATTTGTCTGAAATAGTGTAGGGTTTCCTGCCTAAGCGGGGGGTTGGACTAGAAGACCTCCAAGGTCCCTTCCAACTCTGTTATTGCATTGCATTGCATTGCATTGCATTGCATTGCATTGCACTGCATTGCATTGCAATCTATTCTATTCTATTCTTTCTTTGAAGACGTTACACTTCTCATCCAAGAAAACTTCTTACTGAAGAAGCTTCTTAGATGAGAAGCGAAACATCTTCAAAGAAAAAACCAGAAAGTCCAGTTGCCTCTTGAAAAAGCACCTTTGGGGCAAAAAAGGCTCATATTTAATTTAAGAGCAAAACAGTGAAAAAGACTCCACTATTCATCGAGCCGTATAGAATGCAGCCGTGCCAAGCACCTTAAGTGCTCTGTAATGGAGAGCTGCATTTTGAAAGACAAATATAAATGTTAGATTACCTGTTCAGTTCCAGTTTGTGAAGCATTAGGACTGCCGAACCCATAAAATCAGAAGACGTCAAATCTCTGTCATAAACCTGAGGCATATGGAACGGGAGAAGAGGAGGAGGAAGGGGGGAGAAAAAATACAGATCTGATTATCTGAAAATAATTTCAGGACGGTCTTCCGGCGTGAGTTGAAGACTCTTTTATTTCATCGTGCAGGACTGGCCTAATAGTTTTTTAATGGGTTTTTTTTAGCAGTTTTTAGAATTTTCAGCCTATTTAAATTAATCTTTTAAATTCGTTTTTAATGTTTATATTTGTTGTTCTTAGCTGGCTGTAAACCGCCCTGAGTCCTTCGGGAGAAGGGCGGTATAGAAATTGAAATAATAAATAAATAAATAAATAAATAAATTAGTTCAGTGTCTGCCAATGAAACTGAACCAATCATGAATATTTATTTATTATTTTTTATTTTATTTTTTTATTTTATTTTTCGTATTTTTATACCGCCCTATCTCCCTAGGGACTCAGGGCGGTTTACAGGCAAATAAAACTATACATATAAATACAAGATAAAACATCAATTAAAAAAATTATTCCAATTAGCCGAATAATTAAAAATAACAGTATACATAATAAAACCCATTTAAAACCAGTTTAAATTTAAAATTTAAAATCTAAAATCTAGTCCAGTCTATATAGCAAACAAGAATAAGCTTTCAGTCTCTTTAACCATGGCCTTGTTGTTGTTGTTGTTGTTGCTGTTGTGTTGCTATCCCTGATTGAACTATTCTCAAAAATATACATCACATTTCAAGAAATGTATATTCCCCCCCCCCTTTCCAAGTGCCATCTTTTATCTGTTACAAACCAAGATGGGGTTTGTACACGTTACCAGTAAGCCACCCGCAATCTACTACCCTGTTTCCCCGAAAATAAGACCCAACCGGAAAAATAAGTCGTAGCATGATTTTTCAGGATGCTCATAATATAAGCCCTACCCCCAAAATAAGCCCCAATGAAGATTATTAAATGGTTGCATTTAGTACCATATTTTCCCCAAAATAAGAGCTAACCAGAAAATAAGCCCTAATGTGTTTTTTGAAGCAAAAATTAATATAAGACCCGGTCTTATTTTTGGGGAAACACAGTAATTATTTATTTTTACAACTGTAGTTTGGGAAACTAAATAGGCCCATGTTTAAGATACTTAAAAGTCCCAAAGTTTATGGTTTCCCTACAAATGCCATGTTTGCCTCCTTCAGACAGGCAGGTCCAAACAAACTAAAACAGAGTTAGTTCCAGAAAGTCTTCTGAATCATCATCATCAACTTCATTTAATGACCCCATAATCCCCTGCGGGGTGGAATCTGGGCAACTGAATGGAGGTAGCAGAGTGTTTTAATGGCTGGATGCCCTTCCTGTCGCCAATGCGGAGTTTTGTCCAGCAGACATATTCTCAGTGTGCCCTGAGAGAGAAATATCTGCCTCTACCTAGGATTGAACTCACAGCCTCCTAATTGTGAAGCGAGAGCTCCACCTCTAGGCCACCGAACCACTCACCAGAAAGTCTTCTGAATGTCGCCACCTAATTTGGAGTTAGAAAAAATTAGGAAAAATTTTCGTAGAGGTTTTCTAGTAGGGAATACACTGTTACTGAAAATATCTTTGTAAGCAGGTTCCATCTGCGATTTTTCCAGCGGTGAAATCCAATTTTTTTTTACTATCAGTTCTGTGGGCGTGGCTTGGTGGGCATGATGTGGCTTGTTGGCGTGGCAGGAGAAGGATACTGCAAAATCCCCATTCCCACCCCACTCCTGTGGAAGGATACTGCAAAATCTCCATTCTTCCCCCACTCCAGGGGAAGGATATTGCAAAATCCCCATTCCCACCCCACTCCTAGGGCCAGCCAGAAGTGGTATTTGCTGGTTCTCCGAACTGCTCAAAATTTCTGCTACTGGTTCTCCAGAATCTGTCAGAACCTGCTGGATTTCACCCCTGGATTTTTCGTTGACACACAATGGATGTGTGGGAAGCCAAGAGCTGCCAATTCCCAGTTTGTGAAGCATTACAACTGCTGAACCCACAAAATCAGAAGAACTCTGATCAGACATCTGATACATATGGAATGGGAGAAGAGGGAGTGGAAGGAAAAACAGAGATCTGGTTGTCGGAAAATAATTTCAGATTGGTCTTTTTCAGTTCCAATATTTGCCAATGAAACTGAACCAACTCTTAATGTAACACAAAAAGGAATAAGTTCTCGGTCTCAGGAGCAAGGGTTTGTCTTCAATTTAGCAGGATTCTTTTGGGTTCAGAAGCAATGATCACGTCAGTAGGAGTATTGAAGGCAGTATAAAGCCATGAATAAATCCAAGACACCGTAAGAAAAGAACATAACGTGAATATTTAAGAATACAAGAATACTACAAGGCAAGAAATATTGTGAGCCCATTCAGCCAGTCAGGGAACCCCCAAAGAGATAATGGTAATGGTCCTCTTCAAAGCCATCAGCTACTCGGTTAGGTCTTCACTGAAGATACGTTATAAGCTCTTGACCACATTTACTGACATCTGTTTCGCATATTTCATTCTACTGAAATTTACCAAGGACAAGTCTATCTTATCTTATGTTTGGAATGCTTCATCTAGTTTTGCCAAAAACCATCAAGGATAAGGAGGATTTGTTTATGCCAGATGTCGATGAGACCATCTCAAGGTTATGGAACATCTGTTTCTCAAGGTTTGGGGTTTTAAGATGACAAGATCACCCTACTTTAGAGCAGTGGTGAAATCCAATTTTTTTTCCTACCGGTTCTGTGGGCATGGCAGGGGAAGGATATTGCAAAATCTCCATTCCCTCCCCACTCCGGGGGAAGGATATTGCAAAATCCCCATTCCTTCCCCACTCTGGGGTCAGCCAGAGGTGGCATTTGCCGGTTCTCCGAACTGCTCAAAATTTCTGCTACCGGTTCTCCAGAACCTGTCAGAACCTGCTGGATTTCATCCCTGCTCTACAGAGATGGACCACCAAGAACAGGTCAAAGAAAAGGCATGGATGGAGTTTAAGAAAAAGTTTTTCGCTGTGCATCTGGATGTCAATCAATCCAGGACTCACCGCCCCCCCCCATCCCCCAGGCACGTACAGGTAATCCTCGACTTACAATAGTTCATTTAGTGACCGTTCAAAATTACAACGGCACTGAAAAAGGTGACTTACGGCCATTTTTCAAACTTACAACCATTGCAGTATCCTCTAGTCACGTGATCAAAATTCAACGTGCTTGGCAACTGACTCATACCTATAACGTTTGCCGTATTCCAAGGTCATGTGATCCCCTTTTGTGACCTTCTGACACGAAAAATCAACGGGGAAGCCAGATTCACTTAACAACGGTGTTACTGTCTTAACAACTGCAGTGATTCCCTTAGCAACTGCGGCAAGAAAGGTCGCAAAATGGGGCAAAATTCACTTAACAAGTGTCTCACTTAGCAACAGAAATTTGGGGCTCTGTTGTGGTCGCAAGTTGAGGACTACCTGTAGTATATTCTGCATTCCTGAAAGGCTACAGTGCATTAGCAAAAAAAAAAGGATTACGTTTGTCAAGATTATAGCTTTTAATTCCGTTGCTGATCAATTTCTGGAACAATTTCTTTGTAGGACACAATTGCATCCCTGAATAAGTGGCTGCTCTGCCTTCGCTTTATTTTGGTCTCAGGATGCGTTTTGAGAAGCCATGATACATGTGTAGGAGATGACCAGGCTGAGTGTGAAGAGGGAGTCAAATGCATCATCAGTTTGGAATCTCTATGCTGCCGTAAGAGACCTAAGGCTAACTTCCCTTGAAATCCATCGACTCATATGGCACCAATTCCCTTGAGCTTGAATAGCTCAGATTCTTATGTAAGGGTAACATGAAATAAGTTTGTAGTACTTTTGAACTCTCTCCTGGTTCCCGACTTCTTGTACCTGGCAATATGGGGTTCGACATATGGAAAATAAAGGTAAAGGTTCCCCTCGCACATATGTGCTAGTTGTTCCCGACACTAGGAGGCGGAGCTCATCTCTGTTTTAAAGCTGAAGCCAGCACTGTCCAAAGACGTCTCCATGGTCATGTGGCCAGCATGACTAAACATCAAAGGCGCATGGAACGCTGTTCCCTTCCTACCAAAGGTGGTCCCTATTTTTCTATTTGCATTTTTTTTACGTGCTTTCAAATTGCTAGGTTGGCAGAAGCTGGGACAAGTAATGGGAGCTCACCCCGTTACGCGGCACTTCCGACCTTTCGCTTGACAAGCTCAGCATCTTAGACACAGAGCTACTACGTCCGTTATGGAAAATATAGGTAAGGAAATGATGGGAAATACAGATAAGGAAATGATGGGAAATATAGGAAAGAAAATGATAGAAAATATAGGAAAGGAAATGATGGAAAATATAGGAAAGGAAATGATGGAAAATGTAGGTAAGGAATTCAACACAATTTTATGCATGGAGAGAAATTGCACGCAATGAGTTTTGCTTTGGAAGACAGAAAGAGGGAGCTTGCAAAGTTGTGGCGACATCCTTAAAGGAAGTGAAGGAAGCTTGTACAGTTTGCACTCCAAGCAGGCCATCTGGTTGTAAACATCCCCAAAGAGAATTACCTACATCTGCAAGATTCCTTTAGGTAACCAGCCTTTCCTCAAACAAAAAAATTAAAAATGCATGGATGAATTCTCATGAAAATCCTCTTGTTAACACAACCAAGTTGGCTTGCAGGGACAATATCACATATGGCGATGTTTGATGCGGTCGGATGGATGGCTTACCTTCACCCAGAGTCTGTGGTCCAAAGACTGTATAGGAAGCACAACGGTTTCATCCCAAACTGGATTCAGGTTTTTATAGACCACTTTGCTTTTATACAACGTTTTTCCGTTCAGCTTAAACTTCACGTATGGATCGCTTGTACCTTAGTAAGCAAAGCATAATAAAAGATCGTGTTAACAGAGCTCAGAGTTGTGGAGGACTTGGGCAGAGTACAAATTTATTCAATAATAATAATATGCAAAACTACTGTGGGATTTCTGAATACAGACTGATAAAGTTTTGGAACACAATACCCCGGATATCACAAATGTGGAAAAGAAAAAAGTGTGGATAGTCGACATTGCTATACCTGGTCAGCATGACTAATCAGTTGCAGAATTGATGAGAAACAACTTGAAAAAGTCACCAGATATCAAGATTTGAGAATCGAATTGCAGAGTCTCTGACATAAACCAGTGCAGGTGGTTCCAGTGGTACTCGACACACTGGGAGCTGTGCCTAAAGACCTAGGCAAGCCCTTAAAAGCAATTGGCACTGACAAGATCACCATTGGTCAGCTGCAGAAGGCCACCTTACTGGGATCTGCTCGCATAATTCGCCGATACATCACACAGTCTTAAACGCTTGGGAAGTGTTCGACTAGTGATCTGTGATACGAAATCCAGCATAGTTATCTCGTTTGCTGTGTATACTGTCATTTTGTGTAAATAATAATAATAATAATAATAATAATAATAATAATAATAATAATAATAATAATAATAATAATAATAATAATAATAATAATAATAGCAGTGAAGCAAAATTAATGGTTAAAGGAAACCGGGCTGTCAAAAACCCAGTGGCTGGATACCATCAAAACCAGTGGCTGGATACCACAGCTGGAATGCGAGCTGTCACCCAGCTCAGCTTCACCATGCATGGGTGCATGTCTCCCGCCAGCCAGCTGATTTTTGGGATACGTGGGGGTTCAGGTTGCATGTGGGAGATGTGTGTGCGGGCGCGAGGGGGGTGGGGGGAGTGGGGCACATGCATGCATGTGGGGCCCACGTGTGCAAGCGTGGGGGGCGGGGCACATGCATTGGGGCCGTGTACACATTGCATTTTGGGGGTTCGGACACGCGTTTGCGCATTCACGCGCATGTGCTTTGGGCACTCAGTCTGGAAAAGGTTAACCATCACTGGTCTACCTGAAAGAGGCCACAGAAAGAAAAGTCCATGAGGAATTAAAGTGGCCTCAGGGCACAATGTATACGTTGTTTGAGAGGTGATCCATGCCAGTAATGAAATCCAATTTTTTTTTACTACTGGTTCTGTGGGCGTAGCTTGATGGGCATAGTGTGGCTTGGTCGGCGTGGCAGGAGAAGGATACTGCAAAATCCCCATTCCCACCCCACTCTGGGGCCAGCCAGAGATGGTATTTGCCGGTTCTCTGACCTACTCAAAAGTTCCGCTACCGGTTCTCTAAACTGCTAAAAATTTATACTACCAGTTCTCCAAACTGCTCAAAATTTCCATTACCGGTTCTTCGAACCGCTCAAAATTTCTGCTACCAGTTCTCCAAACTGCTCAAAATTTCCGCTACCGGTTCTTCGAACTGCTCAAAAGTTCCGCTACCAGTTCTCCAGAACCTGTGTCAGAACCTACTGGATTTCACCCCTGATCCATGCCACAAATCTCAATTTCAAAATGCAAAGTACGGGCCATAGTTATCCCCACAACATTTCTCCTCCTAAATAGGGGGGGGGAGAAATGACCCCACACAACAGCATCGACCACACAACAGCTTCGGCTGGGCGAGATAACCTCTCCCTTTGCCTCTTTCCTGCAAAACTAATGCAACCTCTCAGCCCAAAGGAGCTTTTTTTTTCTTTCTTTCCCTTTTTTTGGGGGGGTGAGGAAGGGGGAGGAGAGTGGGTGTGGGGGGGGGAGAAAGGCAAAATATAATGAAAGAGTATTTTAATTAAATGAGATGGGTTCCTTGGGATCAAGCCTTCACGCCTTTCAGCTCCCTCTCCAAATAAACATCTCCGAAGCGGGTCCTCGGTGGTGTCACTTACGGAGGGGGGAAGTAAGTGGGGGGGGGAGAAGCATGCTGGGTAATCCCCGGGCATCTTGACAGCTACCTAATGTTCAAACTGTTTCACGGGTGAATGGCGGCCCTTGCGTGAAAGAAAATATTAATGTCTGGAATTAATAGGGAGATGGACGGGGCGGGGTGGTGTATGGGGAGGGGGGGTGTAGGATAGGATAGGATAGCCAGATAGCCCAAATGAGGGGAAGATGTGTCAAGTTAGGAGAATGTTAATTGTGGGGAGTGGTGGGGGGGAGGAATAATTGAGAGGTTATTGGAGAAGAGAGGCACAGCGGGGAAGGAGGGAGGGTGGGTGGGTGGGTGGATGGATAGATGGATGGATGCATTCTACACAAACACACACACACACACACACACACACACACACACACACCCTCAGCAAAGCCAACCAAACAAGCCAGACACAAGGAGAGCTTGTCAAGAAAGTAACATCTCAACCAGGCGAATGACAGGGTGGGGAAGAGCAACAAATGGAGACAGGAGAAGGAGGAGGGTGGGGTGGGGTGGGGGGGTCTTAAGAACGCAAGACAGGGGGTGGTGGAAATCCCAGGGGGGGCTCCGTCAGTGTCAACTAACAGATGGGGTGAAACCTCCATCTCGGCAGCTTTTACAAACAACCGAGTCGTGGGCATTGACTTAAACAGCCCGGGCTGACAAGAAGCTGTCGGTTGAGTCCCCACAGTCCTGGCGCTGTTGTTTTAAAGGATCTTTTTTACCTTTCCTCCTCCTCCTCTTTTTTTTTTTTTCTTTCAAAAGAGAGTAAATATTTTCTCTCTGAACAACATCCTGAAAGCCGTTGTTTTCTCGAAGGGAGTCAGAAGGGGAAGGGAATGAACTAAAAACTTTGAAAGAGCTCTATCCTTCGATGTGCTTCCTAAATCGTATTCTCATTTTTATTTTATTTTTTTTGTAATTCAGGACATTGGGGGAAGGGGGAAGGCCAGAAGAATTATCTGTTTGATTCCATCCAGAAACGGGATGCTTCTTTGGTGGAAATAAAGACATGAATATTCAAAAGAGCGGCTAAAACAATTCGCTATCCTCCCAAGTAAATAACATCTCTTTAAAGAAACAAGACGAGAGGAAATGAAACCATGAACTTGCAAAGATCTTTTTGTGCTCAGAGAACAGAGAACAAGAGAATTGGAAGAGACCTTGAAGGTCTTCTAGTCCAGCGGTCACCAATTGGTGGTCCGTGGACCGTTGGTTGGTCTGCGAGAAAATGTTGGTGGTCTGCAGAAAAATTATTTGCATTTTTTAATATTGCACTAAATCAGGGGTCCTCAAACTACGGCCCCTGGGACGGATACGTGCAATGAACGTTTGTGTTGCTGCAGAGAGTCTCCCCCTTTGGGGTCTTTTTGTGTGGGTCGGAGGGGGGCAGAAATTCTGACTTGGAGTCTGCTTCAACCTCCTGGTGTGGGGCTTTGGGTGAAGGCTGGTGGCGAAGAACCAGAGGACCTTGTTCCAGTGGAACTGCATCACAGCCTGGAACTGGCTGACCATCTCGACTCGCTGAACCGCCAGGCTCTGGTACCTGGCCTTGCACTCCCTCACATCTTCCCTCTGCTTGGAAAGCCTATGCTCCTAGTCCTCAGTGAGGTGCTTCTGCTGAGCTTCCTTCTCAGCCAGATCCAATTTGAACTGAGCCAGCTGTTTTGCCAACTCTTTCTCGTGGTGGCTGCTTAGCTCCAACAACTGCTTCCTGTTAGGGCCCTAAGGAGCCCGGGCGGGCAGGTGAGGAGTGGCTGGGAGGGGAGGGGCGAGTAGAGGCACCCTGTGACATGAATGACATCAAGTTGGCCACGCCCACCCAGTTACATGACCACCTGGCCACGCCCACCCAGCCAGTCATTAGGCAGATCGTATTAGTGATCCATGGGATTTAAAATCATGAATTTAGTGGTCCCTGAGGTCTGAAAGGTTGGGGATCCCTGCTCCAAGGTGTTTTCCAAGTCTGTTATTATATTATTTCTGTTATCCCTTAGGTCTGTTTTGCCAACTCTTTCTCATGGTGGCTGCTTAGCTCCAGCAACTGCTTCTTATTGGGGCGCTAAGGAGCCCAGGCGGGCAGGCGAGGAGTGGCAAGTAGAGGCTGGCAAGACGCCCCTCAACGTGACTGACATTGAGTTGGCCACGCCCATCCAGTCACATGACTACCTAGCCATGCCCACCCAGCCGGTCATTAGGCAGATCCTATTAGTGGTCCACGGGATTTAAAATTACAGTATGTATTTAGTGGTCCCTGAGGTCCGAAAGGTTGGGGACCCCTTATTGTGTCTGCATCCCCCAAGCCGGGCCCCCTGACAGAAAGTGACTTGGAAAGTGAGGGGGAAGGGTCATCAGGACTTACCTCAGGAGCACTGGTTTCCCTGGCTCAGCTCCAGGAGCCAGAGGCAGGCCAGGTGGAAGAGATAACGAGGCCTCCGTCCCCTGACTCTTCCCCCCCCCAGGCCATGCCTTCAGACCCAGCTGATGGCAATCAGGCCTGGCTGGACCCTAGGTTTCGTAGGCAGGAGAGGAGGGAACAACAGAAGCAGGGGTGGGGCAGGCCTATGAAGTGCTGAGTCATGGAGCCACACCCCACAGGATATAAAGGCAGCAAGAGCTGCTGTGCCTCTTCGTAGCAGGCAAATTAACTGCTAACTGAGAGCTGTAGTACTGTTCGGCATCGAGAGAGATAACAGAGACACTTGGCAGATGCTTGCTATTTTGCTGCCAGAGCTGATAGTGCCGGCTAATTAAGGGACTGGCATAAAATGGGTTTTATTTGGATTTTAATGGGGTTTTATATTGCTATGTATTCTATATTAATTATCAGCCAATTTGAATAAGTTTTTTAATTTTGATTTTATTGTATTATATTTATCTATGCTATTTTTACCTGGCTGTAAACCGCCCCGAGTCCTTCAGGAGAAGGGCGGTATACAAATAATAATAATAATAACAACAACAACAACAACAACAACAACAACAACAACAACAACTATTATTATTATTATTATTATTATTATTATTATTATTATTATTATTATTATTATTATTATTATTATTATTAAGCCATCGCTCGGACGGAGGCGAAGGGGGACAGGACACCCCTGCTCGAGCAAGGCGACCATTCCTAACAAATGGTTGTCCTATTTCAACTCCTCTCAGACTCAGCCTTTCAACTGCAGTTGTTAAAAATCATAAGCCTGATTTCCTTTCATTCCCGGGTTTATTCTTATCACAGAATAAACAGACCATCTCGGTTCACCAGAAGAAAAAAACCAATACCCACTTTTGCCTTCTTAGCTGGTGAAGGCAACGTTGCTGCAAATACTGAAAAAGTGAACCAAAGAAGCTTCTTGGATGAGAAGCGAAACGTCTTCAAGGAAAAACAAAGTCCAGTTGCCTCTTGAAAAAGCACCTTTGGGACAACCATGATATGGATGGCTGAGAATCTCCGTAGCTATCGCTACAAATAAGTATATTGTTCACTTAATATGTTGTTAAGATTATTACTGTTAAGATAAAAGTTTTCCTGCCCAGTGATATCCAATTTTGGGGAACGGTGATCATCTCCATTTCTTGGCCAAGATAGCCAGCACTGTCTGAAAACAACGGGCCTCTGTGGCTCAGACTGCTAAGACAGTCTGTTATTAACACAGCTGCTTGCAATTACTGCAGGTTCAAGTCCCACCAGGCCCAAGGTTGACTCAGCCTTCCATCCTTTATAAGGTAGGTAAAATGAGGACCCAGATTGTTTGGGGCAATAAGTTGACTTTGTATATAAATATACAAATAGGATGAAGATTATTGCTAACATAGTGTAAGCCGACCTGAGTCTTCGGAGAAGGGCGGGATATAAATGCAAATTAAAAAAAAAAAATTCCATGATCATGTGGCCATTACAGCTATATGCCAAAGATTCACGGAATGCTGCTACCTTCCCGTCAAAGTGGTACCTATTTATCTACTCGCATTTGCATGCTTTAGAATTGCTAGGTGTGCGGGAGCTGGGGAGAGTAACAGGAGCTCACCCCATCACACGGCAGTCAGATCTCGAACCCAGGCTGTCAGTTCTCCAGCTGTCAAGCTCAATGACTTTAACCACTGAGCCATCGCACCTCTTGTACAATTACTCTTAAATTCTACCATTGCAAACAAGATATCATAAAAGAGCTTGCCGGGCATGAAGATACATGAGCACCAGGCCAGCTGCGTACATCATGGTGATATCAATACTCCCTCCCACCTTGTTCTAGATAAGTTACTCCCTGTTCTAGATCAGGTGCCCCTTGTTCTGAGAGGTTTCCAACCGGGCTGCAATAACGGACAGCAAGACCATGGGCACACACATCCTTACTTGCACAAGGAGCAGGCAAGCACGCATGCTCCGTTTAAGTGAGTGGCAGGCGTGCATGCACGGCGCTTGTGCAAATGGAGCCGTGTGCAAGCTTGCCAGCCGTTCAGGCCAGAACCATCCCCTCTCCCCCCCACCGGGCTAGTCTGCAAAGTTGAAAATGTTGGGGAACGCTATTCTAGATTGGCTACTCTTTGCTCCAAATAAGCTTAGTGGCTAAGACGCTGAGCTTGTCGATCAGAAGGTCGGCAGTTCAGTGGTTCGAATCCCTAGTGCTGTATAATGGGGTGAGCTCCCATTACTTGTCCCAGCTTCTGCCAACTTAGCAGTTCGGAAGCACCTAAAAAATGCAAGTAGAAAAATAGGGACCACCTTTGGTGGGAAGGTAACAGCGTTCCGTGCGCCTTTGGCATTGAGCCATGCTGGCCACATGACCACCGAGACGTCTTCGGACAACGCTGGCTCTTCGGCTTTGAAACCGAGATGAGCACCGTCCCCTAGAGTCGGGAATGAGTAGCACGGATTTGCGAGGGGAACCTTTACCTTTACTTACTCTGGATGGACTACCCTTCAATCTAAATCATCATCATTATCAAGCCCCAGTCCGTGGACCAGCACTGGCCCCATCCGCGGGATGCAGGCGTGCACAAATCCATGCCCCCTTCTGGTCCAGGGAAAACCCTCTCTCCATGGAACCAGTTCCTGGTGCCCAAAAGGTTTTGGAGGGGGGATTGCTCTAAATCAGGGGTCTCCAACCTTGTCAACTTTAAGCCTGGAGGACTTCAACTCCCAGTTTTGCTGGCTGGGGAATTCTGGAAGTTGAAGTGCTCCAGGTTTAAAGTTGACAAGGTTGGAGACCCCTGCTCTAAATAGGCTGTCCCTTTCTCTGGATGGGCTATCCTTTACTCTGAGTAGGAGATTCTTTGCTCTGGATGGGCTATGTTGTGCTCATTTATAACTCAAACAAACAAATGCCGGAACCAGAACCAACTGTGCAGCAGGATAGCTACTTACTTCCTTCAATTACAAGAAAAGTTGACTCGTTCTCGCTCTCTATTTACTATTCCCTTCCTAGAGTCACAAAGGTGAGCAAATTTACTCCGGAGACTTTGTGAGAAACTGTCAGATGGCTTTGAACGTTTAAATAAATGACAGCTACCAGGTCCATCCACCTGCTTCCTGAATTCCCCAAGAATTTTAATAGGCTAATATGTTACATTTGCAGGAGCTGTAATGTTGATTTATCTTTCCACAACACTCGTTCTTGCGTGAGATTGATAACAATATCTACAATAAAGCCGCTATTAATTTATCCAGAAAAGGCATTCAGTTAAATGGGTCTGTAATTGCTTTGATGTCCCATCCCCCACTCCAAGCCACCCCACCCCACTCCACTCCCTACCCCCACCCTTGTTATAGGAACAGCTTGGATTCCTCTTCAAAGCCTGGCGTAACTTGGCTAGCACAGTGGTTCTCAAAATTTGCAATAACGCACCTCCTAAATTTGCAATAACGCACCTCCTAAAATCATAAATGACTTTGATGGTGATTCTCATGAATAAGACGAAATTGATAAATAAGTCAATAAAACAGGAATGGTTGTGGTTGACGGTTGGTTCAATTCCAATTCTTTCTCTTACGATCTGGGTTTTTTTATTATTATTATTTTATCCCTTCTGGTCACTCCGGCAGCCTTCCTCAAACATCTCATTTCCGTGGTGAGTAACTTTCAGTTAGGTTTTATCGCAAGTGTGCAAAGAAACTTACGCTACATACAAAAGCAGCAAGTAAAGTGGTTTCTAAATAGATAGGGAAGAAATGGAGGTAGTGACACATTTTATTTTCCTGGGCTCCAAGATCACCGCACATGGGGACTGCAGCCAAGAAATTAAAAGACACTTGCTCCTGGGGCGGAAAGCTGTGGCAAAGTTAGACAGCATACTAAAAAGCAGAGACATCACCCTGCCAACAAAACTGTGTATAGTCAAGGCTCTGGTTTTCCCAGTTGCAATGTATGGCTGTGAAAGTTGGACCATAAGAAAGGCTTAGCGCCAAAGAATTGAGGCCGTTGAACTATGGTGCTGGAGAAGACTCCTGCGAGTCCCTTAGACTGCAAGGCGATCCAACTGGTCAGTTCTAGAGGAGATCAACCCTGACTGCTCTTTAGAAGGCCAGATCTTGAAGATGAAACTCAAATACTTTGGCCACCTAATGAGAAGGAAGGACTCACTGGAGAAGAGCCGAATGCTGGGAACGATGGAGGGCAAAAGAAGAAGGGGACGACAGAGAACGAGGTGGCTGGATGGAATCACTGAAGCAGTCAGCGTGAGCAGAGGATGGTAGAGGATAGGAAGGCCTGGAGGAACGTCATCCATGGGGTCAGACACGACTTCGCAACTAACAATAACAACAGCAAGTGGTTTCTTGATCTGGAGGGAGCGTCTTGGGATTCTATTCCATACAAAGCATATACAAAAAGAGGAGAAGGCCAAAGAACCCGAGGCAGACCCAGAAGAAGATGGAGAGACAATATCAAAGACATGACAGCACCAGATAACAATGGTTGACGCCACCAGAAGCAGTAAAAGAAGAATGGAGGAGGAGGAACAGGAAGAAGAAGAGCAGGAGGAGGAGGAGCAGGAGGAGGTGTAGAGGGTGAAGAAGCAGGAGGAGGAGCAGGAGGAGGAGAAAGAGGAGAGGAGAAAGAGCAGGAGAGGACGAGCAGGAGGGACAGGAGGAGCAATAGGAGCAGGAGGAGGAATGTGATATGGGCACATGGTTACATTTAGCCTTCTTGCAAAACCTGCTCACTTCCCCACTACAAACTTACCACAGGCTTAGGTGTGCAAAAGCATTGCAATCCTGTAGTGGTGAATTTCATTCTACTTGCCATAAAGGTAAATTTATTGTCACCCAGCTAGTCTTGTGCCTAAGGCAGGACTAGAACTCACAGTCTCCTGGTTTCTAGCCCAATGCATTAAGCCAAGAGTGTCAAACTCAAGGCCCGGGGGTCAGATTCGGCTCGTGGAGTGCTTAGATATGGCCCACGGGGCCACCCTGGAAACAGCAAAGGACCAGCCTGCGATGCCTCTGCCAGTGAAAATGGCACTCAGGAGGGTCGCATTGCTGGCAGAGGGTTGCAGGAGGCCATCACAGCCGAAAACGATGTTCGGGAGCCCGTTTTCGCTGGCAGAGCACTCGGGCCACCACCGGCACCTCCAACACAAATGATGTCGAGCTGGCCACACCCATCCTGGCCATGCCCACCCGAGGTCAAACACAACCCTGATGCGGCCCTCAATGAAATCAAGTTTGACACCCCTGCCTTAAGCCCTATACCTAACAGGCTCTAAGCGCTATCCAGGTTCAATGCTGAGTTTGCTAGTTTGTTAGTTCATTTGTTTGTTTGTTCATTTTACTTACTTACTTAGAAAATTTATATGGCTGCCTAATTCATTCATATTACTCTGGGCAGCTTAGAAAAGAGTAGATTTCTAGATCACACTCATAATTTAGCGATGTACAACCAATTTTGGTGGCTGCGTACATGTAAGTATTGATGCATGTCTAAATCAACTTTCAGAATTTTCATACATTAACATGAATAAAGCAATAGAGAGTTCATTGAGAAGGAGAGTCAGTACAGCAAGGGCTCAATAGAATAAAATAGAATGATATTACAGGGAGGGACCACCCTACCTCTGAAGTCACACAAAATGTTAGATAAAAGTAAAGGTTCCCCTTGCACATATGTGCTAGTCATTCCCGACTCTAGGGGGCGGTGCTCATCTCCATTTCAAAGCCGAAGGGCCAGCGCTGTCCAAAGACGTCTCCGTGGTCATGTGGCCAGCATGACTCAACACCAAAGGCACACAGAACGCTGTTACCTTCCCACCAAAGGTGGTCCCAATTTTTCTACTTGCATTTTTTACCGGCTTTCGAACTGGTAGGTTGGCAGAAGCTGGGACAAGTCACGGGAGCTCACCCCGTTATACGGCACTAGGGATTTGAACCGCTGAACTGCTGACCTTTCAATTGACAAGCCACTGAGCCACCATGTCCCCTACACAAAATGTTAGGTTAGGATAAAATGGAGGTGGATAGTTCGTGGCTGAATGTGTTGTGAGAATTCAGTCTTGGTCTTAATATCTGCTGTAAGCCACACTGACATGTTGAGCAATCATAGAGTTTGCTTTTAGCTTTCCGTTTCAGCCCAGCTGAGGTTTCCTTCTGAATTTCACAACAGACACTGTTGTGACTCGTCCTCCCTCCTCTCCTCAGCCGGGCCCCTCCCGTCTCCAACCGGGCCTTTTATCAGACTCGGAGTCTGATAATGAAGATGAACGGCCTGTCATGACTCCAGCCCCTGGCCCTGGCCCCATGCCCGGAGAGGACTCAAGGAGTGAAAGGACAAGCCCGATAAACCTCACTCATACAGCATGTGTTGCTTTGGCTCAGTCTTCAGAGCAGGAAGCCAGCCAGGTGGTGGAATTAACTGGGCCTACTCCCTCTGACCCCTTCCTTTCCCAGACGCTGACAGCAGATCCAGCTGAAAACAATTCAGTGGGGGTGGACCCTCGCTTCAGGAGATCTGAGAGGCGACGCCAGCAGAAGGAAGGGTGGGGCAGGCCTGGATAAATGCTGAGTCATGGAGCCACACCCCACAGCCTATATAAAGGACCTGCTTTTGGCATCCAACCTTGAGTCAAGCAAAGTCTTATCAAGTTTTTTCAATAATCAAGAATTATTATATCAGACCCTATCACTGGAGTCACAACTTGGACTCCTGCCTGCCCTGATAAACCTCGAAGGAGCTTGGCAAGCTGTAGAGGCTTCGTTGCCACGTTTGTTACAGACATCCTTGACTCATTCGTCGGAGTGGGAGTGGGACACGACAGATACAAAGCGAGCAGGTTGGACAGAAAGTTTTGAGCGAAAATGAGAGGTCTTTTTGCATTTCCCCCCAAACAAAGAGAAGTGACGGTGCAGAAATGCATATGCAAAAACAGCCAGCGCCAGGTTCTAAAGCAATAAGAAAAGACCTGAAAACCATGTGATTGCTTTAACAATTTTTTTAAAAATGTTAAAATTCTCTTTCGAGCAATAATAACAAACAAACAGAGTTGGAAGGGACCTAGGAGCTCTTCTAGTCCAACCCCCTCCTCAAGCAGGAGACTCTATACCATTCGGGGAAAATGGCTGTCCAGTCTCTTCTTAAAACCTCCAGTGATGGAGCACCCACAACTTCTGGGGGCAAGCTGTTCCACTGGTTAATTGTTCTAACTGTCAGGAAAATTCCCCTTAGCATCCATCTATTATTTCTTGTTATACACTCAGGGGCTTTAGAGAATAGGTTGACCTTTTCTGCTACGTGATAGTCCCTCAAATATTGGAAAAATATCAAGTCATCCCTAATCCTTCTCTTTGTTAGACTTAGATATACCCATTTCCTGCAACTGTTCATCATATGTTTTAGCCCCCAGTTCCTTAATGATTCAGACCCTAATAAGTGATTTTCACAACCTAGTTAAGAATCCCTACACTTCAGTCTAACAATTCAGTACTAGAGGCTGGAAAGGGATCCTCCCCTTGACAAGTAGAACAGAACAGAACAGAACAGAACAGAACAGAATAGGAATAGGAATAGGAATAGGGAATGGAATGGAATGGAATGGAATGGAATGGAATAGAATAGAATAGAATAGAATAGAATAGAATAGAATAGAATAGAATAATGGAATGGAATGGAATGGAATAGAATAGAATAGAATAGAATAGAATAGAATAGAATAGAATAGAATAGAATAGAATAGAACAGAACAGAACAGAACAGAACAGAACAGAACAGAACAGAAAGGAATTGGAATGGAATGGAATGGAATGGAATGGAATAGAATAGAATAGAATAGAATAGAATAGAATAGAATAGAATAGAATAATGGAATGGAATGGAATGGAATAGAATAGAATAGAATAGAATAGAATAGAATAGAATAGAATAGAATAGAATAGAATAGAATAGAATAGAATAGAATAGAATAGAATAGAATAGAATAGAATAGAATAATGGAATGGAATGGAATGGAATGGAATGGAATGGAATGGAATAGAATAGAATAGAATAGAATAGAATAGAATAGAATAGAATAGAATAGAATAGAATAGAATAGAATAGAATAGAATAGAATAGAATAGAATAGAATTCTTTATTGGCCAAGTGTGATTGGACACACAAGGAATTTGTCTTTGATGTATATGCTCTCAGTGTACATATGGAAAATAAAATACATTCATCAAGAATCATAAGGTACAACACTTAATGATAGTCATAGGGAAACAGTCAATATAAATCATAAGGATACCAGCAACAAAGTTACAGTCATACAGTCATAAGTGGGAGGAGATGGGTATGATGAAAAGATTAATAGAAGTGCAGATTTAGTAAATAGTTTGACAGTGTTGAGGGAATTATTTGTTTAGCAGAGTGATGGCATTCGGGAAAAAACTGTCCTTGTGTCTAGTTGTTCTGGTGTGCAGTGCTCTATAGCATCGTTTTGAGGGTAGGAGTTGAAACAGTTTATGTCCAGGATGTGAGGGATCTGTAGATATTTTCACAGCCCTCTTTTTGACTCGTGCAGTATACAGGTTTTCCATGGAAGGCAGGTTGGTAGCCATTATTTTTTCTGCACTTCTAATTATCCTCTGAAAAAGAAAATCTAGATTTTCTTTTCTTCTTTAAAAGAGCTTCTGCTTTTTTCCAGTTTTACCCAAGATGACAATTGGGTGAGGTGCCTATCATAACAACAAAGCCATGAAGCAAGACAACAATGATTCACACACTTGAATAAAGCAATAGAGAGTTCATTGAGAAGGAGAGTCAGTACAGCAAGGGCTCAATAGAATAAAATAGAATGATATTACAGGGAGGGACCACCCTACCTCTGAAGTCACACAAAATGTTAGATAAAAGTAAAGGTTCCCCTTGCACATATGTGCTAGTCATTCCCGACTCTAGGGGGCGGTGCTCATCTCCATTTCAAAGCCGAAGAGCTGTCAAGGCGTCTCCGTGGTCATGTGGCCAGCATGATTCAACACCAAAGGCACACGGAACGCTGTTACCTTCCCACCAAAGGTGGTCCCAATTTTTCTACTTGCATTTTTTACCGGCTTTCGAACTGGTAGGTTGGCAGAAGCTGGGACAAGTCACGGGAGCTCACCCCGTTATACGGCACTAGGGATTTGAACCGCTGAACTGCTGGCCTTTCAATTGACAAGCCACTGAGCCACCATGTCCCCTACACAAAATGTTAGGTTAGGATAAAATGGAGGTGGATAGTTCGTGGCTGAATGTATTGTGAGAATTCAGTCTTGGTCTTAATATCTGGTGTAAGCCACACTGACATGTTGAGCAATCATAGAGTTTGCTTTTAGCTTTCCGTTTCAGCCCAGCTGAGGTTTCCTTCTGAATTTCACAACAGACACTGTTGTGACTCGTCCTCTCTCCTCTCCTCAGCCGGGCCTCCGTCTCCACCTTTATCAGACTCGGAGTCTGATAATGAAGATGAACGGCCTGTCATGACTCCAGCCCCTGGCCCTGGCCCCATGCCCGGAGAGGACTCAAGGAGTGAAAGGACAAGCCCGATAAACCTCACTCATACAGCGTGTGTTCCTTTGGCTCAGTCTTCAGAGCAGGAAGCCAGCCAGGTGGTGGAATTAACTGGGCCTACTCCCTCTGACCCCTTCCTTTCCCAGACGCTGACAGCAGATCCAGCTGAAAACAATTCAGTGGGGGTGGACCCTCGCTTCAGGAGATCTGAGAGGCGACGCCAGCAGAAGGAAGGGTGGGGCAGGCCTGGATAAATGCTGAGTCATGGAGCCACACCCCACAGCCTATATAAAGGACCTGCTTTTGGCATCCAACCTTGAGTCAAGCAAAGTCTTATCAAGTTTGCTGATATCAGACCCTATCACTGGAGTCACAACTTGGACTCCTGCCTGCCCTGATAAACCTCGAAGGAGCTTGGCAAGCTGTAAAGGCTTCGTTGCCACGTTTGTTACAGACATCCTTGACTCATTCGTCGGAGTGGGAGTGGGACACGACAGATACAAAGCGAGCAGGTTGGACAGAAAATGAGAGGTCTTTTGCATTCCCCAAACAAAGAGAAGTGACGGTGCAGAAATGCATATGCAAAAACAGCCGGCGCCAGGTTCTAAAGCAATAAGAAAAGACCTGAAAACCATGTGATTGCTTTAACAATTTTTTTAAAAATGTTAAAATTCTCTTTCGAGCAATAATAACAAACAAACAGAGTTGGAAGGGACCTAGGAGCTCTTCTAGTCCAACCCCCTCCTCAAGCAGGAGACTCTATACCATTTGGGAAAATGGCTGTCCAGTGTCTTCTTAAAACCTCCAGTGATGGAGCACCCACAACTTCTGGGGCAAGCTGTTCCAGTGGTTAATTATTCTAACTGTCAGGAAATTTCTCCTTAGTTCTAAGTTGCTTCTTTCCTTGGTCAGTTTCCACCCATTGCTTCTTGTTCTAGACCTGCTCCAGTCCGGTTTCCGACCCGGTTACAGCACGGAGACGGCTTTGGTCGCGTTGGTAGATGATCTCTGGAGGGCCAGGGATAGGGGTTGTTCCTCTGCCCTGGTCCTATTAGATCTCTCAGCGGCTTTCGATACCATCGACCATGGTATCCTGCTGTGCCGGTTGGGGGGATTGGGAGTGGGAGGCACCGTTTACCGGTGGTTCTCCTCCTATCTCTCCGACCGGTCGCAGTCGGTGTTGACAGGGGGGCAGAGGTCGTCCCCGAGGCGCCTCACTTGTGGGGTGCCGCAGGGTCGATTCTCTCGCCTTCTGTTTAACATCTACATGAAACCGCTGGGTGAGATCATCAGTGGTTTCGTGTGAAGTATCAGCTGTATGCGGATGATACTCAGCTGTACTTTCTACACGAACCACCCCAACGGTTATCAAGTGCTGTCCCGGTGTCTGGAGGCCGACGGGTCTGGATGGGGAGAAACAGGCTCAAGCTCAATCCCGCCAAGACAGAGTGGCTGTGGATGCGGCATCCCGGTACAGTCAGCTAAATCATGGCTGAACATCGGTGGCGAGTCATTGGCCCCGATGGAGAGGGTCCGCAACTTAGGCGTCCTCCTGGATGAGCGGCTGTCTCTAGAAGAGCATTTGACGGCCGCCTCCAGGAGAGCGTTCTACCAGGTTCGCCTGGTACGCCAGTTGCGCCTTTCTGGACCGGGATGCCCTATCCACGGTTACTCAGGCAAGTCGTTCCACTTATTAATTGTTCTAACTGTCAGGAAAATTCCTTAGCATCCATCTATTATTTCTTGTTATACACTCAGGGCTTTAGAGAATAGGTTGACCTTTTCTGCTACGTGATAGTCCCTCAAATATTGGAAAATATCAAGTCACCCTAATCCTTCTCTTTGTTAGACTTAGATATACACATTTCCTGCAACTGTTCATCATATGTTTTAGCCCCCAGTTCCTTAATGATTCAGACCCTAATAAGTGATTTTCACAACCTAGTTAAGAATCCCTACACTTCAGTCTAACAATTCAGTACTAGAGGCTGGAAAGGGATCGTCCCCTTGACAACTAGAATAGAATAGAACAGAACAGAACAGAACAGAACAGAACAGAACAGAACAGAAAGGAATAGGAATAGGGAATGGAATGGAATGGAATGGAATGGAATGGAATGGAATGGAATAGAATAGAATAGAATAGAATAGAATAGAATAGAATAGAATAGAATAGAATAATGGAATGGAATGGAATGGAATGGAATGGAATGGAATAGAATAGAATAGAATAGAATAGAATAGAATAGAATAGAATAGAATAGAATAGAATAGAATAGAATAGAATAGAATAGAATAGAATAATGGAATAGAATGGAATAGAATAGAATAATGGAATGGAATGGAATGGAATAGAATAGAATAGAATAGAATAGAATAGAATAGAATAGAATAGAATAGAATAGAATAGAATAGAATAGAATAGAATAGAATAGAATAGAATAGAATAGAATAGAATTCTTTATTGGCCAAGTGTGATTGGACACACAAGGAATTTGTCTTTGATGTATAGAGAGAGTTCCTGGAGGTCTAGCCGTTCGGAAGCTGATCGGACACTAGTGAAGTCCTATACTAGGACTTACCTAGTGGCATTGAGGGAAGCGAGGCGTAGCTACGCCTCCTCCCTCATTGCATCGGCAGATAACCGCCCGGCCGCCCTGTTTGGTGACTCGCTCCCTCCTTCATCAGGGGAGCGGGATGACCCGCTGCAGGGACGGGCTGAGGAGTTTAACGGTTATCTATACGATAAAATCGCTCAGCTTCGGGATGGTCTGGACCAAGATTGCGGTGATGCGGGTGAGACGCCGAGGGTGGTCTTGGCGACATTATTTGGGATGAGTTTGACCCTGTGGCTCCGAGGACATGGACAGGTTGCTGGGTAGGTTGAATGCCACCACGTGTTTACTGGACCCGTGCCCCTCCTGGCTGGTGCTGGCCACTCGGGAGGTGACACGAGGCTGGCTCCAGGCGATTACGATCGCTTCTTTGGTGGAGGTGTCTTCCGGCCGCCTTGAAAGAGGCGGTGGTGAGGCCCTCCTTAAGAAGCCTTCCTGACCCGCTGTTTTAGGTAATTATCGTCCGGTCTCCAACCTTCGCTTTGCGGCAAAGGTTGTAGAGAGTATGGTGGCATATCAGCTTCCCTTGCACCTGGATGAAACTGTCTATCTAGACCCGTTCCAGTCCGGTTTCCGACCCGGTTACAGCACGGAGACGGCTTTGGTCGCGTTGGTAGATGATCTCTGGAGGGCCAGGGATAGGGGTTGTTCCTCTGCCCTGGTCCTATTAGATCTCTCAGCGGCTTTCGATACCATCGACCATGGTATCCTGCTGCGCCGGTTGGGGGGATTGGGAGTGGGAGGCACCGTTTATCGGTGGTTCTCCTCCTATCTCTCCGACCGGTCGCAGTCGGTGTTGACAGGGGGCAGAGGTCGCCCCGAGGCGCCTCACTTGTGGGGTGCCGCAGGGTCGATTCTCTCGCCTTCTGTTTAACATCTACATGAAACCGCTGGGTGAGATCATCAGTGGTTTCGTGTGAAGTATCAGCTGTATGCGGATGATACTCAGCTGTATTTTCACACCGAACCACCCCAACGGTTATCAAGTGCTGTCCCGGTGTCTGGAGGCCGACGGGTCTGGATGGGGAGAAACAGGCTCAAGCTCAATCCCGCCAAGACAGAGTGGCTGTGGATGCCGCATCCCGGTACAGTCAGCTAAATCATGGCTGAACATCGGTGGCGAGTCATTGGCCCCGATGGAGAGGGTCCGCAACTTAGGCGTCCTCCTGGATGAACGGCTGTCTCTAGAAGAGCATTTGACGGCCGCCTCCAGGAGAGCGTTCTACCAGGTTCGCCTGGTACGCCAGTTGCGCCTTTCTGGACCGGGATGCCCTATCCACGGTTACTCACGCACTCGTGACGTCTCGCCTGGATTACTGCAATGCTCTCTACATGGGGCTCCCTTGAGGGGCATCCGGAGGCTACAGTTAGTCCAGAATGCAGCTGCGCTGGTGATAGATGGAGCCCTCGTGGCTCCCATATGACACCTATCCTGCGCAGACTGCACTGGCTTCCTGTGGCCTTCCGGTGCGCTTCAAGGTTTTGGTGACCACCTTTAAAGCGCCCATGGCATTGGGCCGGGTTATTTACGGGACCGCCTACTGCAACCGAATACCTCCCACCGTCCCGTGCGCTCTCACAGAGAGGGTCTCCTCAGGGTGCCGTCAGCGAGGCAATGTCGCCTGGCGACGCCCAGGAAGGGCCTTCTGTGGGGCTCCCACCCTCTGGAACGATCTACCCCGGACTTCGCCAGCTGGACCTTCGGACCTTCCGCCGCGGGCTTAAAACATACTTATTTAATTGTGCAGGACTGAGCTAGATTTTAAATTTTGGGTTTTAAATTGGGTTTTATTTCTATTTTTAATTGGACGGGCTTTAGAATAAGTTTTTTAAATGTTTTATATTGTATTTATATTCTATTTATCTGTTTTTAGTGCCTGTAAACCGCCCTGAGTCCCTTGGGAGATAGGGCGGTATATAAATATGATTAAATAAAATAAATAAATAAATAAATATGCTCTCAGTGTACATAAGGAAAATAAAATACATTCATCAAGAATCATAAGGTACAACACTTAATGATAGTCATAGGAAACAGTCAATATAAATCATAAGGATACCAGCAACAAAGTTACAGTCATACAGTCATAAGTGGGAGGAGATGGGTACGATGAGAAGATTAATAGAAGTGCAGATTTAGTAAATAGTTTGACAGTGTTGAGGGAATTATTTGTTTAGCAGAGTGATGGCATTTGGGGAAAAACTGTTCTTGTGTCTAGTTGTTCTGGTGTGCAGTGCTCTATAGCGTCATTTTGAGGGTAGGAGTTGAAACAGTTTATGTCCAGGATGTGAGAGATCTGTAGATATTTTCACAGCCCTCTTTTTGACTCGTGCAATATACAGGTCTTCCATGAAAGGCAGGTTGGTAGCCATTATTTTTTCTGCACTTCTAATTATCCTCTGAAAAAGAAAATCTAGATTTTCTTTTCTTCTTTAAAAGAGCTTCTGCTTTTTTCCAGTTTTACCCAAGATGACAATTGGGTGAGGTGCCTATCATAACAACAAAGCCATGAAGCAAGACAACAATGATTCACACACTTGAATAAAGCATGAGTTTTCTTTCCCTGGCCTGGGTTACACATGGGGAGAGTGTGTGTGAGAGAGAGAGAGCTCTATGTCTCGCTGTGCAATCCACAACCACCCCTAAATGAATGTCGAAGCAGAAAGAGTTGATCTACAGGCGGCTGTTACGTATAAGCTGGGTTTACAACATCACAAATGAGGAGGTGATAAGCCGCCTGGGAAAGCAAAGGGAAATCCTCAAAGCCATTAAAAAGCAAAAGTTAGAATATTTTGGACTTTTGATGCGACACCTGGAAAAATACACCATACTTATAATAATATAATATAACAACAGAGTTGGAAGGGACCTTGGAGGCCTTCTAGTCCAACCCCCTGCCCAGGCAGGAAACCCTACACCATCTCAGTCAGATGGTTATCCAACATTTTCTTAAAAATTTCCAGTGTTGGAGCATTCACAACTTCTGCAGGCAAGTCGTTCCACTTATTAATTGTTCTAACTGTCAGGAAATTTCTCCTTACTTCTAAGTTGCTTCTTTCCTTGGTCAGTTTCCACCCATTGCTTCTTGTTCTACCCTCAGGTGCTTTGGAGAATAGTTTGACTCCCTCTTCTTTGTGGCAACCCCTGAGATATTGGAACACTGCTATCATGTCTCCCCTAGTCCTTCTTTTCATTAAACTAGACATACCGAGTTCCTGCAATCGTTCTTCATATGTTTTAGCCTCCAGTCCCCTAATCATCTTTGTTGCTCTTCTCTGCACTCTTTCACTTAATCCTCCAGGGAAAGATGGAAGGCAAACGAGGTCCAGGCAGAAGAAGAATATCACGGCTTCAAAAACTAAGGGACTTAGGTTTAACAAGAGAACCTATATAAAATGTTTTATAGGTGGCACCTACCACCAGCCAGGCTAGCCAAAATGTACAAAAATGTATCACCTAAATGCTGGAAATGTGATCAAATACCGGGCACCTGTTACCACTTATGGTGGACATGTAGAAAAGCAAAAGAATATTGGCACAGGATCCAAATGTGGTTAGAAGAAATGACAGCTCAGAAAGTGGAACTCAAACTAGAACTATTTTTATTAGGAATTATAAAAGAAGGTCTAAGTAAAGGGCTAACATATTTAACACTGCATATCATAACAGCAGCAAAAATAGTTTATGCCCTAAAATCCTTAATTGTGCAGAAATGGACAGACTCACCTTGGAGCTCAAGGATAAAAGTGAATCAGCATACTACAAAATCTGGACTAAATTTTATGAATGGTTGGACAAGAAGAGGAATGCTAAGATGAAGGTGTAGTGAATGTCTAGAAATGGGTATGTCAATGTATGTTAAACTTGTACGCAAGATATGATTATATTGAGTATGGATGTAGCTGTCTAGGAGGAAATAACCTATATATTTGTAACTAATGTAAATTTGTACAAAGATAAAGAAGTATATTATTTATTAGTTTAAATTTGAAGACAATGCTTAAAACCAGAGATGTTAAACCATTTCCATTGGGGTTTTTTTAATCTGAATTACTACTAATAAAAAACTTTTTAAAAAAGAAGTAGTTTATGCCCAATAATGGGAGAGTGAAAACGTACCGAAAGAATGGGGAATAATAAAGAAAATACTTGAATGTGCAGAATGTGATAGACTGACGTTAGAACGGAAAAATAAAGGAGAGACAGAATGCTATGAGATTTGGAATAAATTTTACCAATGGTTAGACTTAAGGAATGGAAGTCGGGACAGATAAGAACAAGGACGTATCGATCAAAACAAGATGCAATATATGTAATATAGTATGCATCTGTAAACCTGTAAAAGAAGTTAAGTTTGTATATAGAATTAGTAAGTAGTAAGATAAATTGAAAATTTAAGAAACTTATACTATATTTTGTATGGCGGAGATTTTGCCAGGACGGTTCCACTGTGTCCAACTTTTGTTTTAACAATAAAGGTTTAATTTTTTAAAAAAAAAAAACTGAGGGGCTGGTTTGGACAAAACCCAGCAGCACTTTTTCATGCGGCTGTTGACAAAAATAGGATTGGCAACATGATCGCCAAGGTCCTATGACGGATATGGAAGAAGAAGAAGAAGAAGAAGAAGAAGAAGAAGAAGAAGAAGAAGAAGAAGAAGAAGAAGAAGAAGAAGAAGGAGAAGGAGAAGGAGAAGGAGAAGGAGAAGGAGAAGAGGAGGAGGAGGAGGAGGAGGAGGAGGAGAAGAGGGGGGGGGAGGAGGAGGAGGAGGAGGAGGAGGAGGAGGAGGAGGAGGAGGAGGAGGAGGAGGAGGAGGAGGGGGGGGGAGGAGGAGGAGGAGGAGGAAGAAGAAAGAGATGAATAGGAACATCACATCCATTTATTTATTTATTTATTTTGTCACAACAATATATATTAAGTATCATACAAAAAATATTATATAGTATATAAACATATATATGAGGAAATATAAGGAAGTATAAGCATATATATATATAAGAAGAAGAAAAAGAAAAACAATAGGACAGGAACGGTAGGCACGTTTGTGCGCTTATGCACGCCCCTTATGGTCCTCTTAGGAATGGGGTGAGGTCAATATTAGAAAGTTTTTGGTTAAAGCTTTTGGGATTATGGGAAGAGACCACAGAGTCAGGTAAAGTGTTCCAAGCACTGATGATTCTGTTACAGAAGTCATATTTTCTGCAATCTAGATTAAAGCGGTTAACATTAAGTTTAAATCTATTGGTTGCTCTTGTATTATTGCAATTAAAGCTGAAGTAGTCTTTAACAGGAAGGACATTACAATAGATGATTCTATGAGTTAAACTTAGGTCTTGTCAAAGGTGACGGAGTTCCAAGTTTTCTAAGCCTAGGATTTCAAGTCTGGTGGGATAAGGTATTTTGTTGTTTTCAGAGGAATGGAGAACTCTTCTTGTAAAATATTTCTGGACATGTTCAATTGTATTGATGTCAGAAATGTGGTGAGGGTTCCAGACAGGTGAGCTGTATTCTAGAATTGGTCTAGCAAATGTTTTATATGCTCTGGTTAGTAGTGTAGTGTTTTTGGAAAAGAAGCTACGCAAGATTAGGTTTACAACTGTTAGAGCCTTTTTTGCTATGTATATTTTTGCTATGTATATTTCATCCATAGGTGAAAGAAAAATAACGGAGGGAAAAGAGAGGACTCCAGCAACTTCCACCACCTCTTAGCCATAAGGCTGACTGAAAATGCAACCCCAGCAAATCTGAAATAAATTCTAAAGAATATTGACAACAAGGAAGTAAAAATAATAATAATAACCCCTGCCTTTTTGCAAGAGAAAGCTTTTAGGAAAAGGAGAAGTCAGATTAGACTTTGATCCAAACAATGTGCTTTTGAATATAGAGGCTGATTTAAGAAGCTTGAAATAGGGGAAATAGTAATAGCAGTCTTTATTTTGCTGAAGAGATTATCAACAGATTGCTGTTGGCAAAACACTGGAGGTTCACATTTGCTGAATTCTTCTAATACATTGCAATGTTACAAAATATCCAGCAGAGGGAGCCACTAAAACATAAATTAAATGTTTTTCCTCCCATTGACCAGGACTGAATCTATAAGGTCTGTTTATAAATAAAATAAAAAAGATATTTTTTTAAAATCTGTTTATACATAAGATATCAGCCATGGGATGAAACGATTGTTGCTCTCAGCAAGAAGCTGATGTCATTAAAATTGTTTTTACTTGTGATGAAAGGGGAAGTTATTTCTACATTTCCTTTTCTTTGCCGTGTTCTTATTTTTTCCTCTATTTTTCCAATTTACTTTTATTCTTTGATTTCTTGCCGTTTGCATTCATTTTTATCTGTAATTAAAGGTAACCTTCAATAAAAACTATATATAAATATATATATTTGTCTCAACTGATTGGCACAATGGACTAAGCCAGGGGTCGACACTCAAAAGAGCCACAAATGTCCTAACCGGAAGGCCCCCCCCCATTCAATTCTGGAACCGGAAGTCCGGTTCCCCCACCATAGAGTCTCCTCCTACTGTGGCATCCTTTTTCCTCTGCCGACTGGAAGTCCAGTTCCCCCACCATAGAGTCTCCTCCTAGTGTGGCGTCCTTTTTCCTCTGCCGACTGGAAGTCCGGTTCCCACACAATAGAGTCTCTTCCTAGTGTGGCGTCCTTTTTCCTCTACCGACTGGAAGTCCGGTTCCCCCACCATAGAGTCTCCTCCTAGTGTGGCGTCCTTTTTCCTCTACCGACTGGAAGTCCGGTTCCCCCACCATAGAGTCTCCTCCTAGTGTGGCGTCCTTTTTCCTCTACCGACTGGAAGTCCGGTTCCCCCACACCATAGAGTCTCCTCCTAGTGTGGCGTCCTTTTTCGTCTACCGACTGGTTCCCCCACCATAGAGTCTCCTAATGTGGCATCCTTTTTCCTCTACCGACTGGAAGTCCGGTTCCCCCACCATAGAGTCTCCTCCTAGTTTAGTGTCCTTTTTCCTCTACCAGTCCTAACCGAAACCTCTATCAATTGTGGAGCCGACCGGCGACAGAGAGCCGCAGCAGAGGGATGAAAGAGCCACATGCGGCTCCAGAGCCACAGGTTGCCAACCCCTGGACTAAGCCATCATCCAAAGTGTTGGGACCACAAACTCAGCTACTGCAGCCTGCTTAACAAACCACAGTTAAAAGAAACCATGACAGATGAAACATAAGCCACTGTTCTTTTCGCTTTGATGAAAGGACCTTTTTATTGAAACAAAAACTTCTTTTGGAAAAAAAGAAGAGAGGACAAGTTCTAATCCATATTAGATATTTTGCATCGTGGAACATAATACAATAAAATCTTTTTCTTTTCTTTTCTTTTTTTTGGGGAGGTAATTTTTTTCCCCACCAATTCAAAGAATTTGGTAGCGTGGGCAGGGGGCCTTGCTGTGTAAAGACTTGCTAAAACAACCTCTAAACCAAAATACCACCAAAAGGAAACAAGAGTGACATCACATTCTCACTAAACTCAACTGGCCTTTTTTAAAAAAATGCAGAATAATTTCAGATCTTTCATTAAGGGGAATTGCTGCCCACTTCCTATGGAAAGCTATTTAGATGAGTTTCTTTAAGTAAGAATCTCCATTTCCACAGGCAGCAGGAAGCAGCCTTCGTAGATGGTTAGAGCTGGTATATGATTGGAGGCTACCGGAAAATTCAAGGAGTGTAGGCTAGACTGGATGCCATTCTGTTCTGGCACTTAATTTGGTTTGTTTGTTTGTTTTAATTCAGAGAGCTACAAAGTCCAAACCAGGGTAACGGATCATATCCTAAGGACCTCTGGAGGTGCTGGAACTGCAACTTAAACAATTCACAGCAATTTCTCTAAGAAGAAGAGAAGGGAAGGAGAAAGGAGAAAAGGAAGGGAAAGGGAAAGGGAAAGGGAAGGGAAGGAGAAAGGAGAAAGGAGAAAAGAGAAAGGAGAAGGAAGGAAAGGAAAGGAAGGAAGGAAGGAAGGAAGGAAGGAAGGGAAGGAAGGAAGGAAGGAAGGAAGGAAGGAAGGGAAGGGAAGGGAAGGGAAGGATTGGAAAAAGAGAGGAAGGGAAGGAGGAAGAGAAGGAAAGGAAAAAGAGATGAAGGAAAGGGAAGGGAAAGGAAGGAGGAAAGGGAAGGAAAGGAAAGGAAAGGAAAGGAAAGGAAAGGAAAGGAAAGGAAAGGAAAGGAAAGGTTCACATATACATTGTTCTTTAACAAAAGAAAGAATTAAGAGCTTCTTACTCGTCTGATTATTTCCTTCCTTCCTTCCTTCCTTCCTTCCTTCCTTCCTTCCTTCCTTCCTTCCTACCTATCTACCTACCTACCTACCTTCCTTCCTTCCTTCCTTCCCTCCCTCCCTCCCTCCCTCTGCATTTATTTCATAATTCTTTCCCATTTGTTCCTGCTTCACTCTGGTTTTGTTCTTTTAAACTTTGCTGATCACTGACCAAATCAATATTACCCCATCTATTAACTTGGAAGTCCCAGAGGGTCCCGCGGAGACCAGCAGTTCGTTCAGCAAGAGCCAACTGCTGAATTTCAGTAGCAAAATTTCTCACAGAAACCAAAACCATTAAAATGTATACAGACTTCATGGGCATCTGCATTTATGTGTCTCAGAAATCAGAAACGATTCAGAAAGCGACTCACCACAACGATCCCGGATGACCAGGTTCCTGCCTTCTTTCAGGTGTATCATCAGCAGGTACGCAAAAGAACTGGGTTTACTCAAACCATCATTGGCTCCCTCAAGAGTCTTGGAAAAAGAAAGTCAGCTATCAGTTTCATTTTCCCTGAAGGGCCAACACAGACAATACTCAATCAACTGACTTCACAAAAAGTCAAACTCCTTGCTGCACTCAACTCTTGATTTGGTCGCTGTCAGACCAATCATCATCCACTTCTCTTTTCCTTCTCCGTTGTTTATTCCATCCCCTGCGTGACTACCTAAGTCTCCAAACCAAATATATCTGTCAGGATGTTTTATGCTTCTTACTGGAAATCACATACAACCTCTTCTTTAGAAAACTGACAAATTAAATATGGGAACGGGCATCAATGTCTAAAATAAATCTAATATAAAAATGTAATTCAACCTGAAAATCTATACAGCTCTCAACATTGACTTAGAACATGTTCAAATTTGTGGGCCTCTTTAACCTACAGCTTTCACATATTAGCTTTTGCCTGTCTGGTTAAATAAGGTTTAGAACTTTTTAGATCAGAGAGAAACTTGAATTGTTTACTTTTGAGTCGAGATTCATATTAAACAGGCTATCTTTGTTCATTGTTCAATACTGATCTTAATACGTTTTGGCCACTTCTACAGGCAGCACTGACCTAGCGTTACTTCAAACATTTCAATCAGTTTTAAAGTTTGTAAATCACTTTCTGGTTTTCTTTTTGGCTTTCTCACTTTTCTCTCTTGTTTTTTACTAGACTGTGCCTTGAGAAACCCATGACGTTCCCCGCTTCCCTTTTTCCTTTCTTAATTTCCCCAATATTTGCTTCTGTATTCTTTTTGTATGTCATGTTATAAATTAATAAAATTATAAAAGTTGGGGGGGAAAGAGAGAGAAATCTATATAAAGTAAATAAATACACAGAGAGTGCCTCTGATTTCGGTGAATGTTCTGTGTTTTTTATAAGATGTGTTTTCCACTTGATGGGCCTCCACTCAGCCATGCCAATCGGACCTCTCTCACAAAACATGTGATGGAACTAGAAGAAATAATCAAATAATTTCCGTTGCTAAGATTGTCCGATGCGGCTGTTAAAAACTCCAGAAGCTGCAGCCCCAATATATATTTGCTGCAAAGAAATCTCTCACCACTAAAGTAATAAACTAAGTAAACGCCACTAAATATCTACTGAACCGATATTTAGATGCATCCAATTAACGTCTTATTTCTTGAGTTTCACTCCGTTTCAAACAAAAACAACAGAATTACTCACAGGCTCAGTTGTCTGAGAAGAATATGAGGAGTCTAGGCTGGAATCTCCATATGATTGCTACAGAAAAAGAAGAAATTGTGAATTAGGGAGGTTTTGTTGACATGTCATCACGTTGCATTGATGAAAGGTTCCACCAGTGTTTAACTAAAAATAATATAGGTAGCCCTCGATCTATGACCCACAATGGGACCAGGATTTCTGTTGCTAAGCAAGATGGTCATTAAGTCAGTCCTACCCAATTCTTTTGCCACCGTTAAGTGAATCATGCAACCACTAAACAAATCTGGCTTCCTTCACTGATTCTGTGTCAACCCTGAAGCTGGCCTGGCTGCAGCCATCTTGGAGCTTCAGTGCTGCCATACTGGAGCTGAGGGATAGGGAGGGGGGGATTAGAGATAGTTGGGGCCGTGTAGTCAAAACAAAATACTTTCTCTTGGGAACCAAGGTCATTCTCGCACCTGGCCGGAGGAAGGGGAAGTGATGACACCAGACCAGCGGACGCTGCCTGGATTGGGCCATCTGACTGATTGTTTGGAATCGGGGGGGAAACTTTCACTTTTAATTGGGTGAAAACCATGGGACATTTCAGAATCAGTTTTCACCAGATATGTGCCAATGTGATATTTCCAATAAAACTATTCTTTGAGGAATCTACCTGCCTCAGAGTTTTTGCATGTGACGGATCTATAACTTGGATACTCTGCTGGTCAGAATTTGTCCGGGAAGGTCACAAATGGTGATCACGTGATCCCAGGACATTGCAAACATCACAAATACATGCTGTTTGCCAAGCACCCAAAGTTTGATCACATGACCTTGGAGATGTTGCAGTAACTTCAAACCAGTTGCTAAATAAATTGTTGTACATTGAGGACTACCTATAATAGTGAATGAAGAATTGATATGCAGGAAGATGGGGGTTTTTTGAGGAGGGAAGATTCAGACTTTTCCAGAAAATTGCCTGGCTGATAGATCCTGTTACGCTTTGGATTGTTTAGTGATTATCTGTTGACTAAGCCCTAATTGATGTTTGCATACCACAGGTTTGTTGAGGTTGATCAGTTGCACTCCTTTACTTTATATAAATAATCATTTTTCTTTTTGACAGGAAAACTTCTCCTGCCTTACCCTCTGATTGCTTATTTGTACCCTATGACTATCATTAAGTGTTGTACTTTATGATTCTTGATGAACGCATCTTGTCTTTTTATGTATACTGAGAGCTTATGCACCAGAGACAAATTTCTTGTGTGCCCAATCACACTTGGCCAATAAAAACATTCTATTCTATTCTATTCTATTCTATTCTATTCTATTCTATTCTATTCTATTCTTACCCTCTGAAGCAACACAAAGGAAGAAGAAAATACAAAGTGAACGAAACGTACGGTATGAATAATATGAAATTAATGACTGCCAAATTTTTGAATGAACAATTAATTTCTACAGCGATTTGAAAGACAAGGAAGAGCAAAACACTAGAAACTGCATTCAATCCCTGGTAAAGACAGACAAGATACCCTTCCAAATGACATCAATTATCTTCTTGAAACAGCTCAGGCCTTGTGAGAGTGCAGAAATGTTTCAAGGTTTCTGGGGAAGATTATGAGGTTATTAAAGCTCATGGGGTTTCAGGAATAACCGAATAACCAACATGGAAGGGACCTTAGAGGTCTTCAGCTCCAACCCCCTGCTCAAACAGGAGACCCCATACCAGTGATGGCTAACCTTTTTGCCGTTGCATGCCAAAAGTTTGGGGAGCATGGGGGGGTTGTGTGCACATGTGCCCACACCCATAATTCAATGTGCCCCATCCCCACGCGTATGCGCACGTGACCCTCCCCTGTGCTCCCCCCGCTTTTGGCACGTGATGGCGTGGTAGGCCTGTTTTTCACCCTCCCCAGGCTCCAGAGACTTTCTTGGAGCCTGGGGAGGGCAAAATCAGCCTTCTCCACCCCCCTGAGTGCCCTCCGGAGGCTAGAAACAGCCCATTTCCCGACTTCCAGTGGGACCAGAAGGCCCTTTTTTCACTCCCCAGGGTCCAGAGGCTTTCTAGGAGCCTGGGAAGGGCAAAAATGGCCTTCCCCACACCAAGGCCCTCCAGAAGCCAGAAACAGCCTGTTTCCTGACATCCGGTGGGCCCGGAAGGCTAAAAAATCAGCTGGGTGGTACGCGCATGCACGCTGGAGCTGAGCTAGGACAATGCTTGTGTGCCCACCGATATGGCTCCGTGTGCCACTTGTGGCACGTGTGCCATAGGTTCATGATCACAGCCCTATACCATTCTAGACAAATGGCTGTCCAATCTCTTCTTAAAAACCTCCAGTGATGGAGCACCCACAACTATCTGAAAGATTCCGAGATGGGGGAATGACTTGAACCATCTCCAACTAATCTGATGTGCAATATGTCCAGCCCCAAAAATAGCCGCTGAAAAGCAGCATGTTCAAGCTACCCTGAGAAGAAAATTGGAGGGTTTGCTTCAGCTAAATTGTATGAGTCAACTGAAAAATGAAGTCCAAGGATGAAAGATAAGAATGTCATCAGAGGTACTTAGTTCCCATATCAACAGCTGCCACTTGCCTCAAATAGCTTTTGACTGATTTTTAAATTTGGTATTACTAGATATATATGGTTTTCCATATATATCTAGTATGATATATTATATCATATGATATATATATATATGGTTTTCCCAGTTGCAATGTATGGCTGTGAAGGTTGGACCATAAGAAAGGCTGAGCGCCAAAGAATTGAGGCCCTTGAACTCTGGTGCTGGAGAAGACTCCCGCAAGTCCCTTGGACTGCAAGGCGATCAAACCGGTTTAGCTCACGCTGGTAAAAGCCTGTTATTAAGAACACAGTAGCCTGCAATTACTGCAGGTTCGAGCCCGGCCCAAGGTTGACTCAGCCTTCCATCCTTTATAAGGTAGGTAAAATGAGGACCCAGATTGTTGGGGGGGCAATAAGTTGACTTTGTAAAAATATACAAATAGAATGAGACTATTGCCTTATACACTGTAAGGCGCCCTGAGTCTTCGGAGAAGGGCGGGGTATAAATGTAAACAAAAAAAAAAAAAAAACGGTCAGTCCTAGAAGAGATCAACCCTGACTGCTCTTTAGAAGGCCAGATCCTGAAGAGGAAACTCAAATACTTTGACCACCTAATGAAAAGGAAGGACTCACTGGAGAAGAGCCTAATGCTGGGAAAGATTGAAGGCAAAAGAAGAAGGGGATGGCAGAGAACGAGGTGGCTGGATGGAGTCACTGAAGCAGTCGGCGTGAGCTTAAATGGACTCCAGAGGATGGTAGAGGACAGGAAGGCCTGGAGGAATGTTGTCCATGGGGTCGCGATGGGTCGGACACGACTTCGCAACTAACAACAACAACAACAACAACAACAAAAGATATATATATTTTTATCCAGAAATTAAAATGTGTATTTTGGTTTGGGTGCAACAGCGCTTACTCAGATGAGTAACCCTTAATTTTACAATTTTGTTTAATGCAAAATATTAGGCCAATTGATGTCTTTTTGAGATGCAAATGGGAAACAAACAATCTTACACACTCAATTATTTTTGATACCACCACTAAGAAAGCAAATGAGAGAGAGAGAAAGAGAGAGAGAGAAAAAGAAAGAGAGAGAGAGAGAGAGAGAAAGAGAGAGAGAGAAATCCGGGGCCGGGATAGCTCAGGCAATAGAGAAGCCTGTTATTAGAACACAAAGCCTGCAATTACTGCAGGTTCGAGCCCGGCCCAAGGTTGACTCAGCCTTCCATCCTTTATAAGGTAGGTAAAATGAGGACCCAGATTGTTGGGGGGGCAATAAGTTTGTAAAAATATACAAATAGAATGAGACTATTGCCTTATACATTGTAAGCCACCCTGAGTCTTCGGAGAAGGGCGGGGTATAAATGTAAACAAACAAACAAAAAAGACAGAGAGACAGAGAGAGATGGAAAGAGAGAGAGAGAGAAAGAGAGAGAGAGAGAAAGACAGAGAGAGAGAGAAAGACAGAGAGAAAGCAAAACAGAGAAAGAGAGAGACTGGGAGGGAGGGAGGAAGGAGATTAGACAGCAAATCGTCTAAACAGCAAATGGCCAATAAGATTGTAGGAGTTTGAAGTTTAAAAAATCTATGATTTTCTAAAGTCGTTTCTAAAGTGGTTGAATCTATACCATTTTGTTGCCTTAAATATATTTCAGCTCAAATGGAAAAAGTTTTCATTCGATTTCCCGTAAGTAAATTCAACTTACTCACCGCCCTGAGTCCTTCGGGAGAAGGGCAGTCTAGAAATTTAATAAATAATAATAATAATAATAATAACTTAATTTGTTGGGACTACAAAACCTAAAATTTGGGGAGGGAGATATGACTGGTTGAAGAAAGCGGCAAGGACAATGATTAAAACAGTCCTTTTTAAAAGCAGAAATACAATTTGCAGTAACAACATCCTTGAGTTGATCTTGACTTATAGACAGGTCCCTTGGCTGATCTCAGAAAAGCTGTGTATTATTGAAATCGTTTGCCTTGGATTGTAGACTAGACTTTAGTTGTTACAAACAAAACAACAACAAGGCAGTATCAAATCATTTCCACCTTGTATCAAACCAACTACGTGCAATCTTGGATTATCTTCTATAAATCAAGGCTTCTAGATCAGTGTTTTTCAAACTTGGCAAGCTGAAGATATGTGGACTTCAACTCCCGGAATTCCCCAGCCAGCATGGCGCTGGCTGGGGAATTCTGGGAGCTGGAAGTCCACGCCTCTCCAATTCACCAAGGTTAAGAAACACCGCTCTAGATGAATTAGATCTACATCAATTCTCCAGTGATATAAACCTTTTTGTGAATTTAAGCCTATCTCCCACCCACCCCCAAAAAAGATTAATTTTGATTTGCCCTATTTTTTGTAAATTGCCCAAGGCTTAGGAAACATGCTGTGAAGAAACTTATATCAGATTTAATTGTCCTGTTCCATCCGCCCCCCTAAGCACATTACCTCAAGGGGGTCTTCCATAAGGTCATTGTTGAAAGTATTCCTTTGCAGCAGCTCAAAAAAATCCTCGCTGGATTTCCGCCTCTCTTCCAAATCTGGTCCACAAACCACCAGCTCTTCCGTTTCCTGAACCCCAATTTCCAAGCGGACGGTCTCCTCCTTCCGCCATTGCCATTCTTCCTCCGTCTGCTTGGTGGAAGAGCTACTGCTGGTTTCAAGAAACAACTCGGTGGCGGAGAAGCCGCTCGGGAAGTAAGTGGACATGGCTTTGGCCCTGGAATAGTGGGTCTCTTCTTCAAGTTTCGTTTCTACATTTAGCACGTCGGGCACCGAGGAGCTGAGTCGGCAATCTAAAGGATGAATCTGTCTCTTCTCGGTGAGTTTGGCTGAGCTTTTTTTAGTCCTTCTGACGCTCAGGTTTTGTAACAAAGGCTTTGTCCTTTGTTTCAGCGATCCCCAAACAGAAGGTTTCTCCAGATCCATTATTAAGCTGACAGCCTTATATAATGCTCCGAGTTGTACGCCTCTCACCAACTCCTAAAAAACAACGGAGCTAAAAGAGAGCGAGAGAGAGAGAGAGAGCAAAAGAGCAGTTATTTTCTGGAAATGTACTGATTTCAATCGTATGCCAAGATGTCTCTGGCAGATACCTTGAACAGATCCCGATCAAAACAGATTGCATTACTAATTTTGCCCAACGTGGAAAGTCAACACAAAACATAAAAAAAAAAAACCTTTCACAGGCAAATGTTATTCTTACTAGGAAGGAAATCAATTCTTGATTCCACACCAGTCATGAGGATAAAAATAGTGAAGGGTGAGCTATTTCAGTTGTCTCCCAGAAATTACACAATGGCAATTCCCAAAAGGTTGTAAATTATTTAGAGCTAATTTATTTAGAGTTAACCAGAAATTGTGCATGGAAGAGATAGCTCAATTAAGGCACCCTCCTAGGTGTGGAAGAGAAAAAAAGACTTGACCCCCCCTAGGAAAAAAATATGGTTAGTGTTACACTTCTTGGATTCTCGGGAATTCCCACCATCCTATGTTGGCTAAAAACCAATGAGTAAGTTAGTTAGACTTCTGGGAAGAGTAACTCTGGATGCCTTACAACAGGCTGAGGAAGGGTGACCTAGATCTTCTAAATGACGGAGCCGTCTACTTGGAGCATGAGAGAACTTTCCACAGACTGGAGACCCACAATATTAGCTTATGCCATCATCCAATTGACTAGCTTGCTCCCATCCCCATAAACCACACACTACAGGCCTTTTCATCATCTTCAACAGCTTCATTGTCTTGAGAATAAGAGGAGTAGCAGGTCACTGGTGAATGTGCTTGAGACTAGGTGTATAAATTGGGCTTAACCATTCATTCTCTTGCTCGTGGGGAGGAAAGCTATGGCAAATCTAGACAGCATACTAAAAAGCAGAGACATCACCCAACCAACAAAAGCGTGTACAGTCAAGGCTCTGGTTTTCCCAGTTGCGATGTATGGCTGTGAAAGTTGGACCATAAGGAAGGCTGAGTGCCAAAGAATTGAGGCCTTTGAACTCTGGTGCTGGAGAAGACTCCTGAGAGTTCTTTGGACTGCAAGGCGATCCAACTGGTCAGTCCTAGAGGAGATCAACCCTGACTGCTCTTTAGAAGGCCAGATCCTGAAGAGGAAACTCAAATACTTTGGCCACCTAATGAGAAGGAAGGACTCCCTGGAGAAGAGCCTAATGCTGGGAAAGATTGAGGGCAAAAGAAGAACGGGATGGCAGAGAATGAGGTGGCTGGATGGAGTCACTGAAGCAGTCGGCATGAGCTTAAATAGACTCCAGGGAATGGTAGAGGACAGAAAGGCCTGGAGAAACATGGTCCATGGGATCATGATGGGTCAGAGATGACTTTGCAACTAACAACAACAAATTCATTCTCTCTCCTGTCTCTCTTTATTGCCATCCCTTTCAGTCTCTCTTTTCTTCACCACAAGTATCGGGTCAAGCAAGAGTCCACTTCCTAGAAGTTTAAACTGATGACTTCCCATGGCCTTTTGAACTTCAGATGAGTGTCATGTAGGCTCTTAGGACTAGAGACTGCAGATGGTTTTCTATTCTGAAAACTTTTTTTGAAACGATCCAACAGTCAGAAGTGACCTGATAGCACTTTTTTCAAATTAATAAATTTTATCCAAAGGTGGAAAGTTACAGCTCAGTCCACCATAGAGGGATTAGACTCAGTATCACCAGAGATTGTCACAAAGAGGAGGGGGGTCAACCTACCCTCCAAAGCCACCTGAGGGAAGGACAGGAAGTAACGGACAGGAAATTTATCAAAGAGAGAAGCAACCTAGAACTAAGGAGAAGTTTCCTGACAATGAGAACAATAGAACAGAAGTTGCCTCCAGAAGTTGTAGGTGCTCCATCACTGGAGGTTTTTAAGAAGAGATAGGACAACCATCTGTCCAGAATGGTATATAGCTGTGATGGCCAACCTATGACACATGTGCCACAGGTGGCACGTGGAGCTATATCTGTGGGCACACGAGTGTTGCCCTAGCTCAGCTCCTGCACGGCCAGCTGATTTTGGGGCCTGCCGGACCCACTGGAAATCGGGAAATGGGCCATTTCCAGCCTCCAGAGAGCCTTGTGGGGGAGGCCATTTTTGCCCTCCCCAGGCTCCAAGAAAGTCTCTGGAGCCTGGGGAGGGCAAAAAACAGGCCTACCAGGCCCGCCAATAACCTTTTTGCCGTCGCGTACCAAAAGCGGGGAGAGCACAGTGGGATTGTGTGTGCATATATGGGGTGGGTGGGTGGGGCATGGGGGGCATTGAATTATGGGTGTGGGCACGCTCACATGTGCCCCCCCCCCCCCGCATTCCCCCCACTTTTGACACACGATTGCAAAAAGGTTAGCCATCACTGGTATATGGGGTTTCCTGCTTGAGCAGGAAATTAAAATCCGGTTTTTGGAGGCTGGGAGAAGACAGGTATTTTGTTGTTGTTAGTTGCGAAGTCGTGTCCGACCCGTCGCGACCCCATGGACAACGTTCCTCCAAGTCTTCCTGTGCTCTACGATCCCCCGGAGTCCATTTAAGCTCATGCCTACTGCTTCAGTGACTCCATCCAGCCACTTCATTCTCTGCTGTCCCCTCAGTAAGCTCAAACTGCCCAAGGAGCTGCTGATCCAATTCTACAGAGGAATTATTGAGTCTGTCATTTGCACCTCTATAACTGTCTGGTTTGGTTCTGCAACCCAACAAGAAAAACACAGACTTCAGAGGATAATTAGAACTGCAGAAAAAATAATTGCTACCAACTTGCCTTCCATTGAGGACCTGTATACTGCACGAATCAAGAAGAGGGCCGTGAAAATATTTGCAGATCCCTTGCATCCTGGTCATAAACTGTTTCAACTCCTACCCTCAAAACGATGCTATAGAGCACTGCACACCAGAACAACTAGACACAAGAACAGTTTTTTCCCCGAAGGCCATCACTCTGCTAAACAAATAATTCCCTCAACACTGTCAGACTATTTACTGAATCTGCACTACTATTAATCGTTTCATAGTTCCCATCGCCAATCTCTTTCCACTTATGACTGTATGACTATAACTTGTTGCTGGCAATCCTTATGATTTATATTGATATATTGATCATCAATTGTGTTGTAAATGTTGTACCTTGATGAAAGTATCTTTTCTTTTATGTACACTGAGAGCATATGCACCAAGACAAATTCCTTGTGTGTCCAATCACACTTGGCCAATAAAAAAATTCTATTCTATTCTATTCTCTTTTTCCCTCAATCTTTCCCCAGCATTAGGCTCTTCTCCAGGGAGTCCTTCCTTCTCATTAGGTGGCCAAAGTATTTGAGTTTCATCTTCAGGATCTGACCTTCTAAAGAGCAGTCGGGGTTGATCTCCTCTAGGACTGACCAGTTGGATCACCTTGCTGTCCAAGGGACTCGCAGGAGTCTTCTCCAGCACCAGAGTTCAAAGGCCTCCATTCTTTGGCGCTCAGCCTTTCTTATGGTCCAACCTTCACAGCCATACATTGCAATTGTATATTTCCACTTTTAAGTCAAGCAAGGAAAGAAGGTCAACCATCAGAAAGCATTTCAAAGCAGGAGACGTTTACCACAACTTATAGCTCTCAATTGCCTTCATAAATTGTTTGTGAGGTATTTAAAACAGGGAAGGTCTTTCCTTTCAAGAACCAGTAAGTGGAAAAATAGTTATTTCAACCTTCGTTCAATCATCGCTGGCTCTAAGGTGGGAAAAGAGGCAGCTTTCACCACATCCTGGACAAAAAAGAAAAAAAAAACATATGAAGATGTCTCTCTAAAGTAAATATATATATATTTTTAGAAGGACCTTCCCTTGTCAACAAAAGGAAACTGATAGTATTTCAAGAAAGTGGAAAAGGAAAATATGAATAGATAAGATGTTGAGACAAAATGCAAAACAAAAACAAAAAAACCCCAAGCCCAAAAGATGTTGAGATTTTGGAAAAAGTGCAGAGAAGAACAACTAAGGTAATGAAAGGCCTGGAAACTAAAATGTACAAAGAAACGGTTGCAAGAATTGGATATGGCTAGCCTGGAGAAAAGAAGGACTAGGGGTGACAGGATAGCAGTCTTCCAATAGTTGAGGAGCTGCCATAAAGAGGAGTGGAGGGGTCAACATATTCTCTAAAGCAGTTGAAGGCAGGACAAAAAACAATGAATGGAAACTGATAAAGGAGAGAATTATCTGTATGTGTGTCGGGATTTGATTCCTATGCTTTTAGTGACACTGAATCTCATGGATGGATGGATGAATGGATGGATGGATAGATAGAAAGATAGATAGATAATAGGTGGGTGGGTGGGTGGATGAATAGATAGAAGATAGATAGGTAGATGATGGATGGATGGATGGATGGATGGATGGATGGATGGATGGATGGATGGATGGAGATAGATAGATAGATAGATAGATAGATAGATAGATAGATAGATAGATAGATAGATAGATAGATAGATAGATAGATAGATAGATAGATATGGATGATAGGTGGATGGATGGATGAATAGATCTATCTATCTATCTAATCTAGATAGATACATATATCTATATCTACAGACAGATAGACAGTATATACATACATTTATATATATTTCTGTCTGTCTCTATCTATCTATCTATCTATCATCTATATCATCTATCGTCCGTCTATCTGTCTGTCTATCTATTTCTATCTATCTCTCTTTCTCTCTCTCTCTCTCTCCCTCTCTATCATCTATCTCCATCTCTCCATTTATCCCTCTCTCTCATCTGTCTGTCTGTCTGTCTGTCTATCTATCTATCTATCTATCTATCTATCTATCTTTTATCATTTCTATCTCTATCTATTTCCTGCTTCTTCTCGTAGTGCTTAGAAATCTTTATTTTTAGATTGTGGCTGTAAATTAATAAGCTGAACTTTTAAGTGTCAGCCTCTATTTTCATTGCTTTAGGGCTGGTGGATTTTTTTTTATGTGATCTGTGGTTTAACTTTTTTTATTTTTAGCTCATTTTAATGGTAACGGGAATATTTCATTGTTATGATTGTCACTGCCAAGAGTCTTTTAATTGAGGCAGGCAAAAAAAAGTGAATAAATAAGCACATATAAATTGAAGAAGAACTACACGGAGACTTAATTCAAAGAACAAACCGACCAGTCTTAAAGACAGAAGTGTGCAGAACCTTTTCTGTAAGAGTTTCTGTGCTCAATAGAACATTCCCTTCAAGGAAAATAAGGAGGAAGGATAAAATAGCCTTCCTTGAGCCATTACAATCAAGAATAAACTAGCTTTTTGCAACCTGATAGCCTTCCATAAATGTTTCACTACAATTCCCATCACTCTGGGTTGGGAGGTAACCACATCGGAGAAGACAGAGACATGTTGATTAAATGCAGCTATTTATATCAGGAAGCTGCAGCCTTTTTTTTTATTTGCATTTATATCCCGCCCTTCTCCGAAGACTCAGGGCGGCTTGAACTATGTTAAGCAATAGTCTTCATCCATTTGTATATTATATACAAAGTCAACTTATTGTCCCCAACAATCTGGGTCCTCATTTTACCTACCTTATAAAGGATGGAAGGCTGAGTCAACCTTGGGCCTGGTGGGACTTGAACCTGCAGTAATTGCAAGCAGCTGTGTTAATAACAGACTGTCTTAGCAGTCTGAGCCACCAGAGGCCTTTCACAGTTCACAAGCTTTCCTCATCCTGGTGATGACATTAAGTTCCAATAAAACAAGTATTTCTAATGAACAATGGCTTCCTTCTTTGGAAGCTACTGCAGTTCAGTGTGAGCAAACGTAAGGTCATCTGGAAACAGGGCCTTCCTCATGTGCCATGCCTCCAAACGTCGTTTTCCTGAAGTGAGCCTACTGAACAGGCATGCATAGAATTAAACAAGCTAGATTATTACAAATATGCAACAAAAACATAGTTGAAAACAAATAGTAATTGTGACAAAAACTTAATATGTTAAGGTGGAAAACCTTAAGCTTTGCTTCTTTGTTTTTTTGTTTTTACTGATAACTATTTCTGTTCCATTTACAAGAAATGGGATCCTTTTAATCACACTCATCTGCACCATTCACCATATGTGGTACCTCACTCAATAGTAATAACTGTGAGAGGGATCTTGGAGTCCTAGTAGACAACCATTTAAATATGAGCCAGCCCTGTGTATCAGCTGCCAAAAAAGCCAATACAGTTCTAGGCTGCATAAACAGAAGGATAGAATTAAGATCACTTGATGATTTACTTAAAACTTGGCAACTCCAAATCTCAACCAGCAAATGCTCAGTCTTACATATTGGGAAAAAGAACCCTAACACTAAGTACAGGCTTGATGGACATTACCTTACAGATGACCCACACCCTGTTAAAGACCTTGGAGTTTTCATATCAAATGACGTAAGTGCCAAAGCCCACTGCAACTACATAACAAAAAAGGCTCTAAGTGTTGTAAACCTAATTTTATGCAGCTTCTTTTCCAAAAACTCTACACTACTAACCAGAGCATACAAAACATTTGCTAGACCTATTCTTGAATACAGCTCACCAGTCTGGAATCCATACCACATCTCAGACATTAATACAATTGAATGCGTCCAGAAATATTTTACAAGAAGAGTTCTCCGCTCCTCTGAATACAACAAAATACCTTATACCACCAGACTTGAAATCCTGGGATTAGAAAACCTAGAACTCCGCCGACTCCAACAAGACCTGTGTTTAACACACAAAATCATCTATTGCAATGTCCTTCCTGTTAAAGATTACTTCAGCTTCAATCGCAATAATACAAGAGCAACCAATAGATTTAAACTTAATGTTAACTGCTTTAATCTAGATTGCAGAAAATATGACTTCTGTAACAGAATCATCAGTGCTTGGAATACTTTACCTGACTCTGTGGTCTCTTTCCATAATCCCAAAAGTTTTAACCAAAAACTTTCTAATATTGACCTCACCCCATTCCTAAGAGGACCATAAGGGGCGTGCATAAGAGCACAAATGTGCCTACCGTTCCTGTCCTATTGTTTTTCTTTTTCTTTTTCTTCATATATATATATATGCTTATTCCTCCTAATATTTACTCATAGATATGTTTATACACTATATAATCTTTTTGTAAGATACTTATATATATTGTTGTGACAAAATAAATAAATAAATAAAATAAATAAATAAACAAACAATAGATTCAAACTTAAATGTTAACCGCTTCAATCTTGATTGCAAAAAATATGACTTCTGTAACAGAGTTGTTAACGCTTGGAACTCACTACCTGACTCTGTGGTCTCTTCTCAAAATCCCAAAATCTTCAGCCAAAAACTGTCTACTATTGACCTCACTCCATTCCTAAGAGGACTATAAGGGGCATGCATAAGAGCACAAAAGTGCCTACCGTTCCTGTCCTATTGTTCCCTTTCATTATATCAAATTAATACTTTTGCTTATATATACATATGTATACATATTTTATATTTATATATATATTATATTTTATACATATTTTAGCCTATATATATATGTTTATATGATGTGTTGTTGTTTTTATGTCAATGTTTGCGTATACTGTTGTGACAAAATAATTTTTTAAAAAGTGTTAATACCACTTTATAATGCCTTGTGATAAGGCCACACTTGGAATACTGCATTCAGTTTTGGTCGCCATGATGTGAAAAAGATGCTGAGACTCTAGAAAGAGTGCAGAGAAGAGCAACAAAGATGATTAGGGGACTGGAGACTAAAACATATGAAGAACGGTTGCAGGGAAAGATACTTAAATGAATGGAAAAAATGGATTGACTATATTCAAAACAGGTATCAGATGAAGAGATATCAGACTGCCTTTGAATGATTAGGATGTATTATTTCTGATTGCATTGGGGAGGTTAGGATTTGACGAGAAATGCAGGAGTATAACTGAGTTAGGAGGGAAAATTTTTAGCATATGTTTGTTTTTTGTTTTTGTTTTTATTTACATTTATATCCCGCTGTTCTCCGAAGACTCAGGGCGGCTTACATTGTGTAAGGCAATAGTCTCATTCTATTTGTATATTTATATACAAAGTCAACTTATTGCCCCCCCCAACAATCTGGGTCCTCATTTTACCTACCTTATAAAGGATGGAAGGTTGAGTCAACCTTGGGCCTGGTGGGACTCGAGCCTGCAGTAATTGCAAGCAGCTGTGTTTAATAACAGGCTGTCTTACAGCCTGAGCCACACCGCGGCCCTTTTAACTATACCTTGTGTTTGTTCCAGGAAGTCGGGGAGGGGTTTGAAGGAGGGGAGGGGAAAGGGGAGGGGAAGGGGAAGCTTTTTTTTTTGTAAAAACTTTTTCAATAAAAAAAAAGAACGGTTGCAGGAACTGGGTATGTCTAGTTTGATGAAAAGAAGGACTAGGGAAGACATGATAGCAGTGTTCCAATATCTCAGGGTCTGCCATAAAGAAGAGTGAAGTCAAGCCAATGGTGGGTTGCCCCCGGTTTGGACGGCAGGAGGTTAAAACCGGCGGGAGGCTCTGCCCACTGACCCAAACATCATCAAAAGTCTTCTGCACATGCGCACAAGAGCCCGCACGCGGGCACGATGCGAACCGGTAGTAAACATAAGTAGAACCCACCCCTGAGTCAAGCTATTCTCCAAAGCACCTGAGGGCAGAACAAGAAGCAATGGGTGGAAACTAATCAAGGAGAGAAGCAATTTAGAACTAAGGAGGAATTTCCTGAGTGTTAGAACAATTAATCAGTGGAACAACTTGTCTGCAGAAGTTGTGAATGTTCCAACACTGGTAGTTTTTAAGAAGAGATTGGATAACCATTTGTCTGAAACGCTATAGGGTTTTGTGCCAAAGCAGGGGATTGGACTAGAAGACCTCCAAGGTCCAATTTCCAACTCTGTTTTCTGTTCTGTTCTGTTCTGTTCCGTTCCGTTCCGTTAGGTTCCGTTCCAAAGATCATGCTGAATTCTCCTAAAATATACAGCTATCAGTGCTCAGCATCCTGGAGCAAAACTACACATGCAAAGATTCAGGTTTTCAAGATGTACGTGGCAAAACGTAGCTACACTATTTCATTTGGAAATTAAACGAACCAGGCCTGCTCCCTGGGACAGCAAAAGACATTTCTGTTATTAAGTTATAGAGACACCAAATCTGGTATCTGCAATAACAAAATTATCAGGTTAATATGGGGATAAACACGTTTTAATATGTGTAATCATATCTGTTCCTTCTTAGGGCAGCTCACGATAAGTTAAACAATCGAAAAACGGTTGAAAAATATATAATGCCACAATTATACTAAAGAACGATGAGACCTGTATTCTTTAAAAAATGGAAATTTGACAAGTTGAAATTAGAGATTTATAAGACTGCAGAGAATAAAGAAATTGTCTTCCGTTCACCAAAAATAGCAAAATGGAGCAGGGAGTGAAGAGTTTGTTTTAAATTTGAATAATTTTAGCAAGGACCAAAATTTCCTTCTTCCATTGCTACTGGAATGGAAAAACTCTCACTTTTTGTCCTAAACAGATGGAAGATTTATTATCTTTCTCTTCTGGTACCTGTAATAAGATTTGATACAGGCCTTTAAGCTTTTAATTCCTCTGTGTTTAAGATGAAGGATCTAGAAACAGAAGTCCTGCCAACGAAGGAAGATGCAGAGAAGGACATGGACAAAATTGATTACAGATCTACTTAGATGCAATCAAGAGAACAAAATGCTGGATCTTCAAAACCATGATAAATGTTGGCCATGCAAGGTGGACAATCTGATCCATCTTTCCGTGCGTCTTTTAAAATTTGGTTTGCTTACCATGGCTAAAATATAGTGAGAGGAATGGCCAATTTTCCCTTCTCCTTGACCGACACTCTCTCAGTCTGCACAGATGTACAAAGTCAACAAAGAGACTTGCTCCCCCTCCTAAAAGCAATTATGTGAAATAGGAAAGAGATGTTCCATCAGTAAATTGGATGATCAAAGAGAGATGAACTTGAATCTGCTTCATGTCATTGCAAGATGCTGCTCCTGTCAATTATTCCGCACTCTCAAAATGTGATTTAATACATTGTTTCTCAACCTTAATGACTTTCAGATGTCCAGACTTCCATTGTCGGTGTTTGTCACCAGTACGGTGGCCATCTCTGTTCTACTAAGAGTTGAAGTCCACCATACGGAGGTTGCCAAGGTTGAAAAACACAGGTTTAATAAGATCATCCTAGATAAAATCATCAGCCAAGTTCAGCCTTTGGGGAAAACAAGTAGGATAAGGTAGTACAGGTAGTGTCTGCCATGAATTCCATGCACGGGGCAGAGAGGGGGGCATGGGGCAGCTGGATGGCTTTGCTATATCTCCTGCGACATGGTTTCAAGGTTAGAGGGCTGAGAATGAAATGCAAGAGGCGGAAAGGAGTATATACTGGGGAGGAGGAATCTTATTTTATAGAGAGTTTGCTTTCACAACGTGACAATTATTAGCAATTACTCTTACTTTAATAGCCTAATTCTCCATGCTATCTGCTGAGGACAACTTTAACCGGGGTGATGAATGGAATGTTTGCAAACATTTCATCACTGTTCGAGGAGACATCATCAGTGAGTTTTGAATTGTGCTCCTCTGTCAGAGCACTGGACTTTAAATACCATTTTTTATGTGATGCAAATTAGTGTGGATGTTATTTGCTACTTCTGAGTCATGGTCTTATTGTTGATTGGCTGTTGTTATGGAGGCATGATTTTAAGTACTGTCTGTGTGATGTAAATTAGTGTTGGTTGGTTGTTTAAATGCTTCTGAATCCTGGTCTGTCTATGGAGATTCTCAGTCATCCAGGTCATGGTTGTCCCAAAGGTGCTTTTTCAAGAGGCAACTGGACTTTCTGGTTTTTCTTTGAGGATGTTTCCCTTCTCATCCAAGAAGCTTCTTCAGCTGACCTGAATAATTGGAGGGTTTGAGTTTTTGTTGTTGTTGCTGTTTTTGTTTTGTATATGGGATTAGGAAGCAGGGCGAGTTTCTATTCTTTCTACATAGTACCAAAAATTGAGAGTGCAAGTTGTTTCTCAAACTTCAGAAATGGGACAAAAAGCACACAATGAAACATGCAGGTAAAAACAATACCTCTTAATGTTTTTTTCTCCCAAAATATAGGTCTCGAATTTACCTTTGCTTACTAAGAGCAAGAGCAGGCTAGGACTTGAACCAAATATTTATTTCTCCAGTCAAGACTTCTTGAATTCTTCTTTGGCTAAAGAACCAGTGAAATTCTTTGTAAGCTCTACTAAGCCCCTCTTGCTAATTTCCGATTGTGCAATACTGTGAACAATGCAAGTATTTGCAAAAGCACCTTTATAGGTGATGAATCTGAGTCATCCCAGTCCATGAGGGCTCCAGAATTGGACTGAAGAGGAAATTCATTGTCTTAAGCTTGAAAGGAAAGTGCTAAATAATGAGCTCCATTTATTCCCCAGAGGAGGAAATCCCTCTAGATTTCAGGGGTGTTTCAATTTCTTTTTAATACGTGAGGAAGTATGAAAAATGATGTTGCAGATGAGGATGGGGATATGAGCCTTAAAGCGGTTCAGGCATTGTTGGCAAATTCCAACAATGTTGGCTATCAAAACCCAGTGTGTCCATTTCATTTATTACATTATATTGCATCTTTCTCTTAATCAGGAGTGAAATCTTACCGGTTCAGACCGGTTCGGGTGAACCGCTAGGAATTATGGGCATCAGTTCACTGAATCTGTAGTAATTATCCATCCTTGGCTCCACCCACACCCGGCTGTTTGCCGCTCACTTCTTCCAGGCGCTTGATATTCCACAGAATTCAAAGTTAATGTTGTGCCTCAATCGCCCCCCTCTCTGCAGCCGGGCCCCTCCCATCTCCTGCTATCTCAGCCAGAGACTGATAATGAAGACGAATGGCCTGGCATGCCTCCAGCCCCCAGTCCTGGCACCATGCCCGGACAGACTGAGCAAGACAAATGGCCTGGCATGCCTCCAGCCCCCAGTACTGGCACCATGCCCGGACAGACTGAGCAAATAAACCTCCCCCCCCCCCACAGCATGTGAGCATGATGAGCATGAAGCCAGTCACAAGCTAGAATTGCTGGCAGCTGGGCAGGCAGACGAAGGGTGGACAGATCCACGCTTCCGGAGAATGGAGAGGCAACTTCAGCAAAAGGAAGGGAGGGGCAGGCCTGGATAAGTGCTGAGTCATGGAGCCACACCCCATGGCCTATATAAAGGATCTGCTTTCTGGCATTCTTTGAGTCAGGCAAAGTCTAATCTGGTTGCTGAAGTCACACCTTGGATTCCTGCCTGTCCTGAGAATTCTGACAGGATTTTGGCAAAGCTGCAGAGGCTTCGTGGCCACGCTTGATACAGACTTTCCAGACCCGGCTGTCAGAGGAGGAGTGGGACACGACAGTTAAATGCAGCAGAGAGAATGCTGATTTTTCTCCCTCCATTCAGAACGGAGCTGTTGCAGCCGATCCCTTTAAGGTAGTCCCCAGGAGGGAGGGGGCCGGGAGGGAACCATAAAGGGAGCAGCAGCTCTGTTGTGAATGGAGGGAGAAAAGTTAGCATTCTCTCTGCCACAGAATTCAATGATAAATGCAGCAGAGAGAATGCTAACTTTTCTCCCTCCATTCACAACGGAGCTGCTGCAGCCTATCCCTTTAACGTAGGGATCAGGCAAACCTTCAACTAGAGAAATTCCATTGAACAGAGGAATGTTGTCCAAAAAATGAAAGTCAGGCTCTTATTATCACCTTGCTGAGAGAGCTTCTTATCAGTTTATTGAAAAATAAGTGGATTTTTTTTAGCAATGGTACAAGTAGAGTCAGCCATCAGCGATGACCTTCAGAAACCCAAAACTGTTTAGATCTTGGAAAGGAAGGATGTCCAACCAGGGAATTATAGACATGGAGGGAAATTTGCAAAGAAGACTTTGTCATGATCTGAGAATGGTTGAAATGTTTCACCTAGGCCAGTGATGGCTAACCTTTTTGCCATTGTGTGCCAGGAGGAGGGGGCAGGGAGGGCAGGGGGGGTCACATGCGTGCATGCCCACACCCATAATTTTAGGCACCCTGCCCCTGTGGGCATGACCCCCCAATCCCTCCCGTTCCTGGAACGCAATGGCCCGGTAGGCCCGTTTTTCTCTCTCACCTGGCTCCAGAGCCTCTCTATGAGTCTGGGGAGGGTAAAAACGGCCTTCCCCATCCCCTCAGAGGCTCTCCGAAGGCCAGAAATGACTCGTTTCCCAACTTCCGATTGGACAGGAAGTGACTTTTTTGCTGTCCCCAGCCTCCAGTGACTCCTGGAGAGGCCATCACGGACTTAGGCATTCCTCCTTGTTCTGCATTTAAAACAAATGCACTTAAGTCAAGGACAACTTCACATAACAGATGCTGCTTCTCTCACATCTGTACAAAGAAACAAAACCCAACAGAAAAGACGCATCCATGTCCCAAAACCAAACTGACTTTGATAAAATAAGACTGTATAACAAAGGAATTTCACAACCTCAGATTATTATTTTTTTTTACTTCTCGGATTTAGATCCACACCAGCTTTGAATTTTCTCGGTAGACCAACCCAAGGTCAAAAATTCATTCTTCAATGCATCTGTTAAAGAAAGAACAAGTTTCATCTAGAGCTAAATTGAACCCATTGATGAATCTGCAGGGGTTTTTTTCTTCTCCTTTCTTCAGCTGTCAAGATCATCACACATGGCTTAACTCTGAATCTTATTTGCCCCAAACTCCGGTCAAAAATGTTGCTTTCTTGCAGGAAAGATATTTAATTGAATGGAAAAAATGGATTGATTATTTACAAAACAGATATCAGATTAAGAAATATCAGATTGCCTTTGAATAGTTAGAAAGTTATTTTATGTAATGGGGAGGGGGTTGGGAGATGAAAAGCTTTGGATGTGGTTATTTGGATTGGAAGGGAAAATTTTATTCTATGTTTGGTTTATGTATAACAATACCTTGTGATTGACCCGGGAAGCCGGGGGGGGGGGGGAGGGAGGGGGGAAGGGGTTTTTTTGGGAGGGAGGGGGGAAAAATGTTTTTGTTTTTTAAAACTCTTTCAATAAAAAAAAATGTTGCTTTCTTTCATAGAAAACATGCAATTTCCTCTTTTCTTTTTTTTTAACCTGAAGTTTTATGTTCCCACCCATTGGAGTTATCCACTTTGAAACTTTGCACCCAATTTCTATTAATCTGCAGCCATGAGGAAGTAACTCTGCCTATTGCCACACATCCTATCCGTTCTCCCTTGACAGTTTCCAAATATATCAAATTACACTGTGATCCATAAAACCTGGTGGGGCTTTTGTTTTTTTTCTTTGCTTCCTGATATTTTCAAGGTGCAAACAGATGTCCCTCAACCACTTCCTCCTCTTCTCCTCTCCAAACCATTTGCAAGAAATCAAATCGCTGCATTTCACCCCAGGACTGGTCACTGATTCTTCAAATGAGCATTATCAAGACTGGGAAAGAAGAAATAAGTGAGACGTTGGAAACTTAAAAGAGTTCTACCTGTCTTTCAAATTGCATTCTGGGTTGAGCGGCAAGTTCAGTAACAAACCAGCTAGGCCAGGGGTCGGCAACCTGTGGCTCTGGAGCCGCATGTGGCTCTTTTATCCCTTTGCTGCGGCTCCCTGTCACCAGTTGGCTCCACAATTCATAGGGCTTTTGGTTAGGACAGGTAGAGGAAAAAGGACACCGTGCTAGGAGGAGACTCTATGGTTGGGGAACCCGACTTCCGGTCGGCTCCAGAATTGAATGCGGGGCTTCCGGTTAGGCTTTGTGGCTTTTTGAGTGTTTAAGATTGCCGACCCCTGAGCTAGTCTTTAAGTAAAACAAGTAAAATTGGACATTGTTTCTGGACTGCAACATATTCTTAGAAATAACTTCATTTATTTTTATCATTTGTTAAGAGTTATATCTCGCTTTTTCTTCAGAAGCTCACATTGTCTCCAACTTGTATCCCACTTGTACTTGTATCCTATCCTATTTGTACCCTCACATCATTCTACTTGGGAGGTGAATGTAACTACTTGGGTGCCAGGTGCAAGGGATCAGGACCGTATGTCAAGTTGCAATTCAAAACAGATTTATTGCTCAAGCTTACACACACAAAATGTAGTCAACTACAGCACTGAATTGGATTTAAGACTGTTTGTGACAACATAATGACTCCAAAGTGCTAACACACTTAACTCTGCCCCTAGCTCTGTTTGCTCTTCTCCTACAGACTTGGACCTTAGGGAAGACATGACCAGAATCCCTCAAATCAAAGTCAACACATTACACTAAGGAAACCTAGGGCCCAGCCATCACAACTCCTTCAACCTCCTTCCAAAGACATTGCCCAAACTGAAATTTGCTTTCTAGTGGAAGTTTGTCTACTTTTCTTCCCATCAGAAAGCAAATTTCAGTCTGGCAGTATCTGCGGAAGGAGGTTGAAGGAGTTGTGAGAGATGTTATGTCTACTTCTCTTTTACTGAAAGACAAAGAAACAACCCTGCCAAATTTCTTATGAAAAATTGACGTTTGGGACTGGTTGTACTCTACCTGTAACAACTATTTTGTGTGCGATCTCATTGTGTGCTTCTTATTTCTGAGCCAAGTCTTCGCAGAACAATTGGGAGGGAAAATGAAACATCTACATAAAATGCGAACGTTCCTGCTCGCATATATTTCCTCTTTCAAACATAGGATTTCTATTTGAGATATTTTTACTACAGAATAAAAATGCACCAAAAAGGCCCACTTAGTGACTAACAAAGACCAGCATTAAGATAAACATGTCACTGAGCCAGGTTAATTTCACTCGCTGGGTTATATTTTGTTTTATATTTCTGATCCGGACCTCAGCTTAACTAGGATATTGGCAAACAGCATGCTTAGTCATGTTAAGATCTGCCCACAGTCCATCTTCAATAAAAATCAGATCCTTCCCTACAATGGATTTTAGACCAATGTTGCAAAAAAGGCACCTGGAGGGAAGCTTTTACTTCAGAAAAAAAAAAAATGAGTCATCCGGAATTTGTCACCTTGAGCTATCCGAGGATAACTTTAAAGCAACAGAAGAAAGCAGGAGATATTTGAATGTCCTGATAGAAATACTCATTTAGAAACTTCCAACTTCATAGCACAAACCTTAGCCCATAGTTTGGTGATTAACTATTCAGAACAGTAGTGGGTTTCAAAACCCAGCGCTACTGGTTCGCTATCGGTAGAGTGGGGGGGTTTCTGCGCATGCGCATATCGTTTTTGATGAAGTCTGGGCAGGTGGGCGGAGACTTCTGCCACCGCCACTACCAGTTCACCAGAACTGGGGCGAACCGCGAGCAACCCACCACTGATTCAGAAGTTATACGTTGTGGACAGATAAAATTAAGGAACCAGTTCTTCGTGACATTTTTTTAATCTTTAAATCAGATTTGGACTTTCGAAAGAGTACAGGCAGTCCTTGACTTATGACAACCATTGAGGCCAACATTTCTGTTTTTAAGTGAGACATTTAAGTGAGTTTTGCTCCATTTTACGACCTGTCTGGCCACAGTTGTGAAGTGAATCACTCCAGTGGATAGGTTAGTAACCCAGCCGTTAAGTGACTCTGGCTTCCCCATCGACTTTGCTGGTTAGAAGATCGCAAAAGGGGATCACGTGACCTTGGGACGCCGCGACCGTCATAAATATGAACCGGTTGCCAAGCGTCTGAGTTTCGATCACGTGACTGTGGAGATGCTGCAAAGGTCATAACTGTGGGAAACGGTCCTAAGTCACTTTTTTCAGTGCCGTATGAACAGTCACTAAAGGAACTGCTGTAATTCAAGGTGTCAGGCTGCCTGTGATTATATTTAGGAAAGAATACACCTTGACTTCATTTGAAAATAAAGAAAAGTACTTTTACTAAATACATCCGGACTGCAGCAGTGTAAAGTTGGATCTGAGACAAAATTTGGCTAACATTCCATATCCCCTCGTTAGTCCCTCCTCCCCACAAGAGGTCAGGCAGGGCTGGTCCAATGCCAGCTCCTTCTCGCCCCCCTCCGTGGTAATCGTCTTCCCGCAGGTCTCTGGCTGTTAATCATCTCAGGAATGCAGTCTTCATTGGAAAGCCCGCGCTGTCGTGTTCCACTCCTCCGCTGACGGCCGGGTCAGGGAAATCCGAATCAGGCTTGCCTCTGCAGCTCTGCCCAAAGTCCTAGCAAAGTCCTCAGAGCAGGCAGGAGACCAAAAAGTGACTTCAGCAAGATAAGTTCGACTTTGCCTGACTCAGAGACTGCCAGAAAGCAGATCCTTTATATAGGCCATGGGGTGTGGCTCCATGACTCAGCACTCATTAAGGCCTGCCCCTCCCTTCCTTCTGTTGCCTCCGCCTATCCAGTCTTCTGATGCGAGGGTCACTCCAATCAGCAGCTGTTGGAAATAAACTTTCCTCAGGCTCACATGCTGTGGAGGAGGGGGAGGGGTCTAGCTGCTCCGTTTGCTTGGGCATGGAGCCAGGGCTGGGACCGGGAGGTGCCTCCTCCTCTTCAGCTTGTCTGGGCATGGAGCCAGGACTGGGGCCGGGAGGCATACATTCCTCCGTGTTCGGGAGCAGATAAGTAGGCCCCGGCTGCTGTGAGAGCGGGCAAGACACAACACGCGCTTTCATGCTGATTTCAAACCGTTACTCCCCCCTCCCTTTGTTCTTATGTCAGACGACACTCTTAAAGGGCCCTCTTCTCTTAACCTGATTAGGATGGTAATACAATTTAAATCCTTGAGCTATTTTACATTACACATAAAACCCATTGCAATCTAACTACTGAATATAAATTTTACAAAAGGAAGTGAGGATTGGAGTGGAGGCTGACACAAGGTCTGCCTGTATAATATTGTCCGCATACAAGATCATAGTCAAAGGTTCAGCATATGACCCCAAAACTGCAGAAAGGTGTCAAAACGGTATTTGGAAAAGGAATAAAGAAACAGGTGTGAACAGATAATCTTCCCTAGAAACATTTCCTACAGAGAGTAATTTTAATAATGGGAGGAGAGAAAGTAATTCAACTCTGTCTCAGATTCTCAGCAGCTGCATTCTTTGGGATTTCTGTTTCTGTGATTTGAGGACTGAAACCTCTCTTCTCTCCTTTGCATCGATCTAGAATAGAATAGAATAACAAGAGTTGGAATGGACCTTAGAGGTCTTCTAGTCTGACCCCCTTGCTTAGGCAGGAGGCCCTGTACCACTTCAGACAAATGGTTATCCAACCTCTTCTTAAAAACTTCCACTGTTAGAGCATTCGCAACTTCTGGAGGCAAGTTGTTCCACTGATGAATTAAATCCACTAGCTTGGAGACCAATGGAGAAGAAGTCTCTTTCCGGCCATCTTGGGTGGCATGGACTGCAGAAAACCAAAAGGATTCACTGAGAATCAGGAGCAAAATACGAGCAACTCTGAATGAGACCAAATATCAGTTAAGAATCCAGAAGACAACAACTATAGTCTTTCATATCCACCACAGGACATTTAACAGAGTTGGAAGGGACCTTGTAGGTCATCTAGTCCAACCCCCCACCCAAGCAAGAGACCCTACGCCATTTTAGTCCAGTCTCTTCTTGAAAGCTTCCAGTGATGAAGCTCCCACAACTTCTGAAGGCAACTTCTGTTCCATCGGTTGATTGTTCTCACTGTCAGAAAGTTCCTCCTTATTTCCAGGTTGAATCTCTCCTTGATCAGTTTCCATCCATTATTCCTTGTCTGGCCTTCAGGTGCTTTGGAGAATAGATTGGCCCCTTCCTCTCTGTGGCAGCCCCTCAAGTATTGAAAGACTGCTATCATGTCTCCCCTGGTCCTTCTCTTCACTAGACTAGCCATGCCCAGTTCCTGCAATTGTCCATCAGATGTTTTAGCCTCCAGTCTCCTGATCATCTTGGTTGCTCTTCTCTGCACTTTTTCTAGAGTCTCAACATCTTTTTTATAGTGTGGTGACCAAAACTGGATGCAGTATTGAAATATTCAGCAAAAGAGCATTTTCTTTGCAGGAGAGAGCAAATGGTTTAAACCAGGGGTGAAATGCTTCGGTTTGGACCGGATCGCATGATCCGGTAGCAATGGGGTCGGGTAGTTCAGAGAACCAGTAGCAAAAATCCCTGCCCCCCCCCCGCCCACGCCTTACTGTTCCTCGTCTCTGTCCCTGAAGCTCTCGGTGGTGATATAGCTGCAAATGGCCTTAAATGACTGCCGCGGCACTTCAAAGGGCCGCACTACAGCTGATCAGCGCTATAGACAGCTAGTAGATCGGTGCCTCTATTTTTAAAGAAGGTAGACTGGTGCGCTCCCAAAAAAAGGCAATTAGTAGACCGGTGCCTCTATTTTTAAAGAAGTGCACTCCCAAGTTTTGTATACTTTGTTTATTATTTTTATTATTTATTATTATTGGCCATGCCCATTCAGTCACCTGACCACCAAGCCATGCCCACCAGGTCACTTGACCATCAAGTCATGTCCACCAATTAAGCCATGCCCACAGAACTGATAGGGAAAATTTTTAGATTTCACCTCTGGTTTAAACCATTGCATTAAACCAGTGGTGAGTTGCTACCAGTTCGCCACAGTTCAGGCATACTGTTAGCAGCGGCGGCGGGAAGCTCCACCCAGACGTCATCAAATACACTCTGCACAAGCACAGAAGCTTCTGTGCATACGCAGAAGTGGCATGCGCACAAGTGAACCAGTAGCAAAGATAAGTGAAACCCACCCCTGCATTAAACCATGGTTGGGTTCCTAAAACCCCATTCACAGTCTTGGGCAATAAAAAAATGACCTCTTCTGTTGATTGTGCTAATCTATGACTTCATCCTGGTTTTCCAAATTGTACTGCATTTGCAAATACAAAGTGTTCACTTAGAGCTTACCAACCATTAAGAGCTGGATTCTGAGAACACATTAACCCAAAACCACATTTTTTTAAAAAACAAAACATTATGGGTTCAAAGCAACATGTGAACCCAGCCCAGGTTCTGCATAACCAAGTTAGTTAGAAGAAGCTTTAGGAGACTCCTGTGTGTCAATGCGCAAGATCAAACATGTTTTCCGATTGAAATAATCCTACCCTGCCAAAGCAGACAACGTTAGCCAATATTTGGGAGCCAGAAACTTATCTGCAAGAGGCCTTGCCTGATCGGGGGTTGCAATTAATGTGCCTTGAACGACAAATGGTTTTCACAACACTTGACTGTGGATGGAATTGTTTACAATTTGAACTGCCCATAACTGAAAATAATTACATAACAACATACAATTGAAGGAAGAAACTGTGCCTTACAGTATGCGGAAATTTTCTTTTCTCCCTTGGCGAGATTTCTATCTCATCTTAGGAAGAACCATCGCAGGAATTGGGAATGTCACTCCCGGAGATATCACAGCACTCCTCCAATATCTAAGGGGCTGCCACAAAAAAGAGGGAGCGGTCAACCTATTCTCCAAAGCACCAGAAAGCAGAACAAGAAGCAATTGGTAGAAACTAATCAGTGAGAGAACTTAATGAGGAGGAAGGACTCACTGGAGAAGAGCCTCATGCTGGGAACGATTGAGGGCAAAAGAAGAAGGGGATGGCAGAGAACGAGGTGGCTGGATGGAGTCACTGAAGCAGTCGGTGTGAGCTTAAATGGACTCCAGGGGATGGTAGAGGACAGGAAGGCCTGGAGGAACATTGTCCATGGGGTTGCAATGGGTCAGACACGATTTTGCAACTAACAACAATGACAAAGGAAGGCTGAATGCCAAAGAATTGAGGCCCTTGAACTCTGGTGCTGGAGAAAACTCCTGCGAATCCCTTGGACTGCAAGGCGATCCAACCGGTCAGTCCTAGAGGAGATCAACCCTGACTGCTCCTTAGAAGGCCAAATCCTGAAGATGAGACTCAAATACTTTGGCCACCTAATGAGAAGGAAGGACTCACTGAAGAAGAGCCTAATGCTGGGAAAGATTGAGGGCAAAGGAAGAAGGGGACGACAGAGGAATGAGGTGGCTGGAAGGAGTCACTAAAGCAGTCGGTGTGAACTTAAATGGACTCTGGGGGATGGTAGAGGATAGGAAGGCCTGGAGGAACGTTGTCCATGGGGTCGCGATGGGTTGGACACGACTTTGACTAACAACAACAAAAAAATATCAGTGAGAGAAGCAACCTAGAACTAATGGCTAAGGAGAAATTTCCTGACAGTTAGAACAATTAATCAGTGGAATGACCTGCCTCCAGAATATGTGGGTGCTTCAACACTGGAGGTTTTTAAGTAGAAATTGGACAATTTGTCTGAAATGCTATAGGGCCGTGATGGTGAACCTATGGCACGGGTGCCAGAAGTGGCACACAGAGCCATCTCTTTGGGCACACCAGCTGTCACCCGTTGGCTCTTCCAGCTTGCGTGCCAGCCAGTGTCGTGTCCCACTCCTCCGCTGACGGCCGGGTCAGGGAAATCCGAATCAGGCGTGCCTCTGCAGCTCTGCCAAAGTCCTAGCAAAGTCCTCAGGGCAGGCAGGAGACCAGAAAGTGACTTCAGCAAGATATGTTTAGACTTTGCCTGACTCAGAGAATGCCAGAAAGCAGATCCTTTATATAAGCCATGGGATGTGGCTCCATGACTCAGCACTTATCCAGGCCTGCCCCTCCCTTCCTTCTGTTGCCTCCGCCTATCAAGTCTTCTGACGCGAGGGTCACTCCAGTCGGCAGCTGTTGGTAATTGACCTCCCTCAGGCTCACATGCTGTGGGGGAGGGGTCTAGTTGCTCCGTTTGCCTGGGCATGGAGCCAGAGCTGGGGGTTGGAGGTATTTCCTCCTCTTCAGCCTGTCTGGGCATGGAGCCAGGGCTGGGGCCAGGAGGCATACTAGGACATTCCTCCATGTTCAGAAGCAGATAAGAAGACCCCGGCTGTGGTGAGATCGCACGAGACACAACAGCCAGCTGGTCTTCACACACACATGCGCACCAGAAACCAGAAGCTCAGCTTCCCGGGGCACACATGCCCACTGGGGGAAGTGCTCTTCCCGTTTCTGGTGTTCCCAGACGTGTGCGCACGTGCTCCCATTTCGGCACTCGGTGCCAAAAAGGTTCACCAACACTGGTATCCTGCTTCAGCAGAAGGTTGGACTAGAAGACCTCCAAGGTCTCTTCCAACTATGTTATTCTGTTATTCTTTCCTTTAAAATGGCTTGCCTAGGAAATTCCAATCTTTTCCCCAGCTCTGACCACAGCAATCTTTGAGGTTGGCTGGGTTGGGAAAGTGTGGCCCAAAGTCACCCAGTGAGTTACGCATCACTTCTGAACCAACTCACATCTTGGGTGGCATGGACTGCAGAAAACCAAAAGGATTCACTGAGAATCAGGAGCAAAATACGAGCAATTCTGAATGAGACCAAATATCAGTTAAGAATCCAGAAGACAACAACTATAGTCTTTCATATACACCAAAGGACATTTAACAGAGTTGGAAGGGACCTTGTAGGTCATCTAGTCCAACCCCCCGCCCAAGCAAGAGACCCTACACCATTTCTGACAGATGGCAGTCCAGTCTCTTTCTGAAAGCCTCCAGTGATGAAGCTCCCACAACTTCTGAAGGCAACTTCTGTTCCATGGGTTGATTGTTCTCACCGTTAGGAAATTCCTCCTCATTTCTTGGTTGAATCTCTCCTTGTTCAGTTTCCATCCATTATTCCTTGCCTGGCCGTCAGGTGCTTTGGAAAATAGCTTGATCCCCTCCTCTCTGTGGCAGCCAATCGAAAGAGGCCATGGAGTCCAATCCTGCTGGTGGGGATTTAACTCCTCTCGAAATGCAGAAGACCCCAATTCGTTCAGAAATAGGTTCCAATGGGAGACAGATTCGATCGAAGAAGCTTTTCCTAACATTCAGTCAAAATCTGCATTTGGGCAATTTCAGATTATTGTTAGGTCTGACACTCCTGACCTTCTCTTCTGTGGAACTCTTTTAGTTTCCTTTCTCAAAGCTAAGCGCTTCTACTTCCCTCAGTCTCTGTATATTTTATTTATTTATTTATTTATTTATTTAGTCATAACAATATCCATAAGCATCACACAAAAAAAGATTCTATAGTATATAAACATATATATGAAGAAATATGAGGAGGTATAAGCATATATATATATGTGTGTTCTGAGGTTTTCGCGGGTGTTTGTATGTAGATCTTTGGTTATTCGGGTTTTCTCCCGCGTAAAATTGGAAGTGTCTTGGCGACGTTTCGACAAAGTCTCATTCGTCATCTTCAGGCTTCAGCTTCGTGCTTATATATATATATAAGAAGAAAAAAAGAAACAAGCAAACAATAGGACAGGAACGGTAGGCACCTTTGTGCTCTTATGCACGCCCCTTATGGTCCTCTTAGGAATGGGGTGAGGTCAATGGTAGACAGTTTTTGGTTGAAGCTTTTGGGATTATGGGAAGAGATCACAGAGTCAGGTAAAGTGTTCCAAGCACTGATGATTCTGTTACAGAAGTCATATTTTCTGCAATCTAGATTAAAGCGGTTAACATTAAGTTTAAATCTATTGGTCGCTCTTGTATTATTGCAATTAAAGCTGAAGTAGTCTTTAACAGGAAGGACGTTACAATAGATGATTCTATAAGTTAAACTTAGGTCTTGTCGAAGGCGACGGAGTTCTAAGTTTTCTAAGCCTAGGATTTCAAGTCTGATGGGATAAGGTATTTTGTTGTTTTCAGAGGAATGGAGAACTCTTCTTGTAAAATATTTCTGGACACGTTCAATTGTAATTTTCCAATAGGGTAGTGTGTTGTTTTCCTGTGGTCTATGGCAGGGGTCTCCAACCTTGGCAACTTTAAGCCTGGCGGACTTCAACTCCCAGAATTCTGAGTTGAGGTCCGCCAGGCTTAAAGTTGCCAAGGTTGGAGACGGCTGGTCTAAGGGATAACAGAGTAATATAATAACAAACTTGGGAAAAAACCTTGGAGGTCTTCTAGTCCAAACCCCCCCCCCAAGCAGGAGACCCTGTACCAGTGATGGCAAACCTTTTCAACATCGAGTGCCCAAACTGCAACTCTGTTGTGTACCAGAGCACCGGAAACCTGAAGACCAGCTGGCCAACGCACGCATGACTGGATTTTTGGCCATTTTGGAGGCCATTTTCAGATGTTTTTGGGTTGTTTTCAGGCTGTTTTTTAGGCTGTTTCAGGCAGTTTTTCAGCTGTTTTAGGCCTGAAAAATGGCCTGGGGTTTTTTGCCATTTTTCGGGCCCTTTACAGGCTGTTTTAGGGGTCATTTTCAGGCTGTTTTTGGGGACATTTTCCTGCCATTTTTTGGGCCATTTTCAGGACCGTTTTTGGGCTGTTTTTCAGAAAACAGAAGAGCAACTGGCGACAGCACATGTACTCACAAAGAGGGCTCCGTGTGCCACCTCTAGCAGGGTTCGCCATAACAGCCCTATACTATTCCAGACAGAGTATTCCATTCCATACCATTGCAAACATGGGTGTTCTCCTGGATGCACGGCTGTCGTTTGAAGATCATTTGACGGCTGTCTCCAGGAGAGCCTTTCACCAGGTTCGCCTGGTTTGCCAGTTGCGCCCCTTCCTCGATTGGGATGCCTTATGCACAGTCACTCATGCTCTCGTTACCTCTCGCCTGGATTATTGCAATGCTCTCTACATGGGGCTCCCCTTGGGGTGCACTCGGAGGCTTCAATTGGTCCAGAATGCAGCTGCATGGGTGATAGAGGGAGTTCCACATAGCTCCCATGTAACACCTCTCCTGCGCAGACTGCACTGGCTACCTGTTGCCTTTCGGGTGCATTTCAAGGTTTTGGTTACCACCTTCAAAGCGCTCCATGGCTTGGGGCCTGGGTACTTACGGGACCGCCTGCTGTTACCTCATGCCTCCCACCGATCCGTACGCTCATACAGAGAGGGACTTCTCAGGGTGCTGTCCGCCAAACAATGTCGGCTGGCGGCCCCCAGGGGAAGATCCTTCTCTGTGGGGGCTCCTACTCTCTGGAATGAACTTCCCCCTGGTTTACGCCAAATACCTGACCTTCGGACCTTTCGCCGCGAATTGAAAACACATTTGTTTATTCGTGCGGGGCTGGCTTAAGTTTTTCTTAAACTGCTTAAATTTTTTAAATTCTAAATTCTATTTATGTTTTAAATTAGGGTTTTTAGATTTTAAATATTTTAATTTTTCGGCCAATTGTATAATAAGTTTCGTAATTTAGTTTTTAATTGTACATTGTTTATGTTTTATCCTGGCTGTACACCGCCCTGAGTCCTTCGGGAGAAGGGCGGTCTAGAAATCCAATAAATAATAATAATAATAAAAGATCTATTTATATGCACACACAAATGCAACTTAAAACATAAAAGCACTATTACGCTGTCAGGGTTGCCTCCTACTTGTTCATCAGCATTTCAGTTCTAAATGCTGGGCTCAGAACTGATCTGACCACCACAGAGGAGAGTGAAAGCTGCTGCCGACTTGGCTGTAAAACAACTATTGACACGACTTAAAATTATTGCTAATTTTACTGCAATTCACTCTAGGGGGAACTGCTTTTGAATGTTATCTGGAAATCCCTATAGAATGGAAATTGCAAAAAACATATTTTCAGCGGGCTTTAGATCTTTTGCCACGTGGTTTCCCTTGATAAATCAAAGTGATGTAGGTTATCTAAGGATCTGCTATGACGTCGCTCCACTATCTTAAGACTTTCTCTTCTAACTATGATCTTCTCAGAAGTGCTTGCTTTTGGTTCTCAGCCTACGTGAGGTTGAGAGAACGTAAAACTGGAGGCTGAACTTCCCTCTGATGGAACATTTGGTCCCCATTGTTCCCTTTTCAACCACCCAATAAATAATGTTTAGAGTGCAGTACTGCAGGCTACTTCTGCTGACTGCTGGCTGCCTGCAATTTGGCAGTTTGAATCCCACCAGGCTCAAGTTTGACTCAGCCTTCCATCCTTCCAAGGTGGGAAAAATGAGGACCCAGATTGTTGTGGGCAAGAGGCTGACTCTGTAAACCACTTAGAGAGGGCTGTAAAGCACTGTAAAGTCTAAGTGCTATTGCTATTGATTGTCGTCTTTACTGTATTGTTGTTGTTACTACAAACCACTTGGATAGAAGAAAAAATATGTGTAATAAATACATTTATGGTAGGTACCTGGTTGGGAAAACACTCTTCTGGATAAGTATTCTTAATCTGCCCAAATAACCAGGATGTAACAGTGACTCAGTCTTTCCAATAAACTACTTTTAGAAGTAGAGAGAAAGGAAAGCACAAAGTCATATTTTCCCAACATTGTATTCAGTGTCCCAATTATTTTCTGCTGGTTTTCTGCACTGGTTGTCACATATGCAAAGCAGGAAGACAATAAACAACACCAACAGAAAGCTATTCCCACAGCTAGAAAACTAGTTCAATTGTTCTATGCTAGCTTTGGTTAGCTATCCACAAATCTGAGTTTCACTTTTTCAGCCCTATAGTGCTATCTTCTCACACACACCCCTTTTTTTTTTCTCCTGATCTACATGTTTACCAAAAACTGCTTCAATCACAGATTAAGACAGTTTAGATCAGGGGTCTCCAACCTTGACAACTTTACGACTTATGGACTTCAACTCCCAGAATTCCTCAGCCATCTGTGCTGAGTGAGGAATTTTGGGAGTTGAAGTCCACAAGTCATAAAGTTGCCAAGGTTGGAGACCCCTGGTTTAGAGCACAGGTATCCAACCTTGGCAACTTTAAGACTTGTCAGGGTGGATAAAAATTGATGATTTAAAAAAAAAATTTTAAAAAATCAGATTTTTTAAATTTAAATTGGATTTTTTTTAATTTAAATCGGGGTTTTTATTTTTATCAAATTTATTTTAATAAAATGCTTTTGGAGTAAAAAAAAATCTATATAAAGATAGGTTTCTATTTAAGATACGATAATAATTTAGTTTATTCAGCATGAAATGGGGCTTAGTTATGTAGCATGAGCCTGTCTATTCTGCAATATTTACATTTTTGGTAAACTCATTCAATGAATCCAAGTTCTGCAAGCTGAGATAACATGCAGTGCGTTGATGAATTCACACAATTTCACAGTAACCATGAGATAAATCATAAAACAAAGTTCAGGACTATTCCTTTATCCCCTTGTTTTGCAAATCTATCCACACTACAAACTTGTATGATTGTTCGAAGAGAAATGCATCTGTACCCCCAGGCTCTAAGTGTGAGGAGGAAGGCCAAGCGGTAAAAATGAAAGTGAAACCTTCTAAGCAGCTTATAAATATAATATTAAAAGGCGCCTCTTAGCGGGCATCCACTCACTGCAGCCTGCCACGTCCCTCACCTTGTTGTGTCCCTACCATATCACCAGCCGTCCCATTGAAGTGACTGCGACTGTCAGTGAGTCAATTGAGGGTCAGAGGATGAGACGACAGTTGCTCTTTAAAAATTATGATTTAAATCGGGTTGATTTAAAGCAAGCCTTTTTACTAATGATTTAAATTATGATTTAAATCATGGTTTGAACCGACTTGGTTTAAATCAAATCCACCCTGAGATTTGTGGATGTCAGCTCCCAGAATTCCCCAGCCAGCCATTCTGAGAATAGACGCCCACAAGTTTTAATGTCGCCAAGGTTGGATAACCCTGGTTCGGCGCATCGGATCTATAAAGATCGGTCCACGATAGAAAGTGTCCTCATGGACCGTATCATAGTGTGGTATGCTGGTCTAACAGCGGCAGACAGAAAGGCATTACAGAGAGCGATCAATTTGGCACAAGAAACCATTGGTTGCCCTCTAACACCACTGGATGACATCGCCAGGTCTCGCTGCTTTAGCAGACTAAGGAAGATACTCAGAGATGATTCACACCCTGGCCAGTGTCTCTTTTCACTTTCACCATCGGGCAGAAGACATCTAAGTATAGCCAGCCGGACAAACAGGTTTAAAAACAGCTTCTACCCTGGGCTGTCAGACTCCTAAACACAATCACAATCACTCCACACACATACAGAAGTGTATGACTAGGGTTTTTTTTTCCGTTCCCCAATTACTTGTATAAGGATTATTCTCTATACCAGGGGTCTCCAACCTTGGTCCCTTTAAGACTTGTGGACTTCAACTCCCAGAGTTCCTCAGCCAGCTTTGCTGGCTGAGGGACTCTGGGAGTTGAAGTCCACAAGTCTTAAAGGGACCAGGGTTGGAGACCCCTGCTCTATACTATTCATGTTGTCTTGTATTTTCTGTTATGGATTGCATCAGTAGAGGCTAAATCAATTTCATTGTTTAAATGATGTAAAGGCTATTATTATTGTTATTGTTATTATTATTTACTTTATTCATTAAACATGAAACTCAGTCAACTGAACATTCAAAAATGCATCACAAATACCACTGACTGGTGCTAATGGTTGATACGGGTTGCTGCCAGCATCCTAGGTATCAACCAAGTACCTTCTTAAGATGTACGATATTCCAAGTAGCACAGTTTTTTGCAGTTCTGCTGGTGTCATTGCAGGAAGCTGTTTTGTTGATGTATCTTATAAAATTCTTAGACATGGTACAAAGTGCCCTGATGACAATGGGTATCTGTTACATGTTTCATCCATAGCCATGTAGTTTCGATGGCCAGGTCGCAATATTTTGTGATTTTTTTCCAGTTCATTTTCTTTGACTCTGGCATCTCCCGGTACTGCGATACCAATAAATTGTACATTTCAGTTTTCAACAACTGTGATATCTGCCGTGTTGTGTTCCAAATGATGATCTGTCCGTAATCAAAAGTCACACAAGATCTTCACCTTCTCATTTTCTATAACTTTTTCCACTTTATGTTCCCATGACGTTTTGGATACAGGCAAGTCGTATTTTTTTACATAATGACAGGTGGATTAATTTAGCAACTCGGTCGTATCTAGCTTTGTAATCAGTTTGTGCGATTTTGCTGCGTTCACATATTAAATGCAAAACAGTTTCGACTTTGTCGTTGCAAAGTCGACAGTTTGGATTGTCGGTGGATTTTTGTATCTTTGCATTCATGGCATTAGTTTGTAGTTCTTGGTCTTGAGCAGCCAGTATTAAACCTTCCATTTCTTTCTTGATGGTTCCCATCTTAAGCCATGCCCATTATTATTAGTAGTAGTAGTAATGTTGTTGTTGTTGTTGTTGTTGTTGTTATTTTCATATAATAAGCCCAACGATGATTAGCTGAACTTCAAATTCAGACGTTCTGCAGCAACACAACTCTTGCCCCGCCCACCCAGGATGCAAGGACATTAAAGCCATGGGTTTTTTTCTCAACCTTGGCAGTTTTAAACATGCTGGCTGGGGAATTCTGGGAATTGAAGTTCACACATCTTAAAAGTTGCCACGGTTGAGAAACGCCGGCCCAGAAGATACGAATGGCGCAACCTTCCACCACAGCCGGTTCTCGAGAAAAACTAATTTCCTTACTTCACCCTGGAGGTATAACTTGATAATAAACACTTCTTACCCAACAGGCTGATCTGAAGGAGGTTCAGCTCTCCTAAGCAAATAGTTTCAGTACAATATCCGGTCAACCAAAGATGCCAAGAAGGTGGATAGCGGAAAAAGAGGGGATGAGAAGGAGGTTTGTCCCAAGTTGGAAACTCCTGAGGAATTCAGATGCAAAGTGTCTTTGCACTTGTGCATTAGCTACAAGGGTGAAAATTGCCACGCCTGCACTTGCAGCCTGGGTTAGTCTTAACCATGGTGAAATCTCTTTAACCATGGTTGATTAATTTGTGATTCAATGCATCATTATTTTATTTATTTATTTATTTATTTATTTATTTATTTATTTAATTAATTAATTAATTAATTAAATTTTTATACCGCCCTTCTCCTGAAGAACTCAGGGCGATTCACAGCCAGATAAAACAAAAATGAATAAATACAAAATAAAACAGGAATTAAAAAACTTATTAGATATGGCCCCAAGTTAAAATATATTTAAAACAATAAAACCCACTAAATAAAATTAAAACCGAATAAAAAACATCTAAAATTCTATGCCAGTCCTGCGCAAATAAATAAATATGTCTTCAGCTCGCGGCGAAAGGTCCGAAGGTCAGGAAGTTGACAAAGTCCTGGGGGAAGTTCCTTCCAGAGGGTGGGAGCCCCCACAGAGAAGGCTCTTCCCATGGGGGCCACCAGCCGACATTGCTTGGCTGACGGTACCCTGAGGAGTCCCTCGTGAGAGCGCACGGGTCGATGGGAGGCAAACGGTGGCAGTTTGCCTCCCATCATGCATTGAAACCCAGGAAAGATGAAGGGTCTTCGTGCCGAGAAGAGCAACAAAGATAACTAGGGGACTGGGGTAGTGGTGGGATTCAAAATGTTTTACTACCGGTTCTGTGAGTGTGGCTTGGTGGGCGTGGCAGGGGAAGGATACTGCAAAATCCCCATTCCCACCCCACTCCTGGGGGAAGGATACTGCAAAATCTCCATTCCCACCCAATCCTCGGGGAAGGATATTGCAAAATCTCCATTCCCACCCCACTCTGGGCCAGCCAGAGGTGGTATTTGCCGGTTCTCCGAACTACTCAAAATTTCCGCTACCGGTTCTTCACCCCTGCTCCATTCCCTCCCCACTCCAGGGGAAGGTTGCTGCAAAATCCCCATTTCCTCCCAATCAGCTGGGACTCAGGAGGCAGAGAATAGATGGGGGCGGGGCCAGTCAGTCAGAGGTAGTATTTACTGGTTCTACTCAAAATTTCTGCTACTGGTTCTCCAGAACTAGCCAGAACTTGCTGAATACCACCTCTGGACAGGGTGCTAAAACATCTGAAGTACGGTTGTAGGTATGTCTAAGAAAGACTTGGGGAGACATGATAGCAGTCTTCCAATATTTGAGGGGCTGCCACAAAGAAGAGGGAGTCAAGCTATTCTCCAAAGCACCTGAGGGCAGGACAAGAAGCAATGGGTGGAAACTAATCAAAGAAAGAAGCAACCTAGAACTAAGTGAGAACAATCCACCAGCGGCATGGCTTGTTGAAGAATGGAAGAAGCTTCTTGGATGAAAAGCAAAACGTCTTCAAGGAAAAACAAAGTACAGTTGCCTTTTGAAAAAAAGCACCTCTGGGGACTTGCCTTCGGAAGTTGTGGATGCTCCATTACTGAAAATTTTCAAGAAGAGACTGAGCCGCCATTTGTCCAGAATGGTATAGAAGAGGGGTCTCCAACCTTGGCAACTTTAAGACTTGGGGACTTCAACTCTCAGATTTGAACTCTGGGAGTTGAAGTTGAAGTCCCCAAATTTTAAATTTGCCAAGGTTGGAGACCCCTGGTATAGAATCTCCTACTGGAGCCGGAGATTGGATTAGGAGACCTCCAAGGTCCCTTCCAACTCTTTTATTCTGTTAACATCAAGAGCTCCACATCTCAACCGTGAATTATATTCTCTTCTATCAGTACCAGGAAAGATGTCAATTCAATAGCCAGGTGAAGCCCGTGGTATCATCCAGGTAATACAAAGCCTGGAATGGCACAGCACCAAGAATTCCTGTGGTTTCAGGGCCACCCTATTTCTCAAGAAATGTTTTTTATTGCACTGGCTATATTATGTTATGTGCACAAGCCCTTGCTCTGTTTGGGAGAGGCATCAGCATTCCAAAGAAACCTGCGGGATCAACAGTAGCAGGCGGGCGTACACCAGGTATGGCCCCTCATTGCGCAAAGGCTTAATATCACAAAGAACTATGTTGGTTGAAGCCAAGCTGTCTGTGGTCATCAGGGACAATAGGGTGGCATTGTTCAAATTCCTGACCCCCCCCCCACAACATTTCAAAACCAGCCTCAAATGCTCTCATTTTTAAAAAAAGACTCTTTCAACTTTTATTCTTCCAAAAAATATTGAATTCTGACTCATAAGGTAAAGGTAAAGGTTCTCCTCGCACATATGTGCTAGTCGTTCCCGACTTTAGGGGGTGGTGCTCATCTCCATTTCAAAGCCAAAGAGCCAGTGCTGTCCAAAGACATCTCCGTGGTCATGTGGCCGGCATGACTCAACGCCAATGACGCACAGAACGCTGTTACCTTCCCACCAAAGGTGGTCCCTATTTTTCTACTTGCATTTTTTACGTGCTTTCGAACTGCTAGGTTGGCAGAAGCTGGGACAAGTAACAGGATCTCACTCCATTATGCAGCGCTAGGGATTCGAACCACTTAACTACCGACCTTTTGATCAACAAGCTCACTGTCTTATCCACTGAGCCCCCGCATCCCATTTGACTCATAGTACCTTCTAAATTTGCAACAGCCTCTCTTGGACAACTTGTCCCATGGTACCCACCAGCACAGTCCTTGGGTATGATGGCCTGGGGAGAAAACATGTAACCCAGCGGTGAAATGTAAAATTTGTTACTACTGGCTCTATGGGTGTGGCTTGGTGGGGGGATGTGACTGAGTGGGCGTGGCCAACTTTTTTTTTTTTTTACTTTTAAAAGCATTTTTTCTACAACTTCTTTGGCCGAAGAGGTTGTAAAAAAATGCTTTTACAAGGCTCCTCTGGCGATCAGGCAACTCAGCTGGGATCGTCAGAGGAGCCTTTTAAAAGCATTTTTTTACAACCTCTTCGGCCCAAGAGGTTGTAGAAAAAATGCTTTTAAAGGGTTCTGACAATCCCAGCTGAGCTGCGCGATCATCAGAGGCTCCTTTTTTTTTTTTAAAAGCATTTTTCTACAACTTCTTTGGTCAAGAGGTTGTAAAAATGCTTTAAAAGGCTCCTCTGGCGATCAGGCAACTCAGCTGGGATCGTCAGAGGAGTTTAAAGATTTTTTACAACTTCTTCGGCCCAAGAGGTTGTAGAAAAAATGCTTTTAAAGGGTTCTGACAATCCCAGCTGAGCTGCGCGATCATCAGAGGCTCTTTTTTTTTTTTACTTTTAAAATCATTTTTTCACCTGAAGAAAAAATGCTTTTAAAAATAAAAAAAAACAAAACTCTGATGGTCGCGCTGCTCAGCTGGGCATGTGGGGGGCAGTGATTTTTGCTACCGGTTCTCCGAACCACCCGCCACCATCACTACCGGATCGGGCGATCCAGTCTGAACCAGGAGCATTTCACCCCTGATGCAACCCTTCCAGGACCAGGACAGGGCTCTGAAAACATTCCTGATAAAGCCTAGATGTTCAGAAAGAATTTCAACCCACAAGAAGGTTGCGCTCTTTTGGGGAGGTGTCGCTATCTGCTCTCCCTGATCTTCCTACTTTCACCATCTTGCTTACAGCCAAGTGTTGATTAGAAATGATTAATATAATCATCATGCTGCCAACAAGAGTTTTCAGCGTTAAAGCACCGCCTTCCAAAGGGGAACATTTAGCCGTGAATGGCGGACTATCAGAAAGGCTGGATGAAGAAAAATGGATTCCTTTGAAGCGTAGCACTGGTGAAAATTGCTAAAAATGTCTTGGGTCCCTAAGAAATCGCAAGCAGTAAATGAAATAAATCCAGACTGCTGCTGAACTGAAGCTTAAATATTCGGGACAAATGATGCGAAGGAAAGGAAACCCTGATGCAGGGAAAATCAAGATAGCTATAGCAATAGCACTTAGACTTTACAATGCTTTTGCAGCCCTCTCTAAGCGGTTTAGAGAGTCAACCTCTTGCCCCCAGCAATCTGGCTCCTCATTTGACCCACCTCGGAAGGATGGAAGGCTGAGTCAACCTTGAGCCTGGTGAGATTCGAGCTGCAAAATTGCAGGCAGCCGGCAGTCAGTAGAAATAGTCTGCAATACTGCACTAACCACTGAGCCACCATAGTTCATGAACCTGTTTTTATTGCTTAGCTGTCATTCCTACAACTCAACCAGGATCTACCTCCTGAGCAATAGGAATAGCATTTAGACTTAGATACTCTTTTACAATGCTTTACAGCCCTCTCTAAATGGTTTACAGAGTCAGCCTCTTAGCCCCAACAATCTGGGTCCTCATTTTTACCCACCTCGGAAGGATGGAAGGCTGAGTTAACCTTGAGCCTAGAAGACATCCAAGCAGTGGTGAAATGAAAAATTTGTTACTACCGGTTCTCTGGGCGTGGCTTGGTGGGGGGTAATTTGTTACTATCGGTTCTCTGGGCATGGCTCTGGGTGGGCATGGCCAATTTATTTTTTTTTAACTTTTAAAACCATTTTTTCTACAACCTTTTTGCCGAAGAGGTTGTAAAAAAAATGCTTTTAAAAGGCTCTGACGATCCCAGCTGAGCCATGCGATCATCAGGTTTTGTGTGTTTTTTTTTACTTTTAAAAGCATTTTTTTCGGCCGAAGAAAATTGCTTTTAAAAGTAAAAAAAACAAAAAACTCTGACGATAATACGGCTCAGCTGGGGCATGGAGGGAGGAGCAGTGTTTTTGCTACCGGTTCTCCAAACCACCCGCTGCCATTGCTACCGGATCGGGTGATCCGGTCCGAACTGGGAGCATTTCCCCCCTGCCTCCAAGGTTCCTTCCAACTCTGTTAGTTGATTAATTGGAAAGGTCCTAAGCATGATTACAACACATCATCGCAAGAGACATACAAAAAAATAATAATTGAAGGTCAATTTCTACCAATAGAATTATATGTTTCATTGTCATCTGTGGCCCCAGGCCTGAACATGATTAGAGTAATGCAATATAACTGTAGCAATGCGGTCGAATGTGTCGCTTTCCTCCTTCAGCCTGGAGATCTTTTCAGTTATCGCCAATTGCAGAAGCAAAAACCACACGAGCCAGGGCCCGCACGCGAAATTGCACTTCCAATTGCCACAATTTCAGAGCCTGTTACACAAACATCAAAACAGCAACCACAAGGGTTGGAGGGCTTGCCAAGTTTTCACCAATCCCAACCCCGTGGGCTTTTTGAAATAATTTCAGGAAGAGTAGGACAGATTGCCACAAGTTTTGTGTTACCGCAGGTTTAATTTCTGCAAATCATACTTTTGTTTTATTCCTTCTGGCCTGTTTTTAAATAGCCACTACTGCAGCCTGCAAAGTAACATACAAACAGTCTCTCTCATTATTTCTTTCTTTCTTTCTTCCTTCCTTCCTTCCTTTCTTTCTTTCAGAACAACTAGACACAAGAACAGTTTTTTCCAAAACGCCATCATTCGGCTAAACAAATAATTCCCTCAACATTGTTAAACTATTTACTAAATCTGCACTACTATTAATCTCATCGTTCCCATCACCCATCTCCCCCCATATCAGAATGAATCGTAAGGATACAAGCAACAAAGTCATGTAACTTTGTTGCTTGTATCCTTACGATTCATACTGATATTGTTTCCTGATTGCTTAACTGTAGCCTATGACTATCATTAAGTGTTGTATCATTAAGTGTTAAATTTGTACCCTATGACTATCATTAAGTGTTGTAAGTGTTGTACCTTGATGAAGGTATCTTTTCTTTTATGTACACTGAGAGCATATGCACCAAGACAAATTCCTTGTGTGTCCAATCACACTTGGCCAATAAAAAAAATCTATTCTATTCTATTCTATTCTATTCTATTCTATTCTATTCTATTCTATTCTATTCTATTCTCTCTCTCTCTCTCTCTTGCACACCCATGTCTGAACTGAAGCTTTCAAAGCCATAAATTAGCTGTGGCTTTTCTCCAAACATGCCTCATAAATCCATCAACCTTGGCAGACAGATGTTTGGGAAAAATCCTACAGGACAGGTCAATCCGACATGCTGCTGTTTGATGCAGTGCCCTTAGCAGGGAAGGTACTTATTAAACCATCCCCAGGTAGTCCTCGACTTACAACAATTCGTTTAGTGACCAAAGTTACAACGGCTGTAAAAAAAAAAGTGACGTATGGCCATTTTTCATACGTACGACCACTGTAGCATTCCCCAGATCAAAATTCAGATACTTGGCAGCCGTTTCATATTTACGACGGTTGCAGAGTCCCGATTAACTTCGCAACCTTGATAGTAACTGAACAACTGCAGTGATTCACTTAACAACAGTGGCAAAAAAAGGTCATAAAATGGGGCGAAATTCACTTACCAACTGTCTCATTTAACAACAGAAGCATTGGGCTCAATTATGGTTATAAGTCGAGGACTACCTGTATTGGAACTGGGGGGGGGAGGTTAAAGGTTGGGGACCAGCCTCCCCCATCAATCCAGGGGATTGTCAATTTACAGGGGAAAGTCTGAAATTCTCTATTCTCAGCCTATTTGGAAAGGCAACAAATAGGTTCTCCTATCTGTGTAAAAAAAAAACCCGCACTGCATATCGGACACGAATACAATCGAGAGAGTCCAGAGATATTTCACAAGAAGAGTCCTCCACTCCTCTGCTCGCAATAAAATACCTTATGCCAACACACTTCAAATTTTGGGCTTAGACAACTTAGAACTCCGCAGACTTCAGTCTGACCTAAGCATAGTACATAAAATTATCTACCACAATGTCCTACCTGACAATGACTACTTCAGCTTCAATCGCAACAATACACGAGCACACAATAGATTTAAACTTAATGTGAACCGCTCCAATCTTGATTGTAGAAAATATGACTTCGGCAACAGAGTTGTTAATCCCTGGAATGCACTACCTGACTCTGTGGTCTCTTCCCAAAATCCCCAAAGCTTTAAACAAAGACTACCTACTATTGACCTCACCCCATTCCTAAGAGGTCTGTAAGGTGTGTGCATAAGTGCACCTGCGTGCCTAGTCCCTGTCCTAATGTTCCTTTTTACTTACTCTTTTCATGTATCCAAATTATGTTTATACTTTTATCTGTTGTCTTATATATGATTGACAAAGAAACAAAGAAACAAAGAAATGAAATAAAATGAAATAAAACAAAACAAAACAGAACAGAACAGAACAGAACAGAACAGAACAGAACAAAACAAAACAAAACGTTAGTAATTTGTCCAGCTGGACAGCAACCTCTAGCCAACTTTGAAAAGATTGAGAAACGAAGCAGGATCGTGACTGCTTAGGGCTTGGAAGGGAGACCACTAGGAAAGTCCAGAGTGGATTACACTGAGAAGTGAAGACCTTAGAAGAAGATCCCAGCTGAACGCTTCTGCACACAGCTGCAAAGGCGATTCCATGGATGAGCGCACAAAATTCCCAGGAGCCAAACGCCTGTCAAGGAGACATTTTGCCTTACCTTGCAAGATCTCCTTAAGATCGCCTCCCTGTTCTGCAAACTCAGGCCACCTGTACCCCCACCCCCTCCACACTCCAACCCACCTCAGTCACAACTGCCAACTGCCAAAAAAAAAAAAAAAGGCTGGCTGGCAAAGCTTTTTGTACTTTCAAGCCACAGAGGTTGGACTGGTTTGGCAGAAAATCCGTAAGCACACACAAAAGCAACAACACTCTTTGCCCAGAGTGGGACAAATAAGAGAGAGCCTTCCAAGGGTTGGAATTAACCTGGGTGTCAGCCGATGCCTCCCGCCCCCCCACCCTCACCCCATCCCCCACCAAGCAAGAGGGGAAAAGTGGCAGAACATTTTTAGAAACAGGCTCAGAAAATCCCACAGAATTGAGTGGGGTTTTCCTTCCCCTGGTACGCCTTTCTCAGTTCATGCCACCGGATGAATTGAGGGTGGGCTGTTCAGAAGTGAAACTTAACGGGCAGCTGCAAGCTTGGAGCCCCTCATCGCATCCTGGCTGGGGGGTGATGGCAGGCACTGGAGTCCAGCATGTTTTAGGGAACACCAGGTTGGGAAAGGCTAGATGACCTCATAGGTTGAGTTTCCTTCCCATGAGTCTTTGGGGTTGTCCGTTTTTTCGGGGGGGGGAGGGACGGGGAGGCATCCTTGAGGGTCTTGCTTTGAGGCTCAACCTCTGCAACCTCTGCAATCAAGCCTAGATTCCTCAAAAATGAGGATAAGGGGCTTCGTAGCTCCCCCACCACCACAACCCTCAAGGCAGGCTCAACCCAGATACAGCCGCTGCTTTGGGGGAGTCTCCACCATCCAACCTTAAACCCCCTCCTCTCTTACTTTTCCTACCCGGCTTGGCAAACCCTGCCTCCCATTCCTTTTAGCCAACATTCCCCCAGCCCCCAATAACCCCGCTTCTCCCATCCACGACCTGGCTTGGCATCACACACGTCTGAAGGTCAACTCAGCCTTACCTACCTGGAGCCCTCTTCCCAAGGGGTCCCTAAAGCCTAACCTCCCTTCCTCATCCCAGGGGAATGAGTAAGGCTGCATCTTCAGTCTTACCAGCCACATTGTGAGAACCCAGCCAGAGGGTCTTCCGGGCAGAGTGGGGTTTCTTGGGGCCAGTCTAGATGCCCTCTCCCCTCTTTGCCCACCTCTCAAGGAGTCCCTAAGGTCTAAACTCCTCCCCCTCCCCCATCCCAGGACCTCCTACCCATGTCTCAAGCCTCACCTGCAGGAGCCCAGCCAGGAGCGACAGCTGTCTACAAAGAGACACCAGACTCTTCTGGGCAAAGGGGGCTTCTTAGAGCCCGGGTCCTCGCCTCTATTTGCCCCCCTCCAGAGGGATCTCTAAAACCTAACCCCTTCGTCCCTTCCCCATCGCAGCCCCTCCCCCACCGCTCGCGGCTCCAGCCTCACCTGCAGGAGCCCAGCCACGCGGGTCAGCTGTCTACAACGGGTCGTGGGAAACCACTAGAGATTTTTCTGAGCAACGGGGGTTTCTAGGGGCCAGGTCTAGATGCCCTCTCCCCTCTTTGTCCCACTTCTTACCCCTCCTTCTTTCCACCCCCCATCCCAAGACCCTCACACGTGTCTCTATCCTTACCTCCCGGAGCCCAGCCACGAGGGTCGCCTGTCTACAACGGGTCGTGGGAAACCACTAGAGATTTTTCTGAGCAAAGGGGGTTTCTCGGGGCCAGGTCTAGATGCCGTCTCCCCTCTTTGTCCCACTTCTTACCCCTCCTTCTTCCTCCTCCTCCCCATCCCAAGCCCCCCCCACGTGTCTCTATCCTTACCCCCCGGAGCCCAGCCACGAGGGTCGCCTGTCTACAACGGATCGTGGGAAACCACTAGAGACTTTTCTGGGCAAAGGGGGCTTCTCGGGGCCAGGTCTAGATGCCGTCTCCCCTCTTTGTCCCACTTCTTACCCCTCCTTCTTCCCTCCCTCCCCCATCCCAGGACCCCCACGCCTGTCTCTAACCTTAGTTGCCAGAGCCCAGCCACGAGGGTCGCCTGTCTACAACGGGTCGTGGGAACCCACTAGAGACTTTTCCGGGCTTCTCGGAGCCGGGTCTCTCTCTCTATATATATATATGCTCTCCCGAGAGGTCCCCCATCCTCCTCCTCCTCCTCCCTTCCCTTCCCCATCTCCCCCGGCGCTCCACTCGCGTGGTCCAGCCTTACCTGCACACGAGCGGGGCTCCCTCGCGAGCTTCGCCCCCGCGCTGCTCTTCCTCCTCCTCCTCCTCGTTCTTCTTCTCAAGCGCCGTTTCCTCCCTCTCGCCGCTTCTTTCCCTCCACAAACCGCGGGGGGCGGACACGAGTGGGGAGGAGGAGCCGTAGAAGCCACCTCGTGGCCGCCCCGCGGGAGGAATCCCCACGCCTCGCGCTGCTCCTCCTCCTCCTCCTCCTCCTCCGCGGTTCCAGCTGGCCGGGGAAAGCCCCGCCCACCCCCTTGGGCTAGGCCCCGCCCCTGGAAGGCTTTGAGGCGGTGGGAAGGGGAATTGGGGGGGGGGAATTGCGTCCCCTCCCCACCCCCACCCCCAAATAGGGGTTCCTGTGTTTGCCAATCCTTGGACTGGAGTCTGTCAAAAAAAACCTGGTTTGTTTGTTTGTTTTTTTGTTTGTTTGTTTTGGTTTTGGTTTTTTTTGTGTGTGTGTGGCACAACAGCCTTGCAGAGTAGTCCAATGCTTTTTATTATCTGCTCTGGCCGTCTCAGGAAGGGGCTGCTGGGATGGTGGGAATGGCTTCAGAAGACCCCCTGTGAAGTAGGTCAGGCAAGGTAGGACTGGTAGGACCCACCCACCCCAGTTCTCATTTTTATGCACCGGGTTCAGGTACGGGGGAGGGAGGGGGAGTGAAAGTGAGATCAAGCAAAAGGAGATGGGTGATGTGAAGCCCCCCCTCCGCCCCGCCCGCCCCTCAACTCAAGGCACCTACAGGTAGTCCTCAGCGTACGACCACAATGGAGGCCAAGATTTAGGCATGTTGCTAAGTGAGACAGTCCCCTAGGAGCCTTCAAACAGTAGCCGGCAACAGAGAAAGAATAACAATAATAATAATAATAAGCTAGATGATAATAGTAAGCTAATTGCAAGATAATTCTGAATTAAAATATTCTGGATAATTTTTGCTTCTTAATTCATATTAGCTCCTAAAATTAGTGTGTGTGTGTGAATAAGTCTCTACAGGTAGTCCTCAGCGTACGACAACAATGGAGTCCAAGATTTACGTATGCTGTTAAGTGAGAAATTCCCCTGGGACCCTTCAAACAATAGCTGGTAACATAGAAAGAAAAACAACAACAATAATAATAAGCTGATAATAATAATAAGCTTTAATAAAGATAATAAAAATTAATAAATAAAAAATGCAAGACAATTCAGAATAAAATATTCTGGATAATTTTTGCTTCTTAATTCATATTATCTCCTAAAATTAAAATTTGTGTGTGTGTGTGAATAAGTCTCTACAGGTAGTCCTCAACTTATGACACAATGGAGTCCAAAATTTATGTTGCTAAATGGGAAATTTGTCAAGTGAGTTTTGCCCCATTCTATGACCTTTCTTGCCACATTTGTTAAGGGAATCCCGCAGTTGTTTTAAGTTAGCAACGTTGTTAAGTGAGTTTTGCCCCATTCTATGACCTTTCTTGCCACGGTTGTTAAGGGAATCCCGCAGTTGTTTTAAGTTAGCAACGTTGTTAAGGGAATCCCGCAGTTGTTTTAAGTAGCAACGTTGTTAAGTGAATCTGGCTCCCTATTAACTTGGCTTGTCAGAAGGTCGCAAGAGGGGATCACCTGACCACTGCAACCGTCATAAATATGAACCAGTGATCGAGCGGGACCGCCTACTTTACGGGACCGGCTACTTTACGGGACCGCCTACTTTACGGGACCGCCTACTTTACGGGACCGCCTACTTTACGGGACCGGCTACTGCCACCGATTGCCTCCCACCGACCCGTACGCTCTCACAGAGAGGGACTCCTCAGGGTGCCGTCGGCCAGGCAGTGCCGGCTGGCGACACCCAGAGGAAGGGCCTTCTCTCTGGGGACTCCCACCCTCTGGAACAAACTTCCCCCAGGGCTGCGCCAACTTCCCGACCTCCGAACCTTCTGCCGCGAGCTTAAGACACATCTATTTATTTGCACAGGGCTAGCCTAGGGTTTTAGTTTTAAATTTAGTTTTAATGGGGGTTTAGTTTTAAATTTTACTATGAATTTTAATGGGTTTTAGTTTTATATGTTTTAAAGTCTTAGGCCAATGGTGTAATAAGTTTTTAATTCGGGTTTTAATTGTATATTGTATTGTTTTGTTTTATTTTGGCTGTACACCGCCTGAGTCCTTGGGAGAAGGCGGTATAAAATCAAATTAATAATAATAATAATAATAATAATAATAATAACAACAACAACAACAACAACAACAACAACAACAACAACAACAACTAAGGAGAAATTTCCTGACAGTCAGAACAATTAATCAGTGGAACAACTTGCCTGCAGAAGTTGTGAATGCTCCAACACTTGAAATTTTTAAGAAAATGTTGGATAACCATCCGACTGAGATGGTTTAGGGTTTCCTGCCTGGGCAGGAGGTTGGACTAGAAGGCCTCCAAAGTCCCTTCCAATTCTGTTGTTGTTGTTGTTATTATAAGTTGTTCAATGATTAATGTGGTTGTTAAGTGAACTTGGATTCCCCATTGCCTTTGCTTGTCAGAAGGTCGCAAGAGGGGATCACCTGACCGCTGCAACCGTCATAAATATGAACCAGTGATCAAGCATCCAACTTCACCATGGAGATGCCGCAAGGGACATAAGTATGAAAAATCGGGCATAAGTCGTGGTTTTCAGTGCTGCTGTAACTTTAGTGAAAGGTCACTAAATGAACTGTTATAAGTTGAGGACTACCTTATTAAAATCATCCCAGGGAAGTTTCTTTGGTTCGAATTCCAAAGTCTCCATGGTCTCCATGGAGCTTACGTACCAACGATAACAGGTAGTCCTAAACTTACAACCAACAACTGAGCCCAGCAATTCTGTTGCTAAGTGAGACAACTGTCCAGTGAGTTTTGCCCCATTTTACGACCCTTTCTTGCCACGGTTGTTAAGGGAATCCCCGCAGTTGTTTTAAGTTAGCAACGTTGTTAAGTGAATCTGGCTCCCCTATTAACTTGGCTTGTCAGAAAGTCACAAAAGGTGATGAACACATGACTCCAGGATATTGCAACCGCCATAAACATGAGTCGGTTGCCAAGCATCCAGATTTTGATCTGTGACCATGGGGATGCCACAATGGTCATAAGTGTGAATAAAGGGTCACAAGTCACTTTTTTCCAGAGCCGGTGTAACTTCGGTCACTAAACGAACCATTGTAAATGGAAGACTACCGGTACGCTTCTAAAAACTGCAAGCAAATCTCTTTCTTTGCTGGAAAAAAATAATAATAATTTGAGAATCGTTGGGTTAAGAGCAAGGGATGAAATTCACTTACCTTTGCTACCGAGTTTGCAAATGTGAGTGTGCGCACCTTCTCTATGCATGCGCAGAGCCTTCCGCGCACGCGCAGAGGATCAAAAATGGGACGTGATGATGTCCAGGCGGGTGGGTGGAGCCTCCCGCCACCGGTGCTACCGGTTCGCCTGAGCCAGTTAGAACCAGCTGAATTTCCCCACTGGTTAAGAGCAACTGTCTTCCCCATGGCTGGAATTGTAAATTGTATTTCTATGACCAGGTAGGATGTTTTCTTTCAACTCTGCTGTAATAAACAAACTTTCTCTTTTTATTTTTTTTAGCTTTTTTATTGTTTTATTGTGATACACAATCTGACAAACACACAACATATAAATATCTCCTATTTTTAAACAACGTTTCCTAGTGGTCTTCTTTCGCTTTTATACCTTTCCCCCCCCCCCATATCTCCTTTATTATTTTATAATAAACAAACTTTCTCTTTCGGCTGCAAAGGTTCCCCTTCCTTCCCACCGATCTCCCTTCCTTTGCTTGTTTTCTCTGATACATCTTAGCCAAATAATCGTGGAGCGAATGCAAACATCCCATAAAGTTTAAGCCTGCTAGACTCGGAACCGGTTTTGTCAGGAACATCTGTCTGTCAGTGGATCCAAGTTTTTACAGGGCGTAAAAAATCATGACCAATAATTACCCTGACAGAAAAGGCTCTGGAGTTTGTCGCTCCGCTAAACAATGAATTCCCACAACACGGACTTAGCCCCTAGGATGTCAAACCACATAGTAGGGCTGTATTATTATTATCCTTCTCGTCTTTCCTATTACCTATTCTTTTAGCATTGTAAGTTGTTTTTTTTTGTTTGTTTACATTTATACCCCGCCCTTCTCCGAAGACTCAGGGCGGCTTACAATGTATAAGGCAATAGTCTCATTCTATTTGTATTTTTTTTTTTTACAAAGTCAACTTATTGCCCCCCAACAATCTGGGTCCTCATTTTACCTACCTTATAAAGGGTGGAAGGCTGAGTCAACCTTGGGCCGGGCTCGAACCTGCAGTAATTGCAGGCTCTGTGTTCTAATAACAGGCTTCTCTACTGCCTGAGCTATCCCGTTATAAGTTATTATAACTGTGCTATTTGCATCTTAGCATTTATGTGGATTTCTTTTATTTAGTATCCTATGACTTATCACTGAAGTGTTGCATCTTACCATTTATGATGATTGCATTTTATAATTGTGATCATGATTTGTCAGTTGTTGCTTGTATGTACACACGATTCCTTGTGTGTCCATTCACACTTGGCCAATAAAGAATTCCTATTCTATTCTATTCTATTCTATTCTATTCTATTCTATTCTATTCCATTCCATTCCATTCCATTCCATTCCACTCCTATTCCTATTCCTATTCCTATTCCTATTCCTATTCCTATTCTGTTCTGTTCTGTTCTGTTCTGTTCTGTTCTGTTCCATTCCATTCCATTCCATTCCACTCCACTCCTATTCTATTCTATTCTATTCTATTCTATTCTATTCTATTCTATTCCATTCCATTCCATTCCATTCCATTCCTACTCCTACTCCTATTCCTATTCCATTCCTGTTCCTGTTCCTGTTCCTGTTCCTATTCCATTCCATTCCATTCCATTCCATTCCATTCCTATTCCTATTCCTATTCCTATTCCTATTCCTATTCTATTCTATTCTATTCTATTCTATTCTATTCTATTCTATTCTATTCCATTCCATTCCATTCCACTCCACTCCACTCCACTCCTATTCTATTTTATTCCTACTCCTATTCCTATTCCTATTCCATTCCATTCCATTCCATTCCATTCCTATTCCTATTCCATTCCATTCCATTCCATTCCTATTCCTATTCCTATTCCTATTCCATTCCATTCCATTCCTATTCTATTCTATTCTATTCTATTCTATTCTATTCTATTCTATTCTATTCTATTCTATTCTATTCTACTCTACTCTACTCTACTCTACTCTACTATTCTAATTTTGGAGCCTAATGCTATTTATGGAAAGAGCTAGGAACTATATCCCCAGTTGCAACTGTTTAGGCCGAAAACTTACACCATCTTAATCCTGGGGATTAGCTCTGCTGAATTTAGCAAGAAGCTTAATTGATACTGGTGAGATAGAGGTAAGATTCTTAATTTACTGAGCAGTCAGGAGCTGGATGGTGTTATGGACTGGACCTGTTTCCCGAAATAGATCCGCCTGTTCGGTGTCGTGACAAAAGAACACAAAAGCATCTCACAGCCAAATTCTGCAAACTGCCCTAAAATTAGGTGCATGGGTGGAGGTTGCATCTAAGGGGGAGGGGGGTCAAAACTGGTGTCCTTTCTGGATCTGGTTGGAGTTTCTGTCTGTAATTAAAGAGGGACAACCTACATTTCTTAAAGGCTCCATTCCTTTATAGTTTATCAATTTCAGCTCCAGCAATGCCATATCTTCATTCAGTACCCATCATCATACCAGTCCTATTCTGGGGGCATTGCTGAAGATAAAACAACAGCATGCTGTTTTCTCACATGCACCAGGGAAAATGGAATCCTGTGAAATTTAGGGATTTAGGAATTTTGCAATATCCTTCCCCCAGGAGTGGGGAGGGAATGGGGATTTTGCAGTATCCTTCCCCCAGGAGTGGGGAGGGAATGGGGATTTTGCATATCCTTCCCTCAGGAGTGGGAAGGGAATGGGGATTTTGCAATATCCTTCCCCCAGGAGTGGGGAGGGAATGGGGATTTTGCAGTATCCTTCCCCCGGGAGTGGGGAGGGAATGGGGATTTTGCAGTATCCTTCCCCCAGGAGTGGGGAGGGAATGGGGATTTTGCAGTATCTGTTAGGTTCGGGAAGTAACGAGGCTGGAGACCAGGGTAGTGACAACAGCTCTTTAATATAGGGTGAACCCAGCAACAGGCTGGGGGAAAAACCTCTCCTTTTATACAGTTCTGCAGGAGGCTTCGTCCAATCAGCAACGTGCTGATTTCCCGCTCAAATATTTAAAGGTACAACTGTTAATACATAACACTCCTCCCCTCCCAGAAAACACTTTGTCTCTATTTACATATTTATTTACATGTTATTTTTCGACGTAGTCACGCAAATAACCTGGGCGTCTCCTAGTTCTTTCTGACCTGCGCGGTTCAGTTCTGGGTGGTGTTTTGAGCTGGTCGGAGGGGCTGTTGTCTCCTCCCAGCTCTTTCTCTGAGCCATCGGCCCGGATTATTGGCCGACTCTTTTCTTGGCCAGCCGGCCTTGATTAATTTTGAATTTTCCTGCTGCTTCCCTCGGGACCTGATGGCGTCGCTGGAACTCTGGGACCTCAGCTAAGTCTTGCGCCTCCCGGTCATTGTCAGCTGTGGATTCAAAGTGGTATTGGTCATTACCTGTCTCTATTGGTTTGGTTTGGTCAGTTATTCGCTTCCTTAACTGATCTATGTGGCGCCGCCACACTCGGTTGTCTGGTAGCTCTACCACGACGATTTTGGGCCTGTTATCTTTGTTACTTGTCCTGCGACCCAACTCGGCCGTCCCCATAGTTTCGGCCCACACCGGTCGCCTATGCTCATTTCCCTTGTCTTTCTAGTTCCCCTTGTAACCCTCGGTGTGTAATGGGGTTCAAACGTCAAGTGGGCACCGGAGTTTCCGTCCCATTAGCAATTCGGCTGGGCTTTTCCCAGTGGCTGTGCTTGGGGTTCTGTGCTGACGGCTAGGAAAGTCTATTTTTGTTTGCCAGTCACCTGGCTGGAGCCTGGACAATGCCTCCTTAGCGCCCGGACGGAACGCTCTGCAAGGCCATTCGACGCAGGGTGGAAAGGCGCAGAGAGGCATGTCGGATGCCTTCCTCTGCCAGGTACTCTTCAAACTGGGCTGCCGTGAATTGGGGCCCATTGTCGGACACCAGAGTGTCCGGCAACCCGTGAGTTGCGAATAGGTGGCGCAGGGTTGCGATTACTGCCTCGGCCGTGGTGGACTTCATGAGTATGATCTCCAACCATTTGGAATATGCATCCACCACCACTAGGAATGTTTGGCCGTGAAAGGGGCCAGCAAAGTCAATGTGGATTCTTGACCACGGCCCTTGGGGCTTTTCCCATTCTCTGACAGGGGCTGTTGGGGGTAGCGGTCTGGACTCTTGGCAAGCTTGGCATTTCCCTACCCTCTCAGCAATCTCTGCGTCCATGAGTGGCCACCATACATAGCTTCTAGCTAACCCTTCATCCTTACGATGCCTGGGTGACCTCGTGGAGGAGGTCCAATACCTTGCCTTAACTTAACAGGAATTATTACACGATCACCCCATAACAGGCACCCCTTGAGCCGAGAGCTCATCCGCTTTCTTAACAAATTCTTTGAACTGTCACCGCAGCGGCCACCCTCTCTGTACCCAACCGAGTACAGTCCTTAACACAATGTCCCGGTATGATGCCCGAGCCACTTCCTTTGATGTGACTGGGCCAGAGTCAACGAGTCAATAAGGAGGATGGGTGTCCCGAGTGGGGTCTTCGGTCGCCCCTGGCAGTGGGCATCGGCTCAACGCGCCTGCATGCCCCACTTCTTTCCCGGTCGATGCTGCAGCTTGTATGAATAAGCGGCTAAAAATATAGTCCATCGGGTCAATCGTGGCGAAAGTGCCACAGGCGTTGGGTCGCCAGCCAGTAATCCTAGTAGCGGTCTGTGGTCAGTCACGATTTCAAAATTCCGCCCAAAGACATACTCATGGAATTTTTGACCCTGATACAATGGCTAGTGCTTCTTTGTCTAATTGGCTGTAGTTCCTCTCTGGGGAGGACATCGCTCTAGAGTAGAACGCTATAGGGGCTTCTGTGCCGTTTGAAGTCTATGGCTGAGTACAGCCCCACCCCATAAGGGGATGCATCGCAAACCAGCACTAGGGTAGTGAGTCGTGATATTGGATGAGCAGGCTATCACTTGAGAGCAGGTTCTTTACTGCTTCAAAAGCCCTATTTTCTGACTTTCCCAAGACCAAACAGTATTTTTCCTAAGAGCCTATGCAGCGGTTCCAAGAACGGTTGCTTTGTTCTTTAAAAGACCGCGAAAATTAACCAATCCCAGGAATGCCTGCAGCTCTGCTTTGTTTTTGGGCGCTGGAGCCTTCCTAATTGCCTTAACCTTGCTCTCAGTAGGGTGAATTCCTTTCTTGTCTATCCGTAGCCCAAGAAATCGACGATTCGACCCCTATCTGGCATTTATTTGTCTTGACTTTTAACCGCTGTCCGGAAAATGCTCAAGACCTTTCTTAACCGCCTCCCCAATTCCTCCATGTTTTCCCTGAAATTAGGACATCATCAAGTAGGGAACTACCCTGGGAGCCCTTGCAGTAGTCGTTCCATCAGGTTTTGGAACAGCCCTGGTGCCACACTAACCCCAAATTGCAATCGGTGCACTTGAAGGCCCCCTGTGTGTCACAATCGCTTGGGCTTCAGCTGTGCGGGCGCCTACTGGCAGTTGTTGGTAGGCTTGGGCCAAGTCTAACTTTGCAAAGACTTGCCCTTGCCCCAAAGAGTGCAATAAGTGTTGCACCACGGGAACCGGTAAGCGCTTTTCTGTAAGGCTTTGTTAAGCCGCCTTGTAGTCAGCGCAAATTCTAATTGACCCGTCCGGTTTGATGGGGTGACGATTGGCCTCCCACTTTGCGTGATCGACTGGCACCAAAATCCCTGATTTATGAGCTTGTCCAGCTCCTTATCGATTTTGGTTTTAGGGCAAAAGGGACTCTCCTCGCCTTAAGCCTAATGGGGCTACCTGGGGTCTAAGTTGAAGGAAATAGGGGTCCCTTGTACTTGCCCAGGCAGTCCGTGAAGACATCTTCGAACTCGTTAAAGAGAATGTCTTTCAAATTGCAGTCACTTCTGTAGATGCCAGTCACTCCCATGCCCAGGGCACGAAACCAGTCTAGTCCCAACAGACTGGGCAGAGTTCCTTCGACGATCGTGATGGGCAGGGTCTTCTTGTGAGGGCCGACTGACTCGGACGGAGGTGGTCCTCGAACAGGGATGCGATTCCCTGGTAGTCGTGGACTCGTAGTCGTTGTGCTTGCAGGTGGCGTCATGACGGACGGCAGCGACTTCGCCAAAGTGTCCCAGGACATGATGGTGATCGCTGATCCCGTGTCTACTTCAAGCCGCACCGCACTCTCTATTTTTGGCTTGGTGAAGATCTTCTTCCACTTTGGTCGAGGCGCGCCTATGACCACAGTTGTTTGGTTGGAATCCGCGCCTTTTTGTTTGAGCCAATCGCGGGTCGCCTTGCCGATTCCGCGCCTGATTGGCCGATTTGAATTTTCGGCGGAAGGTTGGGCCGCCGACAAACTTGAGCTAGGTGCCCTTTCTTCCCACACCGACATGTCGCATCTTTAAATTTGCAGCGTTGGCGCTGGTGTTGACCCCGCAGCTTCCGCATTCGCCTCGGTCCCCTTTGTCGCGCTCGCGGCAGACCCTTCCTCATCTTCACCGCCGGATTCGGTCTGAACCTCCTCCTGGTGCACCGTTGCTTCGGCCGCCTTTGGTGGGAGGCTTCTGCAGTGTCTCTGCCGCTTGGGATGACATTTCATGTGCTCTGGCTTCGCCCAGAGCGTGGCCAGCGTTAGGTTGCTCTTTGCTAGCAGTCGCCGCAAACGGATGTCTTTGACCTCGGATGAGTTGCTCGAGGAGCACCTCGCCCAGGTCACGGTATCCGCAGTCCTTGACGCTTCTTAGGGCGCCATGTAGTCACCGGCGGACTCGCCTCCATCTGCCTTCGCCTCCGAATTCAAACCGCCGCACGTATTTGGACGGCGCAGCGGCGGTTTTTTAGCAAAGTCTGTAGAGTTGGCCACGACACCGACTGCAACGGGCGTTGGCTCTGCCAGGGCTTCCGCGATGTCAATGACCTCCGACCGCAGTGGCTTAAGAAATAAGCCCTTTTTCGGTTATCTGGAACTCCTGCAGTTCGTTGGCTTCTAGAAAGCTTTCAAACGGGTCATATGTTCCCCATTTCTCCTTAGCCGGGTCAAACGGTGCGGGTGGAGTGTAACTGGCCATCTCGCTTTTCTGCCCTGAGTTTGCTGGGTTCGGGTCTATCGTGCTTCAGCTCGGTTCTGGTTCTCCTTAGCCTCGAGATCCCACCTCGCCGCCAATGTTAAGTTCTGGAAGTAACGAGGCTGGAGACCAGGGTAGTGACAACAGCTCTTTAATATAGGCTCCATTCCTTTATAGTTTATCAATTTCAGCTCCAGCAATGCCATATCTTCATTCAGTACCCATCATCATACCAGTCCTATTCTGGGGGCATTGCTGAAGATAAAACAACAGCATGCTGTTTTCTCACATGCACCAGGGAAAATGGAATCCTGTGAAATTTAGGGATTTAGGAATTTTGCAATATCCTTCCCCCAGGAGTGGGGAGGGAATGGGGATTTTGCAGTATCCTTCCCCCAGGAGTGGGGAGGGAATGGGGATTTTGCATATCCTTCCCTCAGGAGTGGGGAGGGAATGGGGATTTTGCAATATCCTTCCCCCAGGAGTGGGGAGGGAATGGGGATTTTGCATATCCTTCCCTCAGGAGTGGGGAGGGAATGGAGATTTTGCAATATCCTTCCCCCAGGAGTGGTGAGGGAATGGAGATTTTGCAATATCCTTCCCCCGGGAATGGGGAGGGAATGGAGATTTTGCAATATCCTTCCCCCAGGAGTGGGGAGGGAATGGGGATTTTGCAGTATCCTTCCCCCAGGAGTGGGGAGGGAATGGGGATTTTGCATATCCTTCCCTCAGGAGTGGGGAGGGGATGGAGATTTTGCAATATCCTTCCCCAGGAGTGGGAGGAATGGGATTTTGCAGTATCCTTCCCGGGAGTGGGAGGGAATGGGATTTTGCAGTATCCTTCCCCAGGAGTGGGAGGAATGGGATTTTGCAGTATCCTTCCCCCAGGAGTGGGGAGGGAATGGGGATTTTGCATATCCTTCCCTCAGGAGTGGGGAGGGAATGGAGATTTTGCAATATCCTTCCCCCAGGAGTGGTGAGGGAATGGAGATTTTGCAATATCCTTCCCCCGGGAATGGGGAGGGAATGGAGATTTTGCAATATCCTTCCCCCAGGAGTGGGGAGGGAATGGGGATTTTGCAGTATCCTTCCCCCAGGAGTGGGGAGGGAATGGGGATTTTGCATATCCTTCCCCCGGGAATGGGGAGGGAATGGGGATTTTGCAATATCCTTCCCCCAGGAGTGGGGAGGGAATGGGGATTTTGCAGTATCCTTCCACGCCCACCAAGCCACACGATGCCCACCAAACCATACCCACAGAACCACTAGTAAAAAAAATTGGATTTCACCACTGGGCAAAATTCACTTAACCAATGTCTCACTTAGCAACAGAAAATTTGGGCTCAGTTGTGGTCATAAGTCAAAAACTTCATCGGTACTTCATTTAAGTCTTGCTTATCAAAGGGAGTAACAAATAGCAATAGGGGGATTACCTTACTCTCAGGTGTTGGCTTGGAATAGCCAGGAGATTAGCCTTTCCAAGCATATTTTAATAGTAACTCCCAGAATTAGGAATTTGCTTTTTTTAAAAAAAATAAATAGCCATTGCAAACTGAGAGGGAGAAATATCTGACCTTTGGGCTTCATAGAATCTCTGAGGATTGTTGATTTATTTCCTGTGTTTGCATAAAGTCACACCGTGCTGGAAAACCTGAGTCTCCATATCCTGGGTTCAGGTTTTCTGGAACGCTTGCCAATCTAATCTTTCCTTGCTCCCGCCAAGCTTGTTCTCGTTAAACTTGGTGTTATTGCCAGCGAAAATTACTCACACGCCATTAACTCCCAAAGCCATATCGTTGGCGCAAGTTTTTTTTTTGTGTGTGTGTTTTGTGGCATCTACAGTTCCTGACAGTGCAAGGGTTGTGTGTGTCTGTTTGTGTGTATGAGTGTGTGTGTGTTTGTGTGTGTGCTGCTCAGTCCATTCCCCCCCCCACCCAAAAAAAGAAAAGAAAGAGAAAAGCCATTCTTTGCATCCACAAAGAAATAGAACAAACCGCGGTACCCAAATGTGAGAATAATTCTGCAGCTGGTGAAAGAAAGCCGGGCTCAAATAGGCTTGCTGAGTTTTTCCTGTTGTAAAGGATGTTTGTCAAAGGCAGGGACTGCAGAATGAACAGAATAAACAGAGATGACTGGGACCCTAGTAAAGGTAAAGGTTCCCCTGGCACATACGTGCTAGTCGTTGCCGACTCTAGGGGGCGGTGCTCATCTCCGTTTCAAAGTCGAAGAGCCAGCGATGTCCGAAGACGTTTCCGTGGTCATGTGGTCAGCATGACTAAACGCCAAAAGCGCACGGAACGCTGTTTCCTTCCCACCAAAGGTGGTTCTTATTTTTTCTACTTGCATTTTTACGTGCTTTCGAAACTGCTAGGTTGGCAGAAGCTGGAATACACAACTGGACAGTCCCTTGCCTGAAAGGGTATATGAGGGTCTCCAGCTTGAGCAGGTTTTTTTTTTATTTATTTACATTTATATCCCGCCCTTCTCCGAAGACTCAGGGCATCTTACAGTGTATTGGACACTTACAGTGGGTTGGACTAGAACAGGGATCCCCAACCTCTGGTGGCTCAACAGACTAATGCAGTCTGTTATTAACAGCAGCTGCTTGCAATTACTGCAGGTTCAAGCCCCACCAGGCCCAAGGTTGACTCAGCCTTCCATCCTTTATAAGGTAGGTAAAATGAGGACCCAGATTGTTGGGGGCAATAAGTTGACTTTGTATATAATATACAAATGGATGAAGACTATTGCTTGACATAGTGTAAGCCGCCCTGAGTCTTCGGAGAAGGGCGGGATATAAATGCAAATAAATAAAAAAAAACCTTGGCAACTTTAAGCCTGGTGGACTTCAACTCTCAGAATACCCCAGCCAGCTTAAAGTTGCCAAGGTTGGAGACCCCTGGACTAGAAGACCTCCGAGGTCCCTTCCAGCTCTATTTCAATCTGACGGATTGAAAAAGAGCTGCGTTACAGGTAATCCTCGACTTACCACCAGAACTGAGCCCAAACATCCTGTTTGCTAAGGGAGACACTTGTGAAGTGAGTTTTGCATCATTTTACCACCTTTCTTGCCACCGTTGTTAAGTGAAGCAGTGCAGTTGTTAAGCTACCTATATCGTCAAGCATTGGGTGGTTGAGATGGACCTTATTGTTATGAACTCTACCAAAAGGTGAGCACAAAGCCAGTGACCTCATGAACATCTATAAAAACAACAAAAACGTGTGTGGGGAGGAGGATCCCTCTACAGCTAGTCCTCAATTTACAACAGTTCATTTAGTGACCGTGCAAAGTCACAGCGGCACTGAAAAAAGTGACTTACAACCGTTTTTTCACACTTAACGACCATTGCCGCATCCCTCCATGATCACGGGATCAAGGTCAAAGTTCAAATGCTTTTGGCAACTGACTCACATTTATGACGGTTGCAGCGTCCCGGGGTCACGCGATCCCCTTCTGTGACCTTCTGGCAAGCAAAGTCAATGGGTAAGCTCAATTGACTTAGCAATCGTGTTGCTAATGGAACAACGGCAGTGATTCGCTTAACAAACACGGTGGCAGGAAAAATCGCAAAACGGGGCAAAAGAAAACTCACTTAACCAGCAGAGCTGAAAAAGCTACATAGAATAGAATAGAATAGAATAGAATAGAATAGAATAGAATAGAATAGAATAGAATAGAATTCTTTATTGGCCAAGCGTAATTGGACACACAAGGAATTTGTCTTGGTGCATAAGCTCTCAGTGTATATAAAAGAAAAGATACCTTCATCAAGAATCATAAGATACAACACTTAATGATAGTCATAGGGTACAAATAAGAATAGAATAGAATAGAATAGAATAGAATAGAATAGAATAGAATAGAATAGAATAGAATAGAATAGAATAGAATAGAATAGAATAGAATAGAATAGAATAGCACAACAGAACAAAACAAAACAGAACAGAATAGAATTTTTTATTGGTGATTGGACACACAAGGAATTTGTCTTGGTGCATATGCTCTCAGTGTAAATAAAAGAAAAGATACCTTCATCAAGGTACAACACTTAAAACCACTTAATGATAGTCATTCATTGGATGAGAAGCTAAACGTCTTCCAAAAAAACCCCGAGAAAGTCCAATTGCTTCTTGGAAAAAAACAAAGAAACCTTTGGGACACTTAAGAAATGTTTCACTTTGCGACATAAACATTGGGCTCCCTTGCGGTCATATCTCGAGGACTACCCCGTACAACGAAGGCCATTCTGAATCGATCGGGGTAAAACAAAGGTTATCTGTTATTTTTATGGCTCAGAATTTTTCTCCTATCATCCTTTCTACCCTTTTCGGCCTCCAGGCTTTTTTGCTGGGTCCCAGCCAAGTTGCATAACACATTTTACGGGAAGCGATTCTTTCGGCAATGCTGGAAACGAGCAGAAGAAGCAAAGAAAGCATGCAGACTCATCCGACGCAGGTTTCCTGCGGGAGGCAGAAATAAGAAGAATGTTCTTTCCTAAAGAGGTAAATGGAGTATTGTAGCAAAGCAGCGATAAATTATTCTCCCCCTCTCACTTCACCCTCGCATTGTGGAATTTCCAATAAGGCAAAACATAACTTTCCCTGGTCCCCTTTAAAAAACAAAACAAAACAACCCAGGCGTTATAACATTCAGCCTGTGATGCAAAGTGCTGGAATTTATTTTTTCCATGTTTTAGATCTGTTGAATTAATGGTTTGCTTTGTGTTTTGAGGGGCTTTTCGAGAAACAAGCAGATAAGAGACACTTTCTCCTCTTCCGTTAAAGAGTACATGATCTAGCCAAGGGTAATTCCCTATAAATACAGGTAGTCCTCCACTTACGACCACAATTGAACACCCTCCCCATTTACGTTGTTAAGTGACACATTTCTTAAGTGGGTTTCGCCCCGTTTTGCGAGCTTTCTTGCCCCGGTTGTTAAGGGAAGCACTGCAGTGGATAAGTTAGTAGCACAGTTGTTCAGAGAATCTGGCTTCTTCCATGGACTTGGCTTGTCAGAAGGTCGCAAAAGGGGATCGTGTGACCCCGGGATACAGTGACCGTCATAACTATGAAACCAGTTTGCCAACCGTCTGAATTTTGATCACAAGACCGGGAATGGATGCTGGATAGTTCATAACTCTGAAAAACGGCCAGGAGTCACGTTTTTCAGTGCCATCGTAAGTTCGAACGGTCACTAAACGAACTGTTGTAAGTTGAGGACTACCTGTACCGATGAAGGAGACTACAGGTAGACCTCAACTTCCGACCACAGTTGAACCCCAAATTTCTGTTGCTAAGCGAGGTATTTGTTAAATGAGGTTTGCTCCATTTTACGACCTTTGTTTCATAGTTGGTAAGGGAATCACTGCAGTTTTTAAGTTAGTAGCACGGTTGTTCAGAGAATCTGGCTTCTTCCATGGACTTGGCTTGTCAGAAGGTTGCAAAAGGAGATTGTGTGACCCTGGGACGCTGTGACCGTCATAACTACGAACCAGTTTGCCCAGCGTCTGAATTTTGATCACGTGACCTGGAATGGATGCTGGAAAGGTCGTCACTGTGGAAAACAGTCATAAGTCACATTTTTCAGTGCCGTCGTACGTCAAGGTGTCAGGCACAAGGATTCCTTGTAACCTTCTGCCCAATCTTCCTAAATTTCACAGGATTTGTTGTGTCTTGCCCGCTCTCACCGCAGCCGGGGTCTGCTTATCTGCTTCCGAACGCTGAAGAATGTCCTCCCGGCCCCAGCCCTGGCTCCATGCCCAGGCAAACGGAGCAACTAGACCCCTCCCCCTCCTCCACAGCATGTGAGCCTGAGGAAGGTTTATTTCCAACAGCTGCTGATTGGAGTGACCCTCGCATCAGAAGATTGGATAGGCGGAGGCAACAGAAGGAAGGGAGGGGCAGGCCTTAATGAGTGCTGAGTCATGGAGCCACACCCCATGGCCTATATAAAGGATCTGCTTTCTGGCAGTCTCTGAGTCAGGCAAAGTCGAACTTATCTTGCTGAAGTCACTTACTGGTCTCCTGCCTGCTCTGAGGACTTTGCTAGGACTTTGGGCAGAGCTGCAGAGGCAAGCCTGATTCGGATTTCCCTGACCCGGCCGTCAGCGGAGGAGTGGGACACGACAGGATTCCTTTTTCCCTGGTGCATGTGAGAAAACAGCATGCTGTTGTTTTATCTTCAGCAGTGCCCCCAGAATAGGACTGGTACGATGATGGGTACGGAATGAAGATATGGCATTGCTGGGGCTGAAATTGATAAACTATAAAGGAATGGAGCCTTTAAGAAATGTAGGCTCCTGGAACACACTGTCCCGCTTTAATTACAGACAGAAACTCCAACCAGATCCAGAAAGGGCACCAGTTTTGATCCCCCTTAGATGCAACCTCCACCGCTGTACCTAATTTTAGGGCAGTTTGCAGAATTTGTCTGTGAGATGCGTTTGTGTTCTTTTGTCACAACGCTGAACAAGCGGATCTATTTCGGGAAATAGCTCCAGTGATTTCAGTGTCTTTGTAACTCTGGACGGTCATTAAATGAACTGTTGTAAGGCGAAGACTACTCATATTCAGAGGATCTTGGGGGGGAAAAAAACCTCAGATTAAAAGAATGTGGATGTACAGGTTAAAGGAGCACCATTTTCAGTTGGAGCGGAAATGGTTTATTGCAGTAGTGACGTAAGTACTCATGGTTAAATTATAACAGGCCAATAAAATGGGTAGAAGAGATATTGACAAATGAATTTCCTAGTGGAAATTCTAAGAGTTCAGAATTTCCCTGAATGGCGTCATTATGATTTTGATTCTCAAAAACTGAAGAAGCTTCTTGGATGAGAGGCGAAATGTCTTCACAGAAAAACAAAGAAAGTCCCCACTGCCTCTTGAAAAAGCTCATTTGGGACAACCATGATCTGGATGACTGAGAATCTTCACAGACATTTAGCTTCTATCACCGTTAAAGATAAATTTTGTCCTTCAGAATTGGTTGGAGAACTTCAGCTTCCATTAGCGAAATTCAGGACCTTGTGCCACCCAAGTTCTTTGCTCATAAATTTGGTGGAGAATCACAAAAGGCCAGGAGGTCTCCCAATTCTACTTTTAATATTTCTACCTTAGCAAGAAGGGTAGATCCTTGGTCAGGGGGAAGAAGAACTCTGGTCTTCCTTGACTGACAAACCTTCTGATCATTAATCTACTGTAACTTCCATCTTGAAAGATGCTTCAAATTTGTACCCAATCAATTATACTGTCTAAAATGGAGGTCAGCTTTGAGGAATGGCTGAAGAGATTGCGCAAAACTGGATGGATGGTCCCTTCACGTGGAGGTCAGCCTTGAACTGATACAACAATGAACCTTACCGCCTGATCCCAGTCCTTTCGTCCAAGGGATTTATGAAGAATTGCAAAACAGGCGGGTGATCTTCTTTCATGAAAGAAGAGGGAAAAAATGGGGGGGGCAGGGCATGTCCCAGGCCTTCAACAGTAGAAACTGAATCATAATAGATCAGAAAAACAGAATAACAGAGGTGGAAGGGACCTTGGAGGTCTTCTAGTCCAATTCCTTGCTCAGGAAACCCTATACCATTTCAGACAAATGGTTGTCCAATCTCTTCTTAAAACCTTCCAGTGTTGGAGCATTCACAACTTCTGGAGGCAAGTTGTTCCACTGATTAATTGTTTTCAATGTCAGGAAATTTCTCCTTAGTTCTAGGTTGGTTCTCTCCTTGATTAGTTTCCATCCGTTACTTCATGTCCTGCCTTCAGATGCTTTGGAGGATAGCTTGACTCCCTCTTCTTTGTAGCAATCCCTGAGATATTGGAATACTGCTATCATGTCACTCCTAGTCCTTCTTTTCATTAAACCCAGTTCCAGCAACCGTTCTTTATATGTTTTAGCCTCCAGTCCCCTAAACATTTTTGTTGCTCTTCTCTGCACTCTTTCTAGAGTCTCAACATCTTTTTTACATCACGGCGACCAAAACTGAATATAGATTCACATGACCTTGATTCTCTCCCTCAACTATCCAGGATCCCACCAAGACCAGAAGGAGTAGGACTAAAATAGAATGGATGAGCTAGAAGGGACATTTGAGGTCTTCTAGTCCAGCAGGAGAACCTATACCATTTCAGATAAGTAGCTGTCTAGTCTTGTCTTAAAAACATCCAGTGATGGAGCGCCCACAATTTCTGGAGGCAAGCTGTTCCACTGGTTAATTGTCCTCCTCACTGTTAGGAAGTTTCTCCTTAATTCCAGGTTGCTTCTCTGTTTGATTAGTTTCCAACCATTGTTTCTTGTCCTGCCCTCTGATGTGTTGTAGAATAATTTGACTCCCTCTTCTTTGTGGCAGCCCCTCAAATACTGGAATACTGCTATGATGGCACCCGTAATTTTTCTTTTCTTTAGACTAGCCAAACTCAAATCTTGCAACAGTTCTGGATATGTTTTAGTCTCCAGGCCTTTGATCATCTCAGTTACTCTTTTCTGAATTTTTTCTAAAGTCTCAACATCTTTTTATAGTGCGGTGACCAAAATCGGTTGCTGTATTCGAGGTGGGGTCTTACTGGGGTTTTATAAAGCAGCAGTAATACTTCCTGTGATCTAAAGAAAATGGTTTTTAAAAAGACAAGTAGAGAAAGGATGTAGGTCACGAGTTTTGAATTTCCTACTTTCAGAGGTGTCCTCAAAAAGAGAGAAAGAAAAAAACAACCAAGCTGCAACCTAAGGTGAGATTTCAATTGCATGTGGCTGTCATCTTGAATTTTTGACCTCTCCTTCAGGACAAACTTACTTTACAACATTCTGTTGGATTGAAAGAAAAGGAGACCAAGAGGTGCTTCATAGTTAAAGTAGTGGCCAAAATTGTGGAAACCTTTTGGGAAAAGGGTATTTTTGAGGTTTGATGGTTAATAACACAGCTTTTTTTTTTTGGAGTTTCAAGAGAATCCTATTCCACTGCTGGAATGGCCTGGGAATAGCCCAGACCTTCTAAACTCAATTGAAAATCTATGGAGCCAACTAAAGAAACTTGTTAGTCAGAAGCGACCCAGCAATAAAACCCAGTTAATAAAAGCAATTATTCAATCTTGGTTTCACATTATAACAGCTGCAGAACTCAAAGAATTGGTTTACTCCATGGGAAGGCGTTGTAAGGCCGTAATTCATGCTAAAGGTTACCCAATTAAGTATTAACTGACATGGTGATCATTTTTGTATATCTCATTTTTTTCTACGTGTTTCACTTTTCTGCTTTATAACTGCTATTCTAATAGCAAATCCTTCATAAAAGTTATTGCATTCCATTCTTGATTAAATTATCTTATCATTGATATATAATTTTAGGGTACTACTCCCCAAAAAAAAAGTGGTGTTATGAGGTAGTTTTAGAAAATACGCTTTTCCCAAAAGCTTCCCACAATTTTGGCCACTAGTGTAACACAGTGCCCCTCTCATTATCTGTGGCATGGCTTTTTTTCAATCTTTTGACTTCTGCCAGCATGGAATGAAATGGCTTTTTTTCAATCTTTTGACTTCTGCCAGCATGGAATGAAATGTGCAACCTGCCCTGCCGCTTAGAATGAAGGGAAATCTGCCCTGCTAAATTTCAGATGGACTGATACAGAAGCTTAAAGCAAGTCAGAGTCTTTTCTGGGAATTATTCATAAATTAAATTGTTTCTATTTGGGGACCCGAGAGAACAAATGTCTTTAAACGACCAGATGGTTGCCTTTAATTTTGGGCAAAATTAGGAAAAGGACATTTGGGGGAATTTCTGTGCCTAGGCATCTTTCATATTGTCTCGGAACAAATGAAATATATTTATTGCGCCTTCTTAAATAGTCATCTGAGAGGCACTGGCCAAATGCATTTTGCTTGTGGCGGTTATATAATCAACATCGACTCTGCACTTACACAAAAGCCTTAATTGGGTTACCCATTTGACTCCTTTTGGAGGGGGGGGGATGCTTTGCACACAATGTTTGGAGCCACAAAAAACAACAACAACAACAACCTTAAATAAAAAAATAATAATCAGTCTGAGCATATTGCACATAGATTTCACCTGTGTTGATTAACCCGGCTATGCAAACAAATCCACACCATAATCAAATAATGTTTGGCAAAAGACATCTGGTGTCAGAACACCTTCCAAACCCAACCCTTTGCTTAGCAGGGTTTGGAAACAGGAGGGGGGAAAAATGAGAATGCTATTTCTTGTGAAAGGAAGAAGAGTTCCCAGGAATAATGAAAGAGGCAGAGAGCTTCACCTTGGCCAAACAGATAAAGTTCCGATGCTTTATTTAGGGCAAAGAAGAGCCCATCAAAGAGCGCATGGCAGAACCCACCTGGAGCAGGAGATATCCCACTTAGAGTGAAGCGTAGCCCATCCATAGCAAAGTATCAAAGGGAAATAAGACCTCATGTTCCCCGAATCATCCTTGGAGAAGGAAACAGTAGAAGATCTTCAGTTCGGTTCCAGGAACATTGGAGCATTGAACATCAGTTGGGGACAATCTTCAGCAGCACCTGGCAGCTACAAAGGCCAACTTTGCAAAGAAGCTGCAGCTGAAGAAGACCAAGGGCAAATTAAAACAACACAACGGAGTGTGAGTGGAGATTCTCAATCATCCATATCAATGGTGAAATCCACATTTTTTTACCACCAGTTCCGTGGCCGTGGCTTGGTGGGCTTGGTGTGGCTTGGTGGGCGTAGCTTGGTGGGCGTGGCAGGGAAAGGATACTGGAAAATCTCCATTCCCACCCCACCCCAGGGGAAGGATATGGCAAAATCCCCATTCCCACCCCACTCCAGGGGAAGGATACTGCAAAATCTCCATTCCCACCCCACTCTGCGGCCAACCAGAGGTGGTATTTGCCGGTTCTCCGAACAGTTCAAAATTTCCACTACCAGTTCTCCAGAACCTGTCAGAACCTGCTGAATTTCACCCCTGATCCATGTCATGGTTGTCCCAAAGGTGTTTTTTTTTCAAAAGGCAACTGGTCTTTGTTTATTTCTTTGAAAACATTTCACTTCTCATCCAAGAAGGTTCTTCCGTTCTGATTTCCGTTCTGACTTCAGTTCTTCAGTCAGAACTGAAGAAGCTTCTTGGGTGAGAAGCGAAACGTTTTCAGAGAAATAAACAAAGGCCAATTGCCTTTTGAAAAAGCCCCTTGGGGGACAACCCAACAGAGGCTCCTATGTAGGATCAGATTTCCTTGCCAATATGCCTCCACTTCTCTGCCATCTGCTCAGTCCAGGGGTCTCTCTCTCTCTCTCTCTCTCTCTGTGTCTCTCTCTCTCACACACACACACACACAAAACAGAGTTTCACTCGCCCTGTCACAGCTGTCATCTTCGTGTTCTGACCACATCCTGCAGACACCCACAACTCATCCTAAAAGTAAATAGCAGCTTTCAGAAGCCTAAGAGCAGTTATCACCTGGCACACCTCCCGTGATTCACTGTAATTGAACAAGTGAATGTCACCAAGGATCTTCAGCTTTCCTTATGTCAAAATGAAGCTTTTGCTCCTGCGTGACCTCAGCAATATTAAATTTAGTAAGGCAGGAGCATCCTGTCCGAAAGCAAAAATTTTAATACCGTGTGGGATTCTGTTCTCTGTAAACAATTGCGTATTGCCGGCTTTGACCTCCAACAGGTTTTTAAACTAATCAGTCACAGCAACAAGAGTTTATTTATTTATTTACTTACTTATTTATTTATTTATTTATTTATTTTGTCACAACATCATACAAAAAGATTATATAGTATATAAACATATATATGAGTAAATGTTAGGAGGTATAAGCATATATATATACATAGGAAGAAGAAAAGAAAAACAACAGGACAGGAACGGTAGGCACGTTTGTGCGCTTATGCACGCCCCTTATGGTCCTCTTAGGAATGGGGTGAGGTCCATAGTAGAAAGTTTTTGGTTAAAGCTTTTGGGATTATGGGAAGAGACCACAGAGTCAGCTAAAGTATTCCAAGCACTGATGATTCTGTTACAGAAGTCATATTTTCTGCAATCTAGATTAAAGCGGTTAACATTAAGTTTAAATCTATTGGTTGCCCTTGTATTATTGCAATTAAAGCTGAAGCAGTCTTTGACAGGAAGGACATTACAATAGATGATTCTGTGAGTTATTCTATTCTATTCTATTCTATTCTATTCTATTCTATTCTATTCTATTCTATTCTATTCTATTCTATTCTATTCTATTCTGTACCATTCCGGACAAACGGCTGTCCAATCTCTTCTTACAAACCGCCAGTATTGGAGCAAGAGTGTTGACAGCCATCTTAATTTTGTTTACCCCAGTCCTGCAGACACACCTCGTTTGAAAGAACACAAGGTAAAAACTCTACGCTTAATCCACCTCCGGTTCCAATGAGGATCTTATAAGTTTTCACAAGCACTGTCCACATCTCACCACAAGGGGGAGGAATTGCTTCACAGATAGATCAGATTTGCTTTGCAAGTAAAATACTTCTCTCTAGTAAGCACAGTTGAGACTAACAGAGGGGAGAAAATGACCCTTAAGCTGCTGGAGAATTTCCTCTGCTTCCAGTCTTACTTTTAATTATTTTTATCTCGAAAAAGAAAAGCATCGGACACAAACCCCTCCGCACTTCTAAAATGGAACATAAATGTGTAGAAGAAGTACTTGAATCAACCACATTGGATGCATTTTCAGGACAGCGTTAGGAAAACGGGTTTGCCATTGTCTGACTTCAGGATGTTTTTCTGATTTTTCTAATCAAGCCAACAGCTTGTATCCTGTCGCTCCCATCCAGCTATCAGCTAGATCTGACCTTGCTTAGCTCCTCAAGAGCAGCCAGGGTCAGCCAGATGGTGCCAAGTCTTGTAGGTATGTCTCGTTTCCTACTCAACTGAAGCCCTTGGTGATTTCATGAATATATCCACGTAGATTTCTGGCTGGTTATGCAGAAATAATTCTTCCAGAATCATTTCCTGATTCCTGGCCTCGCTTCAGCTCTACAATTTCTTAAGAACTGCCCTCCCCATCCAAGGGTTAGCCAACCTCCATCCTGCTTAGCTTCCAGGATCAGCTGTAGGCTAGAATAATAGAATTGGAAAGGGACCTTAGAGGTCTTCTAGTCCAACCCTCTGCTTAGGCAGGAAACCCTGTACTACATTGGAAGAAATGTCCATCTGGGTTCAGTTCCAAGTGGGGAGAAAGACATTGGAAACATGGAGACTGATTGAAAAGATGGTTTAATGGTGGGCAGGACCACATGGTTTTGAGGTCCTGGTCAAAAAAGGCACATGGGTGAGGGAGAGAGAGAGATTTATACCCTCCGTTGGGCTTTGAATTTGAACTTGTATTCTGATTGGTTGTCAGACTCCCATGGGGCCATGCAGGGGTAACGTTGTAGGTTGTCTTTTGAATCCCAGGCTTGGTTGAGCCTTGCTGGGTGATGCAATCTCCCCAGGTGCCATGTGGTGAGTTCTTTTTTTTATATATAAAAAGTTTTATTTTTACAATCATATCAAATAATTCATCCAATGTAGTTATATACAATTAGTCGGGCTTGCCCAGTCACCACCACCCTTTTTAACACTCTTCCCTCTTCTACCTTCTTTTACTTTCCAAACCTTCCTCTCCTTCTCTTATCTACATCCGCTCCTCCCTCCACCCTACACCTTCCTTCTCCCTCTACTATCCTCTTCCTTCCTCTTCTCCTCTTTCCTACCTCCTACTCTCTTTTCTTCCTCCTCACCGTTCTAAAATGGTAACTATGCAGACCCGACCCTACATTAATTATATTTCTTCAATAATCCCTGTACATTAACTATCACTCCATCTCTACCAAACCCCCAATTCCCTCCCCTTACCCCCACCCCCACCCGACTTCCCAGAACAAAATGCAGGGTATCAAAACTAACAATCATAATCCAAAATAATTCCTAAATTATAATCTCTAGTCACACCACACTTAGTCACACTCTCAATTCCCCTCTCCTTCAAAAATATATCTAATACAAAATATTTCCTAAATTTACTCATATGCTATTCGATATTTTTTTTATCTGATACTTATTTTAAATATAATCAATCCACATTTTCCATTCTAAAATATATTTTTCTAGTGTATAGTCTTTCAAGTAAGCGGAGATTTTTGTCATCTCTGCCAGATTTGATACTTTGAGTGTCCATTCTTCGATTGTAGGTAATTCTTCTTTCTTCCAATACTGAGCAATCAAAAGTCTTGCGACTGTTATTAAGTTCAAAATCAATTTAGTCTCTATAGCTGTATAGTCCATAATTATTCCTAGTAGAAAGAACTGCGGAGTAAACTTAATCTTCTTTTTCAAAATATTCTGCATGATCCACCATACTTTAATCCAAATGATAATAAGTAGCATCTTCACAATCGCATCTCCAACATTTAGCAAGATCTAATATGTGTTTCTTGTAAACAGGTAATGTCATTTTTAAATTGTTTCAAATAATGAAATACTTTCCTTCTCTTCTGCGGTGAATTCAGGCCATTAACATTCCAAGATAATAGTTTAATTGCCATTATCGGCCGAAGGAAACTTTTGGAACACCAGCCGCAGATCACATTTTACTTTAGGCCTTGCTCCTCCCACTGTTTCCGTTGTAGTAGTTGCCAGTTGTTGTTGTGCCTTCATCTCTTGTTCCTTGCGTTTAGCAGCAGCTCTTGTCAGCCTTTGTTCTTTTGAATCTAAACCCGTCGTAGGTATTTCCAACACTTGTAATAAATCTTCTTCCATCACAATCTGTTCTTGTACCTGCTTCACTTCTCTTTCCTTCACTTCAGCCTCCTTCTTCTAGCTTCCAATGTGGGAAGACTTCCAACTTTTAATACCTCAACATAAAATTCTCTTGCTTTTCCAACTGTATTGAAACGATGTACTTTCCCTGCATAATATACTATTATACCAGTTGGAATATCCCATCTATATTCAATCTGATGTTTTTTAAGTTCATTCACCAGGAAGGCAAATTCCTTCCTAGCCCTTAACATTTTGGTGGAATTTCCTTTAATATCAAAATATCTTGACCAGCAATCTGAATCTTCTCCCCCTTATATGAAGCTTGCAAAATCTGATTTCTCACTGTTCTGTTTGTAAAATAAATAACAACATCCCTTGGCAACTTTTTTTGCCTTGCTATCCAAGAATTCACACGATATATTTTATCAATTTGATAAGCCACATCTGCTGGACGAGCTGCTAATATCTCAGCAAATACTTCAGAAAATAATTTCCTTAAATTCTCTTCTTATTTTCTTTCAAACCTCGAATTCTAAGAGAAAATTCCATATTTCTATATTGTATCAAAACTATTTCATCCTCTGTTTTTCCATTTTACTTTGAAATTCATCCATTTTATTTTCTAATTTTAAATTATGTTGCTTAATTTCTTCAACCTCCTCTTCCAATAAAATCACATTCGTTGCCAAACTTCGTACTGCCATTACAAATCCTTCTTTAACTTCTTTATTTCCCACTTGAATTTCTGATATCTGCTCTTTCATTTCAGACATCTCATCAGTTATTACTTTAAATTTTTCTTCTATAAAGCCTTTTAAGTTCTCTTGTAACGCCTCTAAATTCAATGTTCTAGTCTCTGCTGTATGAGCTGGAGAGGCACCAGCTGATAAAGTTCCAGAGCTCTTTGTTACAGTAGACTTTAATTGTTTGGCTGCCATCTTCTATAAAATTATTTATTTATTTATTTCCAACTTAATATTCACTTTAAATCTTCTTAACCTCTAAGAAACACAGTCTTTTAAAGCAGTATTTAAAAATCTCCCCTAGATTCTATCAGCAGGCAGCAAAGAGTTAAAGAACAGACTCAGACTCAATCCCACCAAGACCGAGTGGCTGTGGATGCCGGCGGCCCGGTACAGTCAGCTAATTCCATCACTGACCATTGGGGGCGAACTATTGGCCCCCACGGAAAGGGCTCGTAATCTGGGCGTCCTCCTGGATGCACGGCTGTCTTTAGAAGATCATACGATAGCTGTCACCAGGGGAGCCTTTCATCAGGTTCGCCTGATACGCCAGTTACGCCCCTTTCTGGATCGGGCTTCCTTATGCACGGTCGCTCATGCCCTTGTTACATCCCGCCTGGACTACTGTAATGCTCTCTACATGGGGCTCCCTTGAAGTGTGCCCGGAGACTCCAACTGGTCCAGAATGCGGCTGCGCTGGTGATAGAGGGAGCACCTTTGGCTCCCATGTAACACCCTCCTGCGTAACCTGCACTGGCTCCCAGTGGTCTTCCGGGTTCACTTTAAGGTACTTGTCATCACCTTTAAAACGCTCCATGGCCTAGGGCCGGGATATTTACGGGACCGCCTACTGCCACCATTAGCCTCTCACCGACCAGTGCGCTCTCACAGAGAGGGACTCCTCCGGATACCGTCAGCTAAACAATGTCGGCTGGCGGCCTCTAGGGGGGGGGCCTTCTCTGTGGGGGCCCCTACCCTCTGGAACGAGCTCCCTCTGGGGCTTCGTCAACTCCCCGATCTCAAGTCCTTCCGCCGCGAGCTGAAGACGTTGCTGTTTCGAAGAGCAGGACTAGCCTGAATGTAGTTTTTTAAATTGGGATTTTTAAAAAAGGGGTTTAAATGAGGTTTTAAATTTGTATTCAAAAGTTAGAGCATCAATTGAATTCAACTATCTATTCTTTAGCTGTTTTTAATCTATTATATGTTTTCTGTTGTTTTTTGTCTGTGAACCGCCCTGAGTCCTTCGGGAGAAGGGCGGTATACAAATATAATAAATAAATAAATAAATAAATAAATAAAGAGTAAAAGCAGCAAGTAACATGCAAATTACCAACTGCAGACAAACGCTGAAAGTATCACTTTCGCTTTCCACTCGTTAACTTGTTAACAATTCGCCTCCATTTTTTTACTGTTTTCAAGCTTGTTACAAGGTATCGGGGAATCGGCTTGGCTACTTGCATAAAGTTCTCCCACTTTCGTTCTGTCCGGTATAATCCTTTATTGTCCAAAATAAATCTCGGCGTTTGGTCGTGGTGATTGGTTCCGCCAAAGCAGAAGAATCCTCGGATCTGGAGCACTTCGGGTTACTGGAGGGAACTTAACCCTTCAAACCCCTTTTTTCTCAGGGGCTTTAGGGAGATTCAACCTCTGCCCTCAGCTCACCCCTTCTCCTTCTCCCGAAGAGGGGGTTTTCCGAACCGCTGGACAGCAGATTTAAGCTGTCCTAGCGATTCCACATAATCCAGAGGTTGGTGATCGTAAAGATCACCGCCATCACCTACGGTGCCAAACCGGAAGTTGCCCATGTGGTGAGTTCTGTTGCTAGATGGGTAGAGGGCTAATCTTATCTTTGTTTGGACAGGTTGTTGGGTAGGTTGAATGCCACCACATTTTACTGGACCCGTGCCCCTCCTGGCTGGTGCTGGCCACTCAGGAGGTGACACGAGGCTGGCTCCAGGCGATTACGATTGCTTCTTTGGTGGAGGGTGTCTTTCCGGCCGCCTTGAAAGAGGCGGTGGTGAGGCCCCTCCTCAAGAAGCCTTCCCTGGACCCGGCTGTTTTAGGTAATTATCGTCCGGTCTCCAACCCGTCATGCGCGAAGGTTGTAGAGAGTATGGTGGCATATCAATTTCCCTTACACCTGGATGAAACTGTCTATCTAGACCCGTTCCAGTCCGGTTTCCGGCCCGGTTACAGCACGGAGACGGCTTTGGTCGCGTTGGTGGATGATCTCTGGAGGGCCAGGGATAGGGGTTGTTCCTCTGCCCTGGTCCTATTAGACCTCTCAGCGGCTTTCGATACCATCGACCATGGTATCCTGCTGTGCCGGTTAGAGGGATTGGGAGTGGGAGGCACCGCTCATCGGTGGTTCTCCTCCATCTCTCCGACCGGTCGCAGTCGGTGTTGACAGGGGCAGAGGTCGCCCCGAGGCGCCTCACTTGTGGGGTGCCGAGGATCGATCCTCTCGCCTTCTGTTCAACATCTACATGAAGCCGCTGGGTGAGATCATCAGTGGTTTCGTGTGAGGTACCAGCTGTATGCGGATGACACCCAGCTGTACTTTTCCACACCGGACCACCCCAACGAAGCTATCAAGTGCTGTCCCAGTGTCTGGAGGCCGACGGGTCTGGATGGGGAGAAACAGGCTCAAGCTCAATCCCTCCAAGACAGAGTGGCTGTGGATGCGGCATCCCGGTACAGTCAGCTAAGTCCGCGGCTGACCATCGGTGGCGAGTCATTGGCCCCGATGGAGAGGGTGCGCAACTTAGCGCCTCCTGGATGAATGGCTGTCTCTAGAAGATCATTTGACGCCGCTCCAGGAGAGCGTTTACCAGGTTCGCCTGGTGCACCAGTTGCGCCTTTCTGGACCGGGATGCCCTATGCACGGTCACCACGCACTCGTGACGCCTCGCCTGGATTACTGCAATGCTCTCTACATGGGGCTCCTTGAAGGGCATCCGAGACTGCAGTTAGTCCAGAATGCGGCTGCTGGTGATAGAGGAGCCTCGTGGCTCCCGCATAACACCTATCCTGCGCAGACTGCACTGGCTACCTGTGGCCTTCCGGGTGCGCTTCAAGGTTTTGGTGACCACCTTTAAAGCGCTCCATGGCATAGGGCCGGGTTACTTACGGGACCGCCTACTGCTACCAAATACCTCTCACCGACCCGTGCGCTCTCATAGAGAGGGACTCCTCAGGGTGCCGTCAGCGAGGCAATGTCGTCTGGCGACGCCCAGGGGAAGGGCCTTCTCTGTGGGGGCTCCCACCCTCTGGAACGAACTACCCCCAGGACTTCGTCAGCTTCCGGACCTTCGGACCTTCCGCCGCGAGCTTAAAACACACTTATTTAATTGCGCAGGACTGAGTTAGATTTTAAATTTATGGGTTTTAACTTGGGTTTTATTTTCATATTTTTAATTATTGGGCTTTTAGAATAAGTTTTTTAATTGTTTTTATGCTGTATTTATGTGTTTTTAAGTGCCTGTTAACCGCCCTGAGTCCTTCGGGAGATAGGGCGGTATACAAATATGATTAAATAAATAAATAAATAAATAAATAATAAATGTTGGATCTTGGGCGAGGGCATTTGCTTATGAATAGACCTAGCTATCTCTTTATCTCTTAAGTGCAGACATCTGCTGTGGGCTATTGAGGAGGGGGGGGCTATTAAGAGGGAGTCTGCTTCCTGCCTCAAAAAACAAGATTTTCCATTTCTCATCCAGGGAGGGTATAATAGTCTGCCTTTTTAATATTTCCTAGAATATTTCATTCTTATAGGAGAGGGGTGGGTGCTAACTTCCTACAGCTATTTCAGTCAAACGGTTATCCAACTTCTTAAAAACTTCCAGTGTTGGAGAATTCACAACTTCTGGAGGCAAGTTGTTCCACTGATTAATTGTTCTCACTGTCAGGAAATTTCTCCTTAGTTCTAAGTTGCTTCTTTCCTTGATCAGTTTCCACCCATTGCTTCTTGTTCTACCCTCAGGTGCTTTGGAGAATAGCTTGACTCCCTCTTCTTTGTGGCTGCCCCTGAGATATTGGAAGACCGCTATCATGTCTCCCCTAGTCCTTCTTTTCATCAGACTACCCAGTTCCAGCAACCGTTCTTCATATGTGTTATGCTATCACTCCTTAAAGTTAAAATCAGTGTTTCCTGACCACTGGCAACTTTGAGATCTGTGATCCTTTTTTTAAAAAAAAAACTTAACCGCAAAGGAATATAAATTTTCCACCTCCACCCACCATCCAGTCACAACCGAAGAAGCTTCTTGGAGGAGAAGCAGAACGTCTTCCTGGAGGCAAAAAACGGAGGCCAGTTGCCTTTTTGTAAAAAGCACCTTTGAGAACAATCTGAAGCAACCTTGATGCACAGGGAGTTGAGGTCTGCCCATCTTAAAGGTTCAGTTCCCTCATTGAGCCATCAGGGGGCAGTGTTTCCTATAGATTCCATTATGTGGCCCTATTTTTCCCCATTCAGGTCAATACAGTGAGTCCAACATAGATTACATAGATTAACAGGAGTTGGAAGGGACCTAGAAGGCCATCCAGCCCAACCCCGTGACCAAGCAGGAGACCCTACACCAGTGATGGCTAACCTTTTTCTTGTCGTGTGCCAAAAGTGTGTGCATGCGCGCACGTGCTGGCACCCATAATGCAATGCGCCCCTCCCCTTGCGCATGTGCACACAACCCCCCCCATGCTCCCCCACCACCCCACCATGCGCACGCGACCCTCCCCGCTAGGTTTTGGGCCTAGCAGGCCTCCCTGCAGCCTCCTAGAGCCACCTCATCCCCCGCCCCCTGTTTTGGGCCATTTTGGGGCCCTGCAGCTTCCTGGGCTCAAAAATGGGCCGTGAGGGGGGGCGCTGCACGCCCCACGCTCCCCCCACCTCCATGCATGCGCCCCCCTCTACATGTGCCTGCATACGTGTCTCCCACATGTGCCCCGCTCCCCATGCATGCTGAAAATCCTGAAAATCAGCTGCCTAGCAGGAGACACGCGCGCATGCGCGGTGAAGCTCAACTGGGCAACGGCTCGCGTGCCCACAGAGAGGGTTCTGCGTGCCAGCTGTGGCACATGTGCCATAGGTTCACCATTACAACCCTACACCACTCCCATTGTTACCCAGCAAAGGGTGGAAACTAATCAAGGAGAGAAGCAACTTAGAACTAAGGAGAAATTTCCTGACAGTGAGAACAATTAATCAGTGGAACAACTTTCCTCCAGAGGTTGTAAATGCTCCAACATTGGAGGTTTTTAAGAAGAGACTGGACAACCATTTTTCCAGAATAATTTATTTATTTTTATTTATTTATAATTTGCATTTCTCCCGAAGGACTCAGGGCGGTTCACAGCCAGTTAAAAAATACAATAAATACAAATTAAAAAACAGACTAAAATTTATAAAAATAGTGGCCAAAATATTTAAAAAACTAAACAATATAAAAATATATAACAATATACTTATTCAGGCTAACCCAGCTCAATGGAATAAAAGAGTCTTTTTTTTTTTTGTTTACATTTATACCCCGCCCTTCTCCGAAGACTCAGGGCGGCTTACAATGTATAAGGCAATAGTCTCATTCTATTTGTATTTTTTTTTTTTACAAAGTCAACTTATTGCCCCCCAACAATCTGGGTCCTCATTTTACCTACCTTATAAAGGGTGGAAGGCTGAGTCAACCTTGGGCCGGGCTCGAACCTGCAGTAATTGCAGGCTCTGTGTTCTAATAACAGGCTTCTCTATTGCCTGAGCTATCCCAGCTCACGGCGGAAGGTCCGAAGGTCGGGGAGTTGGCAAAGCCCTGGAGGCAGCTTATTCCAGAGGGCAGGAGCCCCCACAGAGAAGGCCCTGCCCCTGGGGGTCGCCAGTCGACATTGTTTCACCGACGGCACCCCAAGGAGGCCCTCCGTGTGGGAGTGCACAGGTTGGTGAGAGGCTGTTTCTGGCAGTAGGCGGTCCCGTAAATAGCCCGGACCTAATAAAAGGTCTCCTGCTTGAGAAGGACTAGAAGATGTCACTTTCTGCCTGAAGTCTCACCTATTTTTCTAATTTGCACCCTGCCCCTCAGTATACAACCTAAAGACCAAATATGGTCCTTGGATCCCCCCAAAAATTGTGCCTTCTCTAATTTATAAAATTCTAGACATTTGTTTCTAGCAATGCCGAGAATATTATTTTATCTCATAAATTTTAGGGTGGTTTAACACTGCAATTAAATAATGATTACAATTAAGAATAATTCAAATAAATTATTATCCAGAAAGAGGGGGGAAAAAACCCCCTCAGAATTATTAAGAAAAATCAGTCTCTCTTTAATTTCTTCAGCTGTGATGTGCACTAAAGGCTTTAATTAAGGCATACAGAATTAAAATAAATTATCTCTAATTCTGGCTTTTGAATTGGAAATAATAAAAAGATATTGCCCCAAAGCAATATTGAAAAAAAAATGTATAAAATGTTATTTTAAATATTAAAAGAAGATTAGCACTTTAAGGAGAAACAAGAGAAAATAGATCATTGAAACTGTTTTGTAAAAGGTCACAAAGTTTGGGTTGTTGTGGGCAGATGGTTAGAAAAAAAATCAAGGTAGTGTCAATGACCATTAGTATGGAAACAGATACTATCTTGATTTTTTTTTATCCACAACCCCTGAAAAAGTTGAAGGAGGGAGAGGAGGGAGTCAAACTATTCTCCAAAGCACTTGAGGGAAGAACAAGAAGCAATGGGTGGAAACTAATCAAGGAGAGAAGCAACTTAGAACTAAGGAGAAATTTCCTGACAACGAGAACAATTAATCAGTGGAACAACTTGCCTGCAGAAGTTGTGAATGCTCCAACACTGGAAATTTTTAAGAAAATGTTGGATAACCATTTGTCTGAAATGGTGTAGGGTTTCCTGCCTGGGCAGCGGGTTGGACTAGAAGACCTCCAAGGTCCCTTCCAACTCTGATATTATTATTATTATTATTATTATTATTATTATTATTATTATTATTATTATTATTATTATTAATTTATTTATTCATTCATTCATTCACATTTATATCCCGCCCTTCTCCGAAGACTCAGGGCGTCTTACACTATGTTAGCAATAGTCTTCATCCTATTTGTATATTTATATACAAAGTCAACTTCATTGCCCCCAACAATCTGAGTCCTCATTTTACCTACCTTATAAAGGATGAAGGCTGAGTCAACCTTGGGCCTGGTGGGACTAGAACCTGCAGTAATTGCAGGCAGCTATGTTAATAACAGACTGCATTAGTCTGTTGAGCCACAGGGGTTATTATTATTATGTTTCATTTTGACACATCTGGGAACAAATTAATATGTCCGTATGTTTGAGTGTGTGTCTGTGTGTGTGTGTATATACACACACGGTCAATTTTCCCTGCATTGTCTCCTCTTATTTCATTTCTGTATATCATCTTGCATGGCCTAAGGTGAAATTAATTGGAAAAAAATCATCAAATGCATGAAACGAAACATAACGCTCTCTCCCTTTGATGTCAGGTTTCATTCCTAATATCCTGTTGAATTACAAGACTCATTATTCGCTGGGCTGGATTTGCTCTTATCCCAGAGAAACCCTGGGGAATCAGAGAATTTCCCCCTGGTTTACGCCAAATACTTGACCTTCGGACTTTTCGCCGCAAATTGAAAACTCATCTATTTATTCGCGCGGGGCTGGCTTAAATTTTATTGGGTTTTTTATTGGGTTTTTTTAAAAATTTTATTATGAATTTTAATGGGTTTTTTAGTTTTATATGTTTTAAAGTCTTAGGCCAATGGTGTAATAAGTTTTTTAATTTGGGTTTTAATTGTATATTGTATTGTTTGTTTTATTTTGGCTGTACATCGCCCTGAGTCCCGAAGGAGAAGGGCGGTATAAAAATCGAATAAATAATAATAATAATAATAATAATAATAATAATAATAATAATAATAACAACAACAACAACAACAACAACAACAACAACAATAATAATAATAATAGAATCATAAGCTGGAGGACTCACTACTCAAGCATGAGACCCTATATACCAGTGATGGTTAATCTTTTCAGGGCTGAGTTCCCAAAGCCCGCGTCCGCGCGCAAATGCACATCTGCATGCCAAAACCCCCAAAATGCAATGCGAGCGCCCCCCCCACGCATGCACCCTGGCCCCGAGCATGTGCACACGTCCCCTGCACATGTGCCCCCCCCCGCGTGCACCTCCCCGTGCCCCATTTTGGGCCTGGAAAGCTTCCTGCACAAACCTGCACCCCCCGCACATGCACCCCCACACACACACGCATGTGCACACGCATCCCCTGCATGTGCCCTGCCCCGCGCATGCGCGGCAGAGATCCAGCAAGAGGCATACACGCATGTGCGGTGGAGCTGGGCTGGGGCAACAGATGGTATGCCTGCAGAGAGGGGTCTGCATGCCACCTGTGGCACATGTGCCATGGGTGTTATGGCTCCAGCCCCCGAACCTGGCCCCATGCCTGAAAGTGACTCTGAGAGTGAGGGGGAAGGGCCGGTAAGGCTTACCACGGGAGCACCGATTCCTTTGGCCCGGCTCCAGGAGCCAGAACCAGGCCAGTCGGAGGACGTAATGAGGCCGACATCCCCTGATTCCTCCCTTCCTCAGGCTACACCTTCAGACACAGCTGATAATCATACCAATCAAGCCTGGACCGATCCGCGTTTCAGAAAATTAGAGAGGAGGTGTCATCAAAGCGAAGGGTGGGGCAGGAGCCCCACCCCACAGGATATATAAAGAGTTTTGGGACTGCTTTCAGTCTACGGAAAGCAAATTAGCTGAACCGTGTCAAAGTGAGCTGAAGTCTTAATCTATTAGAACTTTTTGGCAGGCAGCTGCGTTTTCCCGGCCAGGACTGATAAGAGCCGTGTATCCACTGGCTGAAGGCCAGCTCGTTACTCCAGAGTGAGGACGGAAACAGAACAATAGGTTTGCCATCACAGCTATATACCATTCCGGACAAATGGCTCACCAATCTCTTCTTGAAATCCTCCAGTGATGGAGCACCCACTACTCCTTGAGGCTAGCTGTTCCACTGATTAATTATTCTGATGGAAATTATAGATGTGTAAGCAGTGGTTCGAATCCCTAGTGCTGCCGTGTAATGGGGTGAGCTCCCGTTACTTGTCCCAGCTTCTGCCAACCTAGCAGTTCGAAAGCCCGTAAAAAATGCAAGTAGAAAAAATAGGGACCACCTTTGGTGGGAAGGGACCAGCGTTCTGTGCACCTTTGGTGTTGAGTCATGCCGGCCATATGACCACGGATATGTCTTCGGACAGCGCTGGCTCTTCGGCTTTGAAACGGAGATGAGCACCACCCCCTAGAGTCGGGAACAACTAGCACGCATGTGCGAGGGGAACTTTTACCTTAAGCAGCTATAACAGAAGCTATGAACTCATTTACCCTCTTAAAAAGATGCAACCGTGTGATTCAGAAAGCTAAAACAGAAGACGGCTATGGTTCCTCACACCCAACTCTCTCCAGGACCAGTTGACTGCTGTTTGCCTTTTTTTCTTATTATATCATTTATTTTCCCTTGTGAGAACATTATTTTAGTATAAGAATGGCTGCAAACCTACAGCCCAGCCTGATCATCTCCTACACCTGCTCTGATGGGCAGGATCCTCCCCTCAGCACCAGGCAAGGCAAGGTTCCCTTTGCTTTAAGATGGGTCGGCTGTTGTGACCCAGGCCCAAGTAGGTAGTATTAGACTCAATTAGTTCAAAAACAAACAGACTTTATTAGAACAGCTGAGAATTAACTCATTCTCATCATCGTCCAAACTAAATTAAAACAAATTATTCATAACGTAATTCTTCAGTCTTATCACCAAACTTGGTCTAATTAGGCAAACTGCCAAAAGCTTTTCCTGGCAAAAGTTCAAAAGCAGAAGACGCTGACAAGAAATAAATGCAGCAAGACAAGGAGCAAGGCTATCAACATTGTTTTCCGGCAAAGAGCCCAAACACCGTTCCTGGTTTTTTAAGCATTATGGGAGGGGCCAATCATCTCTTGGTGCTATTCCTGAGTCATCCTCTTTGCTTGAGCTGCTCTTGCCTTCTGGCCGCTCTTCTCATGAGTGCACTAGGAACAGGCTCCTCCTCTTCCTCTGCCTCACTACTGTCAGCCTGTGGAGGCTCCAGAGTCCGCACATCACTCTCAGCGGGCCCTGGCCACAGCTCTGCCTCCAATGCAGAGCCCTCATCCGGGCTTTCCCCAGCCTCCAGGACTGGCCCATGTTCTTCCTCAGCCTTATCACTGTCTGACTCCGCTGCCAGCTCCGCAGGCTGCTGGCGGACCACAACATCGGCAACCTTAAACACTCAAAGAGCCACAAAGGTCCTAACCGGAAGCTCCCGTTCAATTCTGGAGCTGACCGGAAGTCCGGTTCCCCTACCATAGAGTCTCCTCCTAGCATGGCATCCTTTTTCCTCTACCTATCCTAACTGAAAGTCCTATCAATTGTGGAGCCGACCAGCAACAGGGAGCCGCAGCAGGGGGATGAAAGAGCCACATGCGGCTCCAGAGCCACAGATTGCTGACCCTTGTTCTAAGAGGAGAGGCTGCTTTGTATTCTCTGTTTGACGTCCTTTCTTTTTTAAAAAAAAGAAAGGAAAAAAAACACCCTTTTTGGCTCTCCTCGCTGAGCTGTTTGGATTATTAGCTTTCCCAGCACTTTCAAAGTTCCTTTCTTAGCTTTTAGTCCATGGCAAAATAGGCAAATAAATACCAAAGAGCCCTTTTGAGCTAACGCGCCTACTTTCCTTTCTCTTTCTTCTTCTCCTTCTTCTTTTTTTTTTCCTCCTGCCTCCCAGCCCAGTTTTCTTCGCTTTCCTTTTTCTCCAAAGGCAGTTTGCAGCCTGCTTTTCTTCTTCTTCTGATTTTTTTTTTTTTTTGTAAATCTTCCTTTTTCTTGTGCTCTGTTCCCCCTCAACGCTTTCTTTCACTCCCCAGCTGCTATTGTTATCCAGGAAGATCCTTCTAGCTTTAACCAGCTCTCCAGGTATTTTATTCGCTGAGTGGAAAGTCCGTCTCGGCTGTGTGCAAACATTTGGAAACTTTCTGAAAGAAAGTAAATTGGCCAGAATTCTTTGCAATCGGTGCCCAAATGGAGAAAGGCAACTTCCAGATGCTTTTTGTTGTTGTTGTTGTTTTTGTCGTCCAGGTAGTCCTCAACATATGACAAGTGAGCCCAACGTGTCTGTTGTTAGATGAGACATTTGTTAAGTGAGTTTTGCCCCATTTTACAACTTTTCTTGCCACCGCTGTTAAGTGAATCACTGTAGGTGTGAAGTGAGTAACACGGTTGTTAAGTGAATCTGGCTTCCCCGTTGACTTTGCTTGTCAGAAGGTCACAAAAGGGGATCAGAGCAGTCATAAATACGAGTCGTGACCAAGCATCTGAATTTGGATCACAGGGATACTGCAAAAGTCGCAAGTGTGAAAAGCAGGAAAACCTATTCCATTCCAGGGTCGCCTCAAAGGTGCTTTTTCAAGAGGCAACTGGACTTTCTGGTTTTCCTTTTTCCTTTCCTTTGCTTTCCCTTCCCTTCCTTCCCTTCCCTTCCCTTCTCTCCTTTCTTTTTCCTTTACTCTTTTTCCCTTTCCTTTCCCCTTTTCATTTTCCTCTCCCTTCCCTTTCCTCTCTTTCCTTTCCTTTCCTTCCCTTCCCTTCCCTTCCTTTCCCTTTTCTTTTCCTTTTCCTTTTCCTTTTCCTTCCCTTCCCTTCCCTTCTTCCCTTCTCTTCCCTTCCCTTTCCTCTCTTTCCTTTCCTTCTTTCTTTTCCTTTCCTTTCCTTTCTTTCTCTTTCTTCTCTCTTCCTTTCCTTTTCTTCCCTACCCTTCCCTTCCCCTTCCTCTCTTCCCTTCCCTTCCCTTCCTTCCCTTCCTTTCCTCTCTTTTCTTCCCTTCCCTTCCCTTCCTTTCCCTTCCCTTTTCCTTTTCCTCTCCCTTCCCTTCCCTTCCCTTCCCTTCCCTTCCCTTCCCTTTCCTCTCTTTTCTTTCCTTCTTACCTTTCCTTTCTTTCCCTTTCTTCTCTCTTCCCTTCCCTTTCTTCCCTTCCCTTCCCTTCCCTTCCTTTCCTTTCCTTTCCTTTCCTCCCTTTCTTTTCCCTTCCCTTCCCTTTCCCTTTCCCTTTTCCTTTTCCTTTTCCTTTCCTTTCCTTTCCTTTCCTTTCCTTTCCTCCCTTTTCCTTCCCTTCCTTTCCCTTTCCTTTCCTTTCTTTTCAGTCCCCTTTTTTTCCCCTTTCCCCCCCCCTCCTTTCCCTCCTCTCTTCAGCCAGGGACGAGAGGCTTATGCAGGCAGATGGGGGTCTACTCTGCTGCTCAGAGGCGGGGTGAGGTGGGGGAAAGCAGCCCTATTGTCCTCCTGGGAATTGAGAGCCCCCTTTTTCCCATCAGAGCAGAGGAGGCTCCTTTGAACCGCTGCCCAGGCTCTGGTGGCCGTTCTCCCCCACCCCACCTTGTTTGCTTTCCCACATTCTCTTCCCCTGCTCATGAATATTCAGAGGCGGCTGTCCTGTTGGGAGGCTATTGAGAGCCCTTGTTCACACTCTGCTAATGATGGGTGTCTTCAATGTGGGGGGGGGAAGTCCAGATAAGAGCTTGTTAGCAAAGAGGGGCAATTCTCCACCTAACAAGATTTCCATTGACTTGGGCACTTGCAGATGCCTCCTCTACGAAGTGGCTTTTTTTGGGGGGGGAGCGTTTCTCCCTCTCTCTTGCTTAGTCTCTCTCTCTCCCTCCGCATTTCAAACCCCTTCCCTTCAAGTAGCAAGCTCCTTCGGAAGAACTCAGGCATTTCTCCGGCCAAATGATATAAATGGGTCAAATTCAGGGGAAGCGCAGCCTTAGCACCCCACAAAAGATCGACTGGAATCCAGCCTGGAGGCCCAGAATCACACAGCTCAGAGGGAGCCCAAGGTTAACAACACTCACTCGTGTTTTCCTTTTAAATAGAGACTAGAAGAGAAGAGAAGAGAAGAGAAGAGAAGAGAAGAGAAGAGAAGAGAAGAGAAGAGAAGAGAAGAGAATATATGGAATAGAATAGAATAGAATAGAATAGAATAGAATAGAATAGAACAGAACAGAACAGAACAGAACAGAACAGAATAGAATAGAATAGAATAGAATAGAATAGAATAGAATTTTATTGGCCAAGTGTGATTGGACACACAAGGAATTTGTCTTGGTGCATATGCTCTCAGTGTAGGAACAGAGCAGAGCAGAGCAGAGCAGAACAGAACAGAACAGAACAGAACAGAACAGAACAGAATAGAATATATGGAATGGAATAGGAATAAAAATAGAATAGGACAGAACAGAATAGAAAATATGGAATAGGAATAGAACAGAACAGAATAGAATAGAATAGGAATAAGAATAAGACAGGACAGGACAGGACAGGATAGGACAGGACAGGACAGGACAGAATAGAAATAGAAAATATGGGATAGAACACGACAGGACAGAACAAAATAGAATAGAATATATGGAATATGTTAAGTTCGGGCAATGAAGAGGCAGGAGACGATACAAGTGACAACAGCTCTTTAGTTTATTGTGATCCCAGCAAAAGCCAACAGGCAAAAACCCCTCTTTAAATAGTAATTTGGCTGACGCATCAGCCAATCAGCAACGTGCATTTTCCCGCTCAAATTTCCCTCCTAAAATTCAAATACATTGCAGAATAGAATAAGAATAGAATAGTATAGGACAGAAGAGAAGAGAAGAGAAGAGAAGAGAAGAGAAGAGAAGAGAAGAGAAGAGAAGAGAAGAGAAGAGAAGAGAAGAGAAGAGAAAAGAAAATATGGAATAGGAATACAACAGAACAGAATGAAATAGAATAGAATAGGAATAAGAATAAGAATAAAACAGGACAGGACAGAAGAGAAGAGAAGAGAAAATATGGAATAGAATGGACAGGACAGGACAGAACAGAACAGAATATATGGAATAGGAATAAGAATAGAACAGAACAGAACAGAATGGAGTAGAGTAGAGTACAGTAGAGTAGAGTAGAGTAGAATAGAAAATATGGAATAGGAATAGAACAGAACAGAATAGAACATTCTTTATTGGCCAAGTGTGATTGGACACACAAGGAATTTGTCTCCGGTGCATAAGCTTTCAGTGTACATACAAGCAATAAGTGATAAATCATGATCATAGTCATCGTAAAAATACATTCATCATAAATCATAAGATACAACACTTAGTGATAGGATACGAAATAAGCATTCAACATAAATCATATCAGGATACTAAACAAAACAATATAAACCTTAAAGATACAAGCAACAAAGTTATAGTCATAAGAAGATAAAGAGATAGAATAGAACATAAGAAAGATGAAAAGAAGGATATAATACAGCCTTACTAGATAGTTTGACAGTGTTGTGGGGAATTAGTTGTTTAGCAGAGTGATGGTAAAACTGCAGAAGTGGAGTTTCAGTCCTCCCCCTTCCCTTCCCTCCCCTTTTCCTCCCCCCCCCTCCCAGACAGGACCATCTGTGGAAAGCAAACTGCCAGATTGGTCTTCGCAGCGCCCAACTGTTTTGCAAAGCGAAAGGGAAGAAAAAATGTGGTACCTTGATGAAGGATGGAAAAAGAAAGAGAGGGAATTGCAGTCCGGAAAGGGGAAAAGAGAAACCCAGGTCCTGGGGAGGAAACTAGAGGTCAGAACAGTAGGAGTATTTCTCAGCATCAGGATGTAGGATTTTAGGTGCGGTGCGATTACTACAAGATAAAGCAGACCGATGAAGTCTTTTGATCTGGAGACTGTATTAGAGCAGATTAACTCTAGGAGAGTACAGGTAGACCTCGACTTACAACCGGAGCTGAGCCCCAAATTTCTGTTGCTAAGCGAAACATTTGCTAAGTCAATCTAAGACCATCGTTCTTAAGTGAATCGCTGCAGTTGTTAAAGCTAATGACACGATTGTTAAGTGAATCTGGCTTCCTCATCGACTTTGAGAAGAGGCGATGATTGGACACTGATCAAGGAGAGAAGCAATCGAGAACTAAGGAGAAATTTCCTGACATTGAAAACAAATAACCAGTGGAACGGCTTGCCACGGGAAGTGGTGGGTTCTCCATCACTGGAGGCTTTTAAGAAGAGACTGGGCAGCCACTTGTCTGGAATGATATACGGTTTCCTGCTTGAGCAGGGGTTTGGACTCCAAGGTCCTTCCAACCCTAGGTTGGACTACACCTCCAAGGTCCTTCCAACCCTAGGTTGGATTAGACCTCCAAGGTCCTTCCAACCCTAGGTTGGACTGGAACCTCCAAGGTCCTTCCAACCCTAGGTTGGATTAGACCTCCAAGGTCCTTCCAACCCTAGGTTGGACTGGAACCTCCAAGGTCCCTCCAACCCTACTTTGGACTAGACCTCCAAGGTCCTTTCAACCCTAGGTTGGACTAGACCTCCAAGGTCTTTCCAACCCTAGGTTGGACTAGACCTCTAAGGTCCTTCCAACCCTACTTTGGACTGGACCTCCAAGGTCCTTCCAACCCTACATTGGACTGGACCTCCAAGGTCCTTCCAACCCTACATTGGACTGGACCTCCAAGGTCCTTCCAACCCTAGGTTGGACTAGACCTCCAAGGTCCTTCCAACCCTAGGTTGGACTAGACCTCCAAGGTCCTTCCAACCCTACGTTGGACTAGACCTCCAAGCTCCTTCCAACCCTAGGTTGGACTAGACCTCCAAGCTCCTTCCAACCCTAGGTTGGACTGGACCTCCAAGGTCCTTCTAACCCTAGGTTGGACTAGTCCTCCAAGGTCCTTCCAACTCTATTTTGGACTAAACCTCCAAGGTCCCTTCCACCTTTGTTATTCTATCATTCTGTCCTTCTGTTTCCTAACCTTTCACAGCTGCATCCAGCATAAGCAGTAACGTTGTCACTTGTGCTGTGAGATGCTCATAATGCCCAGAATAGGACTTGTCCCCATTCCTCTGTCCCACCCTCTGGATGCTTATTCATTAGGGCAGCTGCATTTTTTTCAGGCTGGCATCCCACCGAGATAAGAGTGGGGAGAATCAAAACAAACCAAGAAACAAATAAGCCAAAACAGTCTCTCAGATGGACACACCTGTCTCTTGAATTCTTGGAGGGTGGGGAAAAAAACCCGGATTCCCACCATTAAGTTACAAGTGATGCCACCTGATCTTCGGCTCCCAAATTGGGCCATTTCTGCTCAGGATCCAATTTTCTCTGGAAATGCATAGAAACGGCAGAAGGCCTGGTGAGGGGTGGGTGAGGTGGGGAGAAGCTATGTTCAGTGTTGAACCTGGAAGTTTGGGATGGAATTCTTGACAGCAAATGCCTTTCTGGGTGGGTTCAATGACTCTCCAAGGCTGAAATGCACTCGGCTGGTGTGATGTGTAACTGGAGCCGATGTCCTCCTGCAGGAGTCCATTGAGTGGACTTGTTGACCTCCCTCACCAACATCAAAGCCGGGGTGGGGAGGGGAAGGGAGGGGAGAAGCCGGTGCAGCTGTTCTGAGCTGCCATGCCTGCTTCCAGCAAGCAAAATTGCCACTGCATTTGGCAGTCTTTGAAACAGAGCTGGGGGTGGGGATTGGGGTAGGCTAGGGAATGTCGCCCCCTTTTCTGGGGTTATTTGCTATTTCTATTCTTGGTAGCCAGTTCTGTTCTGATGGAAGGAAAGAGATTTTGAGGAGGGGGCTGGGGCGGGGGGGAATGTCCTCCATTTTCAGATCCTCTCCTCCTGCCTTCAGTTGAACCTTACGAGTCCTTGAAGTTACAGTAGTGGCCAAAATTGTGGAAACCTTTTGGGAAAAGGATATTTTTGAGGTTTGGTGGCTAATAACACCCCCTTTTTTGGGGGGGGGGAGTTTCAAGATAATCCTATTCCACTGCTGGAATGGCCTGGGAATAGCCCAGACCTTAACCCAATGGAAAATCTATGGAGCCGACTAAAGTCAGAAGCGACCCAACAATAAAACCCAACTAGTAAAAATTCTGACTGGCCCTGCCTCCATCTATTCTCTGCCTCCCAAGTTCCAGCTGATCAGGAGGAAATGAGGATTTTGCAATAACCTTCCCCTGGATTGGGATGGGAATGGAGATTTTACAGTATCCTTCCCCTGCTACGCCCACCAAGCCACGCCCACAGAACCGGTAGTAAATTTTTTTGAAACCCACCACTGGAGCCGACTAAAGAAACTTGTTGGTCAGAAGCGACCCAGCGATAAAACCCAGTTAATAGAAGCAATCATTCAATCTTGGTTTCACATGGTAACAGCTGCAGAACTAAAAGACCTGGTTCACTCCATGGGAAGACGTTATAAGGCCGTAATTCAAGCTAAAGGTTACCCAACTAAGTATTAACTGACATGGTGATAAGTTTTGTATATCTTGTTTTTTCTACATTGATAGTTTTTGTATATCTCATTTTTTCTACGTGTTTCACTTTTCTTCTTTATGCTGTAACTGCTATTCTAATAGCGAATCCTTCATAAAAATTATTGCATTACATTCTTGATTAAATTATCTTTCCATTGATATATAATTTTATGGTACCACTGCAAAAAAGGGGGGGGGTGTTATTAGCTAGTTTTAGAAAATACACTTTTCCAAAAGGTTTCCACAATTTTGGCCACTACTTTGAGTTTTGCAAACCATTCTATCAGACTGGAAGTTGCACAGTAGCTGAAGAAGTGAATTTGGGTTTGGTTTTTGATAACCAAGAACGAGAGGGCTTGAATTTTAGTATTTTGAATTGAATGCATCGTATCCTGAGTTGCTCCCACCTAAGGCAATATCCCACCAATTGATTATTCTCAATTGGCCAAATGAAAGAACCAAGGTTTGTTTATTATTTACTAAATGGGTTTTTCAGCTGATTTTATTTTCCTCTGGACAACATAAACCAAAAAAATAACCCCTTTCTTTTGATTGGTTAGCTACACAGAACAGAAAAAGAAAAGATGTCGGGAAAATAACAATGTCTCCGGCAACAATTCTTAGGGAATTGCTCAGTTCAGTTCTTTTGAAGATCATTTGACGACCGTCTCCAGGAGAGCTTTTTATCAGGTTCGCCTGATCCGCCAGTTGCGTCCCTTCCTGGACTGGGATGCCCTATGCACGGTCACTCATGCTCTCGTTACCTCTCGTCTGGACTACTGCAATGCTCTCTACATGGGGCTCCCCTTGAAGAGCACCCGGAGACTTCAGCTAATCCAGAATGCGGCTGCGCGGGTTATTGAGAGAGAGGTTCAGAGCTCCCACGTAACACCTATCCTGCGCAGACTGCACTGGCTACCTGTTGTTTTCCGGGTGCGCTTCAAGGTATTGGTTACCACCTTTAAAGCGCTCCATGGCTTAGGACCGGGTTACTTACGGGACCGCCTACTGCCGGCCTCTATCTCCCAGCGTCCGGTGCATTCCCACAGAGAGGGACTCCTCAGGGTGCCGTCAGCCAAACAATGTCGACTGGCCCCAGGAGGGCCTTCTCTGTGGGGGCTCCTACCCTGTGGAACGAGCTTCCCCTTGGTCTTCGACAACTACCTGACCTTAGGACCTTTCGCCGCGAACTTAAAACCTATTTATTTCGTATGGCTGGACTGGCCTGATTTTAAATTTTAAATTTTTAATTGAATTTCGATGGGTTTTAAATTTTTGTAATTCTTATGGGGTGTAATGTTATTTTAAATTTTTTGGCAAATTTGAATCAGTTTTTTAAAGGTTGTTTTAATTATTGTGTATGTTTCTGTTTGTATTTTATTTGCCTGTTCACCGCCCTGAGTCCTTCGGGAGAAGGGCGGTATACAAATTAAAACATCATTATTATTATTATTATTATTATTATTATTATTATTATTATTATTATTATTATTATTATTATTATTATTATTATTATTATTATTATTATAGCAAGCAACTCTAATACAGCTGTTCATTTTTTGGCTAGCTCATAGTATGCTGAGTTTGACCTATATGCATTTCGACCCAATATTACTGCTTTTCGTATTTGAAGTATTTGTATCCTAACAGAATAGCAGAATTGGAAGGGACCGTGGAGGTCTTCTAGTCCACTCCAACCCAAGCAGGAAATCCTATACCGTTTCGGACAAATGGCTGTCCAATCTCTTCTTAAAAGCTTCCAGTGATGGAGTACCCACAGCTTCTGAAGGAAAGCTGTTCCACTGGTTAATTGTTCTCACCGTTAGGAAATTTCTCCTTAGTTCTAGGTTGCTTCTCACCTTGATTCATTTCCATCCATTGCTGCTTTGGAGAATAGATTGACTCCTTGTTCTTTATGGCAGCCCCTAAAATATTAGAAAACTACTATCATGTCTGTCCTAGTCCTTCTTTTCATTAAGCTAGATATACCCAATTCCAACAACTGTTCATGATATATTTCAGCCTCTAGTCCCCCAATCATAGTTGCTGTTGTTCTCTGTACTCTTTCTAGAGTCTCAACATCTCTAGAAATCTCAACATTTCTAGAGTCTCGACATCCAGAAACCATCCTAGTCAAAGTCTTTGCCGTTTCCTTAAAACTACTTTCTAATTTGTCTTTGGTTACATTTGGGTTCCCCCATCTGGGTTGCCAAGATCCCAAAGACGGCATCCCAGGACCTATAAAATACACTCAGTCGTCTAGATTTCTTTAGCGGTTGTGATCATAGTAGTTGTATGTATAGTGTATAGAACAGGGGTGAAATCTACTTACCTTCCTTACCAGTTCAGAAGTGTATGTACCCCGGTTGTAAAATGAGGTAAAATTCACTTCACAAATGTCTCGCTTAGCAATAGAAATGTTGAGCTCAAAATTGTGGTCGTAAGTCAAGGACTACCTGAATGGACTGGAAAAACACAATGGACCAATCACTAGATGGCAATCATCATCTTCTTTTAACGGCCCCATAATCCCTTGCAGTGTGGAGTCTAGGCAACTGAATGGAGCTGAGTGCTTTTTTTTAATTAATTTATTTATTTTTGTCACAACATTATATACAAGCACATATAATGAAAGGAAACAATAGGACAAAAACGGTAGGCATGGAGGTATAAGGTATTTTGTTGTTTACAGAGGAGCGGAGAACTCTTCTTGTAAAATATTTCTGGACACGTTCAATTGTATTAATGTCAGAGATGTGGTATGGATTCCAGACGGATGAGCTGTATTCAAGAATAGGTCTGGCAAATGTTTTGTATGCTCTGGTTAGTAGTGTAGAGTTTTTGGAAAAGAAGCTACACAAAATTAGGTTTACAACTCTTAGAGCCTTTTTTGCTATGTAGTTGCAGTAGGCTTTGGCACTTAGATCATTGGATATGAAAACTCCAAGGTCTTTTACAGGGTGGGGGTCATCTGTAAGGTAATATCCATCAAGCTTGTACTTAGCGTTTGGGTTCTTTTTTCCAATATGTAAGACTGAGCATTTGCTGGTTGAGATTTGGAGTTGCCACGTTTTAGACCAATCTGATACAAAGTCAAGGTCTTTTTGAAGGGTAGTAGTATTGTTGGTGGTGTTAAATAGTTTGACATCGTCAGCAAAGAGAACACAATAACTTGAGATATGGTCACAGAGATCATTTATGTATAGTATGTACAGCTTACTGGCTGTATGTATGTACAGCTTACTGGCTGGATGCCCTTCCTGTCACCAATGTGGAGTTTTGTTCAGCAAATATAATCTCATTGTGCCCAGAGAGAGAAATATCTGCCTCTATCTAGGATCAGAACTCTCAGCCTCCTGATTGTGAGCTCTACCTCTAGGCCACGACACCACTCAACCACTAGATGGCGATGAGGACAGAATTTTTCTCTGTCCTTTGCTGCCCTCTGGTGTTAGTTTAGATTTCAACCACCGGGATATGGTAGCCCAGTCTAAAGTCCATTTATAATCCAATTTATCATTTGTTCAGTATAAAACAAATGAGCGTTTTCTGGATAGTCGGGTCTTAAGTCCTTTGAACTGGTTTGTGATTTAAGATGCAAGCCGGGTTTTTTTTTTCTCTACATAAAACTGTACAGTCCAGTCCATAAATAACCCTTATTCATGAGAGCCGTTCCTAGCACGGGCTCCGTAGCACAATTGCTGAAATTATGCAGATGACTGCTGTGCCAGACCTTGGAACAAATCTGCAACAGGAGTCAGAAAGCTGAAAGAATGGAAAAGCAGCGATGTGCAATCAGTCTTTCTGAAATTGCGTGTCAAGGGAGGGTGAAAAAGGACACAAGTTTGATTAATAGAAAAATGGAAAGATTAAAGCCAGCTGGTCCGAGCCTGGAACATTATCTCTTGCACTCCACTCTCTTTCTCCGCAGGGAAGCGGAGAAAGTTTTATATAAAGAGCTTACCGTCGGCAGAAGCGAAGAAGGAAGAGTGTAAAGAGGAGGATTTAGTCTCTGCGTCATGCCTTCTTTTCCTTAATCGTGATTTCATGACAAAACCTCTGGTGACTGGCTCATTCAGTCGGATAAACGGATGGATTGGCAGTGCGGGAATGACAGGTGGCCACTAATATCTTGTAGTATTGAAAATGTCTCCCAAAATAAGCCTATTTGGAGTATAGGGGGTTCTCTCGAGACCGTTCACAATATTGACTCACTTGTAATTTTATTTTATTTTTTAAAAAGAAAATGACGACAATGATATTCTACAACATTGAGATGAATACAGTATTTTTAAAGTGGATTTTTTTTCATTTTTATTCCTGTAACATAGCAAGAACTCTCACTGTTAGTATAGTCAGTGGTGGGTTTCAAATTTTTTTACTACCGATTCTGTGGGCGTGGCATGGCTTGGTGGGCGTGGCAGGGGAAGGATACTGTAAAATCTCCATTCCCACCCCACTTCAGGGGAAGGATTCTCTAAAATCCCCATTTCTTCCCGATCAACTGGGACTCAGGAGGCAGAGACTAGATGGGGGCGGGGCCAGTCAGAGGTGGTATTTACCGGTTCTCCGAACTACTCAAAATTTCCGCTACTGGTTCTCCAGAACTGGTCAGAACCTGCTGAAACCCACCTCTGGTGCAGCTGCTTACAAAGGCCGCTAAACCCTTGCTTTAAACTCCAGCATTGTATCTTCCAATCTTAAGCAAAATTTATTATTGCTGCTAAGAGCATCTATCTCATTAAATTATTATGTTTCGTGGTTGTTGTTTTTTTCCTAAGATTACACCTAGTGGGAAAATACATGGTTGCATATTAGGTGGCTCAGTGGCTAAGACACTGAGCTTGTCGATCAGAAAGGTCGGCAGTTCGGCGGTTCGAATCCCTAGAACAGGTTTCCTGCATGAGCTGACTAGATCAGGGGTCTCCAAAGCTGGCTGAGGAATTCAGGGAGTTGACGTCCACAAGTCTTAAAGGGAGCAGGGTTGGAGACCCCTGGACTAGATGACTACGTGAGTTGGACTAGATGACCTCCAAGGTCCCTTCCAACTTTGTTACTGTTACTGCATATCGAGAGTTAAATTTCAAATTTTATGTGTGTCTTTCCAGTAAATGTGGTCCTCACTTAACAACCATAGTGGGGAATGGAAGGATTTGTATTCCTTGCAGACAGCTGGTAATCTGCAAGGAATATAAATCCTTCCATTCCCCACTGTCCTGTCGGAGCTGAAGAAACTTCTTGGATGAGAGGCGAAACGTCTTCAAAAGAAAGAAAAAAACCAGAAAGTTCAGCTGCCTCCTGAAAAAAGCACCTTTGGGACAACCATGATCTGGATGACTGAGAATCTCTACAGACTTTTAGCTATACAATTTGGGATGAACACCCTTGGAATGGTGTGGGAGGAAAAATGTTAAGTTTCTCCTTAATTCCAGGTTGCTTCTCCCTTTGGTTAGTTTCAATCCATTCTTTCTTGTCCTGCCCTCTGCTGCCTTGGAGAATAATTTGACCCCCTTCTTCTTTGTGGCAGCCCCTCAAATACTGGAACACCGCTATGATGTCACCCCCTCATTCTTTTCTTCTTTAGACTAGCCAAATCCAAAAACTGTAGCCCTTCTTCATATGGTTTAGTCTCCAGGTCTTTGATCATCTTAGTTGCTCTTCTGTGACCTTTTTCCAAAGTCTCAATATCTTTTTTGTAGGATGGTGACCAAAATTGGTTGCAGTATTCCACGTGTGGCCTTGCTAGGATTTTATAAAGCAGTACTAATAGCACAGGACAAGCTGCGCCCGTTTCCCAGTGTCCTTCCCTCCATTCAAGATGGATATTGATCCAAAGCTGATCTAAGTATTGTTGCATCCGATTACAAGGTAGTAATTCTCCATTCCCCTGAAAACAACAAAATACCTTATCCCACCAGACTTGAAATCCTAGGCTTAGAAAACTTGGAACTTCGTCGCCTTCGACAAGACCTAAGTTTAAGTCATAGAATCATCTATTATAATGTCCTTCCTGTTAAAGACTACTTCAGCTTTAATTGCAATAATACAAGAGCAACCAATAGATTTAAACTTAATGTCAACCGCTTTAATCTAGATTGCAGAAAATATGACTTCTGTAACAGAATCATCAGTGCTTGGAACACTTTACCTGACTCTGTGGTCTCTTCCCATAATCCTAAAATCTTCAACCAAAAACTCTCTACTATTGACCTCACCCCATTCCTAAGAGGACCATAAGGGGCGTGAATAAGAGCACAAACGTGCCTACCGTTCCTGTCCTATTGTTTTTCTTTTCTTCTTCCTATATATATATATATGCTTATACCTCCTAATATTTACTCATATATATGTTTATATACTAAATAATCTTTTTGTATGATACTTACATATATTGTTGTGACAAAATAAATAAATAAATAAATAAATAAATAAATAAATAAATAAATAAAATAGTTGTATGTGCTATGAAATGAAGACTGAGAGAGATAATGAAAAAAAAGAAAATACGCAGCAAAGAGAAGCAGAGATGGCCAAATTGATTCTTTTATCCAAAGAAGAGAATATATCTAACCTTGTTTCTCTTTTGAAATTGCTTCCCGATTTTTGTACTTGGAATGAAAACGAATAATGAAACTTCGATTTTGTTTTTGCTAACTAGATGGTTTATTGTTATAGAAATGGCTCGTACATACTGTTGTACAAGTCAGTTCCTTTTTCTTTTCTTTTCCTTCTTTACACCGTTTTCCCTCCCTCCCCCTCCTCCTAGTTTTCTATAACCTTTTTGAATTTCTCTTTGTATTTTATATTTTGATACACCAATAAAGAGTTTTTTAAAAAAAGAGAGAAAAAGAAAATGCAAAACCATTTGAGTAATCAGATTTTCTAGGCAAGATCTCCATGAAGAAGCCAGCTAGGTTTTGGAGTCATTTTCGGTGTCTTTTCTTCTTGGTTATGAGGTTGATGTAGGAGATGGCCAGATACAGATTAACAGAGTTGGAAGGGACCTTGTAGGTCATCTAGTCTAACCCCCCGCCCCCCAAGCAGCAGGCCCTACACCATTTTTGATGGATGGCAGCCCAGTCTCTTCTTGAAAGTTTCCAGTGACAAAGCTCCCACAACTTCTGAAGGCAACTTCTGTTCCATGGGTTGATTGTTCTCGAAGGCAGAGTCAAACATGTCATCAGTTTGGAGTCATTCCGTTCCCACGAGAGACCCAAGTGCAGCTCCTCACCCTCCAACCCCATGATTTCTGCTCACCCTTCTATAATGCCATCTTGGCTTGACCAATAATAGATCAGATACCTGAGTATAGGTAGCAGGAAATAAACTTTCAGCACTTTCAACTCTATTCCTCTTCCTGCTTTCTCGCGCCTAACGTTTGCTTTCCTTTCCTAGTTAATTTTGATACCCTAATCCTGCTGCTCCAGATGGGGCTGACATATAAACCAGCACCAGACAATGAAGGTTTATTAATAGCTGCGTCGAGATTCAGAGCCAGGCTTAGAAGGGAGGAGGGGGGAGCCCACTCGGTTCATGCCATCAGCAATCTATAAATAGAGACCACACCACCGCCTTGTCATTTTACAAAGCAGTCACACTCATGGAGAACACAACTCACAATAAAAGAGGGAAGAAAAAGGATGCAGACAGGGCAATTGTATTGGTTCCTTTAGGCATACCAAAAAAATGCAAAAATCGGGAGGCGTTTTTCACCTTGTGCTGACGTTTTTTCCCCCGCTTCCCATTTTCCCAAAGCGCTCCATGAAATAGGACCGGGTTACTTACAGGACCACCTACTGCCACCAATAGCCTCCCATCGACCTGTGCGCTCCCATAGAGAGGGCCTCCTCAGGGTACCGTCAGTCAAGCAATGCCGACTGGCGAACCCCAGGGGGAGGGCCTTCTCTGTGGGGGCTCCTGTCCTTTGGAATGAGCTGCCTACGGGGTTACGCCAACTCCCCGACCTCCGGACCTTCAAACGCGAGCTTAAGACCTTTTTGTTCCACCATGCGGGGCTGGCCTAGTGAAATTTTTAATTGGGGGTTTTTATGAGGGTTTTTATGATAGTTTTAACTTATTATGGCCAATTTTAGAATCAGTTTTTTAAAATGTTTTAATTTTTGTTTATGCCTCTGTTGTTTTATTCTGGCTGTAAACCGCCCTGAGTCCTTCGGGAGAAGGGCGGTATAGAAATCAAATTAATAAATAAATAAAATAAAAAATAAAGATTTTGAGACTCTTTGCTCATTTATTTATTTATTTATTTGCTGGCAATTTGGGCAGTATCCTTCCTCTGCCACGCCCACCAAGCCACACCATGCCCACCAAGCCACGTCCACAGAACCGGTAGTAAAAAAAAAATTGGATTTCACCACTGTTTGGGACCGTAATATGTCAGAATCTATTTTTGATTTTAAAAAAAAAATCATTTCAGCTGCCAGATTTTTAAAGAATGGGTTGGATCACCTTGGAATGAAACGGCTGGCAAACGGTGGGCCAACCAAACCAACCAACTCTACCGGCTAAAATATGTAGTTAAAAAGCAGCACTTAGGATCGTGTTTATTTCCTAATGGTGAAGGTCAGTGAGACAAAAGGGAGACTTTGGGGGGGTTTTTTTGAAAAAGATTCTTAACTTGGCTGGTGTTTTGTTTTGGTTTTTTGAAAGTCCTCCGTTATTTCAATCAGAACATGGTCATTTGAATGCCAAGGTCTTGGCATGTGCTGCAAGCTCAAAGAGCATCTCTGAATTGCAGTGGGTGTTGTTGCTGGTTTAGAAACTGTGTGCTTATATGAATGGCTTGTCTTCATAGGTTGTGGTGGCTCCATCACTGGAGGCTTTAAAAAGATTGGACAGGCATTTGGGTCTCCCGTTTGTGCAGGGAATTGGAGCAGAAGACCTCCAAGGTCCCTTCCTACCACTGTATTGTATTTGTTGTGTTGTGTTGTGTTGTGCTGTTGTATTGTACCGCATCACATCCTGTCCTTTCTATTCAATTTCATTCTCTCTTCTCTTCTCTTCTCTTCTCTTCCATGTTCTATTTTGTTCTATATTTTATATTCTATTCTATTCTACATTTTATTCTATATTCTATACTTCTATTCTATTCTATTCCATTTATTCTATTCTATTCTATTCCATTCCATGTTTTCTATTCTATTCTATTCTATTCTATTCTATTCTATTCTATTCTATTCTATTCTATTCTAGTTTTCCTCTTCTCTTCTCTTCTCTTCTCTTCTCTTCTCTTCTCTTCTATTCCATGTTCTATTTTGTTCTATATTTTATATTCTATTCTATTCTACATTTTATTCTATATTCTATACTTCTATTCTATTCCATTTATTCTATTCTATTCTATTCTATTCTATTCCATTCCATTCCATTCCATGTTTTCTATTCTATTCTATTCTATTCTATTCTAGTTTTCCTCTTCTCTTCTCTTCTCTTCTCTTCTCTTCTCTTCTCTTCTCTTCTCTTCACAACATCTTTACCTTAGGAAGAACAAGCCTTAATGTGAGCCAAGCATCCAAATTTTGATGACATGGCCGTTTTTTCAGTGCTGTTGTAACTTCGAACAGCCACTAAATGAACGGTTGCAGGTCGAGGATTATTACAGTAGCTGTCATCCAAATAAACTGTTATCATTTTCAGGAGCCACATCTCGCTGGAGAACCATTTCCCACATTCCTTGGATTCCGTTTTTAGTTCTCTGCCTTGTTTTCTTCCTTTCTTTCTCCGCAAACATCCTGAGGATTGAGAGAAACCATCACACACAGACACACAGAGACACAGACACACACACACACATACAGTTCTCTAAGCAGTAGCAAGTTGCCAGTTGGCAATAAATATTTATGAGAATTGACATAATGAAACGAACTTATTATATACAAGCTCCCCAAGGGCTGGAGCATTTAAGCTTCATTCTCTCTCTCTTTTTACTAGACAGAATCGTCTCGATCTCTTTCAGTTCTGGAGCAAATTGCTTATTTTGTGGTCCACTTCCACGAGGGGCGGCTATTAATGCAGCCAGCTGCTCCTCCTTGGCAGGCCTTAGCCCAGACAGGGCAAAGCTTTATGTGTTTGCTGCTGGTTGTTTTTCTTACGGTCTGGCTGTTTTTAATCTTTCTTTTTTTCCCCCCTTGGATTGAACTGTAATCCGCAAGACGGCAAGCTTTCGGATTACACTGGCATCTTCTTCAGGTTCTGCCTTTGCAAGAAAGAGTGAGCCAAAGAACCCAGGGCCTTGTTGGGAGCAGTTCCAACACTTCTTGGTGCCTCTTGCAAAGAACTTGCACTCTCGCGTCTTGCCTGTCAACCAGGGGTGAAATGCTCCTGGTTCAGACCGGATCGGCGTCCACATGCTTGTTTTTTTGGCTGTTTTTGCGCATTGGAAACCAGAAGAGCAGCTGGCAACAGCGCATGTGCTGACAGAGAAAGCTCTGTGTGCCACCTCTGGCACAGGTGCTATAGGTTCACCGTCACGGCCCAGGAAAGTACAGGGACTATTTCCAGGGTTCTGCTAAATTCTGCTAAATTCTAGTTAAGTGCTGTCCCGGTGTCTGGAAGCCGTACGGGTCTGGATGGGGAGAAACAGACTCAAGCTCAATCCCTCCAAGACGGAGTGGCTGTGGATGCCGGCACCCCGGTTCAGTCAGCTGCAGCTGTTGCTGGCTGATTATTGGCCCCAACGGAGAGGGTGCAACTTGGGTGTCCTCTTGATGGGCGGCTGTCGCTTGACGATCATTTGGCGGCCGCCCAAGAGGGCCTTCCACCAGGTACGCTTGGTGCGCCAGTTGCGCCTTCCTTGACCGGGATGCCTTATGCACGGTCACCATGCCTCGCCACCTCCCGCTTGGATTATTGCAAAAGTTTCTACATGGGTTGCCTTGAAGTGCACCCTGAGGCTGCAGTTAGTCCAGAATGCAGCTCTGTAATAGTGGAGCAACTCAGTTGTTCCCATGTAACACCAATCAAGGGTTTGCACTGGCTTCCTGTGGTCTTCTGGGTGCGCTTTTAAGATTTTGGTTACCATCTTTAAAGCGCCCATGGCTTAGGACCCGGTACTTACGGGACCGCCTGCTGTTACCTTTGCCTCCCACCGACCTGTACGCTCACAGAGAGGGACTTCAGTGCCGTCCGCCAAACAATGTCGGCTGGCATCTTTGGGTAGGCCTTCTGTGGGAGCTCCCACGCCTGGAATGAGCTTCTGGTTTACGCTATGCCTGATCTTCGGACCTTTCACGTGAGCTGAAAACGCACCTATTTATTCAAGCACTGGCCTAAAATTTTATTGGGGTTATTTATATTTTAATATTTTAAATTGTTTTAAATTCGCCACCTTATAATATGTTTGTTTTAATTTCTTTTAATATTTATACTGTGATTTTATTATTGCACACACTCTGAGTCCTCTCGGGAGAATGTATAAAAATTGAATAAAATAAATAAATAAATAAATAGTTTCCAGAATTCCTAACCAGGATGGGGAGGGGCAGCATGTTGGAGAAGGGTGCGAGATGCTCAGGGATCTCAGGGGTTGCCACAAAGAAGAGGGAGTCGGCTGTTCTCCAAAGCACCTGAGGGTAGAACAAGAAGCAATGGGTGGAAACTGATCAAGGAAAGAAGCAACTTAGAACTAAGGAGAAATTTCCTGACAGTTAGAACAATTCATCAGTGGAACGACTTGCCTTCAGAAGTTGTGAATGCTCCAACACTGGAAATTTTTAAGAAAATGTTGGATAACCATCTGTCTGAGATGGTGTAGGGTTTCCTGCCTGGGCAGGGGGTTGGACTAGAAGGCCTCCAAGGTCCCTTCCAACTCTGTTGTTGTTGTTGTTGTTGTTATCTTCATTGGCACAATTTCCCAGAAGGAAAATGTACTGATCTAGATCAGGGGTCTCCAACCTTGCCAACTTTAAGACTTGTGGACTTCAACTTCCAGAATTCCTCAGCCAGCAACTCTGGGAGTTGATGGCCACAAGTCTTAAAGTTGCCAAGGTTGGAGACCCCTGATCTAGAATATTTTATCTTAGTAAGCACTGAGAGAAGAGGTTCTAGATCACACATCTTCCTTCTGGGAAATAGCTCGGGCTGCTTGGTGTCCTTTCTCTTATTCCTTTCTCTCTCTCTCACCATCCGCTCCAAGCAGTGGTGGGATTCAAATAATTTAACAACCGGTTCTCTGCCCTAATGATTTCTTCCAACAACCAGTTCACCAAACTGTTCAGAAAGTTAACAACCGGTTCTCCCGAAGTGGTGCGAACTGGCTGAATCCCATCCGTGGCTCCAAGTACTCAGAATATTCCTGCTGGGGAGTGGAGTTATGGTTTGACTTTGACAGCAATCGTGGGAAAACTCCAAAGTCTCCAAAACTTTGGTCTTCACGGGAGAAGCTCCTGTGCCAATGAAATCAGAATATTCACACAGACTTTTGACCCCCTCGGTAATTGAGTACACAGACTTCTTGGCTAATTTTTCCGAAATTCTTCTCTTGGATGAGATGTAAGGAAGGTCCGTGAATTCCCCCCCCTCCCCGATTTGCAGCCAGAAAACGCTCTTCCCCTCCCCATTACTGGGCTTGAACCCGCTAGGGATCTGGTCTGTCTTTCAGTGAGAGCTTCCCCTACCCACCCCTGTTATGTATTAACAGTTGTGCCTTTAAATATTTGAGCGGGAAATCAGCACGTTGCTGATTGGACGAAGCCTCCAGCAGAACTGTATAAAAGGAGAGGTTTTTCCCCAGCCTGTTGCTGGGTTCACCATATATTAAAGAGCTGTTGTCACTACCCTGGTCTCCAGCCTCGTTACTTCCCGAACTTAACATTGGCGACGAAGGTGGGATCTCGAGGCTAAGGAGAACCAGAACCGAGCTGAAGCACGCTAGTTCCGAACCCAGCAAACTCAGGGCAGAAACGCGGAAATGGCAAACACGCCACCCGCACCGTTAACCCGGCAAGGAGAAATGGGGAACATATATGACCCGCTTCGAAAGCTTTCTAGAAGCCAACGAACTACAGGATCCTGATAACCGCAAACGGGCTTACTTCTAAGCCATTGCGGGCCCGGAGGTAATCGAGATTGGAAGCCCTGGCAGAGCCAACGCCGATACAATCGGTATCGTGGCCGACTCTGCAGACTTTGCTGAAGAACCGCACCGCTGCGCGTCCAAATACGTGCAGCGGTTTGAATTGGAGAACGTAGACAGATGGAGGCGAGTCCATCGGTGACTACATGGCCGTTGAAAGCGTCCAAGGACTGCGGATACCGAGACTTAGCGAGGTGCTACTCGAGCAACTCATCCGAGGGGTCAAGGACATCCGCCTCGGCGACGACTGCTAGCCAGAGCAACCTGACACTAGCCACCGCTCTGGGCGAGGCCAGAGCACATGAAATGTCTACTAAAGCAGCAGAGACTCTGCAAAAGCCTCTTCAATCCAAGGCAAGCGAAGCCAACGCCAGTACACCAGGAGGAGATTCAGTCCGAATCCGAAGGTGAGGCGAGGATGAGGAAGGGTCTGCCGGACCGAGAAGCGCGACACTGAGGACCGTGGAGTGCGGAAGCTGCGGAGGGCAGCATCAGCGCCAACGCTGCAGGTTTAAAGAGCAGCGACATGCCGGTGTGGGAAGAAAGGACACTTAGCTCAGGTTTGCAGGCGGCCCAACCTTCCCCGAAAATTCGTCGGCCAATCAAAGCGGAACCGGAAAGGCGGCCCGATTGGTTCAAACAAGAAAGGCGCAGTCTAACCAACGACTGTCATTATAGGCGCGCCTCAACCAAAGTGGAAAAGAAGATTTTCACAAAGCCCAAGATCGGGAATGCGGTGCACTTGAAGTAGACACGGATCAGCGATCACCATCATGTCCTGGGACACCCTGGCGAAGTCGCTGCCGTCCGTCGCGCCATCTGCAAGCACAGCGGCTACGAGTGCCACGACTACCAGGGAATCGCATCCCTGTTCGAGGGACCACCTCCGTCCAGTCGTACGGCCCTCACAAAAGACCCTGCCCATCACGATCGCCGAAGGAACTCTGCCCAGTCTGTTGGGACTAGACTGGTTTCGTGCCCTGGGCATGGGAGTGACTGGCATCTACAGAAGTGACTGCAATTTGAAAGACATTCTCTTTAACGAGTTCAAGATGTCTTCAAGGACTGCCTGGGCAAGTACAAGGGGACCCCTATTTCCTTCAACTTAGACCCCAGGTAGCCCCCATTAGGCTTAAGGCGAGGAGAGTCCCTTTTGCCCTAAAACCAAAATTGATAAGGAGCTGGACAAGCTCATAAATCAGGGGTTTTGGTGCCAGTCGATCACGCAAAGTGGGAGACGCCAATCGTCACCCCATCAAATCGGACGGGTCAATTAGAATTTGCGCTGACTACAAGGCGACGCTTAACAAAGCCTTACAGAAAAGCGTGCACGGTTCCGTGGTGCAACATTTATTGCACTCTTGGGGCAAGGGCAAGTCTTTGCAAAGTTAGACTTGGCCCAAGCCTACCAACAACTGCCAGTAGACGCACAGCGAAGCCCAAACGATTGTGACGCATTGGGGCACTTCAAGTGCAATTTGGGGTTAGTGTGGCACCAGGGCTGTTCCAAAACCTGATGGAACGACTACTGCAAGGGCTCCCAGGGTAGTTCCTACTGATGATGTCCTAATTTCAGGGGAAAACATGGAGGAATTGGGGGAGCGGTTAAGAAAGGTCTTGAGCATTTTCCGGACAGCCGGATTAAAAGTCAAGACAAATAAATGTCAGATAGGGGTCGAATCGGTCGATTTCTTGGGCTACTGGATAGACAAGAAAGGAATTCACCCTACTGAGAGCAAGGTTAAGGCAATTAGGAAGGCTCCAGCGCCCAAAACAAAGCAGAGCTGCAGGCATTCCTGGATTGGTTAATTTTACGGTCTTTTAAAGAACAAAGCAACTGCTATGGAACCGCTGCATAGGCTCTTAGGAAAAATACTGTTTGGTCTTGGGGAAAGTCAGAAAATAGGGCTTTTGAAGCAGTAAAGAACCTGCTCTCAAGTGATAGCCTGCTCATCCAATATCACGACTCACTACCCCTAGTGCTGGTTTGCGATCGTCCCCTTATGGGGTGGGGCTGTACTCAGCCATAGACTTCCAAACGGCACAGAAGCCCCTATAGCGTTCTACTCTAGAACGATGTCCTCCCAGAGAGGAACTACAGCCAATTAGACAAAGAAGCATTAGCCATTGTATCAGGGGTCAAAAATTCCATGAGTATGTCTTTGGGCGGAATTTTGAAATCGTGACTGACCACAGACCGTTACTGGGATTAGGCGATGGCCAACGCCTGTGGCACTTTCGCCACGCTTGACTCGATGGACTATATTTTAGCCGCTTACTCATACAAGCTGCAGCATCGACCGGGAAAAGAAGTGGGCATGCACGCATTGAGCCGATGCCCACTGCCAGGCGACCAAGACCCCACTCCGGGGACACCCATCCTCCTTATTGACTCGTTGGACTCTGGCCCAGTCACATCAAAGGAAGTGGCTCGGCATCATACCGGGACATTGTGTTAAGGACTGTACTCGGTTGGGTACAGAGGGTGGCTGCGCGCGGTTCAAAGAATTTGTTAAAAACGTGATGAGCTCTCGGCTCAAGGGGTGCCTGTTATGGGGTGATCGTGTAATAATTCCTGTTAAGTTAAGGGCAAGGTATTGGACCTCCTCCACGAGGTCACCCAGGCATCGTAAGGATGAAGGGGTTAGCTAGAAGCTATGTATGGTGGCCACTCATGGACGAGAGATTGCTGAGAGGGTAGGGAAATGCCAAGCTTGCCAAGAGTCCAGACCGCTACCCCCAACAGCCCCAGTCAGAGAATGGGAAAAGCCCCAAGGGCCTTGGTCAAGAATCCACATTGACTTTGCTGGCCCCTTTCACGCCAAACATTCCTAGTGGTGGTGACGCATTTTCCAAATGGTTAGAGATCATACTTATGAAGTCCACCACAGCCGAAGCAGTAATCGCAACCCTCGCGCCTTCTGTGGGATTCCCACGCCTGGAATGAGCTTCCCTGGTTCTACGCCATGCCTGATCTTCGGACCTTTCAGCCAGTGGTGAAATGCACCTATTTATTCAAGCCGGACTGGCCTAAAATTTTATTTTATTTATATTTTAATATTTTAAATTGTTTTAAATTCCACCTTATAATATGTTTGTTTTAATTTCAATATTTATACTGTGATTTTACTGGCACAGGTGCTATAGGCCTGAGTCCTTCGGGAGAAGTACAGGTACTATTGAATTAAATAAATAAATAAATAGTTTCCAGAATTCCTAACCAGGATGGGGAGGGGCAGCATGTTGGAGAAGGGTGCGAGATGCTCAGGGATCTCAGGGGTTGCTACAAAGAAGAGGGAGTCGGGCTGTTCTCCAAAGCACCCGAGGGTAGAACAAGAAGCAATGGATGGAAACTGATCAAGGAGAGAAGCTACTTAGAACTAAGGAGAAATTTCCTGACAGTTAGAACAATTAATCAGTGGAACGACTTGCCTGCAGAAGTTGTGAATGCTCCAACACTGGAAATCTTTAAGAAAATGTTGGATAACCATCTGTCTGAGATGGTGTAGGGTTTCCTGCCTGGGCAGGGGGTTGGACTAGAAGGCCTCCAAGGTCCCTTCCAACTCTGTTGTTGTTGTTGTTGTTGTTATCTTCATTGGCACAATTTCCCAGAAGGAAAATGTACTGATCTAGATCAGGGGTCTCCAACCTTGCCAACTTTAAGACTTGTGGACTTTAACTTCCAGAATTCCTCAGCCAGCAACTCTGGGAGTTGATGGCCACAAGTCTTAAAGTTGCCAAGGTTGGGGACCCCTTGGCAACTTTAATATCTTATCTTAGTAAGCACTGAGAGAAGAGGTTCTAGATCACACATCTTCCTTCTGGGAAATAGCTCGGGCTGCTTGGTGTCCTTTCTCTTATTCCTTTCTCTCTCTCTCTCGCCATCCGCTCCAAGCAGTGGTGGGATTCAAATAATTTAACAACCGGTTCTCTGCCCTAATGATTTCTTCCAACAACCAGTTCACCAAACTGTTCAGAAAGTTAACAACCGGTTCTCCCGAAGTGGTGCGAACTGGCTGAATCCCATCCGTGGCTCCAAGTACTCAGAATATTCCTGCTGGGGAGTGGAGTTATGGTTTGACTTTGACAGCAATCCTGGGAAAACTCCAAAGTCTCCAAAACTTTGGTCTTCACGGGAGAAGCTCCTGTGCCAATGAAATCAGAATATTCACACAGACTTTTGACCCCCTCGGTAATTTAAGTACACAGACTTCTTGGCTAATTTTTCCGAAATTCTTCTCTTGGGGGGGGGGGCTGAGCAGTTGCAAGGAAGGTCCGTGAATTTCCCCCCCCTCCCCGATTTGCAGCCAGAAAACGCTCTTCCCCTCCCCATTACGGGGCTTGAACCCGCTAGGGATCTTGTCTGTCTTTCAGTGAGAGCTTCCCCTTCCCACCCGCAAAGCGGAATCCCTTAAACTTCCGCTTCTCGGGATCCACTCGGCAGGGATCCCTCTCGCCCTTCGCCCCAACCAGGGCTGGGTTTCGTCGCGACTCCGGAGCTTAGTTTGCGTCCACGGTCGAGTTTCAAGCCAGTCCAAAGATAGAAAGAGACGGCGGGGCGGCCCCAGAGGGCCAGGGGGAGCTTGGCAAGGGGCCAGTCTCAGCTTTGTGGCCAAGTCGGAACCCCCCCCAAATCCTTATTCTCCTCCTTCCATCATCCCTTGTGGCTCGGTTCCCCCCTTAGCTCTGGTACCCCATTCCGTCCTCTCCCCCTCCCCACCCCTTGTGGCTCAGTCCCACCCCACCCCGTCTTCTCTCCACTCTTTTCGGATTGGTTCCCCCTTGGCTCCCGGTACCCTCCATCTTCTCCTCTCCTCCCTTCTGTCTCGATTCCCTCTCCTCCTCCTCCCCACCCCTTGGCTTCGGTTCTCTTCCCCCATCTTCTCCTTCCCCTTGGTGTCCCCACCCCTATCTTCTCCTCTTCCTCACACCCTTGGCTCTGTTTCCCCTCCCCTCGTCGTCCCCTTCTCCCTCCTTGGTGTTCCCCGCCCCATCTTCTCCTCTTCCCCCCACCCCCCACTTGGCTCTGTCTCCCCCTCATCCTCGCCTTGCCTCTGGCCCACTTCCCTCCCCAGCCCGGAGGGGACCCATCTGTCCGTCTTCTCCGCGGCGAGAAAGGCGTGGGGAGTGTGTGTGGGGGGGGGGGTGTGGCTCTGCCGTGCGAGCGGAGCAGGAGGCGGCGCGGGCGTCTCCAGCGGACTCCCCAATCAGGACTTGGCGCGCGCCCGCGGGGCGGGTGTGCATGTGTCCGTGGGTGGGTGTGTAAAGCAAGGGAGCGTGCGTGCGTGCAAGAGGGAGGGAAGGCTGGGTCTGTGGGGGGGGAGTGTGTGCATGCAACTGGCGGACTCCCTCTCGCATTCGCACAAGATGGCGATGGAGGGGCGACCGACCCCGTCTCCGGCTTGCGCGTACCTCTAAAAAGGCAGACCCACCACAGCCGCCAAGCAGCCGAGCAGGGGCTCCGGACGGTCCCCCCTCGCTTTCTCCGCCGCAGGCTCCCATGGCGCTGCCGGGCTGGGCGCTGCTCCTCCTCCTGCTGCTGCTGACCTTGACCACGGTGGAAGGTAAGCCCCCAAGCCAGGAGGCTCCTCCGGCTTCTCTTGGCTCCCCCGAGATCGCTCCCTTCCCCGGGAAAGGCTCCCCTTGAAGAAGGAAAGCGGGCGCTTGGCCCGGCGCGCAAAGACTCCGACTTGGGGCGCAGAGGAGCCGGGGAAAGCGCACGGGGCGCCCGTAAAGGAAGCGGGTCCGGGAAGGAAATAGAAGAACCGATGGAGGAGGAAAGGGGTGGAAGGGAACCGGACCCCTGGCCGAGAAAAAGGGACCAACTGCCGCGGCCCCCGAAAGGAGGATGGCGCGCACGGCCCGGTGGCTGCAGCCACTAACCCTGGCGAGCCCCGCGGCTTTCCTCTCCCAGCGCGCTCCCTTTCGCGGTGATGGCTCCAAACAGGTGTATGCGGGGAGGGAGGCGGCGGCGGCGGCGGCGGCTACTAGCGAGGGCTGGACGCTGCCAGAGCAGCCGGGCGCGCGGAGCAGAAGTGGCCGGGACCGTCCAAGCGGCCAGCGGGTCCACTTTTGGGTTCCGGTCCGTGCGCCAAGCAGACGGGCCTCGTTTGAAGGCGTTGAGATTGAGAAGCGTCGTGCGGGGATTGGGGTGGGGGGGCTGGAGCGGCCCCTCGTAGTTTCCCGGGTCGCAAACCGCGCGAAAGCAGCGCCTAAAGTGCAGTTCGAAGTCGGTTCGTTTCTTTTGTCTGTGGAGATTCTCGGTCGTCCAGAATCTCCACTGGGTGCCAAAGTTCCTTTTTTTATTTCTTTCCAAGAGGCAACTGGACTTTGTTTGGTTTTTCTTTGGAAGACCTCTCTCTTCTCATCCAAGAAGCTTCTTCAGCTCCGACTGAAAATAGATATCTTTTAACAATAACAAAATTGGAAGGGGCCTTGGAGGTCATCTAGTCCTGCTCATGCAGGAGACCTATAATAGGGATTCGAACCTTTGAACTTTCTGATCGACAAGCTCTATCTATCTATCATCTATCTATATCTATCTGTCTGTCTGTCTATCTTATCTATCTAGTTATCTATCTATCTATATCATCTATCTATCTATCTATCTTCTATCATCTATATCTATCTATCTATATTATCTATCTATCTATCTATCTATCTATCTATCTATCTATCTATCTATCTATCTATATTATCTATCTATCTATCTATATTATCTATCTATCTATCTATCTATCTATCTATATTATCTATCTATCTATCTTCTATCATCTATATCTATCTATCTATCTATCTATCTATCTATCTATCTATCTATCTATCTATCTATCTATCTATCTTATCTGTCTATCTGTCATCTATATCTATCTATTTATCTATCTATCTATCTATCTATCTATCTATCTATCTATCTATCTATCTATCTATCTATCTATCTATCTATCTATCTATCTATCTATCCCCACCATCCAGTCAGAGCTGAAGAAGCTTCTTGGATGAAAAGCGAAAGGTCTTCAAAGAAAAAGAAAAGGAAAAACCAGAAACTCCAGTTGTCTCTTGAAAAAGCACCTTTGGGGTTAAGTTTCTTTGTGAGACCCAGAAAGGGGATCCAGAATTGATCCGGTAAGAGAGCAATCCCGAGCGAACAGCAAGGGCCCGATGCTGTATAAGAAAAAAAAGATTGTAATTAGAAAGTGGCTTTGGAAAGGGGGAAAAAAACCAACAACCCAAATGACAAATGACAAGACAACAAACAAAAAACACTCGCTTTGTTTACAAGATGGCAGGGGCTCCACCTCACCTTCCCTCTTCCTCAGATTAATTTCCTGGATCGGCTTCTCTTCTCTGGGTGAATGCAATCTGAACAGCTGCTTCCCAGCAGCCTTCAAATGTGCCTTCCAGATGTTGGGGCTTTGACTCGCATTATTCCTAGAAAGCAAAGATCACAGCGGCAGCCGCAGTGGCTAGATGGAAGAGCTTCCATGTGGAAAGGCAGTATACCTTTGGCTGTAAAAGGCTGAGCCCTGGAGAGAAGCCCAAAAGCCCCCCCCTGCCCCCCACAAAGCAAATTCAGTATCTCAATTGTCTTCCCAAATCTGTTGCCGTCTAGTTGCGTATGGACTAGTTGTGTGTGGACTACACTTCCCATCATCTACAGTTAACAGTAACAGAGTTGGAAGGTACCTTGGATGTCATCTAGTTCAACCCCCTGCTCGTGCAGGAGAGTTGTACTAGGGATTTGAACCGCTGGACCTTTCTGTTCAACAACCTCAGTGTCTTTAGCCACTGAGCCACCTAGTCAGGCTTGATCAGGCGTTCCACCTGCTGGGGGTGAAAGGAGTTTTCATCTAAGCGCATTTGGAAGACTCTGGGTTGGACAGAGTTAACTAACCCAGTAATGTTAGTTTGATGGGTATATGAAGCAAGCCAATAAGGTTCTTTTAAAGTTCTTTGTTACAATGTCATCTCTGCAGGTGATTGGATTTTTGTCAGTCTTGAAGGACAGAAAGGGTCGACCTTGTATCCACAAAACTTTTCTTGGTCATTCATAACTTTCAGGGCCCATACGGCACACTCGGAAAGTTGCGTTGACAGATGATCTTCAGAATTTCTTCTCTTTTTTTCTTCCAAATTCTTTTTGATTCAGACATCATCTTCCATTAAACGGTGTGTCGTCTGGGTACAAATATTTTGTACAAATATTTTATACAATAACAATTACAGTCATATTTATTATTTTATCTATTCTTAATAATAATAGTAATATATACCCCTACCCTAATACTGTAACTGTCCTCTTCTTAACTTCTTTAACTTTATTAAAATATTTTCTCTATTTCACTCCTCTGCTTTTTTCCACTTTTATTCTCTAACCATTGATAAAATATTTCCCATATGTTATAGTAATCAAATTGTTCCTTCTCTTTAATGTCAAGTGTTAACCTATTCATTTCTGCACATTCTAATATTTTCCTAATCACATTCTCATCCATAGGGATCTCTTCATTTTTCCAATTTTGTGCAAATACAATCCTAGCTGCAGTTATTATATAAATTATCAAATATACATTTTCTATACTATAAGTGATCCTCAGAACGTCTGAATGCGGCACTGCAGAGACTTGGTGATCAAACATAAAGCATCGGTTTTTGGCATGAGTTGGTGAAAGATACGTTGTCTTGAAGGATCTCCCTGCCTTGCAGTTGCCTTCGTATCTCACGTTTAGAGGGCAAAGCTGCTTCTAATGTGTAGATTCTGACACAAAGGAACTCATGAGAGAGTCTGAAGATGCACTGAATCACCCAGCCCAGGGGACACCAAAACTTGGCAACTTCAAGACTTTTGGACTTCGATTCCCTGTTCTCCAAGCTGGCTGGTGAACCTGGCTGGTGAATTCTGGAGCTGATGTCCACAAGTCTTATGGTTCCCAAGTTAGGAGACCCCCGACATAGCCTGTTGCTTAATATTTTTTATTTATTTATTTATTTTATTTTATTTATTTATTTTGTCAAGCATATATAAGATAACAGGTAAAAGTATAAACATAATTTGAATACATGAAAAAAGTAAGTAAAAAACAATATTAGGACAGGGACGGTAGGCATGCGGGTGCTCTTATGCACACCCGTTACAGACCTCTTAGGAATGGGGTGAGGTCAACAGTAGATGGTCTAAGGTTAAAGTTTTGGGGGTTTGGGGAAGAAACTACAGAGTCAGGTAGTGCATTCCAGGCATTGACCACGCTGTTGCTGAAGTTGTATTTTCTGCAATCAAGTTTGGAGCGGTTTACCATAAGTTTGTATTTATTATTTGCTTGTGTATTGTTGTGGTTGAAGCTGAAGTAGTCATTGACAGGTAGGATATTGAGGCAGATAATTTTATGCACTATGCTTAATAGTGCATAAAAGTAATAGCCTACTGGCAGTCACTGGTATGATGGCATCTGGACATGGAACCTCCAAGGTTGCTGGCCTTCTGGATCTTCAGTATTCATGTTGATGGACCATTTGGTCTGGCCTGGTTTGCATTTTCATGGATTTCTCTCAAAACTATGAAACCAACATGTATGGTTGGGTTTATTCTGGATATAGACCAGTGTTGAAATCAAAAAATTTTTACTACCGGTTCTATGGCGTGGCTTGGTGGACGTGGTGTGGCTTGGTGGGCGTGGCAGGGGAAGGATACTGCAAAATCCCCATTCCCTCCCCATTCTGGGGCCAGCCAGAGGTGGTATTTGCCAGTTCTCCAACCTACTCAAAATTTCCGCTACTGGTTCTCCAGAACCTGTCAGAACCTGCTGGATTTCACCCCTGATATAGATTCTATAATTAGATTTTTTTTAAAAAAAGTGATCTATGGATTTGGGGAAAGAGGAAAGAAGTGTGATGACTGTTGGCTTGGGTGGATCATTAGCTGCTCAAGGAAAAGTTTCCAGTGATCTGAATTCCTCCTAGGGCCGGGGATCTGAATTTGATGGCCACATTTGATGAAGAATGAGAGAAACAGAAAAAAAATCAGGTTCTTTTCAAGAGCTTCTCCACTGTGGTCCATACAGGAAAGGAAATGGAGAATTGCAGGCTTTCTCCAGGATCCTAAAATTGTAGGTTATTAATCTACCTGGTACAGGTAGTCCTCAATTTACGACCACAATTGAGCCCAGAATTTATCTTGCTAAATATAGAAATTTGTTAAGTTAAAATTTGCCCCATTTTAAGACTTTTCTCGCCACCTTTGTTAAGGGTATCACTGCAGTTGTTAAATTAGGAACACGGCTGTTAAGTGAATCTGGCTTGTCAGGAGGTCACAAAAGTGGATCACGTAACCCTGGCACACTGCAACCAACATAAATGTGAACCGGTTGTCAACCGTCTGAGTGTAAATCGCGTGACAATTGGGATGCCACAATGGTCTTAAGTGTGGGAAACGGTCACAAGTCACTTTTCTCAGTGCCGTTCTAACTTCAAACGGTCACTAAGCAAACAGTTGTAAGTCGAGGACTACCTGTATGAGCCAGCAGCCCAGAAAGCCAACACAGTCTTAGGCTGCATCAACAGAGGGATAGTATCAAGTTCATGTGATTTGTTAGTAACTTTGGTAAAAATAGATTTGTAATCCTGCATTCAATTTTTGTTTACCACGATACAAAAAAGATGTGGAGACTCTAGAAAGAGTGCAGAGAAGAGTAACAAAGATGATTAGAGCAGGGATCTCCAACCTTGGCACCTTTAAGACTTGTGGACTTTAATTCCCAGAATTCCTCAGCCAGCAAAGCTGGAGGTAAAGCATATGAAGAACGGTTGCAGGAACTGGGTATGTCTAGTTTGATGAAAAGAAGGACCAGGGGTGACATGATAGCAGTGTTCCAATATCTCAGGGGCTGCCACAAAGAAGAGGGAGTCAAGCTATTCTCCAAAGCACCTGAGGGCAGGATAAGAAGCAATGGGTGCAAACCAATCAAAGAGAGAAGCAACCTAGAACTAAGGAGAAATTTCCTGACAGTGAGAACAATTAATCAGTGGAACAACTTGCCTCCAGAAGTTGTGAATGCTCCAACACTGGAAGTTTTTAAGAAGAGATTGGATAACCATTTGTCTGAAGTGGCTATAGTATCACACCTAAGCAGGGTGTTGGACTAGAAGACCTCCAAGGTCCCTTCCAACTCTTGTTATTCTGACTTCAGATTACAGTGGCCACTCCATCTCCTTGCCTTGCTATTCTATTCTATTCTATTCTATTCTGTTCTGTTCTGTTCTGTTCTATCCTATCCTATCCTATCCTATCCTATCCTATTCTAAATGGACTGTAAAGATTGCCACGTATACTAAACTATATTGGAAACATGCTCCCCAAATAGGCCTACAAAGCTAAAAAAAACCAGATGAAATACCAAAGGCAATTTGTTGAAATGACATGAAGGTCCTTCAGTGATAGGGGTTTTACGATAAGGGCATTCCTCAAATTATGACTATTTATTCAGTGACCAAAAGTTCCAGTGGTGCTGATGGAGAGGACTTACCCCCTGCCCTTGAAGTTTGATAAGATTTTCTGAAAAGCAGGCTTGGGTAACTAAGGAAAACATTTGAGAAGCACAGATTGGAAGGCCATCGGATACCAGAGTGGAAGGTTTACATTTTAACAGAGTACAAATAATAAAGGACAGACAAGATCACATATGTCTAAGCAAAATATACTTTACGTATTTTGCAAAAACACACACCAAATTGGGCTTCTCTATTACCCTCCCCCAAGGCATGGACGAACAGCCAGGTTTTTTTTAAAAAAAAACAACTTCTGGAACATCATCAAGGGGAGAATCATATGGAAAAAGTTAATACATTTAACCTTATTAACTGTAAGGTAAAGGTAAAGGTACCCCTTGCACCTATGTGCTAGTCGTTCCCGGCTCTAGGTGGCGGTGCTCATCTCCGTTTCAAAGCCGAAGAGCCAGCGCTGTCCGAAGACGTCTCTGTGGTCATGTGACCAGCATGACTCAACACCAAAGGCGCACGGAACGCTGTTCCCTTCCCACCAAAGGTGGTCCCTATTTTTCTACTTGCATTTTTTACATGCTTTCGAACTGCTAGGTTGGCAGAAGCTGGGACAAGTAACGGGAGCTCACCCCGTTATGCGGCACAAGGGATTCGAACCGCTGAACTGCCGACCTTTCGATCGACAAGCTCAGCATCCTAGCCACTGAGCCACCGCATCTATTTTACAAATGAATGAATAAAGACGAGCCCAGCTGGCAGTCTTAAGGATAAGGGGGGGTGTCTTGCGGACCTCACAATCCCAACGTTATACAGTTAGTCCTTGACTTAAAACAGCTCATTTAGTGACCGTTCTAATTTACAACAGCACTGAAAATAGTCACTTAGGACCGTTATTCACAGTGACAACCATTTTTCACAGTGACGACCATTGCAGCATCCCTGACTCATATTTACGACGGTTGCCCACGTCCCTGGGATTGCCTGATCCCCTTTTGCGACCGTCTGATGAGCAAAGTCAAGGAAGGAGCCCGATCCACTTAACAACCGGGTTACCAACTTGTCAACTGCCAGTGATTCACAAGTGCAGTGAGGCAAGGAAGGGCGTAAAATGGAGCAAAACTGACGTAGCACCCGTCTCGCTTGGCAACATAAATGTTGGGCTCGATTGTGGTCGTAACTCGAGGACTCCCCGTAAGAGTGAGCAATGGGCCTCTTCAAGCATGCTATACTTGGCAATATCTCCATTTCAGCTGCCACTTAATAGCACCTACCTGAGCTTAGCTTAGCTTGTAAGTTAAGCAGAGTTGATCCTGCTTCGTTTTTTGGGGAGTGGGGGAACTACGAATGAATCCTAGGCCTGAAAGCTAAAAGTTGGGGAAATTTCGTGAAAGGAGACCCTGGCAAACCCCAACCCTCTCCTTGCTAAGAAAGTTGCATGGATGTGTCCATAAAAGTTGCGTGGATGTGTCCATAAAAGTCATGCTCTACTCCAGGGGTCTTCAACCTTGGCAACTTTAAGCTTGGTGGACATCAACTCCCAGAATCCCCCAGCCAGCAAAGCTGGCTGGGGAATTCTGGGAGTTGAAGTCCACCAGGCTTAAAGTTGCCAAGGTTGGAGACCCCTGCTCTACTCAAAGGCAATTTTAGTTCTCACTTTGCCTGGGGAAAAAAAAAACCTGTTTTACTGCCTTATTGCCGTGGCCTTGAGAATGGAGATTTCTCTTGGATTTTTCTCAAGGATCTTTGGCAAGGGTTTATTTATTTATTTTTAATTTGAAAGTTGCTGTGTTAGGATATTTTGTTGCAAAGAACGCAAGGTTTTGATTTTAGTACCTTCTGTAGATCTCTTGGGAGCGGGGAGGGGAAGACTGGAAAAAGCTTTAATATATTTCACACGGACCACTAGCAAAGAGCTGATTTACTGACAGTGAGAACAATTAATCAGCGGAACAACCTACCTCCAGAAGTTGTGGATGCTCCAACACTGAAAGTTTTTAAGAAAAGACTGGACAACCTTTTGTTTGATATGGTATAGGGTTTCTTGTAGGGTTGGACTAAGTTGCATTAACAGAGGAATACGATCAAGATCATGTGAAGTGCTATTACCACTTTATAAAGCCTTTGTAAGACCACGCCTAGAGTACTGCATCCAGTTTTGGTCACCACTACTATAAAGAAAGATGTTGAGACTCTAGAAAGAGTGCAGAGAAGAGCAACCAGGATGATTAGGAGACTGGAGGCTAAAACATACGATGAATGGTTGCAGGAACTGGGCATGGCTAGTCTAGTGAAGAGAAGGACCAGGGGAAACATGATAGCAGTCTTCCAATATTTGAGGGGCTGCCACAGAGAGGAGGGGTGGGGTCAAGCTATTTTCCAAAGAACCTGAAGGTCAGACAAGGAATAATGGATGGAAGCTGATGAAGGAGAGGCTTTGGTTAGTCCAGAATGCAGCTGCGCGGGTGATTGAGGGAGCCACACGTTGCTCCCGTGTAACACCGCTCCTGCGCAGGCTGCACTGGCTACCTGTGGTCTTTCGGGTGCGCTTCAAGGTGTTGGTTACCACCTTTAAAGCGCTCCATGGCTTAGGGCCCGGGTACTTACGGGACCGCCTGCTGTTACCCTATGCCTCCCACCGACCCGTACGCTCACACAGAGAGGGTCTTCTCAGGGTGCCTTCCGCCAAGCAATGTCGGCTGGCGGCCCCCAGGGGAAGGGCCTTCTCTGTTGGAGCACCTACCCTCTGGAACGAACTTCCCCCTGGTTTGCGTCAATTACCTGACCTTCGGACCTTTCGCCGTGAGTTGAAAACGCATTTGTTTATCCAAGCGGGACTGGCTTAATTTTTACATTTCTTGAATTTTAATAATTTTAATTGGGGTGTTTTAACCATGGGTCAAATTTAACGGTTTTAAATCTTTCGGCCACTAATATAATATGTTATTTTAATTGTTGTTTTAATCTGTATATTGTTTTTGTTTTAAATCTGGCTGTACACCGCCCTGAGTCCTTCGGGAGAAGGGCGGTATAAAAATTAAATAATAATAATAATAATAATAATAATAATAATAATAATAATAATAATAATAATAATAATAATAATAATAATAATTATTATTATTATTATTATTATTATTATTATTATTATTATTATTATTATTATTATTATTCAACCTGTAAATAAGGAGAAATTTTCTGACACTGAGAACCATCAACCCATGGAACAAAAGTTGCCTACAGAAGTTGTGGGAGCTTCATCCCTGGAGGCTTTTGGACTGTCATCTGTCAGAAATGGTGTGTAGGGTCTCCTGCTTGGGTGGGTAGTTGCACTAAATGACTTACAACAGTGATGGCGAACCTTTTCAGCACTGAGTGCCCAAACCTGATCGCGCATGCCGGAGCCCTGGGAACCTGAAGACCAGGTGGCCAGCGCACACATGTGCACCGGCCAGCTGGTCTTTAGGTTTCTGGTGCTCCGGCATGCGTGAAGATCAGCTGGCCAGTGCACATGCATGTACCAGAAACCACAAGACCAGCCGGCGACGGCGCGCATGCCCACAGAGAGGGCTCTGCATGACACTCATGCCATAGGTTTGCCACCATGGACCTACAAGATCTCTTCCAACTCTGTTAACAACAGTAGAGACCTTCAAATTTCTAGGTTCTACCATATCGCAAGATCTAAAACAGGCAGCTAAGATCAAAAACGTCATCAAAAAAGCACAACAAAGAATGTTCTTTCTGCGCCAGCTCAGGAAGCTCAAACTGCCCGAGGAGCTGCTGATTCAGTTGTACAGAGGATGTGGGGACTTCCAAGTCCCAGAATTCTCAGTAATGCCCATGCTGACCAGGGAATTCTGGGATGTGGGCAGCAAGCTTGGGAAAGATTGGTTGGGAAAATAGACTCTGTCAACCACTCTGGTAATATCTGGATGATATTACAACTGTACAGGGTTGTTTTTTTCTTCTGATCTTTATGTAAATCAGAGTGGATCACATAGAACAGCAGGTTTGCTGATCAAGTCAGCATCTGGCTGCCCCCCAATTGTTTTTCCTCCTGCTCTTTGGTTTGCGAGCTTTTTACAGTGGCCCACCTTAGCACAACTTTGTAAATTGTTAACTGCTTAGTACTTTGACCAACAAATGTCACCTTGGTTATAGTCCCTTTCTATTAAAAAACAAAACAAAAACCTCTTGTCACTTTTTCGGTTGCATAAAGGCAGAGCTTTAAACATTAGAATTCCATGATTTTTAAATTAGGTTAGCAGTAGATTTTCTATGAGACACTTAATACATTGTTGAGATCCAGCCACAACTCACGTTGCAGTTATATCTGTTATTTTCATTATGTTTTTGCATAGCTGGTTATGTATATTTGTGCTGGTGCAGAGAACTGTGATAAGAAGGGATACAGCTGTTAGGAGCAAAGTTAGTTATAAAAAAAATATTTAAACGCCTCATGGCTGTGGCAAAGCAATCTGTCGGCTCTGATCCTTATATATTTCTATCTGTAAGCACCTTTCATTTCCTAAGGACTTCACCGTCAAATAAAAATTCAGAAAATTGCAGCAAGTTCTTCTTTAAAAATATGTCCGGCTTTCCACAGCCCTATGATTTATGTTGGAATATTAATCCACAGGCGACTCAACAGCTGTTGCAAACAGAAATAGAAGTATATACAGTGGCATAGAACTATCGGATCAGAAGCGCAGAACTTCAGTTGGGCACCAGGGGGCCACAAATACAGAGGTTCTGTATCTCTTTGCTGCCATCTCCTGCTCACCCGATTGTTTGCAGCCCAGATTTGGTAGCTGTAGTAAACAGGGCTTGTGGGGGGTGGGGATGAATGTTTATCTTTAAATAAGTGAAAGAAACAGTTGATATTTCCTCCAAAGTGCTGTGCTTAGCAGCATGGGGGAAAAAATAATCTCTTTTTGGGGGAGACCAAGTTAGAGCAAAATCAACAAAGCCATATTTTTCTGCTTCACACTTGACTTTGGCTTTATTGAATTGTCTAAAACGTGGCTTGCAATCCATGACTGATGATTTGAGTGTCACGCAAAGGTAGGCGGTTATAATGGATTCAATCAAACTATGCTTAAGCCACCCGGTCAGTCGCGTGAAAAAATAAGATCAGTCCTTATACACTAAAGCTTTCAAGGGAAGGTGAAGAGGCAGTTGGGAGACGCCATGAAATGTATTTTTTTTAAAAGGTTAAGTGAAATGCTTTTTTTTTTAATTTGCATTTATATCCCGCCCTTCTCCGAAGACTCAGGGCGGCTTACACTATGTCAATAATCTACACAATAGTCTTCATCCATTTGTATATTATATACAAAGTCAACTTATTGCCCCCAACAATCTGGGTCCTCATTTTACCTACCTTATAAAGGACGGAAGGCTGAGTCAACCTTGGGCCTGGTGGGACTTGAACCTGCAGTAATTGCAAGCAGCTGCTGTTAATAACAGGCTGCATTAGTCTGTTGAGCCACCAGAGGCCCTTTGAAAAGGCCCCTTTTTGCCCCCCTCTACATTTTACCAGCTTTTTGCTGGTTCTGCTCTTGTGTCTTTTAGCACGTCTTGACTTGCAGAAATGAAGCTTTCCAAATCTCTTGCTTTACGCAGGTAGTCCTCGACTTACGACCACAATTGAGCCCAGCGTTGCTGTTGCTAAGCGAAAGATCTTGTTATGCAGATTTTGCCCCATTTTACGACCTTTCTTGGTGCAGTTGTTAAGTGAATTGCAGCGGTTAATAACACGGTTGTTAAGTGAATCTTGACTTCGCTCGTCAGGAGGTCACAAAAGAGGATCACGTGACCCCGGGACACTGCAACCGTCATAAATATGAGCCAGTTGCCAAGAGTCTGAATTTTGATCATGCGATTATGAGGATGTTAAAATGGTCGTAAGGGTGAAAAATGGTCATAAGTCTCTTTTTTCAGTGCCATTGTAACTCTGAACGGTCACTAAATGAACTGTAGTGAGTCGAGGAATACCTGTACCGTGGTAGCTTCAAACAATTGCTAAATGAATCACTGTCAAGAACTATCTATATGTTCTCCTATATATATAGGAAAAGATCTTCTTTCTTGCCAAGGTTCTCTTTGTCCTTCTCTCTCCCTCCCTCCCTCTCCCTCCCTCTCTCTCCCTCCCTCTCTCTCCCCCTCCCTCCCTCCTTCCCTCCCTCCTCTCTCTCCCACTCTCTCTCTCTCTCCATCTCTCTCTCTCTCTTCATCTCTCTCAACAGTCACTGAATGAACCATTGTAAGTTGAGGACTACCTGTACTGGCAGATGAAAAAAAAAATCAGGTTTCTTTTCCTCTGTTCACACGGTACTTTGAAGGACTGGATCTGCTCTTGCTAATCCCTGGTTTGTTTAGGCCTCTTTGCTGATTAAGCCACAGTTACCTGGGTTCGCACCTTCCCTTAAAGAAGAACAATGGTGAACAAGCCACAGTGGCTAGACTAACACCAATGCAGAAAAATATGAGCATACAAGTCACAGTGTTCGATATGTGACACATATATAATAATGGACTTGGGAGGGACCTCGGAGGTCTTCTAATCCAACTTCAGGGGAGGCTATTCCATTTCAGACAAACGGTTGTCCAGTCTCTTTTGGAAAGCCACCACTGACGGATCTTCTAAGTCTATAGTGGTTGTTTTCTCTAACTTGGCAATTTTAAGAGATGTGTTGAAGTCCACCCATCTGAAAGCTGCCAAGTTTGAAAAGCACTGCTTGCTCTAAAACAGGGATGGCTAACCTTTTCTGGACAGAGTGCCCAATGTGTGTGCTCCTGAACCCCCAAAATGCAATGCGCGCGTGCCCCCCTGTTCTGTCTCCTTCCCCACTTTGGAGCAACGAGCTGGCCTTCAGCCAGTGGATTCACGGCTCTTATCAGTCCTGGCAGAGAAATCGCAGCTGCTTGCCAAAGTTCAAACAAATGACTCGCAGAGTAAGACTTTCAGCTCTCTTTGAAACGGTTCAGCTAATTTTTGCTTCCGGTGAAATGAGAGCAGTCCCAAAGCTCCTTATATATCCTGTGGGGTGGGGCTCCTGCCCCACCCTTTCCTTTGATGACGCCGCCTCTCTAATCTGATGCGCGGGTTAATCCAGACTTGATTATTATTATCAGCTGGATCTGAAGAGAGGAATCAGGGGATGACGGCCTCATTACGTCCTCCGACTGGTCTGGTTCTGGCTCCTGGAGCCGGGCCAAAGGAATCGGTGCTCCCGAGGTAAGCCTTACTGGCCCTTCCCCCTCACTCTCGGAGTCACTTTCGGGCATGGGGCCAGGTTCGGGGGGAGCCACAACACCCCCCACATGTGCCCCTTGCATGCGCCCTCCCCCCGCGCATGCACGCATGCCCCTGTGTATGCCCCACCCCCTCGCATGCAAGGCAGAGATCTGATAACCAGCTGGCTGGTGGGAGGTGCGAGCATATACACCATCATGGCTCTAGAATCTTGGATTCTGAAGGAGCTGCACAAAGTTACCGACACTCATTCCGAGTCCACCTAAAGTTCATCTTTTTTGTTTGCTTAGTGCAAGTACTCCATCTAGCTCTGTGCCTCTTTAAAAGACAATGGCTATCAACCTGCCTTCCATTGAGGACTTGTATACTGCACAAGTCAAAAAGAGGGCTGTGAAAATATCTACAGACCCCTCACATCCTGGACATAAACTGTTTCAATTCCTACCCTCAAAACGATGCTACAGAGCACTGCACACCAGAACAACTAGACATAAGAACAGTTTTTTCCCAAATGCCATCACTCTGCTAAACAAATAATTCCCTCAACACTGTCAAACTATTTACTAAGTCTGCACTACTATTAATCTTCTCATCGTTCCCATCACCCATCTCCTTCCACTTATGACTGTATGACTGTAACCTTGTTGCTGGTATCCTTAAGATTTATATTGACTGTTTCCTAATATGATTTGAATGCTTATTTGTTCCCTATGACTATCATTAAGTGTTGTACCTTATGATTCTTGACGAATGTATCTTTTCTTTTATGTACACTGAGAGCATATGCACCACAGACAAATTCCTTGTGTGTCCAATCACACTTGGCCAATAAAAATTATGTTCTGTTCTGTTCTATTCTATTCTATTCTTTACAGTGAAGAAATAATTGCATAAATGCAAACGTAGGATTTTGCTAAAAGGTGTGTGCTCACACATGTGCTACTTGTACTGTAAGGGGGCTCTCTAAAGGAACAGATCTCCTGCCTTTAAAGCTTAATTATTCCAATTAAATCGTTTTCAGCTAATGCAATTTCTCTCGGTGGGTCTGCTTTTGTAGAATTCCTTTCTTGATTTTAGGGATGCTTTTTTTAGGTGGGAGTTTTGAGCATCTGTTTCTTTCTAATTCCACACACACACACACACACACACACACACACACACCAAAAAAAGAATGAAAAGTCAGCAGCAACTGTCTAGACCTCCTGCCTCTGCTGGAGAAGAGGATGCTATAATATTTCTCATTGTAGGGTCTTCATACAATATGCCTTTTGGGGAGTGGGGGAACCCACAGGAAATTCTATTCCAAACACTCTGGATTTAAGATATATTTTTAAAAAAAAAAGGTTTGGAGTGATGTGGGAAGAGAATGGTGGGAATCCATGTGGCTTGGAGCAGATGGTGAGTAAAAGGAGGAGGAGGAGGAGGAGGAGGAGGAGTTGTTGTTTTATTTGTATACTGACTCCCAAGAATGTTTTTAAAAATGCCCGCCAAGCAGGGGTGAAATCTAAAAATTTTCCCTACCGGTTCTGTGGATGTGGCTTAATTGGTGGGCATGGCTTGGTGGTCAGGTGACTGAATGGGCATGTCCAGTAATAATAAATAATAAAAATAATAAAGTATACAAAACTTGGGAGCGCACCAGTCTACCTTCTTTAAAAATAGAGGCACCAGTCTACCAATTGCCTTTTTTTGGGGAGGCACCAGTCTACCTTCTTTAAAAATAGAGGCACCGGTCTACCAATTGCCTTTTTTTGGGGAGGCACCAGTCTACCTTCTTTAAAAATAGAGGCACCGGTCTACTAGCCTCTACAGTGCTGATCAGCTGTAGTACAGTTCTTTGAAGAGCCACAGCAGTCATTTAAGGCCATTTGCAGCTATATCACCACTGAGAACAGGGACAGAGAAGAGGAACAGCGAGGCGTGGGCAGTTGGGGGGGGGCAGGGATTTTTGCTACCGGTTCTCGAAACTACCCGCCCCCATCGCTACTGGATCACGCGATCCGGTCCAAACTGGGAGCATTTCACCCCTGCCGCCAAGTTATAAAAATCCCAAAAGAGAAGATGGGGGGGGGGGGGGAGGAAGTGCTTCAAACAACTTACGTATAACTCATGGTTGGAATCTGCAGCCAAGCACCCAGAGATAACTTTGCTTTTGAAAAGGAAGACAAACATGACTCCAAATAACTTTCAATGTGACAGAAGGGACCGGTGATGCAGTGCTGGGAGAATAACCATATTAGCCATGTTAAACCAGATTAAAATGTAAATTCAATTCAAATTTAAGATGTTGACTGGTCCCACCTGCAGTTGGGAGAACGGAGCTCAGCTCGGTTCTCGGAGACCAGCTGTCCTTCTCAGCCTTCAAAAAGTTGTGCCCTTCTATTGTTTTTGAGAAATAAAAGCCATATTGCAGAACAAGAAATTACTTAGCTTCATGGGTTTAACTTAGAGCCTCGTGTGGCCAAGAGGTCTATATCTTAAAATAAGATACAGAACATTTGTCGAATGGAAATGGGCTTCAATGGTGTTGCTGCAAACACCCTTTGCTTATATAATTAACAGACGACCAAGGATCTAATTGCAGAGTAATTTGTTGTTGGCCTCCTTCCCAAAGTTTTCTAATTCTATTTACATCACAGAGGGAAAAGGAAACAATTTAACCAGATTATTGTTGTTTGGGCAGTAAGTTAATTTTGTGTGTCAGAATCATACATAGAAACTCTTCTGGGTTCTAGAATTAAATTCATGGAACCCTTGATTGTTAGCTTTGTGAGATTTGTTTTTCCTTCCTTCCTTCCTTCCTTCCCCCCCCCCCTCCCTCCCTCAGTGGTGCAGTAATTAGAACGCAATATTGCAGGCTAACTGTTCACTGCCAGCAGTTCGATCCTGACCGGCTCAAGGTTGACTCAGCCTTCCAAAGTCAGTAAAATGAGGACCCAGATTGTTGGGGGCAAGATGCTGACCCTGTAAACCGCTTAAAGAGGGCTGTAAAGCACCGTGAAGCAGTATATAAGTCTTAAGTGCTATGGCTATTTTCCTTCCTTCCTTCCTTCCTTCCTTCCTTCCTTCCTTCCTTCCTTCCTTCCTTCCTTCCTTCCTTCCTTCCTTCCTTCCTTCTTTCCTTCCTTCCTTGTGCAGTGGTTAGAATGCAGTATTGCAGGCTAACTCTGCTCACTGCCAGCAGTTCGATCCTGACCAGCTCAAAGTTGACTCAGCCTTCCGAGGTGGGTAAAATGAGGACCCAGATTGTTGGGGGGCAAGATGCTGACTCTGTAAACTGCTTAGAGAGGGGCTGTAAAGCACCTTGAAGAGGTATATAAGTGCTATTGCTATTTCTCCTTTCCTCTCCTCTGTTATTGAACTACTTGGGTTAAAAGCTGGAATGTCAAGGTGGATAGGCTAGTGAACCAATTCCATGATAAGGATCCTGATAAGCCAAAGGGTCCCCCTGGGGGACGGAGAAGTGGTTAGTGTGCTGAAATTAACCACTGTGTTACTCTCGTTGCAGGGCATGCTTTTCTGATGGGTGGGGGGCAGCCTGTCAGGCCTGGAAGCCATCTTTTTTGTTGGGCCTTCAGGCCTGCCACATTTACTACTGTGGGAAATTGGGAGGGGGGTTGTATGGAGCCCGGGTGATATATAGTCAAAATAACATTCCTTTCTCAGAGAATCAAGGACATCTTGTCCTGCACCTGGAAGGCTGCAACTGGGAGGCATCTCCAGTTGGGACGGTGCATTGATTGGGCCATGTGATGGACGGTGCTGGGCAGGGACTTGGACTTTCCTTTGGGTGGGGAAAACCTAGAAGCCTTCAGATTCAGGTTTCCCCAGATGTGCCAATATGACATCTCTAATAAAATGAAACTTTGAGGAGACTCAGGCCTTGTAGTTTTCTTCCATTGGGGGCGTTACTTGGAACCGTGCCAGCCGGGAGGAGTCCAGATCACCTTTCTGAATGTTCCAGGCAACAGCTGTGCATTTGAGAGTTCTGCAGATGTTTGTGTTTTTCCTCCTTTGCTGAGAGAGATCATATGAGAGATCATATATCATATGAGAGATCATATATCTGGTGGTGTTTTGTTTTTTTTCCCAGTAGGCAATCGATCAGTGCTCTTAACTGGTGTAACCAAAGACACCATTAGCTGGCTTAGTGGATTGTTTACTTGTATTTAGAGAGAGCTGTGCAATCTCTAGAGCGGGGGTCTCCAACCTTGGCAACTTTAAGCCTTGGCGGACTTCAACTTTGCTGGCTGGGGGAATTCTGGGAGCTGAAGTATAAGATGCACTTCCCCTTCCCTAAAAGTGGGTGAAAATTGTGGTGCGTCTTATACACCGAATGTTGCCGAAGACCGGCCCACCCACTAGCCCCCCCCCTTTTTTTGGCCTCTGCACATCACATTTTTGGCCTCCGCATGCCCCGATTTTGGCCTCCACGTGTCACTTTTTTGGCCTCCGCACATCACATTTTCGGCCGGTTCCAGGCAGTGGGAAGTGGCGGTGGCAAATGGGCAGTGGCGAACAGGCAGCAGCAAACAAGCAACGGCAAATGAGCCATGCCGAATGGGCCATGGTGGCAGCAAACAGGCAGTGGTAAATGGACCGTGGCGGTGGTGAACAGGCCACAGCAAATGGGTGGCAGCAGCACTGAACTGGCCACGGCAAACAGGCAGCATGAATACCAGATGTTCTGCCCCACCCCCAGAAGACACACGAGCCGACTGTATTTGCCAGCAATTTATTCTTGCTACAGATATCAGCTCTGGCAACGAACCTGCAATGGCCAGCCAAGTCCTCCTTATCTCTTCAATGCTACTGCAGTCTGTTGCTAGAGCAACCCAGAGCTCAGAAGTAAACAGAAGTCTGAAAAGCCAATTCCTGAATAAAGCAGCTGAAGTTTCCAAAAGTCAGTTTTTGTCCGTCACCGAGCCCAAAGGCAGCTCCACCCACTTTTATACCCTGTGGGGTGTGGCTCCGTGACTCAGCACTCCGTGGGCTGGCCCCTTTCTTTCTTTTCCTGTGCACGCTTCACTCGGCGTCACTGCCTTGCATCTAGCCACGATTGGTCCCCCTCAGCTGGCTCTTGGGGCGTTGCCAGGGGGAATGAGGGGGTCAGGGGAAATAGGCCGTGTCAGCTCCTCCTCCTCCACCTGGCCTGCTTCTAGAATCTGGAGTGGAGCCAGAGGGGAAGATTCTGCAGAGGGAAGCCCTGTCGGCTCTTCCCCGTCACTCTCCGAGTCACTCTCTGCCAGGAAGTCCGGCTCGGGCCTTGCAGACACAACACCAGATGGATGCTGGGAAGCAAAGGCAGATTTTTTTTCCTTGTTTTCCTCCCCCAAAAAAGTAGGTGCATCTTGTAGTCTTGAGCGTTTTATACTCTGAAAAATATGGTAATTCTGCAGCTGGTTGAAAGAGAAGGTTGTGCATGAAAGCCGACACATTGCGCATTGTTAACAGAATCTTAATTCTCTCCGCTGCTCGCTCTCTTTCTCTCAAAGGCTGAGTGACCCAAATGCTGGCAGGGGAATTCTGGGAGTTGAAGTCCACGCACGTTAAAGTAGCCAAGCTGGAGGAACACAGCTCCAAGACACCCGGCCAACAATAGATCTAAGAATTTTGACAAAAATGGATTGAAAAATTGCAATGAGAAACCAACGATACCTCAAGCAACTGGCAGTTCAGGAAATGTCATAGTGCTATCCTTTAAGGCGTGACCACGGTTGAACAAATAGGATATTTAGGAAGAACGGGTTTTTTGCTCGAAGACATTACGGAGAAAGCCGATGGGAGATTTGGATTATCAGAGCAAGGCTGGTAATTCCTAGCTTTGGAAAATGGGATTGATTATGGACCAGTGAGTAAGGCAGCTAATAAACTTAAGGTTGATTATCATAATCGCTTTGTACTGTGAAAGTCTAATGAATTCAGAGCACTGTCCAAATCTTGTCTGAGAGAGCAGTGACAAGCATTCCTGGCCTGAAAATTTGAATACGTCATGACATTTTTCATGTTTTGATAAGAGCCCAGGCTGATGGTGCTTCATACCTACTGAGCTAGATTAAAACCCTCCTTTTCCTGATTGGCTGAGCTGCTATGGTACCATAGAAGGTTATTTGGGAATTAGTTTTTCAGTCCCAGCTTCTAGGAGCTGCAAGGAGCTGTCCATTATCTTTTACAGATTAACAGAGTTGGAAGGGACCGTGTAGGTCATCTGCTCCAACCCCCCCCCCCCAGCCAAGCAAGAGACCCTACACACCCTTTCTGACAGATGGCAACTCAGTTTCTTCTTGAAAGCCTCCAGTGATGAAGCTCCCACAACTTCCAACCGGGAACTTCTGTTCCATTGGTTGATTGTTCTCACTGTCAGAAAATTCCTCCTTATTTCCAGGTTGAATCTCTCCTTGATCAGCTTCCATCCATTACTCCTTGTCTGGCCTCATGTGCCTTGGAAAATAGCTTGACACACACACCCCACCTCCTCTCTGTGGCAGCCCCTCAAATATTGGAAGACTGCTATCCATTCTCCCCTGGTCCTTTTCTTCACTAGACTAGCTATGCCTAGTTCCTGCAATGTTTTAGCCTCCAGTTCCCTAATCATCTTGGTTGCTCTTCTCTGCACTTTTTCCAGAGTCTCAACATCTTGTTTATAGTGTGGTGACCAAAACTGGATGCAGTACTCTAGGTGTGGTCTTACGAAGGCTTTATAGAGTGGTATTTCTCTTGGATTTGTATGTTTTTCTGGTAAGCAACTTACCAAACCCTGTGGTGGTGGGATTTCAGAATTCTTATACTATCTCTGCAGTCTGTGAGTAGTTGCAAAGGGAATGGCTCTGAAGGAAGAAGAGCTGCTATCAAGGCAAAGAAACAGGACTTGGGTCCAGACCAAGAAGGTAACTCAAGAAAGCGTCTTAGGTATCTCCCAACTTTGCATGGAACTAGAGAGAGGGAGGGGGAGGTATATTCAGATTTGCAAGATTTTTTTTTCCACTGTAGTTTTATCATGAAAGTAGTCGGGACTTCCATAGCATCGGCTTTGTAGTCTGATCTACCTTGTCTGGCTGGTACCCTCTGAGATCCCACAGAATTGTTGAAAAGATATAGGATATTTGGGCACTTGGGTGGCAGTAAAAAGGACTCAGGCTTGACTCCTTCAGCTTTCATGGATACTTCTAAATAGTTTATTTGGGAATAAACAGGGTTTCGTCCTAGAATTCTGGAATATTTCTTTTCAGTTTCCCAATCCAGCCTATATTTCAAGTTTGGTGGTCCCCAATTGTAATTCTACCATGAGTCAACCCTGTTTAACTTTTTGAGACTGGGTACTATGTATTTTCCTGGGGTCCAATATCACTGCAAATGAGGGCTACAGCCAAGAAATTAAAAGACACTTGGTCCTGGGGAAGAAAGCTATGGCAAAGTTAGACAGCATGCTAAAAAGCAGCAACATCACCCTGCCAACAAAAGTGCGTATAGTCAAGGCTATGGTTTTCCCAGTTGCACTGTACGGCTGTGAAAGTTGGACCATAATGAAGGCCAAGCGCCAAAGAATTGAAGCCTTTGAACTCTGAGCCTGGAGAAGACTCCTGCGAGTCCCTTGGACTGCAAGACGATCCAACCTGTCAGTCCTAGAGGAGATCAACCCTGACTGCTCTTTAGAAGGCCAGATACTGAAGATGGAACTCAAATACTTTGGCTACCTAATGAGAAGGAAGGACCCACTGGAGAAGAGCCTAATGCTGGGAAAGACTCAGGGCAAAAGAAGAAGGGGACGACAGAGAACAAGGTGGCTGGATGGAGTCACTGAAGCAGTAGGCATGAGCTTAAATGGACTCCAGAGGACAGGAAGGCCTGGAGGAACATTGTCCGTGGAGTCACGATAGGTCACACATGACTTTGCAACTAACAACAACAACACCATGTATTTGCTTTTTTTTTCCTGGGAGGAACCTAAAATATATATTAAATCAGATGGGCACCAAGAGCATCTTGGCGCATTTAAGTACCAAGTGGGTGGCCTGAGCTCCAGAGAAAATATAGGTTGCACCTTGGCTGAGTTTGCAAAACATATTTAACTTGATTAATGAGTCAACCCATTTTCCCGGTTTGTGAAATATTTATGAGGGTTAAGAAAAGCTCCCGTAATATATTGGTGCCTCCCTTATCTTATTTGGGACTGCAGACAAATATCTTCCAATCTCTCCTTGAAGCCAGAAACGTGCCGATTGCTCTATAGGTAGACAGAGACAATATTCCACCCATAAGGATGTACAGTATTTGGGATCATGAGGTGTGGCCTTGCTTACCAGCTCAGAGAGGAAGGAAAGGAAATAAAACTCGCTCTGTTTTGTAACAGAATAGAATAGAATAGAATAGAATAGAATAGAATAGAATAGAATAGAATAGAATAGAATAGAATTTTATTGGCCAAGTGTGATTGGACACACAAGGAATTTGTTTTGGTGCATATGCTCTCAGTGTACATAAAAGAAAAAGAAAAGAAAAAAAATACATCAAAGGTACAACATTTACAACACAAATGATGGTCATAGGTTGCAATTTAACCCTTAATGATAGCAACAAAAAGTTACAGTCATACAGTCATAAGTGGAAAGAGATTGGTGATGAAAACGATGAAAAGATTAATAGTAGTGTAGATTTAGTAAATAGTTTGATAGTGTTGAGGGAATTATTTGTTTAGCAGAGTAATGGCCTTCGGGAAAAAACTGTTCTTGTGTCTAGTTGTTCTGGTGTGCAATGCTCTGTAGCGTTGTTTTGAAGGTAGGAGTTGAAACATTTTATATCCAGGATGTGAGGGGTCTGTAAATATTTTCACGGCCCTCTTCTTGATTCGTGCAGTATACAGGTCCTCAATGGAAGGCAGGTTGGTAGCAATTATTTTTTCTGCAGTTCTAATTATCCTCTGAAGTCTGTGTTTTTCTTGTTGGGTTGCAGAACCAAACCAGACAGTTATAGAGGTGCAAATGACAGACTCAATAATTCCTCTGTAGAACTGGATCAGTAGCTCCTTGGGCAGTTTGAGCTTTTTGAGTTGGCGCAGAAAGAACATTCTTTGTTGTCCTTTTTTGATGATGTTTTTGATGTTAACTGTCCATTTTAGATCTTGCGGTTTTTTGTGTGAGCCAATGGATTATTTGTGTGAGCCAATGATTTATTTGTCCCAGCAGCTCAGCTGGTTTCTTTCTAAAATCATAGATTAACCAGGATTTGGCTCATTACTCTCCTGGCTCAGCGGGAAATAAGTGGTGACCTGGAATTACTGGACCTGCCAACGGGTCCTTTGCCCTTTCCAGGGAACAAATAGATGCGAATTCAGCGGGCTGTGTTTTCAATCATGTGTTTTCTGGTGTTTGTAGAGTCCTTGGTGCTCTCTGAGTTTGGTTGCTTGCTTGAAGATATGTCACTACCCAAATAGGTAACCTCGTCAGTGCTCCATCATCATCATCATAACCATCATAACCATCATCAGGACAATTTTGATTTTATAATGTGATAGGTCCATTAAAATGTTCTTCCACTTCTGGTTACTTTACAAAATGCTTTTCAAAAAGCTGATAGAAAGATAAGGAGGGAAGGAGAAACCCATGGCTTAGATGATGTGTTGCTAGATAACAGAATAACAGGCTTGGAAAGGACCTTGGAGGACTTCTAGTCCAACCACCAGCTCAAGCAGGAGATCCTATACCAGTGATGGCTAACCTTTTTGCCATTGTGTGCCAGGAGGGGGGGGCGCACATGCATGCCCACATCCATAATTCTATGTGCCCCACCCCTGCACATGCAACTACCACCACCACCCTGCTGCCCTGCTCCTGGCACACGATGGCCCAGTAGGCCTGTTTTTCTCTCTCACAAGGCTCCAGAGCCTTTCTAGGAGTCTGGGGACGGCCTTCCCCAACCCCCGGAGGCCCTTTGGAGACCAGAAACAGCCTGTTTGCCAACTTCCGGAGCTGAACTCGCATGCCCACCAATATGGCTATGCGTGCCACCTGTGCCATAGGTTCGCCATCATGGTCCTATACCATTCCAGACAAATGGCTGTCTAATCTCTTCTTACAAACGTCTACTGATGGAGCAATCACAACTTCTGGGACTAAACTGTTCCACTGATTATTCAGACTGTCAGGAAATTTCTCCTTAGTTCTAAGTTGCTTCTCTCCTTGATTAATTTCCATCCATTGCTTCTTGTCCTGCCCTCAGTTGCTTTGGAGAGTAGGTTGATTTTGATCCCCTGTTCTTGGGGCAGCCCTTAAGATATTGGAACACTACTCTCATGTCACTCCTAGTCTTTCTTTTCACTAGACTAGACCAGGGGTCTCGAACCTTGGCAACTTTAAGACTTGTGGACTTCAACTCCCAGAGTTCCTCAGCCAGCTAGTCTTAAAGTTGCCAAGGTTGGAGACCCCTGGACTAGACATACCCAATCTCTGCAACTGTTATTTCATATGTTTTAGCTTCCAGTCCCCTAATCATCTTTTGCTGTTCTTCTTCTCCATGCTATTTCTTAGAGTCTCAACATCCTTTTTGACATCACGGCGATCAAAATTGGGTGCAGTATTCCAAGAGGAGGTGAAGAAGGGAATCTTTAGACCGAAGTGGGGGGGGGGCGGGGAATGGAAAGTCTCAGTTTGGAAAAACAGGGATTGTTTTAAAGATGAACCAGGTTTGACAGCTGTGAGATGATCTTTTCTGACACTTCTACAGTGATCAAAAGTTTGGGGGCATTGCAGGGACACCCTAGCGTTTTAGAGGAGATGAAGTGGTACCGTATATACTCGAGTATAAGCCGAGTTTTTCAGCACGTTTTTTGTGCTGAAAAACGTCCCCTCGGCTTATACTCGGGTCTATACGGCTTATACTCGAGTTTTGTTTTTTTTTAAGCCCCTCGGCTTATACTCGAGTATATACGGCTTATACTCGAGTTTTTGTTTTTTTTTCTTTTTTTCACATTTTACCGGACGGCGCGGGGAAGCCCTGCCGGTGCAGTGAGAGGGCGGGGCGGGGGAGCCGCCAGCCTTCTCAGCTGAGGGAGGGAGGGTTTTCCCAACCGGTAGGTGCCTCATTTCCCACCCTCAGCTTATACTCGAGTCCCCAGTTTACCCCAGTTTTTGGGGTAAAATTGGGGACCTCGGCTTATACTCGGATCGGCTTATATTCGAGTATATACGGTATTTTTTTTTTTAATTAAAAAAGTTTTACAAAAATTTTTTACCACTTAATTCCCCCCTCCCCCCCACCCTCCTCCCTCTCCTTTCCCCTCCCCCACCCTTCCTCCACCCCACCCCCAGGACTTCCCAGAGCAGAATACAGGTTATTGCATCTATCAGTCATAAGCTAAATTACACCAATAAACCGTAATCCATAATCTCTCTTCTCCCTTTAAAAAACCTTAACTCCCCTTTCCCTTATAAACAAGTACATTAATATGATACAATTCTTACAATCACTCTTAAACTATTTAACACTTCAGTCTAAAATTTAGGAATAATAAGGACTAAATTGACTTTAAATCCAATATTGGTAGTTGGATGTTTGTTACTGATATATTGGAAGATGTAGCACTGCTTATATTTGAAGAATGGACTAATTTTAATGGACTTAATGGATTTGAGGATTGGATTTTAATGGACTTAAGAAAGAAAACAGAAACTGTAATGTACTCAAAGAATTTACAAGGAAGATATACAGTGGAATGAAAAATTGGATTGACTACATGAAGTGGTGTTTTTGACTTCTCTCTTTTGGGGAGGAAAGGTTTCCCCCCCCCCTTAAAACACCACAACACACAAGTAAAACAGCTACGTTAAGCTTGTTGGCCGATACAGAAACGATGCCAAACTGGCTTATGTGCAGCTCCAGTTTTTAGAACGAGCCCAGCATTTTAAGGCCAGATGGTCACTGCTGGTGCCAAGCGATGGGACATCGGCTGTGCCCTTTTTTTAAAAAAAAGAGTTTTTCAGCATCTGACTCCCTTCCTCTTGGCTCTAGACTCTGTTTTATTTTTTGTATTATTATTTTTTTTCCTCTCCTCTCCTGCTGTTCTGCCTTAGGACATTCATCGTGTTGGATTACAAACAGCTTTTGAAATTCCCCTCGCTTTCCAGAGATGTTTGTTGTCTGCCATGGTAGGCAGCTGTTCGGGAAACATAGAAACAGCTCCATGGCTCTTTGGATTAAAGGTCCAGATCTTTGTCTCATAAGGGACTGTGGGCTTAGACCAGTGGTGGGTTTCAAATTTTTTTTTACTACCGGTTCTGTGGGTGTGGCTTGGTGGGCATAGCGTGGCTTGGTGGGCGTGGCTTGGTGGGCGTGGCTTGGTGGGCGTGGCTTGAGGGGAATGATACTGTAAAATCTCCATTCCCACCCCACTCCAGGGGGAAGGTTACTGCAAAATCCCCACTTCCTCCCAATCAGCTGGGACTCGGGAGGCAGAGAATAGATGGGGGCGGGGCCAGTCAGAATTTTTACTACCGGTTCTCTAAACTACTCAAAATTTCTGCTGCCGGTTCTCCAGAACCGGTCAGAACCTGCTGAAACCCGCCTCTGGCTTAGATCTTCTAAAAGAACCCACAAGAACACTGGGTCCATGGATGCAAGTGACACTGACCACATGGTGCCAATTCCTCTATATAAACATTCGTTTACTCATTTAAGAAAAGCCATATGGCTGTCCCAACTCACTCTCAGTGACTTTGGATGGTTTACAAAGATAAAAACCTGATATAAATAGCAATAAAAAGCAATAATCCCCACCCCCGCCCACCGGCAACAACAATCAGTCAATCGATACTCCTAAATTAATGCTAAAATACTGCTAAAATATATGCTAAAACATGTGAAGAATGGTTGCTGGAATTGGGTGTGTCTAGTTTAAAGAAAAGAAGGACTAGGGGTGACATGGTAGCAGTGCTCTGATATCTAAGGGGCTGCCACAAAGAAGAGGGAGTCAAGCTATTCTCCAAAGCATCTGAAGGCAGGACAAGAAGCAATGGGTAGAAACTGATCAAGAAGAGAAGCAACTAAGGAGCAATTTCCTGACATTGAAAACAATCAATCAGTGGAACGACTTGCCTTCAGAAGTTATGAATGCTCCAACAGTGGAGGTTTTTAAGAAGAGATTGGACAACCATTTGTCTGAAGTGGTGTAGGGTTTCCTACCTGAGCAGGAGGTTGGACTAGAAGACCTCCAAGGTCCCTTCCAATTCTGTTATTCTGTAATAAGCCACTTGTTGGGCTCCATCCCACTCTGAGGTCTCCAGGTCCATTGTCAAAAACCAGGTCTTCAGGGCTTTGCAAAAGAATATCAAAGTGGAGGCCAATCTAATCTCCACAGGGATGATGTTCCATAGGGGTGGAGCCACCACCAATAAGGCCCTTCTTCTTGGTCCTGCTAGGTGAACTTCCTTAGGGAAGGGGGACCCGTAGAGCTCCCTGCCTCCCTGCTCTGATGGCTCAGGTAGATGACCCATCTTTGAAAGATGGTCTTTCAAATAACTTGGGCCCAAGCCAGGTTTAACCTAAATGGGTTGATGCTCTGCTGTACATGGTTTCCTTCAGGGGTGGGCTGCTGGGGGTTCTCAGGGGTTCGGGAGAACCTCTAGCTAAGATTCTGTGCAGTTCGGAGAACCCCCAAATACCACTCCTGGCTGACCCCGCCCACCCCACCCCTCCCAGTAGTCCCCACACGGCCCGTTTTGGATGCAGGTAAGTGCAGGGTGTGCACAGAGGCTCAGAGAGGGTGAAAAATGGGCCTAACGGAAGTTCGAGAAGGTGGGAAATAGGCCTGTTTCTGGTCTCCAGAGCCCGGGGCAGCCATTTTCGCCCTCCTGGGTGCTCAAGGAAAGCCTCCAGAACCCAGGGAGACCAAAAAGGCCACCCCACCCCTCCACCGCCATGGTGCAGGAGGCCAACTAGGCCACGCCCACCATGGCCACGCTCAACCAGCAACCAGGCAGAGAACCCCTTGCTAAAATTTTTGAAGCCCACCTCTGGTTTCCTTACTCTCTCTCCTTGCAGATGTTGAAGCAAGTCATAAGGGTGAACCTGGACCACCTGATCATGCACGGTGACCTAAAGCTTAATCTGACCCATCTGTACAATCAGGCTTCTTAAATTTTTAAAGCTCTGGATGCTGACAAATTCAAATGCATTTTTTTAAAAAATTTCTTTCACATTGTATATTGACAAAGAGTTATAGCTCATTTGCTTTATTTTTATAACCACCCTTCAGGGGAAAGAGCAAGTTTTAACATCTTGGCAAGCACGTTGCCTTTTGTAGGCTGTTAATGAAAAATATCCATTAAAGCCTTAAAGGTTTCGGGCACAGGTTCAAGCTGGATATTCTTGTACAGACTGTCAGACTGTCTTCTGTGGCAAAGTGGTTACCCCAACCAATGGTGCAAATGGATTAAGAGAAAGAACCCAGCTATCGTCTTGAAACCGGATAGGATAGGATAGGATGGGATGGGATGGGATGGGGTGGGGTGGGGTGGGGTGGGGTGGGGTGGGGGTGGGATGGGATGGGATGGACGGACGGACGGACGGACGGACGGACGGACGGGACAGGACAGGATAGGATAGGATAGGATAGGATAGGATAGGATAGGATAGGATAGAGGGGTAAAATGCTACTGGTTGGACAATTCGGGCGAACCGGTAGTAAAAAATGCTACCGGTTCAGGCGAACCGGCATTTCTGACGATCAGCTGAGTGATGATCAGCTGTGACATGTGATTTATATTAGCTAGAATCGTCGGATTTCCTGCTTTCTAGCTAATCTAAATCACGTGACAGAGCGGGGTCCTCCCCTCGCTGTTCTACTTACCTTTGCAGACTCAAAAGGCTTCAAAATGTTCCTTTTTTAACGCTGTGTGGGTGTGCCTCACGTACACATGCATGCAAAGTGCACGCTCGGTAGCAGACTCACAGAACCGGTAGCAGATTTCTGAGGATTTCACCATGGATAGGATAGGATAGGATAGGATAGGATAGGATAGGATAGGATAGGATAGGATAGGATAGGATAGGATAGAATAGAATAATGGAATGGAATGGAATGGAATGGAATGGAATGGAATGGAATGGAATGGAATGGAATAGAATAGAATAGAATAATGGAATGGAATGGAATGGAATGGAATAGAATAGAATAGAATAGAATAGAATAGAATAGAATAGAATAGAATAATGGAATGGAATAGAATAGAATAGAATAGAATAGAATAGAATAGAATAGAATAGAATAATGGAATGGAATGGAATGGAATGGAATGGAATGGAATAGAATTAAGAAATAGAATAGAGGAGAGGAGAGGAGAGGAGAGGAGAGGAGAGGAGAGGAGAGAATAGAATAGAATAGAATAGAATAGAATAGAATAGAATAGAATAGAATAGAATTAAGAAATAGAATAAAATAGAATAGAAGATAGGATAGAATAGAATAGAATTAAGAAGTAGAATAAAATAGAATAGAAGGTAGCATAGGATAGGATAGGATAGGATAGGATAGGATAGGATAGGATAGGATAGGATAGGATAGGATAGGATAGGATAGGATTAAGAAATAGAAGTTTTGAAGACATTGGCCAAGCCAGATAAGGTCTGTGTCTAAATTCTCCCTTGAAAGACTTTGGCTGGATGTGAATGAGAAGAATTCACAGTAGCTTAATAAAAAGTTTTTTTTTGTCGGGACAAGGAGTCTGCTTCATGCTCTTGGGAAGCCTAGGTCAGAACAACACGATTCTGAGACACGGCAACTGGCAGTCTCTGAATTTGAGATCTTTCCATGGAGAAGGGTCTCATGAACTATTCTGTACCTCTGGCTTTCATTCCCCTAATAACTTGAGCAAAAAATGCAAAACCGTTTGGGCAAAAGTTAAAGGAATCAGTTGGGTGTTTGTTGCAATTTATTCTTTTAGAGTTTTGGGACTTCTTGCATGTTAGCTCAGAAGATACAAATCTCTGGATGGGTTTTGTTGTGGCTTTTGCTCTGCAGTGGAGTTATCATTTGTTTGTCCGCTCTAGGCGCTGAAGACCAAAGTTTTATTTACTCTTATCAGCTGTCTCTTTGATAAGGCACCCTTTTAGGACAGCTGTATCTGTGTTCATAGAATAACAGAGTTGGAAGAGACCTTGGAGGTCTTCTTGTCCAATCCCCTGCTTAGGCAGGAAGCCCTATGCCATTTCAGACAAATGGTTATCCAATCTCTTCTTTAAAATTTCCAGTGTTGGAGCATTCACAACTTCTGGAGGCAAGTTGTTCTCACTGTCAGGAAATTCCTCCTTAGTTCTAAGTTGCTTCTCTCCTTGATTAGTTTCCACCCACTGCTTCTTGTCCGGCCCTCAGGTGCTTTGGAGAATAGCTTGACTCTCTCTTCTTTGTGGCAGCCCCTGAGATATCAGAGCACTGCTACCATATCACCCCTAGTCCTTCTTTTCATTAAACTAGACATTCATTCATTCATTCATTTATTCATTCATTTTTTCTTTCCCAAAAAGGATCGAGATCCACTGTCAATAGAAATAGGGCTGGAAGGGTCTTTGAAGGCCTTCTAGCTCAACCCCCTGCTCAAGCAGGAGACCTGATACCATTTCAGACAAATGGCTGTCTGGTCTCCAGCGATAAGAGCACCCACAATTTCTGAAAGCAAGCTGTTCCACCGGTTAATTGTCCTCACTGTTAGGAAGTTTCTTCTTAATTCCAGGTTGCTTCTCTCCTTAATTAGTTTCCATCCATTATTTCTTGTCTTCTGATGCTTTGGAATGTGTCTTCTTTTAATCCACGAAAGAGACCATTTTCCTGTCTACAAATATCAGAGTTTAGAGATGTCACTCCTGAAGCTTTTCATAAAATCTCAGCAAAAGCTGTGACTTTCTTATCCAAAGGCCATGTAGAGAAAATGGTATTGTCCCAGGTTCAAGTCCAGCTTCAACCATGGAAGGTCCCTGGGCTCTCTTTCTCATCCTAACCTTGCAAGGTTGTTGTTGTACAGATGAAGAGCTCCATATACAGTAGTGGCCAAAATTGTGGAAACCTTTTGGGAAAAGTGTATTTTTGAGGTTTGACGGCTAATAACACCACTTTTTTGGGGGGGAGTTTTAAGATAATCCTATTCCACTGCTGGAATGGCCTGGGAATAGCCCAGACCTTCACCCAATGGAAAATCTAGGGAGTCAACTAAAGAAACTTGTTAGTCAGAAGCGACCCAGCAATAAAACCCAGTTAATAGAAGCAATCATTCAATCTTGGTTTCACATAATAACAACTGCAGAATTAAAAGACTTGGTTCACTCCATGGGAAGACATTGTAAGGCCGTTATTCATGTTAAACGATACCCAGCTAAGTATTAACTGACATGCTGATAATTTTTGTATTTCTTGTTTTTTTCTATGGTGTTAATTTTTATATATCTCATTTTTTTCTCCGTGTTTCACTTTTCTTCTTTATACTGTAACTGCTATTCTAATAGCAAATCCTTCATAAAATTTACTTTATCACATTCATGATTAAATTATCTTTCCAGCGATATATAATTTTACGGTACTACTCCAAAAAAAGTGGTGTTATTAGCTAGTTTTAGAAAATACACTTTTTCCAAAAGGTTTCCACAATTTTGGCCACTATTGTAAGTGTCTTGAGTTTCTGGAGAACAAATAAATCTTGCAAAATAATGACAGTGTATTGAGACGAGGAGAAAAACTGGGCAGCAGTGGTTTAAAGGAATTAATTCTGCTAGTTTCTTTATACTCCATCAACAATCGGGAATTGTCATTTGGAGATTTTAATACCAAAGTGATGAAAGGCAAGTATATTAAATACACATATTTTACAGGTGAGGTGCCCTGAGGCTGAGTGAGAGATCAATGGATTGTAATTATTTTTTTCTCAGGAAAATCTTTCTAAAGGGTAAGACACAAATTGGACAATACAAAAATAAGCAATTAGGACATGACTAACAGCATGTTAACTAGAAATGTTGAAGAGCAGCTGAGTTGTGTCACTCCACATTTTAAAAATAAAGTCCCATTTTACAGCTCGGACTGATTGAGGCTCAGAGTTATTCAGCTTGCTACAAGTTGAACAAATACATGTGCATAAATTTGTAGCCTTCTAGATCAGGGGTCTCCAACCTTGGCAACTTTAAGACTTGTGGACTTCAACTCCCAGAGTTCCTCAGCCAGCTTTTCTTAAAGTTGCCAAGGTTGGAGACCCTTGTTCTAGATTGCTGTCGTTTCTGTTGAACCGGTTGCTGAATTTATGCAAATTAGGAACTGTAGATGCAGTTTATGGTTGATGTTTTCAGGAAAAATACTTGGATAGCATGTTCCCATGATGGTGAACCTATGGCACATGGGCCACAGCTGGGACGCAGAGCCCTCTCTGCGTGCATGCTAGCCATCGCCCAGCTCACGTCCACTGCACATGCATGTGTGCGCCTCCCGCCGGCCAGCTGATTTTCGGGAAGTGCAAGGGGCGGGGCGCATGCAGATGTGTGTGCATGCACAGGGGTTGCACATGCATGTTCAAGGGCAGGGCGAAGCATGGGGGGGTTGCGTGCACATTACGGAAATGCGGAAATGGGCCTGTTTCCAGCCTCCGGAGCCCAGGAGAGTTTTTGCCTTCCTAGAGGCTCGGGAAAAGCCTCCGGAGCCTGGGGAGGGCGAAAAACAGGCCTACCAGAAGTACCAGAAGTCCGAAAACGGCCCCATTTCAGGCCTCCGGAGGGCCTCCAGAGCCCAGAGGAGGCTGTTTTCGCCCTCCTGGAGGCTCAAGCCTCCAGAGCCTGAGGAGGGCGAAAACACACACACACACACACCGCCACCATGGTGCAGGTTGCTAAAATTTTTAAATCTCACCCCTCATGCGCATGGCGCAGGGAGGCAGAGATCACAGGGGAGTCATGTGTGCATGCATGGGGCGGCATGGGGGCAGTCATACGTGCATGCGTGGGGGATGCACATTGCATTATGAATGTTGGCACACGCGCACGCTTTTGGCACCGGAAGAGAAAATGGTTAGCCATCACTGGAATATTCCAAGTGACAAAGACCGGCTTAGATTTATTTAGAAGAAAGAAGGGAAGAGGGAAGAGAACTGTTTGAATAATATCTCTTTGAGCAAGGTCTCTGAGTAGTAACTGCACCTGGTAGATCTTTTATTAACCTCAGAAAGTTGGACAGGAGAGACCTTATTGTGGGGGGGAGGAAATCCCAGGGGAGACAGGATGAATGGGAATCCATCCCAAAAAAATATTCATGGAAAAAGACCAGTGACGGGGGGGGGGGGGGGAAAGCCTCTGGCTTGTTGCCAAGAAAACTTTCCTGGGTGTGTCCATTGATGTCATCAGAAGCCAAGCTTGAGTGAGTGAGAGATTTGACTTTATTAGACGGCTGGGGTGAGAACACCTGTCCAAAGTACAAGGGTTGTTCTGGAGTTGCATCAGCTAAAAGATTTCTTGGCAGTCAGGCCTGGGAAAGTTCTCTGCCCAGTTGGAGGAAAATATTTTTGGGGCTGGTTAGATGGTTACTTAACCTACCGGTTGCTTCTTGACAAAAACAAAAAAACAAAAAACACCTTTGGGATATTTCTAAAATCTGCTTAAATGGAATCAGCATATAAGGCAAAGAGCTAAGAGGCAGAGGCGCTCTGGGGAGAGTTATAAAAATAAAGCCAATAAATAACTCCAGCCTTGTGTTAAACAACTATGTGGGTCACCACAGGAGACCAGGAATTCTAGGAAGCCAAATGCATAGAATTCCTTGTGTTGGGTTGGTAGACTACAGAGAGGCCTCCTTCCTTTCTTCTTTCTTCTTCTCTTCCACGCACCTCATCAGCATGACAAAATAGCCATGTTGAGTTCTTGGAGAGAGAAAAAAATACAGAAATGTGTTGGGCCAGCTCCACCATAAAAGGGTGAATGCCTAGAACCGTCATGGCGAACCTAAGGCATGCGTGCTAGAGGTGGCACGCGGCACCCTCTCTGATGGCACACGAGCCGTCGCCGCAGTTCAGCTTCGCTGCACATGCGTGTGTGCCTCCCGTCGGCCAGCTGGTCTTTGGCCCTCTACTATGCATGAGCAGGGGGCAGGGCGTTTGTGCATGCATGTAGGTTTGGGCACGTGCACGCTTTGGGCACTTGGTCCAGAAAAGTTTAGCCATCACTGGCCTAGAATATAGAATAACATCCTATTATTTTCTTCCTATCACCCATCTCCTCCCACTTATGACTGTTTGACTGTAACTTGTTGCTGTATCCTTATGGTTTATATCGATCGTTTCCTAGTATGATTTGATTGCTTATTTGTACCCTATGACTATCATTAAGTGTTGTACTTTATGATTCTTGATGAACGTAACTTTTCTTTTATGTACACTTGAGAGCACACGCACCAAGACAAATTCCTTGTGTGTCCAATCACACTTGGCCAATAAAGAATTCTATTCTATTCTATTCTATTCTATTCTATTCTATTCTATTCTATTCTATTCTATTCTGTTCTATTCTATTCTATTCTAATAGAACAGAGACCCTATCACATTTCAGACAAATAATGGCTTTTTGAAAGCCTTCAGTGATGGAGCACCCACAACTTCTGAAGACAAGCCATTCCACTGGTTGATTGTTCTCACTTTCAGGAAATGTCTCCTTAGTTCTAGGTTGGATCTCTCCTTGATGAGTTTCCACCTATTGCTTCTTGTCCTGCCCTCAGGTGTTTTGGAGAATAGATTGATCCATTCTTCTTGTAGCAGCCCCTTAGATATTGGAACACAGCCATCATGTCACCCCTAGTCCTTCTTTTCATTAAACTAGACCTTCCCAATTCCCACAACTGTTCATTATTCCTGTCCCCACAACTTCTGAAGGCCAGTTTTTCCATAGGTTAATTGCTTCTCGCCATTAGGAAATTCCTCCTTAGTTCCAGGTTGCTTCTCTCCTTGGTTAGTTTCCATCCGTTGCTTCTTGTCATGCCTTCAAGTGCTTTGGAGAATAGGTTTGTTTCCAACCATTGTGTCTTGCCTTGCCTATTGATGCTTTGGAAAATAGTTTGAGCCCCTCATCTTTGTAGGAACCCTTCAAATATTGGAAGACTTCTAATATATCCCCCTTAGTCCTTCTTTTCTTTAGACTAGACCCGTGATGGTGAACCTATGGCATACGCGTAGCACAGGTGGCATGCAGAGCCATATAGGTGGGCACAAGAGCGTTACCCTAGGTTAGCTCTGATGAGCATGAGCGCACCGGCCACCTGATTTTCGGGCCTTCCAGAAGTCTGGAAACAGGCCATTTCTAGCCTCTGGAGGGCCTCCGGGTGGTTGAGATAGGCCATTTTTGCCCTCCCCAGGCTCCAAGAAAGCCTCTAGAGGCTGGGGAGAGCGAAAAATGGGCCTACCAGGCCCACCAGGCCATCGCATGCCAAAAGTGGGGGGAGCATGGGGGGAGTCACGTGCACAGCACGGTGGCGGGGCACATTGAATTATGGGGGTGGGTACACGAGTGCGCAACCCCCCCCCCCATGCTCCCCACGCTTTTGGCCCGCAACAGCAAAAGGTTAGCCATCACTGGACTAGACATACCCAATTCCTGGAACTGTTCTTCGTGGGTTTTAGCCTCCTAATCATTGAAGGAAGGAGAGGCCTTGAAGGAGAGGCCTTGAATTAAAGAGTTGGGGTAGCCCAGGTGAGAGGAAGCTGTTTGGTTAAACATCGGGCAATGCTTAGCTTTGAAATATTAGCCCTCGGATGGATTGTGCAGCCAAGACAGTCTACTTTAAATTAATGGAGCAGTTAAGCCTTTTATTTGCCAATAATGTGAAGGGGGGGCTTTGGTCCCCAGCTGCCTTTGCATTTCTTTGAAGCATTTCAACATCTCTTGTGTTCATTCTGGGCATTGGTGCAGTTAATTACAAGCTCATAAGTGTATTTGTTCCTAACTCCCTCTCTGCCTTCTCCCCTGCACACACATACACACACACATACACACACCTCAACACGGCCTGTTTATCAGCAATCGGTAGCAAAAGGTTTAACAGGCTGCTTGCTTGGATTCCTGTAAAATCCATTCAAGCATGGGCAGAGTGCCAGGCTGTTTCTCACCCAGGCTGATAAAAAAAAAACAAAGTGAGCCAGGAAAATTTATTCTGCTAATTGAGAAATGTGTTAAGTGAGTTTTGGCCCCGTTTTGTGACTTGTCGCATTTGTTAACTGAACCACTGCAGTTGTTAAATTAGTAACCCGGTTGTTAAGTGAATCTGGCTTCCTCCATTGATTTTGCTTGACAGAAGGTCGCAAAATAGGGGATTACATGACTCCAGGAGACTGCAACCGTCATAAATATGAACCAGTTGCAGTTGCAGAACCAGGCCCTGAATTTTGATCATCTGACTAGGGGGACCCTGCCGTAACTGTGAAAAAGGGTCGTAAGTCAGTTTTTCAGAGCCATTGTAACTCTGAATGAGCACTAAACGAACTGTTGTAAGTCAAGGACTACCTGTACTGTGGTGGCTTCAAAAAATGGCTAAATGAATCATTGTAAGTCAAGAACTACCTATATGTTGGACTTCCGGGTGGCTCCACCTCTTCGCTGAGCCCTAATTAAAGGGGCTCCGCAGTGAACATCGTAAAAGCCAGGAAAAGCCGGCTTTAATCTTTTTCCCTGGATGAAAGGGGCAAGATAAGAGCGCAGGAATGTTGGTAGACCTCCCCAGAGGCTTTGTTTTAATTAAGCAGAGCCTCGAAGGGTCGATGGGTCCCATAAATATTCCTGCCATCTCCGACTTCAGTGCGTGTCTGCAAAAGCAGGAAAAGAAGAAGGTGTCCATCTCTGCTAATTGTCTTATCTTAATGGATCTCTTTAAGCAGACGGAATGAGTGCAAGCGGACGATTATTGGATTGCAAGTATTTTTGATTTCCTGACTTCTACTTTCTAAAAAAGAGAATTTTTTTTTCTTTGTTCTAATTGACTCTTAAAGATGGCGCCTGAACGGGAGTGAAAATGACGAATGGAATTTTAAACAGTCTGTGCAACTAAGAAGATAAGAAATGTTATGTGTGGATTTTAATGAAGTGAACTGAGCTCTCCTATACTTAAAGGGGAAAAGAGAAGTTTCTAGACTTATATTTTGTGAATTTTAAAACTGAAATGGCTACTAAACCACCTAAGATTGGGGGCAGAAGGGGTTCTGAACCAGCTTTAGAAGATCTGATTAAAGAGCAAGGGAAAGTGTCTGAAGAAAGGTTTAAGGAGATTATGGATAATAATGAGAAAATAAGAGAAGAAATAAAGAGAATAATAAAAAATAAGAGAAGATATCTTAATGGCTTTTCAAGGTTTGGCAAAAAGACTGGAGGTGGTGGAGGAGGAGGTGCAAGAAATTGTTCAGTCAAATCAACAAATAGAAAATAGAATGGGGGGAATGCAAATCAAATTGGATAAAAATGAAGATCAAGTGGTGGTGATGCAGTATAGAATGATGGAAGGAGCTCTGAGAATTAGAGGTTTGAATGAGGACAAAGGGGAAGATAAGAGCGCAGGAATGTTGGTAGACCTCCCAGAGGCTTTGTTTTAATTAAGCAGAGCCTCAAGGGTCGATGGGTCCCATAAATATTCCTGCCATCTCCGACTTCAGTGCGTGTCTGCAAAAGCAGGAAAAGAAGAAAGTGCCCATCTCTGCTAATTGTCTTATCTTTATGGATCTCTTTAAGCAGACGGAATGAGTGCAAGCGGACGATTATTGGATTGCAAGTATTTTTGATTTCCTGACTTCTACTTTCTAAAAAAGAGAATTTTTTTTTTCTTTGTTCTAATTGACTCTTAAAGATGGCGCCTGAACGGGAGTGAAAATGACGAATGGAATTTTAAACAGTCTGTGCAACTAAGAAGATAAGAAATGTTATGTGTGGATTTTAATGAAGTGAACTGGGCTCTCCTATACTTAAAGGGAAAAGAAGTTTCTAGACTTATATTTTGTGAATTTTAAAACTGAAATGGCTACTAAACCACCTAAGATTGGGGGCAGAAGGGGTTCTGAACCAGCTTTAGAAGATCTGATTAAAGAGCAAGGGAAAGTGTCTGAAGAAAGGTTTAAGGAGATTATGGATAATAATGAGAAAATAAGAGAAGAAATAAAAGAGAATAATAAAAAATAAGAGAAGATATCTTAATGGCTTTTCAAGGTTTGGCAAAAAGACTGGAGGTGGTGGAGGAGGAGGTGCAAGAAATTGTTCAGTCAAATCAACAAATAGAAAATAGAATGGGGGGAATGCAAATCAAATTGGATAAAAATGAAGATCAAGTGGTGGTGATGCAGTATAGAATGATGGAAGGAGCTCTGAGAATTAGAGGTTTGAATGAGGACAAAGGGGAAGATTTAAAAAAAAATTTATCAGAAGCTCTGGCTGAATTTATTGAACTTGATCCACAAGAGGTTGCTTATCAAATTGACAAAATTTATAGAGTTAATTCTTGGATTGCTAGGCAAAAGAAACTTCCTAGAGACATCGTGGTTTATTTTTTGAAAAGAACAGTGAGGAATCAAATTTTGCAAGTTGCTTTTCAGAAAAACTTGAAAATAGGGGAACAGGAGTTGAAGGTTTTGAAAGAGATCCCTCCCAAGATGTTAAGGGATAGAAAAGACTTTACATTTTTACACAAGAACTTAAGAAATACCAGATTCAATTTAGATGGGAGGTTCCAGTTGGCTTGACAGTGTATTATCAGGGAAGAAGATATCGTATTGACACAGTGCTTAAGGCCAAAGATTTTCTTTCTACAGTGCTGAAATTTGAAATAGAAATAATAGAAAAAAGAATTCAAGAGACTCAAATGGGTGTGGAAGCTGAGGTGATTCCAGTGATGTTACCATCAGAGGAACAACCACAAGAACAAAGACTGACGAGGGGAGCCCTTAAGCGTAATTATGATTTGTTATATGGATGGCATGCATATTTAATTTATGACAAAAAAGTGGATAAGGCCTTTAAAAATCATGTGCTAAGAAATGCCCTTCTGCGTGTTTGGAAAAAATACTCTTATAAACTAAATTATAAGGTTCCTATATGGGCATGTCCTAGACATACAGTAGAAAATATAAACATAGAACAGAAGCAGGAAATGATTACATATAAAGATCTTTTGTATACTGAAAGAGGTAATTTGCAGTTAAAATCTCTGCAAGTATTAAGAGAGGAAGGGAAAAATTATACTTGGTTTCAATATGAGCAATTACATGCTAGATGGAAGGGAGATCAAAAAATTGGTATAGAGCAGAACGAGGGAAATTTGGTAAAGCAAATTAGAAATCAGTCTCAGGAGCATATAAAGAGATTGTATAATGTGTTACTTGAAATAGATTCTGAAAGGGACTTGGTAAAGGACTGTATGATAAAGTGGGCACAAAATTTTCAGGAGCCAATATTATTGGAAACGTGGGAAAGAATTTGGGTTAGAAATGTTAAATTCACGCAGGCACAGAATCTGAGGAAAATTTTATAAAATGTTTTATAGATGGCATCTAGATCCTAAAAAATTATCGTGTATGTATCCAGAAATGCAAGCAAAATGTTGGAGATGTAATTGTGATGACGCTACATATTTTCACATTTGGTGGACTTGTAAGGACATAAAGGCCTTTTGGATAAAAATTTGGTGGATTTTACAAAATGTTCTGAAAAGAAGATAAAGTTCCTGCCGCAATTTTTCTTGTTGGGAATTATTACGGATTGTACAGTAATTGAGACTAAATTGATTTTAAATCTAATAACTGCAGCAAGATTACTAATAGGACAATATTGGAAGAAAAAAGAAGTACCAACAATACAAGAATGGATATTGAAAGTTGCCAATTTGGCTGAGATGGCGAAGATATCAGCCTTTTTGAAAGACAATACGCAAGAAAGATACTTAAAGGAATGGTAAAAATGGATTGACTATATTCAACGTAGATATCAGACTAAGAGTTATCAGACTGTTTTTGAATGATTATGATGTATTATTTTTGATTGCTTTTGGGGGAAGTTAGGAATTGATGATTGTAGGGGTATAATTAAGTTGGGACGAAAACTTTTTAGCATATGTTTGTTTTACTTTTAACTATACCTTGTGCTCGTTCCGGGAAGTCGGGGAGGGGTTGCGAAGGGAGGGGAGGAGGGGGAAAGGGGGAAAAAAATTTTGTAAAACTTTTTGAATAAAAAAAAAAAAAAAGAACTACCTATATGTTTTCCTATATATGTATGAAGATATTTTCTTTCTTGTCAAGGTGTGCACTCTCTCTCTCTCCCTCTCTCCCTCCCTCCCTCCCCCCCTTCCCTCTCCGCATCTCTCTCTCTTTCTCCCTCATTCTCTTTCACTCTCCCCATCTCTCTCTTTTTTCTTTCTCTCTCTCTCCCCATCTCTCTCTCTCTTTCTTTCTCTCTCTCTCTCCCCATCACTCTCTCTTTCTTTCTCTCCTCCTCTCCTCATATCTCTCTCTCTCTCTTTCTCCCTCCCCCTCCCTCCCTCTCCCCATCTCTCCCTCCCCATCTCTCCCTCTCTTTCTCTCTCCCTCCCTCCCACTCCCTCCCTCTCCCCATCTCTTTCTCTCTTTCTGTCTCTCTCTCCCCATCTCTCTCTTACTCCCTCCCTTCCCATCTCTCTCTCTTTTTCTCTCCCCATCTCTCTCTCTTTCTCTCTCTCTCCAACAGCATGTCTCCTTTTTATTTACAAAGAAAACATTTGCCTACTTGTCAAGAAAACTCCATTTTTTCCTGATGAGCCCTTATAACAGAATAACAGAATTAAAAGGGACCTTGGAGGTCTTCTCCTCTAGCCTCCTGCTCAAGCAAATGATTGGACAACGTTTGTCTCTTCTTAAAAACCTTGATCTGTGCTTAACTCAGCACACTGAGCTGGAATGGGCTTGCTCCATTTTGATTTATGCACTCTGATAATGTGGCCAATTCTTCAGACCGATTCCGTAGACTGTAATTATATGAACCATGGGTTAACATGAGTTGGGGGGGTTATCTCATTTCTCTACAGGAGAACCCTCTCAAGTGCAGGCCTTGGAGTTGAGTTGTGGCTCTGGAACTGGACAAGTGACCCTCAACCCCAGTGAGATGTTGGAGCTGACTTGCAGTCTGTTTCCTGAGGTCAGCCCTTTGAGGTAGGTCCGGTTAAGAAAAAGACACTGTCGGGATTCCAGGAATCCTGCTTTATTGTTTTAGGGCAGTGTTTCTCAACCTTGGCGACCTTAAGACCTGTGGACTTCAACTCCCAGAATTCCCCATGCATGGCTGGGGAATTCTGGGAGTTGAAGTTCACAGGTCTTAAGGTCGCCAGCTGTTCTGACCTAGGCTCCCTTAACAAGCAGGAGGCAGGAATTACTGGCAAAACCGCTTTTATTTACACGACTGTGAATTACGTTCATTCACAGTCAGCAAGGTTTGTCCAAGCAGTTTTTCAAAGGAATATTTCTCAACACACCTTATCTTGTTTGGCAAGCTGCCACGTAACTTGTTTCCAACCAAAGTACAAGACAAAACTTGGAACAGAGTCTCTCAGAGTCACGGAATGGAGTAATTGTTTCCTGCAAAAGCCCAATTCCTGTTCATTCCTCTTTTATTTCCTGTGGGAGGGGCCAATCACCTCCAAGGTGTGGCTTTGCTCCCGAGTTGATCTGCTTTCTTAGTGGTTCTTGTCTTCTGGCAGCTCTGCGCATGTGCGCACTGGGAACAGGCTCCAGCTGTTCCTCTGCCTCGCTGCTGTCTACCTCCTTCTCTGCCTCTGACGCAGAGCCCTCGTCTGAGCTTTCCCCAGCCCTTAGGATTGGCCGAAGTTCCTCCCCAACCTCCTCACTGTCCGACTCTGCTGCCGGCTCCGCTGGCCACTGGTGGGCCACAACACCAATGTTGAGAAACATCAATGTAGGATAATAATAACAGAATCTTGAAAGCTTGCTAGAGTTGGTCTCTGCTCCACCTTATACCAAACAAAATCAAGGCAGGGTTGAACTGAGCTTCTTTCTTGCACATTCTTGGTTCTCAGCACTGAGTAATCTTTTCTCTTCGCTTGTCGCTTCCTTGCTCCCTTTCTTCTTCCTAAGGCTAGGTCTCCGTTCCTTTCCATCCGGTGAGCAGTTTTCCAATATTATGTGGAAGAAGAACGGGCATCCGCTGAGAGAAGAAGACAACCTCCGTGTCCTCCCCAACGGTTCTTTGTTGATCGCATCAACCGAGGCAGCTGTGAAACATGACAACCACTCAGGAGGCTCCAGCGTGGAAGGAAATTATTCTTGTACCACTCAGGGTCCATTTGGGTCCGTCACAGGCCAAACTCTGATGCTACGAGAATCTTGTGAGTATCTGTCCCCTGCAATTCATTGCAAGAGCCTTTCAAGCTTGGGTTTCTAGTCCTCACTGTGATATAATACAATATATATATGTGGATTGGGGCTGAAAGGCGAAAGGGAAGCAGTATGCTCCCTCCTATATTTGGGTAGACCAGGTTCCTTCGATAGGAAAAAACCCACTTAATGTCTCCCCTGCTGCAGCTGACAAAGCGAGGAGAACCTATGGCTTAGAGGTTAATACATCTGCCTAATATGCAAGCAAGCCCAGGTTCAAATCCCAGAAGGGTATGGTTAGCTGATGAGAGCTAAATAGCTGAAATAGATCTATACTAGTCTCCCTTTATTTCTTTGTCAGTAAATATAAATTTAACCCAAATAGTTTGTCGTGAAAGCGACTGCCTGTGAGGGCCCCTGGATTGGGGCTGAAAGGCGAAAGTGAAGCAGTATGCTCCCTCCCATATTTGGGTAGACCAGGTTGCTTTGATAGGAAAAAAACCCACATAATTCACTGGTGTTGTAGCCTGTTGGCCGCTGGTTCCTCCAGCAGCTGAATCAGATGAGGAGGAGGTGTGGGAGTCAGGGTCAGCATCAAGGCAACCTGAGAGCTCCAAGGAGAAAGAGGGAATGGAGCTGGCAGAGAGAGAGAGAGAGAGAGAGAGGCGGAGCCTGGGCCATCCTTCAACCCTCAGATGGAGAGTCAAAAGCCCTCCAGTTTGGAGGTGGCCGATGAGGAAAAGGAAGTATATCTGGGTCCAGTGTCTGATGCGCGGATGCACAGAAGGCAGAGGAGAGGAGAGCAGTGGAAATCTGTGGGCCAGTCCTTGGGATGGAAGAGCCACTGCTGCTAGCAAAGCCCCACCCTAGCTCTGGGGATAAAAGGCAGGGGGCGGAGATGAATAGATGTGGCAGACAACTATTCTTTTCCCTGACGGACAGACTTGTTAGCCTGTGATGAGAGAGAAACTTTTTGCTGGGGCTGCCGGCACTCCTAATAAAGGAATCTTTTGAGTTCACTTCAGAGGGTTTGTCGTGTTTGGGGAGCTTGGTCGGAACAACTGGATCTCTGTCTATTTAGTGATCAAAATGCGGGCGCTTGGCAACTGGTGTGTATTTATGACAGTTTGCAGTGTCCCAGTTGTCATGTGATCAACATTTGTGACCTTCCCAGCCGGCATCCGAAAAGCAAAGTCAAAGGGGAAAGCCCGATTTGATTAATGACTGCAGGATTCACTGAACGAAGGCGGTCATTCGCTTAACCACCGTAGCAAAAGTTCATAAAATGGGTGCACACTTCATTTAGCAATCGCCTCATCAAGCAACAGAGATTCTGGCCCAGTGGTGGGTTGCTACCGGTTCGGCCCGGATGTGCAGAAGTGTTGCGCACGGGAGCATGCGCGCCCCCATGAGCAAACCGGTAGTGACGTGTTTTGAAACCCGCCCCTGTTCTGGCCTCAATTGTGGTCATAAGTCAAGGACAACCTGTACAGGAAGTAACACAACAGTTTCCATAAATCCTGATCGCATTTCATTCTAATGGCCCATGCATCATTTATGTAAGCAACTTATTCATAAAGCCTATTTTATTAATCTGCGTCCGTTAGCAAACCTTGTTTGACAGGTTAAATAGCCAGGCAAGGAAGTGAAACCCATCTGAAATTCAATACTCCCTCTGCTAGTTTTAAAGTACAAAAATAGTTTCTTGTTGTCCAAGGAAATGTACACAGTCAAGCAAATCTCTTGATTTGAGTGAAATTTGTGTTTTATTTTTCATGGTCTTCATAAAAAAAACCTGTACCCAATTTACAGAGATTGTATCATTCAAGCAAGAACCTCATAAGGAATTCATTTTTTCTCCCTCTCCTTAAAGTATTATTGTGATTATGGATTGATCGATTAGTCAATAGACCTATCAGAATGTAAAATATAAGACAACGGGAAGACCATATGCAGCAAGAAGAGTAAAAGGCAGAACGAAAAAAACAACAGTTTCTTATCATTCCTATAATTTATCCCAAGCAGACCCAGTTCTCCATTATTCTGCCTTATTCAGAGAAAAGGCCATTTTATATGTAATGTTTGGGTTCTGACCACTCACAAAACAGGTTCTTTTAATAAGAATCCTGCTTCAGTTCGAAGTCATCCCCGAAATTAACCCTATTTTTAAAAAAGTACTTTTTAATATTAATATTTTGGTGCTTTGTATTGTCATTTTCCTTGAATAAACTAAATATTCTACCAAAAGAGCATCCCCAAAGCAATTATCAATAGTAGATCAACTCTGTCTAAAGGCAAATTGTTCATCTGCTTGTAACTCATGCCTCCCTTTTTACTTTCTTTCTTTCTTTCTTTCTTTCTTTCTTTCTTTCTTTCTTTCTTTTCTTTCTTTCTTTCCTCTTTCCTCTTTCTCTTTCTCCTGTCAACGGTTATCCCCCCCAACCTCCTACCACAGCCTTGCCTCCATTTTTCCAACATCCAGAACCCCAATCTGTGCCAGAAAATGGCATGGCTCGTTTTGAGTGTCGGATCAAAGGTTTGCCTGCTCCAGTCATCACTTGGCAGAAAGACAAGGAGGCTGTGCCTACAGAACCAAGGTAAATTATTGTTATGACTCCGGCCTTTGAGCTTCAGGACATAACAATTATGCAGGGCTCACCCCTTGCATCAAACGCAACAGAGTTAGTTAATTTGGAGCTGCTAAGCCTCGTTGGTTGTGGATTGCAAGCTGCAGTGTAGGCCTAAGCTTGATGCCCGAAGGTAGTTGTGTCCACTGACAGGTTTACCTCTGGATTGTCAGAATGGTCCAATGTATCTATCTATGACTAGCTCTAAGAGAGTCTTAGAGGGATGTAGAACACGACTCCTTGTTCTGAGTCTTGGGTGGCACAGTGGTTAGAATGCAGTACTGCAGGCTAACTCTGCCCACTGCCAGGAGTTCGATCCTGACCAGCTCAAGGTTCACTCAGCCTTCCATCCTTCCGAGGTTGATAAAATTAGGACCCAAATTGGGGGCAAAATGCTGACTCTGTAAACTGCTTAGAGAGGGCTGTAAAGCACTATGGGACAATATATAAGCCTAAGTACTATTCAGAGATGGTATTCAGCAGGTTCTGACCAGTTCTAGAGAACCAGTAGTGGAAATTTTGAATAGTTCGGAGAACCGATAAATAGCCCCTCTGACTGGCCACGCCCCCATGTATTCTCTGCCTCTCAAGTCCCAGCTGATTGGGAGGAAATGGGGAATTTGCAGTAACCTTCCCCAGGAATGGGAAGGGAATAGAGATTTTATAGTATCTTTCCCGTGCCACACCCACCAAGCCATGCCACTCCCACCAAGCCACGACTACAGAATCGGTAGTAAAAAAAAAATTGACTCCCACCACTAGTGCTATTGCTATTAACATAGAATCATAGGGCTGGAAGGCACCTCAGAGGTCTTCTAATCCAACCCCCTGCTCAAGGCAGGAGGCCTTCTACACATGGGGAATGGTGGGGGATGGAAGTTCTAATTTAGCCTATTGATTCTAATTTAGCCTCCAGATCCTTTGATCACCTTTGCTGCTCTTCTTTGCACGCTTGCTAGGGTGTTCTTGTGTTTTGATTTGATCCAGCGTCAGAATCGATCTTTCCTCTTCATCCTTGGGCTCATAGGTTCATCGTCCTTCCAAATGGTGTACTTCAAATCACAGATGTCCAGGAAGGAGATGCTGGGGCCTACCGTTGCATGGCAACCAATGCAGCAGGAATGCGCTACAGCCTGGATGCTCCCCTCACTCTCTTGAAAGGTACATTCTACAAATTTGGGCAATGGGAGGGGGATGACTTACAAGAGGCAATATCTAAAGTTTCTCTCTTCCATGCTCAGATGCTTCCCATCTGTTGCATGGATATAACGATCCGGGCAAAAAATTTTTGCAAAGGGTTTTTGAAATAACTGACTGGTCAGATATTCTAAAGCCAAAGCGAGTAGCTTATAAATGGCTGCAGTCTTCTCAATAAGGACAGGGGACCCAAAGGATAAAAAATATTGGATAAAAATATGAATTCGGCTAGGAGAAATGACAAAATAACAAACAGACTTAAAACCAGAATTCTTTGTTGGGTATCTTACCAGAAAAACACAATAAAGGAAATACATACTTGATTTTACATGTTTCAACAGCAGCAAGAATTGTATATGCACAAAGTTGAGAAAATGAAGATATCCCTACAGAGGAAAATATAATAAAGAAAATATTGGAATGTGCTGAGATGGATAGATTAAGAATGAAAATTAAGGATAAGGAGGAAACAGAATACTTTTTAACATGGGAGAGATTTTACCAATGGCTAGAAAATAGAAGCAGAAGTTAGAAACTTAAAATTGAAAAGAATGTTTAATTAAATAATGTAAGGTGAATAATTAAAGATAAGCAAATATTATTAATATGTTTTGATGATAATTGTTATAAATAGCGTTGTTAATATTTTTGTTATCGTTATTCAAAATTGATTGTACCCGGACAACACACTGTCAATGTGAATATTGAGTTTTATGTATACTAAAGAAAAATGTATAAATAATATATATTTAAAAAAGAATAAGGACAGGGGACCAATTGGTGAAGCAGTGATATCACTGGGAGGCAGGTGACAATTCAGGGTTGGACTTAAAAATGAGATTAGGAGTAGGAGACACGTTGGAGAGAAAGTGCTACCAATTGCACCATAAAATTATACCCAGATCCTGCAAACCAACTCCCAAATGCCACCACCAAGATTTGACTATAGGTAATTCTTGACCTAAAAACTGGTTGTTTAATAATCGTTCAGCGTTACGACAGATTTAAGCTATTTGCAACTCATCCTTAAAGTTGCGACTGCCACCTTCCTGTTTCCTCACCGTCATATGATTGTCTTTCCGGTGCTTGGCCACTGGCTCACATTTATAACCAGTTGCAGCCTCCAACAATGAAAGCACCACACAATTTGCAATTTGACCAGTTTCCGGTGCCGTACGCCGGTTTCCAGGAAAAAAAACCAACCCCACCAATTCAGAGAGGAGTGGGATTCACTTAACAATCACACGATCCACTTTAGAACTGCAGTGACTTGTTTTATAATCATTGGAAAAACGGACATGAAATCAAGTCTGGCCACGTGATGTCTCAGCTGATGACTGCAATGACTTAAAATTCTTGGTTTCACTGAGGTTGCATGCAGTGGTGGGATCCTGACGGTTTAACAACCGGTTCGATGATCGTGCGCCTGACACACGTTGCATGCGCGTGCGCAGTTTTTCAAAAACTTACCGTGTTACTGCTGAGGAGTAACACAGGTGAGGCGCAGCAATCCACTCTGCTGCATGGATCAACTGAAAAGATATAGGTCAGTAAAGCGCAGGGGCAGGCGGGCGGGCCCAGCTGATTGTTAGAGTGAACCGATTCACTCCCAGCTGATAGTCGGAGCTACCAGTTCACCCGAACCGGTCTGAACCGGCAGAATCCCACCCCTGGTTGTACGTCGAGAAATACCTGTGTTTTGGCCATGAGTTAAAACAACATTCTTCCTAGGTGTAAATGGGGTTCCCCATTTATGCTGTAAAATGCAGTTAGAATTATACATGGGATCCTGGTTTAATTTATCATGTGCAGATGTGACATTTCATCAGAGAAACTAAGATAGGAAAAGGAAGGACTACAATTACTGAGCCACACAGAGTTTTCCCCAAGCTGCATTTTAGGTCATTTGCTCAATTGTGTTCACACGTTCAATCATAATTTGTTTAACCATGATTTGTGGAATGAGCCACTGTTGGTTGTGTTCATATGACATACTAAGCCGTAAAAACCCTGATTTGCAAACCAGAAGAGCAAGATTCTCACAACACGCTGGAGTAAAACTGAAGAATTCAAATTAGGTCATATTATGGGATGAGAACCCTGCCTGGGAAGAGGTATATCATGTCGTCCTCTTGAAAATGAGGCAGGTGATTCCATTATTTCGTTTTAATCACGTTCATGGTGATATCAGGGCAGTGGTGGGTGTCAAATAATTTAACAACCGGTTCTCTGCCCTAATGACTGGTTGGATGGGCGTGGCCATGGTGGGCGTGACCAGGGCTGTGACAGGCAGCAGTCGGTCTCCTGCACCCCCATGGGAACAAAAATGGGCCATAGGAGGGAATGCGCTGCTCCCCCACGCCCCGTTTTGGGCCTAGGAGGCCTCCCTGCACTTACCTGGGAGCAGGGGTGAAATCTACTTACCTTCCTTTCAGCGCACGTGCCACGCACGCACACCCTCTGCACATGCGCAGAACCTTTCTGTACATGCACAGAGGGTACAAAACACATTCCTTCCTGGTTAAAAGCAGGAAGTAACAACAGCCAGGTGAGTGGGCGGAGCCTCGCACCTGGATTGCTACTGGTTCTCCAAACTACCAGCCAAGATCACTACCGGATCGCGCAATCTGGTCTGAACCGGGAACATTTCACCCCTGCCTGGGAGCCAAAATGGGGCACGTGGAGACTCCTGGAAGGGCAGGGTGGGGAGGGGAGGGGAGGGGCCAGGCAGCAATTAAACTACCGGTTTTCCCAAACCGGCTGAATCCCACCACTGTATCGGGGTATTCATGATGTTATCGGCCTCCTTCTGCCTTCCCGGAGACACCAATATTAGGGGGGAGGGGAACACATTTTCCCAATTGGAAAACTTAGATCTGGAAAAATACTTAGGCTGAAAATTGGTAGAGAATTTTTTTTTTTAATCCACTGGTAAAAATTTGTGCCAAGAGAATGATAGGGACCCCATGTTTTTTCTGTTTCCTAAAGCATTTAATTGACAACAGCAGTTTTAAACTGTCACCAAGCCCTCCGAGGGAATCGTATTTCTCACATTTTGGTCCCCCTGCTTCCGTGCTTCAGTGCAAAAGCAGACAGAATATCTGTCGGAGAAAACAGATCTGTGCACAATGAATGCTTGGTTTGGCTGCTTTTCTTGTCTAGCTGTCTTTTTAAAGTTTGGGACCTCGAAAAGGGTTTGACATCTTGACATCTCCAACAGGTGGCTAAGCTGCTTGCTGGCTTGCCTTCTTTCCAAAGCCATCAGGGGTGGCCAAGGACAGCTGATGGACTCAGTGGTGGGATTCAGCCAGTTCTCACCAGTTCTGGAGAACCGGTTGTTAACTTTCTGAGCAGTTTGGCAAACTGGTTGTTGGAAGAAATCATTAGGGCAAAGAACAGGGGCCTCTGGTGGCTCAGACTGGTAAGACAGTCTGTTTATTAGCAGCAGATGCTTGCAATTACTGCAGGTTCAAGTCCCACCAGGCCCAAGGTTGACTCAGCCTTCCATCTTTTATAAGGTAGGTAAAATGAGGACCCAGATTGTTGGGGGCAATAAGTTGACTTTGTATATAATATACAAAAGGATGAAGACTATTGCTTGACATAGTGTAAGCCGCCCTGAGTCTTCGGAGAAGGGCGGGATATAAATGCAAATAAAAAAAAACCCAGTTGTTAAATTACTTGAATCTCACCACTGGATGGACTCTCTTTTCTGCAAAAGCCGCCTTCCTTGTACAAACACCATTTAACACAGAGACACACAACGGCAGAGATCTGGCGAGGTTTTCTCCAACATGGATTTGCAGACCGATCAGAACTCTCTTTCAGGCAGGATTAGACTATTACAAGATTAATCATGATTAGATGATTAGAGGCCTGGAGGCTAAAACCTATGAAGAAGAACGGTTGCAGAAATTGGGTGTGTCTAATCTAATGAAAAGGAGAGCTAGGGGGTGACATGATAGCAGTGTTCCGCTATTTGAGGGGCTGCCACAAAGAAGACAGGTGGGGGTGTCAACCTTTTTGCCAAAGCAGCTGAAAGCAAAATAAGATGCAATGGATGGAAACTAATCAGGGAGAGAAGCAACCTAGAACCAAGGAGAAATTTCCTGACAGTGAGAACAATTAGTGGAACCATTTGCCTTCAGAAGATCAGGAGTGTCAAACTCATGGGCCTAATGCATGACGTGCTGGCCCCGACCCCGCTCAATTTAGCAAAGGGGGAGGAAAGTCCCGCTATGTCACGTGACAATGCCGTGGCAACACGAGTTTGACACCCCTCTTCCAGATGCTCCATTACTGGAGGTTTTTAAGAAGAGCACCTTGTCTGGAATGATATGCTTGAGCATGTCGTGTCCCACTCCTCCGCTGACGGCCGGGTCAGGGAAATCCGAATCAGGCATGCCTCTGCAGCTCTGCCAAAGTCCTAGCAAAGTCCTCAGGGCAGGCAGGAGACCAGAAAGTGACTTCAGCAAGATATGTTTAGACTGCCTGACTCAGAGAATGCCAGAAAGCAGATCCTTTATATAGGCTATGGGGTGTGGCTCCATGACTCAGCACTCATTAAGGCCTGCCCCTCCCTTCCTTCTGTTGCCTCTGCCTATCCAATCTTCTGATGCGAGGGTCACTCCAGTCTGCAGCTGTTGGCAATTGACCACCCTCAGGCTCACATGCTGTGGAGGAGAGGGAGGGGTCTAGTTGCTCCGTTTGCCTGGGCATGGAGCCAGAGCTGGGGGCTGGAGATACTTCCTCCTCTTCAGCCTGTCTGGGCATGGAGCCAGGGCTGGGGCCGGGAGGCATACTAGGACATTCCTCTGTGTTCGGAAGCAGATAAGAAGGCCCCGGCTGTGGTGAGATCGGACGAGACACAACAGAGCAGGGGGTTGGACTAGAAGACCTCTGAGGTCTCTTCCAACTCTGTTATTCTGTTCATACAGTTCTTGGCAAGAATACACAACTTTCATCCCACTTCCGAGTCCAACCGTGTTTCCCATCCAAGGACTAACAAATCCTGCTGAATTTTTTCCAAATTCATAATCCTCCAGCTCAAGGATGCTCCTATCTTTTCAGTAAGTTGGACCTCATTTTGAACAATCGGAGGAGTGGTCATTAATGAATGAATGAAATGATTCATCCAATGGAATCTTCACCCTTACCCAACCTACGGCCTTGCCCTAGCCTTAATTTATTTTGGGGAGAACTCCCCACGGCTCCAGAGAATCGAATCGTTGCCTGCTGTGGTAGGAAAATGTGTACTGGCCTGGAAATCCTGCACTACAACATCAAGCAGCAGGAAAAACTTCACTAATTGGAAATCAGGATTCTTAACCTAGTTTCAAAGACTTCCACTGCTGTTTTAAGCTGAAATCCTCAGCGGTTACTTAAGTCTTTCTTCCTGCAACTGAATAAGTATATTTTGCTTGTACGACTTGTTGCAAAATCAAACTCATTTTGTTAAGAGTGTGGTCAGTTTACACAAAAATCGTAATTATTTATACATTTTGGAACATCACATATCAGGGTAGAATCCAATGTTTGTCCTCCATTTCCATCTACCCATCATCCTTTCCCTATAACATCTTTCTGTAAATATATATTTTTTAATTTTAGAACAAACAACACGAAAATGAAAGGAAATAGGCCCTCTTCTGATTCATTCTTTCTCACTATATCTCAAAGAATAAGTCAAAAGAGGTTTGGGGCAAAAAGCCCAATTAAAATCTCTTCCAGTTAAGTTTGCTGAGCTTTCATTGGGTTTCAAGGAGGCTGTGCAAATCTTTTTCTTCCCAGTGTATTGATTTGGGGATTTCAGCCATTGTTAGACTGAAACAAAGTGGAAAAAAATTAGTATAATAAGCAGAACACAGAACAAAGAATAACAGACTTGGAAGAGACCTTAGAGGTCTTCTAGTCCAACCCCCTGCTCAAGTAGGAGACCCTATACCATTCCAGATAAGTGGCTGTCCAGTCTCTTCTTAAAAACTAGTGATGGCGCAGCCATGATTTCTGAAATTAATTGTGATTAATTCCACTGATAGTTTTAGCCATCAGGAAATTTTTTATTTTTTTTATTTTATTTTGTCACAACAGTATATACAATCATCAACATAAACAATAACCCATCATGAGAGAAAAAGTATATATAAGTAAAAGTATAAGTAAAAGTATGCATATAATACTATAATGAAGAGAACAATAGGACAGGAACGGTAGGCACTTTTGTGCTCTTATGCAGGCCCCTTATAGTCCTCTTAGGAATGGGGTGAGGTCAATAGTAGACAGTTTTTGGTTGAAGATTTTGGGCTTTTGAGTAGAGACTATAGAGTCAGGTAGTGAGTTCCAAGCGTTAACAACTCTGTTACAAAAGTCATATTTTCTGCAATCAAGTTTGAAGCGGTTGACATTAAGTTTGAATCTATTGTTTGCTCTTGTATTGTTGCGATTGAAGCTGAAGTAGTCTTTTACAGGAAGGATATTACAATAGATGATTCTGTGTGTTAAACACAGATCATGTCGGAGTCGGCGGAGTTCTAAGTTTTCTAAACCCAGGATTTCAAGCCTGGTGGTATAAGGTACTTTGTTGTTTTCGGAGGAGCGAAGAACTCTTCTAGTAAAATATTTCTGGACGCGTTCGATAGTATTAATGTCAGAGATGTGGTATGGGTTGCAGATGGATGAGCTGTATTCAAGAATAGGTCTGGCAAATGTTTTGTATGCTCTGGTTAGTAGTAATTTCTCCTTAGTTCTAGGTTGCTTCTCTCCTTGATTAGTTTCCATCCGTTGCTTCTTAAAATTAAGATTAACAGAGTTGGAAGGGACCTTGTAGGTCTTCTAGTTCAACCCCTCACCCAAGCAGGAGACGCTACACCATTTCTGACAAATGGCAGTCCAATCTTTCTTGAAAGCCACCAGTGATGAAGCTTCCACAACTTCTGAAAGCAATTTCTGTTCCACTGGTTGATTGTTCTCACTGTCAGAAAATTTCTCCAGGTTGAATCCCTTGTTGATCAGTTTCCAGCCATTATTCCTTGTCTGGCCCTCAAGTGCTTTGGAGAATAGCTTGACCCCCTCCTCCCTATGGCAGCCCATCAAATATTGGAAGATGGCTATCCTGTCTCCCCTGGTCCTTCTCTTCCCTAGTCTGGCCATGCCCAGTTCCTGCAACCATTCATCATATGTTTTAGTCTCCAGTCCCCTAATCATCTTGGTTTTATTTTTATTTATTTTATTTGATTTTTATACCGCCCTTCTCCCGAAGGACTCAGGGCGGTGTACAGGCATAATAAAACCGACAATACAATATACAGGTTTAAAATACGATTTAAAAAACTTATTAAATTAGCCCAGCAATTAAAATTTACCATACTAAAAAACCCCGTTTAAAATTAATAAATTCAACATTTAAAAACCCAATTTAAGCCAGCCCCGCGCGAATAAAAAGATGAGTCTTGAGTTCGCGACGAAATGTCCGAAGGTCAGGTATTTGGCGTAGACCCGGGGGAAGCTCGTTCCAGAGTGCTCTTCTCTGCACTCTTTCTAGAGTCTTAACATCTTTTTTATAGTGTGGTGACCCAAATTGGATGCAGTATTCTAGATGTGGTCTTACTAAGGCTTTACAGAGTGGTATTAGTACCTCCCTTGATCTTGTTCTTGATCTTCTTCTGCCTTCAGATGCTTTAAGAGGTTGCCATTCTCACAAATATTGGAAGACTTCTACCATGTCATTCCAAGCTTTCTTTTCACTAGATTAGGCATTCCCAATCCCTACAACCATTCTTCATGTGTTTAAAAACAAGGTATTTGTTTTGCTTCTGTGGATGGGTGGCATAGATGCTTTTTCTTTTCTTGGATTATTATTATTATTATTATTATTATTATTATTATTATTATTATTATTATTATTATTATTTTGTTGTTGTTGTTGTTGTTGTTGTTGTTGTTATTATTATTATTTATTACATTTGTATACCGCCTTTCTCCCGAAGGACTCAGGGCGGTTCATAGCCAGTAAAAACCACAATACATATAATACAGGTTAAAAACAGTATAAAAACCTAATTCAATATATGGCCTAAAAATTTAAATACGATTAAAAACCCCAATGTAAAACCCCAATTTAAAACTACGTTTAAGCTAGTCCTGCACGTCGAAACAACGTCTTCAGCTCGCGGCGGAAGGTCCGGAGGTCAGGGAGTTGACGAAGCCTTGGAGGCAGCTCATTCCAGAGGGCAGGAGCCCCCACAGAGAAGGCCCTCCCCCTGGAGGTCGCCAGCCAACATTGTTTGGCTGACGGTATCCGAAGGAGGCCCTCTCTGTGAGAGCGCACTGGTCGGTGGGAGGCTACTGGTAGCAGTAGGCGGTCCCGTAGATACCCCGGTCCTAAGCCATGGAGCGCTTTAAAGGTGATAACAAGCACCTTGAATTGGACCCGGAAGACCACCAGGAGCCAGTGCAGACTGCGCAGAAGAGGTGTCACATGGGTTAAATGCTTAAATGCTATTTTAAAGCCAAGGTTAAAAAGGTCATGTTGTGGTGTTTTCTGCCTTGCTGGTAGCAAGGATTTGAGCAGTTGTTACACACAAGGCAGATGTTACACTCAAGGCTGGGCAGACTGCTCCGTATTAAGTTCCAGACATTTTTTAAGGAATCTGCATTCCAAAGCAGAATGAGACTGGGAGGGGCCTTTGCAAAGAGATGTTTTCTCCAACTCAGGAAGAAACGGAGAAATTGTGGCTGAGGGGAAGAAAGTGGTTGGTGTTAGAGCAACCCTGGTCAGATAATGTTCCTCACCCGAACATCAAGGTGTGTGACCCATGAAACCTCTGGCTAAGTTCTCTGGCTCTTGTCTTCAAGTTCAGAGTCTTTTATATCTTTGAAGCTACCCTTGGAAATATGTCAGCTATGTCTGTAGACATTCCAGAACCTGACTATAGCTGGCCAGGGAAGTCTTCTTCATTTTGCAAGATGATTAGATTAGTTTAGATTAGATTAGATTAGATTAGATTAGATTAGATTAGATTAGATTAGATTAGATTAGATTTGAATTCTTTATTGGCCAAGTGTGCTTGGACACACAAGGAATTTGTCTTTGGTGCATATGCTCCAAATAAGTTTATTAAGTAAGTTTATCATCTTACTTAGCAATAGCAATAGCACTTAAATACCACTTCATAGTGCTTTTATAGCCCTCCTCAAGCGGTTTACAGAGTCAGCATATTATCCCCAACAGTTTTGGGTCCACATTTTGCCAACTTCGGAAGGATGGAAGGCTGAGTCAACCTTGAGCCAGTGAGATTTGAACTGTTGAACTGCAGCTAGCAGTCAGCTGAAGGAGCCTCTAACCACTCTAACCACTGCGCCACTTCTGCCCTCTAGAGAAATTGAGGTCAACACTCTCCGTCCTTTAGTTTGGGGTGATTTGATGGGTTTTTCAAGCTGAAGGGGTTTTCCTTTATACATCCCATTAACCTCTTCTTCCATTAGCAGAAGGCGAGCCATTTCATAAAATTCAATATTAAGTCAAGAGAAATTACACAGAGTTATTGAATTTGCCAAATCCAATCTGGTGCCGGAATTAAGTTTTTCAAGCACTGCATGAAGGTTTCGATGGAAATATGGTGCGTCCATATTTTAAATAGAATATAACATGCATTATATTGGTACGGATTCTTTTAAATTGTTTATTGTTTGTTTCCGGAAGACCCTGAAGAAATAAAAGCAGAGAGAGCCTGTGTGCCCATCTGCCCTCAATTGCTTAAAAGGAAGAATGAGGAAGAGCTTCACCAGTTGGGCTCCTGACCAAAGGTTGCCCGCGATTGAGCAGTGCCTCCTGCTTGTTCCAATATTTGAGGAGTGTTTTGCAGTATGTCATGGGAGATGTCATGGGCATGGCTAGTCTAGTGAAGAGAAGGACCAGGGGAGATTGTCGTGTCCCACTCCTCCGCTGACAGCCGGGTCAGGGAAATCCGAATCAGGCGTGCCTCTGCAGCTCTGCCAAAGTCCTAGCAAAGTCCTCAGGGCAGGCAGGAGACCAGAAAGTGACTTCAGCAAGATATGTTTAGACTTTGCCTGACTCAGAGAATGCCAGAAAGCAGGTCCTTTATATAGGCCATGGGGTGTGGCTCCATGACTCAGCACTTATCCAGGCCTGCCCCTCCCTTCCTTCTGTTGCCTCCGTCTATCAAGTCTTCTAACACGAGGGTCACTCCAGTCTGCAGCTGTTGGCAATTGACCTCCCTCAGGCTCACATGCTGTGGAGGAGGGGGAGGGGTCTAGTTGCTCCGTTTGCCTGGGCATGGAGCCAGAGCTGGGGGCTGGAGATACTTCCTCCTCTTCAGCCTGTCTGGGCATGGAGCCAGGGCTGGGGCCAGGAGGCATACTAGGACATTCCTCCATGTTCGGAAGCAGATAAGAAGGCCCCGGCTGTGGTGAGATCGGACGAGACACAACAGGAGATATGATAGCAGCCTTCTATCAGTGAGGGGCTGCCACAGAGAGGAGGGGGTCAAGCTATTTTCCAAAGCACCTGAAGGTCAGACAAGGAAAATGGATGGAAGCTGATGAAGGAGAGATTCAACCTGGAAATAAGGAGAAATTTTTCTGACAGTGAGAACAATCAACCAATGGAACTTTGGTTGCCTTCAGAAGTTGTGGGAGCTTCATCACTGAAAGCTTTCAAGAAGAGACTGACAGCCATCTGTCAGAAATGGTACAGGGTCTCCTGCTTGGGCAGGGGGTTACACTAGATGACCTACAAAGTCCCTTCCAACTCTGTTAATCTGTTAATGTGATAAAATGACTCCATGGTGTCATTTTGTCAGAGCTCCCATGACATGCCATCAGAAGATATCAGAACAACAGAGTTGGAAGGGACCTTGCAGGTCTTCCAAATCCAGCCCCCTGTTCAAACAGGGGACCTAAAGCATTTCAGACAAGTGGCTCTCCAGACTCTCCTTAAACACCTCCAGAGATGGAGCACTCAGAACTTCCAGAGGCAAGTTGTTCCACTGATTAATTGTTCTAACCGTCAGGAAATTTTTCCCTCCATTGCTTCTTGTCCTGCCCTCGGGTGCTTTGGAGAATAGCTTGACTCCCTCTTCTTTGTGGCAGCCCCTGAGATATTGGAACACTGCTATCATGTCTCCTCTAGTCCTTCTTTTCATTAAATTAGACATATTGTACCCAATTTCTGCTACTATTCTTCATGTTTTTTAGCCTCCAGTCCCTAATCATCTTTGTTGCTCTTCCCTGCGCTCTTTTTTTTTTTAAATTGTATTTTGAATATTTATTTCAGTTTCACGAAAATGGTCTACAGCAAGTATACAACTCTTGTTTTAGGAAAAATTCTGCAGGAATGACTTGACTATATGCATACGATCAAGCCATTTATAAACACTGAGGCTGCAATTTTACGTTCTTAGGAAAATGCCTCTGCAGTCTTATTGTAAAGTCTCAGCATCTTCTTTATATTGTGGCAGCCAAAGCTAGGTGCAATATTCCAAGTGTGGTCTTATAAACTTACTATACCAAGGCATTTTAAAGTGGTACTAACCCTTAAAATGCCTACCTCTACTTTCTTCCTACCCCCGCCTGCTTTTTTCTCCTGGAGACAAAAAGAAGGCAGCTTGGCCTGCTGCTAGTTCTATTCCGACACTCTGATCTCGTACAAATATGTGACGCAGAAAACATGTTTCTGTGGGGCACGACCACAGCTAGCAATTAGATCTGTCAGTTTAAATGAAATTCTGCCAACAGCCAACTCCGTGCGTCATCTTCAATAGCCACGCACTCACTCCCGAATTCTCAAGGAACACCTGTCCCTGCTGAGAAAAAAGCTGCACATCTATGATATTGTCTCCACCGATTTCCTAGACTTAAATGCTGTAGTAGTGCTGGTGCAATAAATTTAATTCAGAAATAAAGATTGTGAGCCAGAAAAGATGCTTCCAGACTCCTTCTGATACAGAAGAAGAAGATATTATCTCTTTAACCCAGCGGTTCTCAACCTGTGGCTCAGGACCCCATTGGGGGTCGAATGACGATTTGCCAGGGGTTGCCTAAGACCATCGGAAATATGGGAAGTATACTTGCGAGTCGAAGAATCGCGCTCCAATGGTTGACTCCACAAGCCAGCTGCAGGCTCTTCAAATCGCTAGCCGAATTCGGCTTCAGGCGCGATGAATTAAAAAAGAGAGAAATCTTTGCTCTGATGTCTCCCTCTCACGCCAGCTGCAATCACTCCCAATCGCTAGCCTAATCTGGCTTCACTTAATAGGGGAGGAGTCTCTGCTTTAATGCCTCTGTCCTCAAGGCAATCGCAAGCAGTTCAGATCGCTAGCCAATACAGCTTCAGGCGCAATAAATTCAAAACGAAAATAATTTTATGGTTGGGGTCGCCACATCATGGGGAATTGTATTAAAGGGGTCGCCACATCTTGGGGAATTGTATTAAAGGGGTCGCAGCACTATAAAGGTTGAGAACCACTGCTTTAACCTAACCCTCCATGGAAGGACCACGTCCAGTTCTCCAACCCTAGTTTGAGATTCCATGCCCAGCAGTGCATCAGAGCCCTGTGCGCGGCACATAATATATACATGTTGGCTCTCAGCAACCCTAGTGGGGTCAAAGTTGTTGAAAAAGAGCTGGATCTCCCTTGGGTTCTTGCTCTCAGCATCTCAAGAGGAAGAGAGAAAACAGATAAAACAACTAGAAAGAGTGCAGAGAACAGCAACAAAAATGATTAGGGGACAGGAGGCTAAAACATATAAAGAACAGTTGCAGGAACTGGGTATGGCTAGTTTGATGAAAAGAAGGACTAGGGGAGACATGATAGCAGTGTTCCAATATCTCGGGGGTTGCCCCAAAGAAGAAGGAGTCAAGCTATTCTCCAAAGCACCTGAGGGCAGGACAAGAAGCAGTGAGTGGAAACTAATCAAGGAGAGAAGTAACCTCTGGTGGCTCAGACTGCTAAGACAGTCTGTTATTAACACAGCCGCTTGCAATTACTGCAGGTTCAAGTCCCACTAGGCCCAAGGTTGACTCAGCCTTCCATCCTTTATAGGGTAGGTAAAATGAGGACCCAGATTGTTGGGGGCAATAAGTTGACTTTGTATATAATATACAAATGGATGAAGACTATTGCTTAACATAGTGTAAGCCGCCCTGAGTCTTCGGAGAAGGGCGGGATATAAATGCAAATAATAAAAAAAACCTAGAACTAAGGAGAAAATTCCTAACAATGAGAACAATTAATCAGTGGAACAACTTGCCTCCAGAAGTTGTACATGCTCCAGCACTGGACATTTTTAAGAAGAGATTGGATAATCATTTGTCTGAAGTGGTGTGGGGTTTCCTGCCTAGGCAGGGGGTTGGACTAGAAGACCTCCAAGGTCCCTTCCAACTCTGTTTTATTTATTTTTATTTATTTTATTTGTCACAACAGTATATATAAGCATAAGCATGAAAAACTATACTATATAAAGCGTATATATAATACGCTTTCATATAGTAATAACTATATGAAATTGGATACTATCAAAGGGAACATTAGGATAGGAACGGTAGGCACATTGGTGCTCTTATGCACGCCCCTTACAGACCTCTTAGGAATAGGGTGAGGTCAATAGTAGATAGTTTTTGGTTAAAGCTTTGGGGATTTTGGGAAGAGACCACAGAGTCTAGTAGTGCATTCCAGGCATTATACAACTCTGTTGCTGAAGTCATATTTTCTGCAATCGAGATTGGAGTGGTTCACATGAAGCTTAAATCTATTGTGTGCTCGTGTATTGTTGTGACTGAAGCTGAAGTAGTCTTCAACTGGAAGACTACTTGTAACAGATGATTCTATGAGTTAAACTCAGGTCATGCCGAAGGCGGCGGAGTTTTAAATTTTCTAAACCCAGGATTTCAAGTCTGGTGGTATAAGGTATTTTGTTATAATCAGAGGAGTGGAGAACTCTTCTTGTAAAATATTTCTGGACATGCTCAATTGTGTTAAAGTCCGAAATGAGGTGTGGGTTCCAGACAGGCGAGCTGTATTCAAGAATTGGTCTAGCAAATGTTTTATATGCTCTGGTTAGTAGTGTAGTGTTTCTGGAGAAGAAGCTACGCAATATTAAGTTTACAATTCTTAAAGCCTTTTTTGCAATGTAGTTGCAGTGGGCTTTGTTACTTAGATCATTTGATATGAAAACTCCAAGGTCTTTAACAGGGTGGGGGTCATCTACAAGGTAATGACCATCAAGCTTGTATTTAGTGTTCAGATTCTTTTTTCCAATGTGTAAGACAGAGCATTTGCTGGTTGAGATTTGGAGTTGCCAAGTTTTTGACCATTCCGACACAAAGTCAAGATCTTTTTGAAGGGTAGCTGTATTGTTGGTAGTGTTGAATAGTTTAACATTTCAGCAAAGAGAACACAATTACTTGTAATATGGTCACAGAGATCGTTAATGTATAATATGAAGAGTGTTGTTCCAAGAACACTGCCTTGGGGAATGTCGCTATTGACAGGAACAGGATTTGATAGGGCATTGCCTATTTTGACCACTTGTTGTCTGTTTGACAGGAACACTGTTATTCTATTCTATTCTATTCTATTCTATTCTATTCTATTCTATTCTATTCTATTCTACTAAGTAGGTTTGGTGCTTATCTGTGAACTTTCTCATCCTTTTCCTGAACAGAAGTTTGACATTGTGTTGAAGCCCACCCACCCGCCTCCAGCAACCCACAACCCCCCTGGGGATGGATGGATTTCGGGCTTTGAGCAGCTGTTCAGGAGAGAAGAAGAGAAGAAGAAAAAAAAGAGCCATCTGTGATTTTTTCTTCTTCTTCTTTCCTGGTTGTTCAAAAAGCGAGAAGGCAGTTAGCAGTTGACGTGAAAATGTTTTGCAAATGCTACTGGTTTGGACAGCCATTCAAGAGAGGCAGTCCAGGCAGGGCTTCGATCACATTTTGACTTTTTTTTTTTTTTACTCCCTGTGGATACCTCAGAAAGGATGACGGGGGGGGGGGGGCGGGCGAGGAGAGCCTACTATGGTGAGAGAAATTAAACACAGATTTGTATTATGAACCCTCCTATTTTATCTCGTAAGGATTTTGCAAGCACGAACCTATTTAATTAGGAACTTAAGCAGTGGAAAATTGGTTGGTGGGGAGAAAATTTAATTAGTGGGAGGGGGGAACTGAACTGAGAATTAAATGTGCATTTGTTTACTCCCTAAACAATTGTGGATTTGGAGTGTGAATGGGAGGAAGGAATCCAGCCAAGTATTTGTTTAGTTTTTCCTCTTTTAAGAGCAAGGGACTGTTTTTGTCCATTACGTAAGACTTGTACTTTCTTTGCCTAAAAAAATAAAAAATAAATGCTAGCATTAAAGTTATTAACGCAAGTTTAAATCAAGTGAGTTGGGTAAAAAATGGCTTAGTTGGTAAAAAGGGAGAGCAATGAATCCTGTTTTATTTTCTTTTTTAATACAAGTTTATCTGTGACTTTAATACGGTAGATTATCCTGGTCTTGTGTTGTGACCTAGACCCAAGTAGTTATTACCAGACACAATCAGTCCTAAACAAACATATTTTATTAGGACAGCTGAGAATTGCTTCATTCTCAGCTTAGTCCAAATTAAGTCCAAAACAAAGTCCTTCAGAAAAAGTCCTTCGGCCTTATCACAAACCTTTGTCTTCTTTGGCACCCTGCCAAAGGCTTTTCTTGGCGAGAACCCCATGAAGTTCAGAAACAGGAGACAAGAAACAAGTGTAACAATGTTGCTTTCCTACAAAGAACCCAAGAGCCGTTGCTGCTCTTTTAAGCCTTATGGGAGGGGCCAATAATCTCCTGGCCTTACTCCCAAGTTATCCTTTTTGCTTCAGCTGCTCTTGCCTTCTGGCAGCTCTTCGCATGCATGCACTAGGAACAGGCTTCTCCTGTTCCTCTGCCTCTCTGCTGTCTGCCTCTAGAGGCTCTGGAGTCCACACATCACTCCCAGATGGCCCTGGCCCCATCTCTAACTCCGAAGCACAACCCTCGTCCGGGCCTTCCCCTGACTCCAGGACTGACCCATTGTCCTCCCCAGCCTCCTCACTATCCGACTCCACTGCCAGCTCTATAGGCTACTGGCAGACCACAACACCTTGGGAGATTTAGGCTAAAAACTCCCAAGGTGAATGAATTGAGGACAGGAGAGAACAGGAGAAGAAAGAAATTATAGCTGAGTATTAAGAGTATCTGCTTAAAGCAGGGATGTCCAAACCTGGCCCCTTGAAGAGTGGTGGACTTCAACTCCCAGAATTTCCCAGCCAGCCAGCAACTTGCTCATATTTATAGCTGATGCTGGCTAGGGAATTCTGGAAGTTGAAGTCCACCACTCTTCAAGGGGCCAAGTTTGGACACCCCTCGCTTAAAGTTTTTTTTCCCTTCAAGTTCAGACATTGGAGAAAATGTTGTGAGTAAAGAAGACCAAGGATGGAACACACAGCATCTAAGGACAAGGGTTTTCATAGCAACCAGAGACCAAATGGAATTTATAATGACTGAACTCCTACAAGTGTAGCCAACTCTGTGAAATTTCAACTGTGAAAATAAGGGGAGATGTAGTGATTTCACAAGATTTGAGATCATCCCTCCTTCCTACTTTCTCCTTCCTTTTTACAACCTCTTTCAACTAACTTCCTTCCTCCCCCTCTGCTTCCTCCCATCCTTTTCATTTCCCCCTAACTTCTTCTTCCTCCCTCCTTTCTTTCCTTCCCCTTCCTCTCCTTCCTTCATTCCCCAAAACCAGAAAACTTCCACAATGGAAGGAAGCTTTTATATGTGGTGTAGATTTTATAAGAGTGTTAGTCTGTCTAACTATCGAAGACCTTCATTCTCATGCAAACCTTGAACACTGGACTCAGAAAGCTTTTCTTCTCTTTTCTTCTCTTCTCTTCTCTTTCTTTCTTTCTTTCTTTTTTCCTTCCTTCCTTTCTTCGTTCCTTCCTTCATTTTTTTCTTTTTTGCTTTTGGTGAAATCCTTCTGATTGAAATATGTGTCTGGGGAATGGAGGGGGAAAAAGTAAATCTAACTTTTGTTGCCCTAGGTCCCCAACAATCAACAATGGGTGATGTAGTCATTGTCACCGCACCGGAGAATGCCACAGTGGTAGTTGGAGAGACTGTTGTGATGGAGTGTGTTGCATCGGCAAATCCCACACCTTTCATTTCTTGGATACGGGAAGGTAAATGAAGTTAATTTCCCTTCTGATGCCCATTCCAAGCTCTTTTGGTCTTAAAATCGGGTGGGGATGGTGGTTGTCGTCATTTTAAATAGACATTGCATTCTAAATGCAGTGTCTATCCCAAAAAACCCAAGAAAGTCCAGTTGCCTCGTGGAAAAAAAAAAAAGCACCTTTGGGACAATCCTGACCTGGAGGACTAAGAATCGCTGCAGACTTTTAGCTATACAATTTGGGATGAATAGCCTTCGAATGGTGTGGGAGTATGAACGGGTTGTCAGAAAAAATTGCAGTCTACAGGAACCATTAGAATAGAATAGAATAGAATAGAATAGAATAGAATAGAATAGAATAGAATAGAATAGAATAGAATAGAATAGAATGGAATAGACTAGAATAAAATAGAATAGAAAAGAATAGAATGGAATGGAATGGAATGGAATAGAATAGAATAGAATAGAATAGAATAGAATAGAATAGAATAGAATAGAATAGAATAGAATAGAATGGAATAGACTAGAATAAAATAGAATAGAATAGAATAGAATGGAATGGAATGGAATGGAATGGAATGGAATAAAATGGAATGGAATGGAATGGAATGGAATGGAAAAGAATGGAATGGAATGGAATGGAATAGACTAGAATAAAATAGAATGGAATAGAATAGAATAGAATAGAATAGAATAGAATAGAATAGAATAGAATTTCTTTTTGTTGTGAAAAAATAAAATTTTCATTTGAAAAAAAAAGAATTCTAAGGTACAACACTTAATGATAGTCATAGGGTACAAATAAGCAATCAGGAAACAATCAATATCAATATAAATCATAAGAATACAAGCAACAAAGTTACAGTCATACAGTCATAAGTGGGAGGAGATGTGTGATGGGAACGATGAGAAGATTAATAGTAGTGCAGATTTAGTGAATAGTTTGACAGTGTTGAGGGAATTATTTATTTAAAGTGATGGCGTTCGGGAAGAAAGTGTCCTTGTGTCTAGTTGTTCTGGTGTGCAGTGCTCTGTAGCGTTGTTTTGAGGGTAGGAGTTGAAACAGTTGATGTCCAGGATGTGAGGGGTCTCTAAATATTTTCACAGCCCTCTTTTTGACTCGTGCAGTATACAGGTCCTCAATGGAAGGCAGGTTAGCACCACTCAGGTGATCCTGAGCACACAAATAAACCTCCAAGTGGCCTCAAAGACTCTTTAAAAGGATGCAAATGGCAGCTGTCTGCAAGGAGTATAAATCCTTCCATTCCCCACCATCCACTCAGAGCTGAAGAAGCTTCTGGCATGAGAAGCAAAACATCTTCAAGGAAAAACCAGAAAGTCCGGTTGCCTCTTGAAAAAGCACCTTTGGGACATTATAATCTGCAGTTGAATATAGAGCTATACTAACTTTGTAGTAACAGGAGTGGAGCTACTCAGTCGAGCTTGCCAGTTAAAGTTAAAAACAGACACAGCACGAGATTGGTTTGCCTCATTTGATCTGTAAAAGATACAGAATTCTAGTTTCTGGATGCCTTTTGATCTCCATTAGTCAAGGCTGATCTCGAATGATTCTTTAGCTTCAAAGGTCAGGGGGTGAAGGCTGAATCTTTGTGCAGATCCGGTGGGATATCTGACACATCTGTTAGCACTCTACAGAAATACCTCCTTGGTTATGTTTAGGATTAAGAGCTGTGATACAGATCACAGAAACCACTTTCAGGGTTTGAGCACGGAAGCAAGAGGCGGAACACACTCCGTTTTATAGAAATCTGCCCTTTTTCTGTAAAAGTGGCATATGACCCAGATCTAACAGCACACAGTACACCGAGCCGAAAATGGCCAATTGGCGAACTCTCTGACCAATGGCTCCAACAATGAAAATTAAAATTATATTATTGCTGAATAGAACAGGTATAGGCATAAAGGTACCAAAAATACAAAAATGACAGTAATAATATTAAGAATAACGTAGGTTTTTTAATTGGCTAAAATTTGACGTATTTTGGCACCCTGGTCTGAAATCTTGTGGGATTTTTGGCATTAATGCTTGAAATGCAGCAAAGTTCAGATAGATAAGTGCAGATAGTCCTTGACCTACGACCACAACTGAGCCCAAGATTTCTGTTGCCAAGCAAGACAGTTGATAAGTGAACTTTGCCCTGTTTTACGACCTTCCTTGCCACAATGAATCACTGCAGTTCAGTCAGTAACATGGTTGTTAAGTGAATCTGGCTTCGCAAAAGGGGATCACGTGACTCCGGGACACTCCAACCGTCATAAGTATGAGCCAGTTGCCAAGTGTCTGAATTTTGAACACGTGACCATGGGGATGTTGTAACGGTCGTAAGTGTGAAAAACGGTCATGTCATTTTTTTCATAACTTGGAATGGTCACTAAATGAATTTTTGTAAGTCTGCCTGTAGGTAGATTGATAAGTCACAGACATGAATAGTAGTTTGCCAGCATTTGTTACAGAAAGGGCAATTTTCTCTTTTAATACACTGTATGGACAAGTCAGTCCTAGAAGAGATCAGCCCTGACTGCTCTTTAGAAGACCAGATCCTGAAGATGAGACTCAAATACTTTGGCCACCTAATGAGAAGGAAGGACTCACTGGAGAAGAGCCTAATGCTGGGAAAGTTGGAGGGCAAAAGAAGAAGGGGATGGCAGAGAATGAGGTGGCTGGATGGAGTCACTGAAGCAGTTGGCATGAGCTTAAATGGACTCCAGAGGATGGTAGAGGACAGGAAGGCATGGAGGAACGTTGTCCAAGGGGTTGCAATGGGTCGGACACGACTTCGCAACTAACAACAACAACAATGGACTCCCTGAGCCTTTTCCACTGATCTTTGCTAGATTCAGCCATGTCAGGGCATATCTAAAAAAAAAATCAGTGTAGTAAAGTGAAATTTTTTTGGAAAAGGCTGGAAAAGATGATAGGAAAGCATGTAGATTTTAAACCTGAATTAATTAATGCTAAACTAATAATTCCCTCAACACTGTCAAACTATTTACTAAATCTGCACTACTATTAATCTTCTCATTGTTCCCATCACCCATCTCCTCCCACTTATGACTGTATGACTGTAACTTTGTTGCTTGTATTCTTATGATTTATATTGATATTGATTGTTTCCTGATTGCTTATTTGTACCCTATGATTATCATTAAGTGTTGTATCATTAAGTGTTAAATTTGTACCCTATGACTATCATTAAGTGTTGTACATTAAGTATTAAATTTGTACCCTATGACTATCATTAAGTGTTGTATCATTAAGTATTAAATTTGTACCCTATGATTATCATTAAGTGTTGTATCATTAAGTGTTAAATTTGTACCCTATGACTATCATTAAGTGTTGTACATTAAGTATTAAATTTGTACCCTATGACTATCATTAAGTGTTGTAAGTGTTGTACCTTGATGAAGGTATCTTTTCTTTTTATGTACACGGAGAGCATATGCACCTAAGACAAATTCCTTGTGTGTCCAATCACACTTGGCCAATAAAAAATTCTATTCTATTCTATTATGATACCAGGTAAACTAGATAAGAAGAGTATGTATTTAGTATTGCACATTTTGACAGGGAGGATTGTATTTGTGCAAAAATGGAAAAAAAACTCCACGAGATGAAGAAATAATTAAAAAACTACTAGAGCGTGCAGAAATGGACAGATTGACATTAAGAATTAAACAGAAAGAAGATACAGAATATTATCAAACATAGAATCTATTTTATCAATGGTTGGGGGGAAAGGGTGGAAATTAAGAATGTAATATGTATTGTTAAGCAAACTAAATGCCCAGACAACACGATGTTCGTTAAGCACTATGAAATGTAATTAATAAAAAATAAAAAAATCAGTGTAGTAAAGTGAAATTTTTTTGGAAAAGGCTGGAAAAGATGATAGGAAAGCATGTAGATTTTAAACCTGAATTAATTAATGCTAAACTAATAATTCCCTCAACACTGTCAAACTATTTACTAAATCTGCACTACTATTAATCTTCTCATTGTTCCCATCACCCATCTCCTCCCACTTATGACTGTATGACTGTAACTTTGTTGCTTGTATTCTTATGATTTATATTGATATTGATTGTTTCCTGATTGCTTATTTGTACCCTATGACTATCATTAAGTGTTGTATCATTAAGTGTTAAATTTGTACCCTATGACTATCATTAAGTGTTGTACATTAAGTATTAAATTTGTACCCTATGACTATCATTAAGTGTTGTACATTAAGTATTAAATTTGTACCCTATGACTATCATTAAGTGTTGTATCATTAAGTATTACATTTGTACCCTATGACTATCATTAAGTGTTGTACATTAAGTATTAAATTTGTACCCTATGACTATCATTAAGTGTTGTAAGTGTTGTACCTTGATGAAGGTATCTTTTCTTTTTATGTACACGGAGAGCATATGCACCAAGACAAATTCCTTGTGTGTCCAATCACACTTGGCCAATAAAAAATTCTATTCTATTCTATTATGATACCAGGTAAACTAGATAAGAAGAGTATGTATTTAGTATTGCACATTTTGACAGGGAGGATTGTACTTGTGCAAAAATGGAAAAAAACTCCACGAGATGAAGAAATAATTAAAAAACTACTAGAGCGTGCAGAAATGGACAGATTGACATTAAGAATTAAACAGAAAGAAGATACAGAATATTATCAAACATAGAATCTATTTTATCAATGGTTGGGGGGAAAGGGTGGAGATTAAGAATGTAATATGTATTGTTAAGCAAACTAAATGCCCAGACAACACGATGTTCGTTAAGCACTATGAAATGTAATTAATAAAAAATAAAAAAATCAGGGGAAATATTTACAGAATCTTACTTTGAGGCTTCTACTCATCACTTGAAGATTGTAATACAATTTAGGGCGTGTCAAATTTTTCAGCTTTCAATTTTCCAAACATTAGGGGTGCTCAAAAGTTGTGACATGCCTTGATATTTTGGTTACTTCAGTATAATTTAGGTGTGCTTGGTAAGTAACTATATTGTAAATATCACAACTTTTTAACATTTTGATTGTTTCTTTTGCTAATGCATGCCTATGCAAAATTGGCTAGGCATCTTTATAGGAATTAAAATGGGTGGAGAAGTTTTATGTAGTGCCGAAATAGTTGAAACACAGAAATGGTCCAGGCAGCAGTATCTATGGCAAAACTCAGTATGTTCAGGTTTAGCGGTCTTGGTGTCAGAAGGAAAAAATTAGGACCATATGTAAGGTTGCAGCATATTTATTCAAGCCTGTACACAAGAATCTTGTCACCTAAAATTCAACACTAAATTGGCACCAGAAAGGGGTCAGTGAAAGTCAGCAGAACTTGGACTTTGAGTGCTTTTGGAAACTCAGTGACTCTAAACTGATGATGTGTTTAATTCTGCCCCCCCCCCTTCCAGCTCTGCATGCTTTTCTCCTATACGTGGTACTCCACATAAAGATGTGATGCTCTGCTTTTTCTTTAAAGATGGGAATCCGATTTCTACGGATGTGATTGTGTTAGGAAGGACCAACCTTGTGATCCTTTCCGTTCAGCTTCATCACGCAGGAATCTACGTGTGCCGGGCCAACAAACCCCAAACCAGGCAGTTTGTAACAGCTGCAGCGGAGCTCCGAGTCCTTGGTGAGAACACGAAACACAACATTTCTGTGCAGCTGCTAAGTTGCCTTGGTTTTTATTTTGTGGCCCTTCAGAAGGAGGACAGGCTGGTTGCAAACAATCCTGCAGAACAGATTTGTTCTTTCGCTGACTCCAGATCTTCCAGGAAGGATGGAAGAGAAGTGGTTGTCTCTTTAGATTGTCTCTTTCTTCTTGGGCCAGAGGAAAGATCCTGCTGTCTTATCAACACTTGTGTTGTGACCCAGGCCCAAGTAGTTATTATCAAAAACAATCAGTCCTAAACAAACATATTTTATTAAAACAGCTGAGAATTACTTCATTAAGTCCAAATTAAATCCAAAACAAGTCCTTCAGAAAAAGTCCTTCGGCCTTATCATAACCTTTTGTCTTCTTTGGCACACTTCCAAAGGCTTTTCTTGGCAAAGCGCCACGAAGTTCAGAAACAAGAGACCCCGACTAGAAACAATTGTAGCAATGTTGCTTTCCTACAAAGAACCCAAGAGCCATTGCTGCTCTTTTAAACCTTATGGGAGAGGCCAATCATCTCCTGGCCTTACTCCTGAGTCGTCCTTTTTGCTTTAGCTGCTCTTGCCTTCTGGCAGCTCTTCACATGTGTGCACTAGGAACAGGCTCCTCCTATTCCTGTGCCTCTCTGCCGTCCGCCTCTGGAGGCTCCGGAGTCTGCGCATCACTCCCAGATGGCCCTGGCCCCATCTCTGCCTCTGACACAGAACCCTCGTCCGGGCCTTCCCCTGACTCCAGGACTGACCCATTGTCCTCCCTAGCCTCCTCACTGTCCCCTGGTATAGCTGACAAAGCCAGGAGAACCAGTGGCTTAGAGATTATTACATCTACCTAATATGCAAGTAGCCTGGGTTTGAATCTCAGAAGGGTATGGCTAACTGAAGAGAGCTACATAGCTTTGAAATAGATCTATACTAGTCTTCTTTTAGTTTCTCTGCTTAATTTTTTTTTTATTTTGACTGATGAAGTTACTTGGATGAGTAACGAAACGTCTCAGATTAACAAACTTTGGTCCGGTTGCCATGAGTTCACCCAACAACAGTATTCTCAAAGCTTCCAGCTTTGATTTTAGTTTCCTTTTTTTAGGTTGCCGGGCTTGTGTGAACTCACCTCTCGAGTTGGTTTACGGTTGCTAGCAGTGGTGAAATCCATAATTTTTTTACTAACGGTTCTGTGGGCGTAGATTGGTGGGTGTGGTGTGGCTTGGTGGGCATGGCAGGGGAAGAATACTGCAAAATCCCCATTCCCACCCCACTCCTGGGGGAAGGATATTGCAAAATCTCCATTCCCACCCCACTCTTATGTACACTGAGAGCATATGCACCAAGACAAATTCCTTGTGTGTCCAATCACACGTGGCCAATAAAAAAATCCTATTCTATTCTATTCTATTCTATTCTATTCTATTCTATTCTATTCTATTCTATTCTATTCTATTTTATTCTATTCTATTCTATTCTATTCTTTGTGGTCAGCCAAAGGTGGTATTTGCCGGTTCTCTGAACTGCTCAAAATTTCCACTACCGGTTCTCCAGAACCTGCTGGATTTCACCCCTGGTTGATAGTGAATAGTAGATGTCCCTGGAAAAGGAGGTCATTCACTTAAACTGAGAAGTGGGTTGTGTAAACCTAGGCAGTGTGTCCGTCTACCTTTCTTGCCAATTATCCTTGTTTCATCCACCTTCACATATGGCTCCACGTGTCTCCTTTTGTTCTTGAAAATTCCCTCCTCAACCGCCATGCTCATTTGTTGTTTTGTTTTTTATTTTCAATCTCTTAGCTCCTCCTACAATCTCCCAGGCACCTGAAACCATTTCTCGCACTCGGGCCAGCACCGCCAGGTTTGTCTGCAAAGCAGAAGGAGAGCCGCTGCCCACCGTACACTGGACGAGGAACGGAAAGCTCCTACTGTCTAAAGGGCGGGTTAAAATCCAGGGCAGCGGTACCCTCGTGATCAACCAGATTGGCTTGGACGACGCGGGCTATTACCAGTGCCTGGCTGAAAATCACCTTGGCATGGCCTGTGCAACGGCCAGGCTAGAGGTGATCGTACGGGAAGGCCTGCCCAGTGCTCCGAAGAGGGTATCGGCAAGTTCTCTCTCCAGCACCACTGTCCTGGTATCCTGGGAACGGCCGGAGTTCAACAGTGAGCAGATTATTGGATTCTCTCTTCATTACCAAAAAGCCTTCGGTGCGTTTCTGGTGTCCTAAAGATATGCTCTTTGGGCTAATCCTAATGCAAGAAAATAGGGGAGCGTTAGATTTGTATAATACAGGGGTCGGCAACCTGCGGCTCTGGAGCTGGATGTGGCTCTTTCATCCCTCTGCTGTGGCTCCCTATCGCTGGTCAGCGCCACAATTTTGAGAGGAGCTTCCGGTTTGGGCGGCGGGGGGAAGCATGGCGTGTCATGAGGAGACTCTATGGCAAGGGGTGGGTTTTTCGGTCAGCTCCACAATTGATAGGGCTTTTGGTGAGGACAGGTAGAGGAAAAAGGACACCGCACTAGGAGGAGACACTATGTTGTGGGAACCGGACTTCCGGTCGGCTCAAGAATTGAATGGTGGGCTTCTGTGAGGACCCTTGTGGCTCTTTGAGGGTTTAAGGTTGTCGACCCCTGGTATAATAGGAGTGGTGCGGTGGCCTAGAGGTGAAGCTCTCGCCTCACAATCAGGAGGCTGTGAGTTCGATCCTAGATAGAGGCAGATATTTCTCTCTCTGGGCACCATGAGAATATGTCTGCCGAATAAAACTCCGCACTGGAGACAGGAAGGGCATCCATCCAGTAAACACTCTGCTAGCTCTCAGTTGCCTAGACTCCACCCTGCAAGAGATTATGGGGGTTGTTAAATGATGATGATGATTAGCTTTGTATAATAACCTTGTAGGACAAGAAGGAATGGATGGAAACTAATCAAGGAGAGAGCCAACCTAGAACGAAGGAGAAATTTTCTGACAGTGAGAACAATCAATTAGTGGTTCCTCCACTGGCTTGCCTCCAGAAGTTGTGAGTGCTCCATCACTGGAGGTTTACAACAAGAGACTGGAAAACTATTTGTTTGGAATGGTGTAGGATCTCCTGTTTGAGCAGGAGTACTAGTTGGACTACAAGACCTCCAAGGTCCCTTCCAATTCTGTTATTCCGTATTCTATACAATGAATAACTATTATGTAAAAGAGTTATCAGGTCCCCAGATTGGAGCAAGAAATGGAGAGTGAAGGTTTACAATTAAAAACTCAATACAAGCAAACTGTTTTGAGCAGAGGGTTGGACTAGATGACCTCCAAGGTCCCTTCCCACTCTTATTATTCTGTTAGTATGTTATCAGAATGAGCTGCTCAGATCAGTTGACCTCCTTGTGGACTTTCTGTATCTGGTCGGCAACTGGGAAAACAGAACGTTGGACTATACTTTGGCTTAGGCTGATCCACCTTTGGGGTTATTCTCAAGTCCACCTTATCTCCCCTGTTCTGAATGGTGATGTTTAATAAGTATTTATGAGTTCCACAATGTTTCCTAAGCTTCTTCACTAGGGAAGATGCTTTATAAATGCAGTCTTTGAAGTCATTATTGTGGGTTGGAAACCATAAATGTTTAAACACAGGAGATCCAGGACTTCAAGCACTTAGTTGATTGTTAATTGAAGGGATTGATTAGGTGTGTTGGCGCTGAGCAGCTTTTAATGCACTTTAGGCCCAAGTAGTGATGACCAAACACAATTCAGTCCTCAACAAACTTATTTTATTAAAACAGCTGAGAATTAATTCATTCATTCTAAGCTTCGTCCAAAACAAAATTCTTAATGACCAGTCCATCGGCCTTATCAACAAACTTTGATGTCTTTGGCAACCTGCCAAAGGCTTTTCTTGGCAAAATCCCCACAAAGTTCAAGAGACGCTGACAAGAAGCATGGAAATCAATGTTGCTTTCCTACAAAGAACCCAACGGCTCATTGCTGCTCTTTTAAGCCTTATGGGAGGGGCTAATCATCTTCTGGCCTTACTCCCAAGTTGTCCTTTTTTCTTCAGCTACTCTTGCCTTCTGGCAGCTCTTTGCATGCGTGCACTAGGAACAGGCTCTTCCTGTTCCTATGCCTCTGCTGTCCGCCTCTGGAGGCTCCGGAGTCTGCTCATTGCTCTCAGTTGGCCCTGGCTCCATCTCTGCCTACGATGCAGAGCCCTCATCCGGGCCTTCCCCTAACTCCAGGACTGACCCATCGTCCTCCCCAGCCTCCTCACTGTCTGACTCCACTGCCAGCTCCTCAGGCTGCTGACAGACCACAATAACTTATTCATCCAAAGTAGAGAGTAACTTTAATCAAAGAAGGAGCAGCTTGTAAGGGACAGAGTTGAGAAGTTATGGATCTTTTGAAGAATTTGTGGGAGGGTGATAAAACATGCTTCAGGGAGGGTCCTTGTATCCATTTTCCATATGGGGGGGAAGGGAACAATGAGGACTAGCCAGTGATGCCAACATTTTGGTGATGTGCTTTTGGTGTTCTGGAGAATCAGGAGACAAGTGGTTAGTAGCAATGCCATCTATCATTCTTAGTGTCTTGCTAAGGTGCAAATGACGCCCTTTGTAGATATAACACAGGTAATCCTCAACTTATGGCTACAATTAAGCCCAAAATTGAAGCTACTGAGTGAGAATGGTTTTTTTTTAAATTTACATTTATACCCCGCCCTTCTCCGAAGACTCAGGGCGGCTTACAATGTATAAGGCAATAGTCTCATTCTATTTGTATATTTACAAAGTCAACTTATTGCCCCCCCCAACAATCTGGGTCCTCATTTTACCTACCTTATAAAGGATGGAAGGCTGAGTCAACCTCAGGCCAGGCTTGAACCTGCAGTAATTGCAGGCTGCTGTGTTCTAATAACAGGCTTCTAACAGTCTGACCTATTTTATGACTTTTCCTGCCACCTTTGTCAAGTGAATCACTGCAGTTGTTAAATTAGTAACAGGGTTATTAAGTGAATCTGGTTTCCCCATTGACTTTGCTTGTCAGAAGGTCACAAAGGGGAGGATCACGTGATGCTGAGACACGTCTTAAATATAAGTCAGATGTCAAACATCTGAATATAAATCACGTGACCATAGACCATTATGCAATGGTCATAAATGTTGAAAATGGTCATAAGTCACTTTTTTCAGGGCCGTTGTAACTTCAAACTGTCACTAAGTGAACTGTTGTAAGTCAAAGACTGCCTGTAGTTGTCTTTCTATAGAGAATTAGACTAGAAATAGAAATAGAAATTGGAAGGGAAGGGAAGGGAAGGGAAGGGAAGGGAAGGGAAGGGAAGGGAAGGGAAGGGAAGGGAAGGGAAGGGAAGAGAATAACAGAATGGAATGGAATGGAATGGAATAGAATAGAATAGAAGTTCAGAAAGAATGGAATGGAGTAGAGTAGAGTAGAATAGAATAGAATAGAATAGAATAGAATAGAATAACAGAATGGAATGGAATAGAATAGAATAGAATAGAATAGAATAGAATAGAATAGAATAGAATAGAATAGAATAGAATAGAATAGAATAGAATAGAATAACCGAGTTGGAAAGGACCTTCTAGTCCAACCCTCTGCTTAGGCAGGAAACCCTACACCACTCCAGACAAAAAAATTATTTATTGATGAATGGCTCACCAGGCCTGATTAATTTACAACACAAAATACGCACTCACAAAAGGCCTATATATATTAATTAATTGCTCAGTAGCAGACTTGTTGAAGGTTTCTGACACCATTGATGTTAATTACTCGGCTCCGAGCAGCTTTTAATCATACTTGTAATTTCGTACGTTGGTTAATTATTACAAGGCAGTAAAATGAGGGTGGGATCCAGACCGAATGAGTTGAATTGAGCACTCAGTGAAAATAATCAGATATATGCAGGGATGGGCTGCTGGGGGGTTCGCAGGGGTTCGGGAGAACCTCTAGCTAAGATTCTGTGCAGTTCGGAGAACCCCCAAATCCCGCTCCCGGTTGGCCCTGCCCACCCCACCCCTTCCAGGAGTCCCCATGCGGCCTGTTTTGGATGCAGGTAAGTGCAGGCCGCTCAGGGAGGCTCTGGGAGGGCAAAAAACGGGCCTACCGTAAATTTGGGAAGGGTGTCCAGAGCCTGGGGAGGCCGTTTTTGCCCTCCCGGAGGCTTGAGGAAAGCTTCAGGAGCCCGGGGAGGGCAAAAATGCACGCCCCACCCCCATGTTGCAGGAGGTCCACTAGGCCACGCCCATCATGGCCACGCCCACCCAGCAAGCAGGCAGGGAACCCCTTGCTAAAAATTTTGGAAGCCCACCTTTGGATATATGCGCTCTTATTAAAATTACTATTGGAAGTTGGAAGTTCTAGTCCAACCACAGAATGTTGATCTTCCTGGTCTTGCTAAATCTATTTCCTTGCATGCGTAAAGGAACGATTTCCATCTTCTGGATAAATGAAGATGGTCTGTCACCCTTTGAGGTGATAAGAGAAGGCAGTAATGAAAGTGTTCCCTTAATTTTCCAATTAGCACCCTGCCTTTTTAATATCTTCAGCTGCCAAGATGAATTACTGCTACCGTATTTCTTGGCTAGTTGCTTCCCCGCTTCTTCTCCTGAAATACAATCTGAAATCCTACTCCATTCCTGGCACGGAGACCTCTCTAAGCAGGAAAGCTTTAAAAGGTTTTATCAACACACTCTTAGAGGCCTTTGCAGAAGGAATGGGATTTTAAAAAGGTCAAAGGAGAGTGTTAGTCAAGCCCAACAGCTTTTTTCGTACAAGATGCACCTCCGTAAAATGATGGGGCTTCAGTTTGCAGAGTTGTGGCTACCATCCTGACATTTTTAACTCCCCTCCACATTAAAAAAGAAACCCCCAGGACAGGGGTGAAATGCTCTGAAGCCTGCTACCGGTTCGCTTCACTACCAGTTTACTGTGCACGCACATAAAAAAGGAGGATTAAGAAGCCTTTTCTAAGGTAAGTAGAACAGCGAGGGGGGAGGGAAACAGCTGTGCCATGCAATTCTGATTTGCTAGAAAACAGGATTTCCTGCTTTCCACCGAATATAAATTGCACAGCACAGCTGATCATTGGAAATAAACCGGTAGCATTTTTTTACTATCAGTTCGCCCGAACCGGTAGCTTTTCTTACTACCGGTTCAGGTAAACCGGTCCAAACCGGTAGCATTTCACCCCTGTCCCAAGATGAAAATTGTGGAGGGACTTTTTGTAAGCATCTCACAAGCAACTAGTTTAAAGAAAGAACAAAACTTTCTTCTTTTTCTTCTTCTTTTTTCTGTCTGACAGCGTTGTGTACCTTCTCTAGGTGCTGACAACGTGGAATACCAGTTTGCGTTGAATAACGACACCACTGAGTTTTCGGTGAAAGACTTGGAGCCCAACACCAATTATATCTTCTACGTGGTGGCCTACTCCCAGCTAGGTGCTAGCCGGACTTCCTCGTCCATAAATGTGAAGACCCTGGAGGATGGTTTGTAGAATAGAAACTGAGAAGATCTGCCCTTGGGGGGCCGCTTGAAACAGGGGTGGGGGGTTAAATAATCCAGGGTTTTACCTGGTCAGGATGTATCAGGTTTCCACGAGGTGCCCAATTAGACTGAAATGGGGCTAGGTGAATTTTGGTTGGGAAAATTGAATGAATTATTTATTAGACTTATTTGCCACCCATCTCGTCTAGAGGCAACTCTGGGCAGCTTACAAATGTTCAAAACCAAAATCCCAAAGGTGCTTTTTCAAAAGGCAATTGGACTTTGTTTTTACTTGAAGCCATTTTGGACTCCACCTCGTAAGGACAGGACCGCCTACTGCCACCAGTAGCCTCCCACCGACCAGTGCGCTCTCACAGAGAGGGCCTCCTCCGGATACCATCAGCCAAACAATGTCGGCTGGCGACCTCCAGGGGGAGGGCCTTCTCTGTGGGGGCTCCTGCCCTCTGGAACGAGCTGCCTCCAGGGCTTCGTCAACTCCCCGACCTCCGGACCTTCCGCCGCGAGCTGAAGACATTGTTGTTTCGATGTGCAGGACTAGCTTAAACATAGTTTTAAATCGGGGTTTTAAATTGGGGTTTTAAATGGGGTTTCAATCGTATTTAAATTTTTTAGGCCATTTATCGAATTGGTTTTTTATACTGTTTTTAATCTGCATTATTGGCTGTGAACCGCCCTGAGTCCTTCGGGAAAAATTCGTATTATACGAATATAATAAATAAATAAATAAATAAATAAATAAATAAATAAATAAATAAATAAATAAATAAATAAATAAATAAATAAATAAATAAATAAGGGATTATGGGGCCATGGAAAAAAGATGATGATAGTTTCAGATCTTAATTGTGTACTCTTAAAAAAAAAGTGATGTATTTTATCCTCTTCAAAAATGTAACAAATATGTGGAACGGACGTGATAGAGAACCAGTTGTGTCATCTAACTGGTGCAGGCAAGGAAGCTAGCCAAAATTCTTTAACCTGCGAGAGAAATTAGGCTAACCAGAAGCTAACATATCCCTGGATGGACACAGCTCCCCAAGTTGAAATATATCTTCTCAAGTAGAACCGCTGTAATGCTGATGGTCCTTTTGAGGTAGCATGATCTCTTTTATTGCTCGCTTCCAGTTCCGGGTGGAGCCCCTCAGATTTCCCTGTCCAGTATAACTCCGACTGACATCAAGGCGACATGGCAGCCTCTCCCTTCAGAACTGAGCAATGGAAAGATCGTCAAGTACAAAATTGAGTATGCTTCTCTCAAGGAAGGTGAGAAAGAGGAGGTCTGAGGGCCTTATAACGTGGAATGGTTGGTTATTGACACTCTAGAACATTCCAGACTTAACCACTTTTAAGACTTGTAGATTTCAACTCCCAGAGTCCCCCAGCCAGCTCTGGTGAAGTCCACAAGTCTTAAAGTTGCCAAGTTTGGAGACCCCTGTTATAGAGGATTATTTCTCAAACAATGGTGGTCCAGGGACTGTGGTCCAGGGACTGCCTGGGGTTCTTCAAGATCCCACTCAGGACCTGTAAAAACAAAATTATTTGCCATGCTATGTCACAGTATAATTCAGTGTTTTTAATACAATAAATATTGATCAGTATAACCCGTACAAACAAAATTATGGAATCCTACCTAGTTTTTAAAAGTGGGAAGGGAAGAAAAAAAATTAAGAAATACTGCTCTGGGACAATCCCTTCTTCCCGATGTCCACAATCAAAAAAGTCAATGGGATCAAAGAAATCAATGGGTCAATTGCAACAGTGTGAGCAAAGCCTTGACAATTTCATATTTTTTGGGGTGAAATGCTGCCGGTTCCCACTGGTTCAGGCGAACCGGTAGTAAAAGCTACCGGTTTGGGCAAACCGGTAGTAAAAAAAAGCTACCGGTTCCTCCAAATCAGTATTTCTGGTGATCAGCTGTGCTGTGGGGTTTAGCTTTGCCAGAAAGCAGGAAATCAAGCTGTTTTCCCCCCCCTCACTATTCTACTTACCTTGTTAAGCCTTCTTTTTCCGCACGAAGCATGCGTTTGGTGTGCACTACGCATGCGCACGTAGCATGCTTTTGGCACACACTGCGCATCTGTGGGCAGCAAACCAGTGGCAATCCACAGAGGATTTCACCACTCGTTTGTGTCTTCAGTATCACCATCATAGCTGCCATCTTCATCCTAAACCCATGAAGACTGGGTTAGGGTAATTGGGGATTGAACAATTAGTGGATTCCATAGTGCTGGGATGTCGACATTTAGGTGTGCTTCACTTGAAGCTTCTTTATGTTTGGGGTTGTATTTTAGGGATAAATCAGTCCATTGCCTTAAGATGCAGGGTGGATTAGACCAGGGGTCCCCAACCTGTGGGATCGCTGCCCATTACCAGTCCATGGATCTATTCTCGACCAGGCCGCTTGAATGGCCGGCTGGTGCATCCATGCGCACAGCCCCACTCGTGCGAGCATTGAGGGCGCTCGTGGCCCCACTTGCACAAACAACAAGTGCTCACACACGTGAACACACCTGCCCCTCCTATAAAACCATCTGTTCTGTTTCCCTCCCCCAATACTCCCAACAAAGAGTCAGTCAAAGGCCTCCTCTTCTACTTTATTTACATAGATAAATGTCCTGGCCACGTCTACCCACGGGCCTGCCAAGTTTCTAGAGATAACGAGGAAATTATAGATAAGGCCAGAATTACTCACGAATATATTCTTCCCTCCATTGATACAGTTTGCCCGCACAAATTCATTGCTTTGTCCAAGACAAAAAACCAGGAAGTCCCGCCTCCTATTTATAGTCTCTGCAGATGTCACTGCATGACCATCATTCCTTGGCTTTATCCCAACGCTGCTTCTGCTACGCGCGCCGGTCACGTCTGCGCAGTCTTGCATCACTCCAAAACTGTTCTTGGGGCGTTGCCAAATCAGAAGAAGGCTCGAGAGAATCAGGCCTTGCCGGCCCCTCCTCCTCCCTTTGAGTGGGTGCCAGGGAGGGAGAGGGCCCAAGAGAAGCAGGGCTTGCTAGGTCTTCTCTCTCACTTTCTGAATCATCTGAGTCCAGGAGTCCGGGTCCAGGAACCTGGGTCACAACACCATCCCTTTTTTTTTTCCCTCGCATCCCCCCGCCCCGCTTCAGGCCATCAACCCGGAAATGTTAGGGAACTCTGAAGTAGACAGATGAAGCGGGAGTTTAAGAATTCAAGGTTCGATCTATTTCAGGGGTGTCAAACTCAAGGCCTGGGGGCCAGATCCGACCCATGAGATGCTTAGATCTGGCCCACAGGGCCACCCTGGAAACAGCAAAGAACCAGCCCGTGGTGCCTCTGCCAGCAAAAATGGAGTTCAGGAAGGGCCGTGTGTGGCTATCCCAAGCTCCATTTTCCGCTGGCAGAGGGTTGTGGGAAGCCATCACAGTGAAAAATGGAGCTCGGAAGCCCATTTTCTCTGGCAGAGCGCTCAGGCCCACTACAGGCGCCCCCGACACGAGTGACATTGAGCTGGCCACACCCACCCTGGCCCCTGAGGTCAAACACAAAAAACGCCCTTTTTTGTTGCATACATAATCTTTGGGCTCTTTTCCCGGTGGTGAAATCCATTTTTTTTTTACTACGGGTTCTGTGGGCGTGGCTTAGTGGATGGGGTGTGGCTTGGTGGGCGTGGCAGGGGAAAAATACCTGAAAATCCCCATTCCCACCCCACTCGGGGGCCAGCCAGAGGGGGTATTGCTGGTTCTCCGAACTGCTCAAAAATTCCGCTACTGGTTGTCCCAAACCTGCCAGAACCTGCTGCATTTCACCCCTGTCTTTTTCCCCTTTGCAGACCTGATTTCTTCAATGGAGCTCAGTGGCAATGAAACCCAGCATGTGCTTTACGGATTACAGCCAAACAAAATCTACAAAGTTCGGATTGCAGCAAGCACCAGTGCGGGCTATGGAGCTCCGTCAGAATGGACTCAGCACCGCACTCCAGATCGGGACAACCAAACCCATGGTGAGTACCATAAAAACTATATATATAGCAAAAAAAGCTCTAAGAGTTGTAAATCTAATCTTGCGTAGCTTCTTTTCCAAAAACACTACACTACTAACCAGAGCATATAAAACATTTGCTAGACCAATTCTAGAATACAGCTCGCCTGTTTGGAACCCTCACCACATCTCTGACATCAATACAATTGAACGTGTCCAGAAATATTTTACAAGAAGAGTTCTCCATTCCTCTGTAAACAACAAAATAACTTATCCCACCAGACTTGAAATCCTAGGCTTAGAAAACTTGGAACTCCGTCGCCTTCGACAAGACCTAAATTTAACTCACAGAATCATCTATTGCAATGTCCTTCCTGTTAAAGACTACTTCAGCTTCAGTCACAATAATACAAGAGCAAACAATAGATTTAAACTTAATGTCAACCGCTTTAATCTAGATTGCAGAAAATATGACTTCTGTAACAGAATCATCAGTGCTTGGAATACTTTACCTGACTCTGTGGTCTCTTCCCATAATCCTAAAATCTTCAACCAAAAACTGTCTACTATTGACCTCACCCCATTCCTAAGAGGACCATAAGGGGCGTGCATAAGCGCACAAAACGTGCCTACCGTTCCTGTCCTATTGTTTTTCTTTTCTTCTTCCTATATACGTATATGCTTATACCTCCTTATATTTACCCATATATGTGTTTATATATTAATATAATCTTTTTGTATGATATCTACATATATTGTTATGACAAAATAAATAAATAAATATATCAACGGAAAGATAATTTAATCAAGAACGTAATGCAATAACTTTTATGAAGGATTTGCTATTAGAATAGCAGTTAAAGTATAAAGAAGAAAAGTGGAACGCATAGAAAAAAACGAGATGTACAAAAATGATCCCCATGTCAGTTAATACTTAGTTGGGTGACCTTTAGCATGAATTACGGCCTTACAACATCTTCCCATGGAGTGAACCAAGTCTTTTAGTTCTGCAGCTGTTATCATGTGAAACCAAGATTGAATGATGGCTTCTATTAACTGGGTTTTATCGCTGGGTCGCTTCTGACCAACAAGTTTCTTTAGTCGGCTCCAGTGGTGGGTTTCAAAAAAAATTACTACCGGTTCTGTGGGTGTGTCTTGGTGGGCGTGGCTTGGTGGGCGTAGCAGGGGAAGGAAACTGTAAAATCTCCATTCCCATCCCAATCCAGGGGAAGGTTACTGCAAAATCCTCATTTCCTCCTGATCAGCTGGAACTTGGGAGGCAGAGAATAGATGGAGGCAGGGCCAGTCAGATTTTTTACTACCAGTTCTCGAAACTACTCAAAATGTTCACTACTGGTTCTCCAGAACTGGTCAGAACCTGCTGAAACCCACCTCTGGTCGGCTCCATAGATTATCAATTGGATTAAGAAGGTTTGGGTTATTCCCAGGCCATTCCAGCAGTGGAATAGGATTATCTTGAAACTCCAAAAAAAAAAAAAAAAGTGGTGTGATTAGCCATCAAACCTCAAAAATACACTTTTCCCAAAAGGTTTCCACAATTTTGGCCGCTACTGTATAGCTAGAGTCAAATTTGAGAAGGAAAGGATAGGGAAAAGTTATGGAGATGGAGATGAATTTGAGACTAATTCTCATTGTGTCTCATGACTCCGCTCTCCCTTTTTTCCCCTAGTTCTCTTTGCCCCAACTGAGTTGATGGTCCAAGCCAAAATGGACTCACTGTTGATAAGTTGGCAGCCTCCACCCAACCACGGACAAATTTCAGGCTACAAGCTGTATTATCGGGAAATACCCACTGAGGAGTCAAGCATGGAGATCCCTTCAGAAGGCCGAGGAAACCGTTTTCGGGATGTTGGACCCGTAAAACTGAAGAAGAAAGTGAAACAACACGAATTGCGACAATTAGGTAGGTAAGCTTTGAGGAAGAGTGCTCTACTACGGTGGATGGGCCATTCACTGAAAAGGGATCAAAAATGAACTGGGGATTTTCGGATTGATCTGTTTCGGTCTGTTTATGAGGAGAAGAGATCCATGCTATGTACAGATAGTTCTTGACTTACGACTCTGCAGTTGAGGCCAGAACGTATGTTGCTGAGTGAGACATTTGTTAATTGAGTTTTGCTCCATTTTATGACTTTTCTTGCCAGATCCAAAACTTCCTTTTGGAACAATTCAGAATAGAGCTCGGAAGGGACCTTGGTGGTCTTCTAGTCTGCTAGAAGACTAGAAGCAGGAGACCCTAGATCTGTGAGGGCAAAACGCATGTGAGGTGGCACGCATAGACATACCAGTGGGCACGAGCTCAGCTCTGGTGCACATGGGCATGCCGGCCAGCTGATTTTCGGGCCTTCTAGGCCCACTAGAAATAGGGAAACAGGCTGTTTCCTGCCTCCGGAGGGCCTATCCCCAGCTTCCAGAGCCTTTCTAGGAGTCTCTGGAGGCTGGGGACAGCAAAAAACATCACTTTCTGTCCAACTGGAAGTTGGCAAACGGGCAGTTTCTGGCATCCGGAGGGCCTCTTGTGGGTGGGATAGGTCATTTTTGACCTCCCCAGACTCATAGAGAGGCTCTGGAGCCAGGTGAGAGAGAAAAACGGGCCTACCGGGCCATCATATGCCAGGAACAGGGGGGGAGGGGGGTCATGCACACAAGTGCAGGCGTGGGGCACATAGAATTATGGGTGTGGGCATGTGTGCACACGACCCCCCCCCCGCCTCCTGGCACGCAATGGCAAAAAGGTTAGCCTTCACTGTCCTCCAACCATTTCAGATAGGTGGCTGTCCAGTCTTTAAAAAAAAACCTCCAGTTGATGAAGCCCCTACAACTTCTGAAGGCAAGCTGTGCCCCAAGTTAATTATTCTCACTGTTTAGGAAGTTTCTCCTTAATTCCAGGTTGCTTTCTGTCCTTCATTAATTTCCATCCATCGTTTCTTGTCCTACCTTCAGGTGTTTTGGAAACTAAGTTGACCCCCTTCCTCTTTGGGGCAGCTCCTCAAATACTGGAACACTGCCATCATGTCACCTCTAATTCTTTTTCTCTCCAGAGTAGCCATACCCAATTCCTGCAATTGTTCTTCATATGTTTTAACCTCTGGGCCTTTAATCATTCTAGTTGCTCTTCTCTACACGTTGTATAAGTGAATGAATGAATGAATGAATGAATGAATGAATGAATGAATGAATGAATGAATGAATGAGTGAGTGAATGAATGAATGAATAAGCCAGCCAGCCAGCCAGCCATCCAACCAACCAACCAACCAACCAACCAACCAACCATCTTTAGGGACCAAAGGGGTGGCATTTTCTTCATGATGTCAGGACATACATTTTAACAGTAACAGAGTTGGAAGGGACCTTGGAGGTCATCTAGTCCAACCCCCTGCTGATGCAGGAGACCTATACTAGGGATTCGAACCACCGAACTGCCAACCTTTCTGATCAACAAGCTCAGTGTCTTAGCCGCTGAGCCACCTAGCCAGGCTAAATCCTTTTATCCCTTGCATGGAGGAAAAATTTAGGATTTACCTTTTTTTGATTAATCCTCTGGACAGTTCTGGATCGCCCTCCCCCAACAGCACCCCCCCCCCATTTCTTTCTTTGTCCTTCCGTTCCTGCGGCTGCCAACCTTATTTTAGAGCCCACCAAAAAAAAAACCCTCTCTCGATCCATCCGCAGAGCCAGCAAAGCAGAGAAGGTTCTGTTTAAATGCAATTCCTCTTCCAGATGCAAATGTGGCTGGACCTTTTGATCCTCCTACTCCATCTTGGGCTTTTTTTTTTTCCTGGTGGGGAAGGCGAGCTGGAAGCCAGCCTCCTGCCCGCCCCCGTCCATCCTGCCCACAATATAGTCAAAGCGAGAGGGATACCCTTGGCAGCGCTCAGAGGGGCGGTTGCAGGCTGCTTTGTGGAACTGAAAAAGAGCTGGCTCCATTCAGCCACAGGGAGTGAATAGAGCCATCCTTAATTAGCAAGGCTTCATCAGGGAAGCTAATGAGGAGACGTAGAGGGGAAGATCGGGTGCTGCAAAGGAGAATCGCTCCATTTTCTTTCTATTTGTAAACTCTGAGCCATTCCAGCCGTCCTGAATAAGTACATCCATTAAAAAAAAGAGAGAGAAAAAGAGAAAATAAAAAGGGGGGGGGAATCGACTGATGGGACAGTTTTTAAAGACAATCTTTCAACAAGGCAGCGAGAAAGAGAGAAGGAAAGAGCCAGCCAAAGGCAGAAACGGACTCTCTTTTGGCTGTCGATCGCAAGAATTGGCCAGAGTTGGCAGTTGCTGGATCCACACACACACACACCCCCCGTTCGCTTGCCAAACTCCTTTTGAACTGGCCTGGGGAGGGGAAGTTGCCTTTGGCAGCCTGCAGCAGTGCATTGGCCTCGTGCAATTACTTAATTGGATTAAGAAAGTCTAAAAAAGAAAAAAAAAGCTTTGCCCTGTTTTTACGTTGGCAACCAGCGATCGAGCTGTTTCAATGACCTACTTCGGACTCTCTGCTTTTGGAGTGGCCTTTTACACCATTGACCCACAATTAGGGAACACCAAATCGCTTCCCATTGAGGCAGGGGTGGGCCGCTGGCGGTTCGCAGGGGTTTCGGGAGAAACTCTAGCTAAGATTCTGTGCCGTTCGGAGAACCCCCAAATCCCATTCCTGACTGGGCCCGCCCACCCTGCCCCTCCCCTCCCAGGAGTCCCCACGTGGCCCGTTGTGGATGCAGGTAAACGCAGGGCGCATGTGGAGGCTTGGGGAGGGCAAAAAACGGGCCTACCGGAAGTTCAGGAAGGCCGTTTCTGCCCTCCGGAGGGCCTCCAGAGCCTGGGGAAGCCGTTTTTGCTCTCCCAGAAGCTCGAGAAAAGCCTTCGGAGCCCAGGGAGGGCAAAAACGCCCTCCACTGTGGTGTAGGAGGCTGACTAGGCCAGGGGTCACCAACCTTGGTCCCTTTAAGACTTGTGGACTTCAACTCCCAGAGTTCCTCAGCCAGCTTTGCTGGCTGAGGGACTCTGGGGGTTAGTCCACAAGTCTTAAAGAGACCAAGGTTGGAGACTCTTGGACTAGGCCATGCCCACCAAGGCCACACCCACCCAGAACCCCTTGCTAAAATTTTTGAAGCCTACCCCTGCATTGAGATTTAACAAGAGCAACAAAAGTTCCATCGACATCTGCCTTTTCCTGGTTATTCTAGTAGATTTTAGGCATCTGTTTGGTGCTGGCCATTGCTTTAAAAAGGGTGTTTCTAAGCCTTGGGGACTTTAAGCTGGGTGTGAAACTTCAACTCCCAGAATTCCCCAGCCAGCATGTCCCAACACTCACAAAGTATTCTCCAATGGGCTCCAAATACAGCATGGCTGGCTGAAGAAGTCTGGGAATTGAAGTCCACCCATCTTAAAGTTCACAGAGTCGAGAAACGTTGCTCTAGAGCAGGAGTATTTTTATTATTATTATTATTTATTTGCATTTATATCCCGCCCTTCTCCGAAGACTCAGGGCGGCTTACACTATGTCAAGCAATAGTCTTCATTCATTTGTATATTATATACAAAGTCAACTTATTGCCCCCAACAATCTGGGTCCTCATTTTACCTACCTTATAAAGGATGGAAGGCTGAGTCAACCTTGGGCCTGGTGAGACTTGAACCTGCAGTAATTGCAAGCAGCTGCTGTTAATAACAGACTGTCTTACCAGTCTGAGCCACAGAGGCCCATGAGGAGTGTCAACAGAGGAGTGTCAAGCCCACATCGTCACATCGTTGTCATGTGACGTATCGGGACTTTTCCCCCCACTTCGCTAAACCGGGGGTTGGGCGTGGCCAGTACGTGACACATCTGGCCCACGGGCCCATGAGTTTGATATCCCTGCTCTAAAGCCTTCCTTTTAATTCTTCATGATTGATCTTTTTTTAATTTTGGAGTGGCAATTCCCGTTCATTAATATTTATTTTATTTATTTATTGTCACGCAGTATATATAAGCATAAGTATGAAATAATTACACGGTATATAAGCATATATATATAAGTAGGAGTATGTAATAACTATATTAATTGGATGGGGTGGGAGTTTATGTATATTTTGTATACTTTAACTTGTGATTGTTGGTCATAATACCCGATATTTGCTCTGGGAAGTCCGGGGTGGGTGGGGGAAGGGGAGGGGGGAAGGGGAAATGATATATGGATTGGATATTAATGTACAGTAATGATTGAAGATATGAAATTAAAATTTGAAATGATATTGGGGCTGCCCGACTGTCATTTCAGAAAGAAAGGGAGAGAGGAGTAGAAGGAGAGAAGAAAGTAGGTAGGAAAGAGTTGAGAAGGAGAAGGGGAATAAGAAGGTTAGATAGGGTAAGAAGGGAGGAGTGGAGAAGGAGGAGAGGAAATAGTAAAGTGAAGGAGATGAAGGAGGGGAAAGTAGTAGAGGGTAGAGGGAGGTTGTGGAGAAAGGAAGTGGCAGTCAGGCAGGCCCGAATCAGCAATAAATAAAAATTAATGATTAAGGATGGATAACAGTTTGTACATAAATATGATGTTGGAAAATGGAAATTAAAAAAAATTTATACATAAAAAAAAATAAGCAACTGAACAGCCAACTCTTGAAGAGAAAATCCCACATTCTGGATGGAGAGGACCATTGGTTTGAAAGAGGGGTAAAAGATCAAGTTTCCCAGGTTCCAGATCTGATGCACTTCCATCATTTCTAACAAGCAGAATGCCAGAGTTCAGCTAAACTAATTTTTTTTTCTGGCTTCTGCCTCTTTTTGGCATTTTCTTCAGTAATCGCATCTCTGTTTTATTGTGTCCAGTTCCTGGACAGCTTTATGAAATCAGGCTGGTGGCTTTCAACAAGCACGAAGAGGGCTATGCGGCCGTGTGGAAAGGCAGGACGGACCGAACGCCTGTCACCGCAGCTGGTAGGTATCTTCTCTTTAACTGTGGGATTTATTTATTTTTTTTAAATTGCAAATGCTTCAAACATACTGTAAGCTTAACATACTCGAAGAGTGAGGTTATTAGAGGTAGTCCTCAACTTATGATCACAATTGAGCCCCAAATTCATGTTGCTACGTGAAAAATTTGTTAAGTGAATTTTGCCCCGTTTCAAAGACCCCAAAGACCCCATAGAGCATTTGAAGTGTAGAACCCTGTGACAGGAAACCTAGCCATGTAAGCAATGGTTGTTACTGATGCTAGTACTTCCACACATCTATTCATAACTCCAAATGTATTCTCATTATTATTTCTTCTTCTCCTCCTCCTCCTCCTCCTCCTTCTCCTCCTCCTCCTCCTCCTCCTCCTCCTTCTTCTTTTTCTTTTTCTTCTTCTTCTCCTTCTCCTTCTCCTCCTCCTCCTCCTCCTCCTTCTCTTCCTCCTCCTCCTCCTCCTCCTCCTCCTCCTCCTCCTCCTCCTCCTCCTTCTCTTCCTCCTCCACTTCCCTCCTCCTCCTCCTCCATTTCCTCTTCCTTCTCCTTCTCCTTCTCCTCTTCCTCTTCCTCCTCCTCCTCCTTCTTTTCCATGGTTATCTTCTCAGATCTTCCAGTTCATAAAGGTCCCCCACCACCTCCTGGGCACCTCCACGTCGATTCCAATAGTTCCACAACGATATGGCTGCGATGGAAGAAACCCAACTTCACCACCGTGAAGATCGTCAACTACACTGTGCGATTCAGCCCTTGGGGGTTAAAGAATGCCTCACTTGTGATGTATTACACAAGGTAGGAGAGTACGTGATGCCACAAGGTTTGTGAAGCATTGCGCAAATGAAATCATGAGGCATGTGCTGTCTGTCAGCTTTGGAAGCCACACTAGGCCGAAGGCTGACACTGTCATTGTTGGGTGGTGGACAGTTGTAAGCAGAATTAATGCAGGGGCTTTTCTTACCAAAGAATTAAAAATAGACTTTTTCTTAATGGAACCATTCAGATCATCTAGTGAAGAGCATTTATGTTTTCTCCTTCACATTACAGTGTCTATGGAGTTTCTCAGTCATGCAGGTCATCATTTTCCCAAATGTGCTTTTTCCAAAAGGCAACTGGACTTTGATTTTCCTTGAAGATGTTTCACTTCCCACCCAAGAAGCTACTTCAGTTCTGAAGATGCTTCTGGGATGAGAAGCGAAACATCTTCAAGGAAAAGCAAAGTCCAGTTGCCTTTATATTACAGTGTTTCATTTTCTGAGCTGTTTTGAGATATTCAAGATACTTTAATCTTTTTTTTTTTCCCTTTTGTATAACTCTGACTAGACTTTCTAGTTATCAACCCAGAGAAATCTCTTTGGGTAGTTGTCGGATTCTCTGGCACGCCAGATTTTAATCTGTTTTTAAATATTTTGGATAAAACAAAAGCTAAATCAGAAGCTGGTAAAGGCCCCATATTGGCTACCGAGACATTCCTTTTGCCTTCCAGCCCTAAATTTCTATCATTCTATGGTTCTGCCTGTCAAAGGCTGTCGAAATCTTGCTAGTCTTTGAAGGACGTCTGTTTTTTTTTAATTATTATTTGCATTTATATCCCGCCCTTCTCCGAAGACTCAGGGCGGCTTACACTATGTTAGCAATAGTCTTCATTCTATTTGTATATTTATATACAAAGTCAATTTATTGCCCCCAACAATCTGGGTCCTCATTTTACCTACTTTATAAAGGATGGAAGGCTGAGTCAACCTTGGGCCTGGTGGGACTAGAACCTGCAGTAATTAGCAGCCTGAGCCACAGAGGCCCGTGTGGCCATTTGTGTTATCCTGGTTTTCACCCTCTCGTGGGAATTTCTTCTTCTTCTTCTCTGTAGCTCTAAAGAGGATGTTCTTATCAGCGGACTGAAACCATTCACAAGATACGAGTTTGCGGTGCAGTCCAACGGTGTCGGAATGGACAGTCCGTTTGGAAATGCAGTGGAGTGTTTTACCCTCCCAGACCGTAAGTAGAGCAGCATGAAATGTTACATGACAATGGGATGATGGGATGGGAAGGGGATACGAAGGAGGATCTTAATTTTAGTACGGCAGAAAAGGTGTCCTTTAAAAAAAAAAAACCCAGAATATTCTAGATTTTATTTTATTTTTATTTTATTTCATTTTTTTAATTGTTATTTTATTTTTTAATTGTTATTTTATTTTTAATTGTTATTTTATTTTATTTGTTTCATTATTTTATGTTATTTTTATTATTTAGTTTATTTCATTATTTTGTGATATTTTATTTATTATTTTATTTCATTTAATTATTTCATTTATTACTTCAGTTTATTATTTAATTTTATTATTTATCTAATTTTTTATTTAATTTTATTATTTTTAATTTTATTATTTTTATTTATATTATATTATATATTATATATTATATATAATACTATATTATATTATATATTATATATTATATAATATTATATTATATGTTATGTTATATTATATTATATTATATTATATTATATTATATTATATTAATATATATTATATTATATTATATTATATTATATTATATTATAATATTATTATTTCTATAATCACCAATTTCAAAAAGTTTATATGTAAGCCTTTTCTATATCCAAATACCCACAACAGTTGCTAGTACAGATAAAACCGATTAAAATCCGAGCGATAAAAAAGGAGAGCTTGAGCAGATTTTTAAATATTCTCTCCAAATGGGGAAAAAGAAACTCTATAACCTTAGCAGCAAAATCTGCAACTGTGCAATAGGAGCCCTACTCCTTTAAGGTTCCATCTTGTCGTTTTCACACACACAAACACACACACACCTCTCTCGCCATAGATGCCCCTGAATGGAAGATTATTAATATAGATGTTGGGTAAAAAAAAAAACATTTCCCCAACTTATAAACTTTTTCGTTTGCATTTTTTTGGACAAATTTTGTTTTAGTTGTATTTGTCTCTTTGTTATCAGGGAGTTGCTACCAAAAAGTCCCCGTTCCTAGCCTTCACCTGCTTCATCTCCCAGAGTTGTCAACCTCCAGAAAGGAGCAAATTTATGGGGATGGTTGTTTTGATTTATTTAGACGCATGATAGGTAGATGACAGACCAGGGATGGCAAACTTTTCAGCACTGAGTGCTGAAAAGGTTCCGCGGAAACGTTGTGCACGCTTGTCAGGGCCACGCTCCAGAAAAGCTGAACTTCTGGATTCTAGAGCGCATGCCCACCCAACAAACAGCTGGCCGGCGCGCATGCACAGGCCATTTTTGGCACTGCCGTGCGCAAAGAGATTGCGCTCTGGAAAAGCCGAACTTCCAGGTTCTAGAGCGCATGCATGTGCAGCTGGCCGGCACACAAGCGCAAGCTAACGTTTTGGGACTGCCGTGCTCACAAAGGGATCATGCTTCAGAAAAGCCAAACTGCCAGGTTCTGGCGCGCATGCACACCCAACAATCAGTGGGCCAGCGTGCATGCGCACACCAGTTTTCAGCACTGCCGCTTGCGCGAATAACAGCTGATCATCGCGCGCGCATACGCGCCAGAAACCTAGAAGACAAACAGGCAATGCCACGCATGCCGGGTGACATGGCTTCGTGTGCCACTTTGGGCATGCATGCCATAGCTTCGCCATCACAATGATAGACAGATGGATGGATGGATGGATGGATGGATGGATGGATGGATGGATGGATGGATGGATGGACAGAAAATAGATAGATAGATAGGATAGATAGAGATATGGATATAATACTTTTATTTTATCTTTGTTTATATCTGGCCTTAGGACTGGATTTGATTTGATTTGATTTGATTTGATTTGATTTGATTTGATTTGATTTGATTTGACTTATTAGGGAACGTGGGGGCGGGAAGCGTTTCAGAGGCTCATCCAGACAGCTGCCTCTGCTGTTCTCCTGCAGGGCCCTCCACTCCCCCTTCCGACCTGCGGTTACACCCCATCAACCCATATGCGGTCCAGCTTTACTGGTGTCCCCCCTTGGAACCGAATGGCATCATTGTGGAATATGTCATTCTCTACAACGCCAACTGCAGCCAGCCGGATGAGATGTGGACTCTCTTGACCAAAGAGGGTAAGCACTGGGTCCTAAGATGCACAGAAACATCCAGAGTTGTCTGTGAAGGGAGCAGGAGAGATCCAAAATTCAAGATGTTGGCCACAATTCATAGTTACAAAAAAGACTACTTCAGCTTCAATTGCAACAATACACGAGCACACAATAGATTTAAGCTTAATGTGAACCGCTCCAATCTTGACTGCAGAAAATATGACTTCAGTAACAGAGTTGTTAATGCTTGAAACGCACTACCAGACTCTGTGGTCTCTTCCCAAAATCCCCAACACTTTAACCAAAAACTGTCTACTATTGACCTCACCCCATTCCTAAGAGGTCTGTAAGGGACGTGCATAAGAGCACAGGCATGCCTACCGTTCCTGTCCTATTGTTTCCTTTCATTATATCCAATTAATATATTATTACATACTCATACTCAGTGGTGGGATTCAAATATTTTAAAACCGGTTCTCTGCCCTAATGGTTTCTTCCAACAACCAGTTCAGCAAACTGCTCAGAAAGTTAACAACTGGTTCTCCCGAAGTGGTGCGAACTGGCTGGATCCCACCACTGCTCATACTCGTATATATGCTTATATATTGTATAGTTATTTCATGCTTATGCTTATATATACTATGTGAAAAATAAATAAATAAATAAAATAAAATATAAAACAATCCTGGGATCAAAGTTTAAGTTCAATTAAAAAAAAGAAGGACTAGGGGTGACAAGATAGTAGCATGACTTGTGGACTTTAACCGGGGGTGAAATGCTCCTGGTTCGGACCGGATTCAGCCGAACAGGTAGCGATGGTGGCAGGTGGTTCGGAGAACCGGTAGCAAAAATCCCTGCCCCCCACCCGCCCCTGCCCATGCCCACCCAATCACCTGGTCGCTCGCTTGCCCACTCGCCGCTTCTTTTTAAAAAATGCTTTTAAAAGGTAAAAAAAAAGGCTCTGACGATCACAGCTGAGCTGGCTGACCATCAGAGCCTTTTTTATTTTATCTTTTTTTATATATATATAAATAATTTTTATTTCCATTTTCCAACATCATATTTATGTGCAAACTATTATCCATCATTAATCATTAATTTTCATTTATTACTGATTCAGGCCTGCCCGACTGCCACTTCCTTTCTTCACAACCTCCCTCTCTACCCTCTACTACTTTCACATCCTTCATCTCCTTCGCTTTACTACTTCCTCTCCTCCTTCTCCACTCCTCCCTTCTTCCACCCTATCTAACCTTCTTATTCCCCTCCTCCTTCTCTACTCTTTCCTACTTATTTTCTTCCCTCCTTCTACTTCTCTCTCCTTTTCTTTCTGAAATGGCAGTCGAGCATCCCCAATATTTTATCTTTAAAAGCATTTTTTCCCCAACCTATTTGGCCGAATAGGTTGTAAAAAAATGCTTTTAAAAGTAAAAAAAAAGATTGTGCGCCACAGTTGATCACCACCACCACCCCTGTGCACATACTTACCCCTTGCCTCCTTTTGGCGTGCAATGCATGTGGACGTACATGCACTTTGCATTTGGTGCGTGGTGCGCACTGCGCATGCCTGAGCACAACGCGCATGCGCAGCCAGAGAACCAGTAATAAACCGGTTCAGATTTCACCACTGACTTTAACTCCAAGAATTCCCCAGCCATTTACAAGGATGATTAGGGGACTGGAGGCTAAAACATATGAAGAACAGTTGCAGGAACTCGGTATGTCTAGTTTAATAAAAAGAAGAATAGAATAGAATAGAATTTTTTATTGGCCAAGTGTGATTGGACACACAAGGAATTTGTCTTTGGTGCATGTGCTCTCAGTGTACATAAAAGAAAAGATACGTTCATCAAGGTAAAACATTTACAACACAATTGATGGTCAATATATCAATATAAATCATAAGGATTGCCAGCAACAAGTTATAGTCATACAGTCATAAATGGAAAGAGATTGGACTAGGGGAGACATGATAGCAGTCTTCCAATATCTCAGGGGCTGCCACAAAGAAGAGGGAGTCAAGCTATTCTCCAAAGCACCTGAGGGTAGGACAAGAAGCAGTGAGTGGAAACTAATCAAGGAGAGAAGCAACCTCTGGTGGCTCAGACTGCTAAGACAGTCTGTTATTAACACAGCTGCTTGCAATTACTGCAGGTTCAAGTCCCACCAGGCCTAAGGTTGACTCAGCCTTCCATCCTTTTTAAGGTAGGTAAAATGAGGACCCAGATTGTTGGGGGCAATAAGTTGACTTTGTATATAATATACAAATGGATGAAGCACCTGAGGGTAGGACAAGAAGCAACGGGTGGAAACTAATCAAGGAAAGAAGCAACTTAGAACTAAGGAGAAATTTCCTGACAAGGAGAACAATTAATCCGTGGAACAGTTTGTCTCCAGAAGTTCTGGGTGCTCCAACACAGGAGGTTTTCAAAAACAGACTGGACAACCATTTGTCTGAAATGGTATAAGGTCTTCTGCTCGAGCATTGGTTGGACTAAGACCTCTAAGGTCCCTTCCAATTCTATTATTCTGTTATTTTTTTATGGGCATTACTTTTTTGAGCTCCCCCATGTGTATTTCCCTGGGGAGCATGGGTCCTCTGGGCAAGAAGAAAGCAGTTGCAACCTTGGGGCTGGAATATTGGAATCTGATGCCACATCCAGAATTCCTCTCTTCTTCAGGCAGCACCTTCAGCGCTGAAGTTGATGGGTTGGAGAGCAACACCAGATATTTCTTCAAGGTGGGAGCCAAGACGGTTATAGGATCAGGACCATATTCTAGCGTGAAAGATGTACAGACCTTGCCAGAGGGATTCACAGGTAACGGCTGATGGTTTCTTTTGCCACCTTAAAAAGTAGGGAGGGCAGGGGTGGGGTGGACTGGGAATAGGAATGAGAAGAGAAGAGAAGAGAAGAGAAGAGAAGAGAAGAGAAGAGAAGAGAAGAGAAGAGAAGAGAATTACAAAATAACGGTAGAATGGAATGGAACGGAACAGAACGGAACGGAACAGGAATATAGAATAGAATCGGAATAGGAAAATAGAATAGAATAGAATAGAATAGAATTAGAACTAGAAGAGGGGATAGGAATAGGAACAGTAGAACAGAACAGAACAGAACAGAACAGGAATATAGAATAGAATGGGAATAGGAAAATAGAATAGAATAGAATTAGAACTAGAAGAGGGGATAGGAATAGGAACAGTAGAACAGAACAGAACAGAACAGGAATATAGAATAGAATGGGAATAGGAAAATAGAATAGAATAGAATTAGAACTAGAACTAGAAGAGGGGACAGGAATAGGAACAGTAGAACAGAACAGAACAGAACAGAACAGGAATATAGAATAGAATGGGAATAGGAAAATAGAATAGAATAGAACAAGAAGAGGGGATAGGAATAGGAACAGTAGAACAGAACAGAACAGAACAGGAATATAGAATAGAATGGGAATAGGAAAATAGAATAGAATAGAATAGAATAGAATGGGAATAGGAAAATAGAATAGAATAGAATAGAATAGAATAGAATAGAATAGAATAGAATGGAATAGGAAAATAGAATAGAATAGAATTAGAACTAGAACTAGAAGAGGGACAGGAATAGGAACAGTAGAACAGAACAGGAATATAGAATAGAATAGAATAGAATCGGAATAGGAAAATAGAATAGAATGGGAATAGGAAAATAGAATAGAATAGAACAAGAAGAGGGGATAGGAATAGGAATAGGAAGAGAAGAGAGAGAAGAGAACAAAATTACAAAATAACAGTAGAATAGAACAGAACAGAACAGAATAGAAGTTTAACACTTTAGAGAACCATTGTGGTATATCTTGACATGGAATTGCCATCATGGGGATTCGGGATCAGGTCCTTCCACATCAACAGAAGTTCATGAGGAGGTTTTTACCAGTCCCTCCCTCCCTCTCTCTCTCTCTTTCTCTCTCTGCCCAGCCTACCTTCCGGGATGGTTGTTAGAAGGAAAGTAGGAAGTCTTCCTCTCTGCTTTCATGTTCTCCTTTGTCCTCCACCTGCAGATATCTTAGTTCATTCAGTCACTGGGGTCACGGTAGCCATCTGCCTCCTCTGCATCGTCTTCTGTGCCTGTGCCAGCTTTCGCAACAATTACCTGAAGTAAGTCTTGGGGTTGATGTCATCTCCGGCCCACTTGGGGCCACTTGTCTGCCTTCTCCGCCTCGTTAGGCTTCTGCCCCAGTTCAAGGGTGAATGTTGTCAAAGAATTGGGAAGCGTGGAATCGACGGTGCCCTATCAAAAGATGTATGTTGGGAGGGATCGTTTCACCTTTTAAATGCCCCCACCCCCCTGTGAAAACAAGTCAACCAAGCAGAAACTGGACTCTGTCGTGTCCCAAAGGTGCTTTTCAAAATGAGGTTGGACTTGGGTTTGTTTTTTTTTCCTCTTGAAGACTGGAAATGATTTGTCTTGATTTAACAACTGAGTTCAAACCTAGAATTAAGGAGAGGTTTCCTGACAGTGAGAACAATTAATCAGTGGAGCGACTTGCCTCCAGAGGCAAAATGCACCAGTACCGTATATGTGGTACCTTGCTCAATAGTAGTACCTGTGAGAGGGATCTTGGAGTCCTAGTGGATAACCATTTAGATATGAGCCAGCAGTGTGCAGCAGCTGCTAAAAAAGCCAACACAGTTCTGGGCTGCATAAACAGAGGGATAGAATCAAGATCACATGAAGTGTTAATACCACTTTATAATGCCTTGGTAAGGCCACACTTGGAATACTGCATTCAGTTTTGGTCACCACGATGTAAAAAAGATGTTGAGACTCTAGAAAGAGTGCAGAGAAGAGCAACAAAGATGATTAGGGGACTGGAGGCTCAAACATATGAAGAACGGTTGCAGGAACTGGGTATGTCTAGTTTAACAAAAAGAAGGACTAGGGGAGACATGATAGCTGTGTTCCAATATCTCAGGGGCTGCCACAAAGAAGAGGGAGTCGGGCTGTTCTCCAAAGCACCTGAGGGTAGAACAAGAAGCAATGGGTGGAAACTGATCAAAGAAAGAAGCAACTTAGAACTAAGGAGAAATTTCCTGACAGTTAGAACAATTAATAAGTGGAACGACTTGCCTTCAGAAGTTGTGAATGCTCCAACACTGGAAATTTTTAAGAAAATGTTGGATAACCATCTGACTGAGATGGTGTAGGGTTTCCTGCCTGGGCAGGGGGTTGGACCAGAAGGCCTCCAAGGTCCCTTCCAATTCTGATGTTACGTTATGTTATGTTATGAGGTTGTGGCTGCTCCATCAATGGAGGTTTTCAAGAAGAAACCGCACAGCCATTTTGTTTTGACCTAGGCTTCCTGAGAAAGCATAAATCAACAATCTTAGTTAGTTGGGTGTTCTCCTGGATGAACAGCTGTCGTTTGAAGATCATTTGACGGCCGTCTCCAGGAGGGCCTTCCACCAGGTTCGCCTGGTTCGTCAGTTGCGCCCCTTCCTTGATCGGGATGCCTTGTGCACAGTCACTCATGCGCTCGTTACCTCCCACTTGGATTATTGTAATGCTCTCTACATGGGGCTCCCCTTGAGGTGCACCCGGAGGCTTCAGTTAGTCCAGAATGCAGCTGCGCGGGTGATAGAGGGAGCTTCACGTAGCTCCCACATAACACCACTCCTGCGCAGACTGCACTGGCTACCTGTGGTTTTTCGGGTGAACTTTAAGGTTTTGGTTACTACCTTTAAAGTGCTCCATGGCTTAGGGCCTGGGTACTTACGGGACCGCCTGCTGTTACCTCATGCCTCCCACCGACCCGTACGCTCACACAGAGAGGGACTTCTCAGGGTGCCGTCCGCCAAGCAATGTCGGCTGGCGGCCCCCAGGGGAAGATCCTTCTCTGTGGGGGCTCCTACCCTCTGGAACGAACTTCCCCCGGGTTTATGCCAAATACCTGACCTTCGGACCTTCCGCCGCGAATTGAAAACACATTTATTTATTCGCGCGGGGCTGGCTTAAATTTTATTGGTTTTAAATTTTTTATTATTAATTTTTAATGGGTTTTAGTTTTATATGTTCCAAAGTTTTTAAGCCAATTATGTAATAAGTTTTTTAATTCGTATTTTAATTGTATATTGCACTGTTTGTTTTACCTTGGCTGTATACCGCCCTGAGTCCTTCGGGAGAAGGGCGGTATAAAAATCGAATAAATAATAATAATAATAATAATAATAATAATAATAATAATAATAATAATAATAATAATAATAATAATAATAATAATAATAAGTCCCAAAAACCCTCTTTTATTGAGACGGCTGTGAATTATGGTCATTCACAGCCCATAATGATTCACAAACAATCTGTAAAGATTCTGACAGATATTTACTCTAGTTGACACAGTCTTTCCGGGTTAAGATTGATAAGCACCCACCTTTATCTCCCTTGAAATGCTGCCAGAGACCTAATTGTCAATTAGTTACTCACGGCCAAATGGAGCACAGAGTCAAACAGGGCTTTTCAGAGCTTGAATTGACTATATGAACGAATTGCTTCCTGCAAAGGCTCACGTCTCTTTTATGTTTTGTGGGAGGAACCAATCATCTCCAAGCCTTACTCCTGAGTCGCCCTTTTTCCCCTTAATTGTTCTTGCCTTCCGGCAGCTCTGCACATGCACACACTGGGAACAGGCTCACACTGTTCTTCTGCCTCACTGATGTCAGATTCCGGAGGCTCCAGAGGCAGCACATAACTACCAGATGGCCCTGGCCCCCTCTCTGCCTCTGACGCAGAGCCCTTGTCCGAGCCTTCCCCAGACTCCAGGACTGGCCCATGTTCCTCGCCAACCTCCTCACTGTCTGGCTCTGCTGGTCACTGGTGGGCCACAACACATTTGTCCGGAATGGTTTAGGGTCTCCTGCTTGACAAGGGGTTGGACTATAGATCTCCAAGGCCCCTTCCAACTCTGTTATACTGTATTCTATATTGTTCTGTTTCCCTCCCCCAATACTTCCAAGAAAGAGTCAGTCAAAGGCCTCCTCTTCTACTTTATTTACATAGATAAATGTCCTGGCCACGTCTACCCACGGGCCTGCCAAGTTTCTGGAGATAACGAGGAAATTATAGATAAGGCCAGAATTACTCACGGATGTATTCTTCCCTCCATTGATACAGTTTGCCCGCGCAAATTCATTGCTTTGTCCAAGACAAAAAACCAGGAAGTCCCGCCTCCTATTTATAGTCTCTGCAGATGTCACTGCATGACCATCATTCCTTGGCTTTATCCCAACGCTGCTTCTGCTGCGCGCGCCGGTCACGTCTGCGCAGTCTTGCATCACTCCAAAACTGTTCTTGGGGCGTTGCCAAATCAGAAGAAGGCTCGAGAGAATCAGGCCTTGCCGGCCCCTCCTCCTCCCTTTGAGTGGGTGCCAGGGAGGGAGAGGGCTCAAGAGAAGCAGGGCTTGCCAGGTCTTCTCCCTCACTTTCTGAATCATCCAAGTCCAGGAGTCCGGGTCCAGGAACCTGGGTCACAACATATATGATGGCAACTATTATGAAAAGGAGGTATAAGCCACCAGATTGGACAGAGAATCGGAGATTAGAGGTTTGCAGTTAAAACTCAATACCAGCAAGCCGTCAAATATGAATAAACAAAACTACAAGAAACTACATAACAAATCTCCACCATCATTACGAGCGGCATTTGCTACTAAGATCATGACTTCCTTTACAGGCTTGTGAACAGCCTGGGACCAGGGACTATGGTGTTCTTGGTGAGCAATAATTGTCTTGTTCCTTTTCGATAGGAAATCTATGCCTGGTTTGGATTCCCAAGCTTCAGGAAGTCATATGTACCACCACCGGAGCCGACAGGCAGTGCCTCTCTCAGTAATCCCTTCAACTTCCCACGAAATGGAGTCCCTTATGGCTCCCCTATCTGACGGTGCTCCCTCGCCTCCGAGTGATTGCGCAGAGTTGACCGAAGCCCGTGGTCTCATCCGTGGTCATCCTCTGGAGGACAATGTGGGCCACATCCCAATAAAGGTATGTGTGGTGATCTCTCATGATGTAAGAGTCAAACACACGTTCTTCCTCGGGATGAGAGCCCAGAGTCAAATCCAAAGCTCCCTTTTGTTATAATTCATGCAAGGGGATACATGATTGTAACATCATGATAGGTCAGTGAAGATGCATGCTTATACAGTGAAACAATATATGATTGGCTGAGGTACTGCCTATTCAATGAGTGCTAAGCTGAGATAGATACCTAAAATGATTTCTCTGTTTTCATCTGCTGGTACCAGTGTGTGTCAGGTTCCTCCCGAGAGCAGAGATTCCCTGGGAATGAGTCAGAGGCAGGAGACTAAAATTCACATGGTTCAGCTGCTAGTGGTCTGCCAACTAAACAACCTGCACGTATATAATCTCTACAGGTATGGCCATGGTCCTTTCATTGTGTTCTATGGGAACCCCCATTCTTCTCATGTAGATCCTGTAGATTGTCTATCCCAAATAGCAAATGCTGCTCTGTGCACCTTTAGGGTTTAGCCATGCTGGCTACATACAGTAATGGCCAAAATTGTGGAACCTTTTTGGGAAAAGTTAATAGAAGCCATCATTCCATCTTGATTTCACATGATAACAGCTGCAGAACTAAAAGACTTGGTTCACTCCATGGGAAGACATTGTAAGCCTGTAATTCATGCTAAAGGTTACCCAACTAACTATTAACTGATATGGGGATAATTTTTGTATATCTCGTTTTTTCTACGTGTTTCACTTTTCTTCTTTATACTGCAACTGCTATTCTAATAGCAAATCCTTCATAAAAATTATTGCATTGCATTATTGATTAAATTATCTTTCCATTGATACAGCATATAATTTTATGGTACTATTACTCCAAAAAAAAATGGTGTTATTAGCTAGTTTTGGAAAATACACTTTTCCCAAACGGTTTCCACAATTTTGGCCACTACTGTAACCACGAAAATCTCCTCCAACAACCCTGGTTCCCTCGGCTTAAGAAACGGAGATGAGCACTGCCCCCTCGTGTCGGACATGACTGGACAAGGGAAATCTTTATTTTTACCTATTATAACTTCAGATGGTTGCTAAACGAATGGTTATAAGAACTACCTATATTGCCTTCAATTGCCCTGCCCCCTTTTTTTTGGCACCCTTCCCACTCCTTTGCCCATTTAAAAGGTCCACTTATAACGTCCAAGTCCAGCATTTATAAATGTATTGTAAGCACAAATGCACACAACCGGCACTAAATGCAGTAAATCCTGCCTACAATTGTGTAGCCGCTAGAGGGAAGCAACTGCGCTGCTGAAAGTTGAAAGTTGATCTGCTAAAACATCATTGTGTGTGTGTGTGTGTGTGTGTTTGTGTGTCTTTGTGTTTTTCCTGCTTTTTGCACTTCATGGGGACAAGCAGGAGACTTTTCCATCTTGAAAGTTGTTTGCAAGCACGTGTGCGTGTGTGTGTGTGTGTGTGTGTGTGTGTGTGCACGCACACACACAAACACACACACACACCCCAGAGGTTCTGGAGAAGCGGTAGTGGAAATTTTGAGTAGTTTGGAGAACCGGTAAATACCACCTCTGACTGGCCCCACCACCATCTATACTCTACCTCCTGAGTCCCATCTGATTGGGAGGAAATGGGGATTTTGCAGTATCCTTCCCCTGGAGTAGGGAGGGAATGGAGATTTTACAGCATCCTTCCCCTGCCACGCCCACCAAGCCATGCCCACCAAGCCATGCCACGCCCACCAAGCCACCTCCACAGAACCGGTAGTAAAAAAATTTGAATCCCACCACTGATGCACACATACACACTCTGCTCAGTTGGCTGCATTTCTTTTTATAAAACAATGGCTTTTATTTTTTTGACTTAACAGAAAAAGGCAAAAGAAACAGAAAGTAAAACCAGACAAAATATTGTAGATATGAAGACTTTTCATACATGTATATATGCTTCTATAATTTTTGAACAGTGACAATTTGGTTACAGTATTCCACTGCCTCCAACCTTCAGCTGTGTTACTATCCATTATCCTTGAAGAAGTTTTTGAGTTTCAAAATAAGACAGAAAATCAGCAGCAGCAACCACAATACCTCAATTTTTATACCACTTTCCAAAGTATTTTACCCCTTCTCCACCAATTCAAGATACAGGTGCTTAACTTCGAAACTCTAAATTCTTTGAATCCTCAATTCCCAAATCTTCCTATTTCAGATTTCCTTTCTAATGAAGTTGTGTATTTAAAGTCTTCTGCTGAAGTTGTTCTTTTAGTATCTTCCAGAAATACAATAGTTGCCAACTAGAGGAAATGAAATTATATATGTATGTATGTATGTATGTATGTATGTATGTATGTATGTCTTTGGTTATTCGGGTTTTCTCCCGCGTAAAATTGGAAGTGTCTTGGCGACGTTTCGACGAAGTCTCATTCGTCATCTTCAGGCTGGGTGTTTACAGCTTCGTGCTTCTAGGAGAAATGTGTGATTGCAGCTGTTTTGAGAGTTTTTCCAGATTCCGTGTTGTGCTTTTCCTAGCCAAAAGCCTTTTTGTGTTTATCCAGGTCTTTTGTCTTTAAAATGAAGCTGTGATCATGTTATTCTATATTATGCTGAGCACTCTTGTGAAGCACTGTGAAATTAAAATCAGAAGGAAGAGCAAATAAAACAGCTTTAAGTAGATAAATGCCAGTGTGGGATCAGAGATAATGTGCCTTTTCTTTTGATTCTGCAGCCTCCATGGGAGAAATCGCTGAACAGCTGGACAAACAGCATCGCCGGCTACGGGGTCTCCATTCCGAAAGAGCCCACCATGGCTTTGAATGGATCACTGAAGATGGCTTCCAATGGAGGACAGAAGCTCTTGTTGCAAGCTCTGGTTTACGAGGTTGTCACGGTGTGTATTCCCAGCAGGGAGACATTTTCTGTCCATAGTGGGATGGAGACCCACCACTTCGTTAAAAGACCAAACTATGGAGATGGTGGAGAAGTTCTCTTAAGGTGCTCAGCTTCACTTATCACACTGGTTTTGGGATTTATCATGCTTTGAACAGAGCACTGTTTTCAGAAGATGCGCATCATTGGGTCATTTCTGCTCTGGATTTTGTACATGGCCCAACAAAATAAAATAGCAAAATAAGCGCCCAGCCTCTTAGAACTAAGAGAACATAGAACTAAGGAGAAATTTCCTGATAGTGAGAACAATTAATCAGTGGAACAACTTGCCTCTAGAAGTTGTGAATGCTCCAACACCGGAAATTTTAAAGAAGAGGTTGGATAACCATTTGTCTGAAGTGGTGTAGGGTTTCCTGCCTAGGCAGGGGGTTGGACTAGAAGACCTCTAAGGTCCCTTCCAACTCTGTTATTCTATTTCTCTTTCCTGGTGGTTTCCTGGTATGCTGAATAGCAGGATTCTGAAGGTACCCTAGCCACAGTTCACCTGGCTAAGAATTATTTATTTATTTACTGAATTTATATTGCTGCTTATTCACCCATGGCGACTCAAGGCGGCTGACAGAACAAAAGACCACATTTAAAACAATAAAAACTAAGAAAAAGAATCAAATATAGTACAATATAACAAAATCATGCCCCATCTCCTACTGCCCCAACCCGGCAGCAGCAGACCACACAAGCCATTTAATGGGCTCCATCCCGCTCTGGGTTCCCTAGGCTCACTGGCAGAACCAGGCCTTCAGCGCCTTCCAGAAGAGTATTAGAGTGGGAGCCATTCTAATCTCTGTGAGAAGATGTTCCAGAGAGAGGGAGCCACCACGAAGAAGGCCCTTCTTCTGGGTCCCACCAGGTGTATCTCCCTCAGGGATGGGACCCGCAACATTCCCTGCCTCCCAGCTCTGATGGGTCGGGTAGATGTGACTGGCAAGAGACGGTCCCTCAGATAATTATGGGTGGTCTAATCCAGGGGTGTCAAACTCAAGGCCTAGGGGCCAAATCTGGCCCGTGGCGTGCTTAGATCTGGCTCGCAGGGTGTTATGTCCTCCTCACCTCCGTCCGAACGATGGCTTAATTAGCCGGCTCTTATCAGCTCTGGCAGCAAAAGAGCCAGCGTCTGCCAAGAGCCCTCAATAGCTGCCAAGACGCTGGTGAGTCACAACCTTCAGCTCTAGTCAATCTGTGGATTTGCCTGATACAAAGAGACACACCAGCTCTTGCTGCCTTTTATATCCTGTGGGGTGTGGCTCCATGACTCAGCACTTCCTAGGCCTGCCCCTCCCCTGCTTCTGTTGTTCTCTTCTCTCCTTTCTACGAAACCTGGGATTGAGCCAAGCCTGATTGCTGTCAGCTGGGTCTGCAGGCATGGCCTGGGGGGTGGGAAGAGTCAGGAGAAGGAGGCCTCATTATCTCTTTCGCTTGGCCTGCTTCTGGCTCCTGGAGCTGATCCAGGGAGGCCGGTGCTTCCGAAGTAAGTCCTGATGGCCCTTCCCTCTCACTGTCCAAGTCACTTTCTGGCAGCAGGCCCGACTCCAAGGCATGTTCGGGCATGGGGCCAGGTTCGGGGGCGGGAGCCACAACACAGGGCCACTCTGGAAACAGCGAAGAACCGGCCCGCGGTGCCTCTGCCAGTGAAAACAGAGCTCACAAGGGCCACAGGCAGCACTCCCAACCTGTTTTCACTGGTTTCAGGAGGCTGTTGCAGCCAAAAAGGGAGCTCGGGAGCCCGTTTTCGCTGGCAGAGCACTTGGACCACCACAAGCCCCCTCAACATGAGTGACCTCGAGCTGGCCATGCCCACCCCGGCCCCCAAAGTCAAACACAACCCTGATGTGGCCCTCAATGACACTCCTGGTCTAATCTAAGCAACTGTAAAGAATGGCACGTTGGGTGACTTAGCATTTTTCTCCTGTTTCTACCTTGAGCTTCTTGGGTATGTTCTTGAAATATGTTCCTACTCACTTAAATTTGGATTCTTGCATTAACAGGGAGTTGGGTTTGTTGATCTCAGGGGCCCTGTCTGTTTCTAGAGTTCTAAAAATTCTTCTTCTTCTTCTTTTTTTTTTGACTCCCAAGAATGAAGTGAAAAAGGAGCACCCACCCAGTAGCCTCAATCAACTGGAAGCCGAGGTCATTGTCCATTCGGATTTCTTAGCCTCCAACCGAGATGGTGGTCCCCAACTCCACATGCTGGAGCTGGAAAGGACTCCCTGTGAGGAATGTGAACCAGAAACAGTCCCTGGGGAAGACGTACCTGAGCAGGTTTCTTATAGCCCCTCCCAGCAAGATCTCAGTGTTATATCCCAAGACCGAGATGGCAAGGGTCGGCCTGAAGCCCCTGATACCTTGCTGAAGATCAAGAAAGAAGATCACCAGAGAGCTACCAAATTACATGGAGCAGACGGAGGGCTCCCCCAGACGGGAGGAAGTTTGGACGTGACGGGAAGCGGGGACTCTGAGTCATCTCACAAAGGGGCAGTGGACACACAGCCCATCTTGTGCGATGCTCTTCCCACCGGCCAACCGCAAGGCCTTCTGCACAGCGGCCTCTCTCATATAATGGACTCTCCTTCCGGGTTTGAAAACGCAGCGTGTGTCCACCATCTTTGATGAGAGCTTCGATTAAATTATTGGCTGAGGCAGAGCTCGGAGAAACAGAATAGCTATAAAGATTAGGCCTTTGTGGCACTGAGTAGTCTCGTAAAGCACGGTTGGAAAGGGAATGATATTAGGCCCCGTAAGATTTTATAAGGAGGACCTTCCCCCCCACAAAGTATTGTGTCTGCTCTCTCTCTCTCTCTCTCTCTCCCTCTCTCTCCCCCAGCCACTCTGCAAAGGCTACTGAGAATCGGCGAACTTCATGCCAATTATGAGGTAATGTTGTGCCTCACAAAGACCCAGGAGTAGGCAGCATAAAGCCCATAATAGGTCTCTTTCCAGCCCACCAGCTACGTACACCATTTTAGTACAAGGTGCAGCTGTCACGCATAACCGAGGAAGATGGTTTCATGAGACGCCATGAGGTTGGTCCTGGAGTTGAACTGCTGTTCTGAATGTTGTCGCAGCTCTTAGGTACCCTTCTTCTACGTCTCCAAAGGATGAAATGAAGCAGAGATGGAAAGCAATAAGTCAGATGCCCTGAGAAGGTTTCATATATATATGTATGTATGTATGTATATATGTATGTATGTATGTATATGTATATATTTGTTTTCTGAGGTTTTCGCGGGTGTTTGTATGTAGCTCTTTGGTTATTCGGGTTGTCCCGCATAAAATTGGAAGTGTCTTGGCAACGTTTCGACGAAGTCTCATTCGTCATCTTCAGGCTGGTGTTTACAGCTTCCTGCTTCTAGGAGCAATGTGTGATCGCAGCTGTTTCTTCCTTTTAACTTTCAAATCCCCAACCAATCAGAACACACCTCCACCCAATCAGAACACAGCCAAGCTCCCAACCAATCAGTTCAAACCCCCACTAGCAGTTAAAAGGAAGAAACAGCTGCGATCACACATTGCTCCTAGACGCACGAAGCTGTAAACACCAGCCTGAAGATGATGAATGAGACTTTGTCGAAACGTCACCAAGACACTTCCAATTTTACGCGGGAGAAAACCCGAATAACCAAAGACCTACACACACACACATATACATACATACATACATACATACATACAGTATATATATATATTTGGCCAACACTGTTTTTACTAAGAAGACACACTGGTCTCCAAACGTCCATCACGAACTGTAGAAAAAAATAAATTTGCATCAGCGTAATGTATGTTTGTATTTTTGCAAGGATCTTTCGATTAAGATAATTGTGAAAATATTTCTCTCCCGGGTCTCCAAAACCTATCAAATCTGTTTGAAGTGTCGAGTCGCTTTCAGCCCCTTTTAAAAATCACTGTCAGTCTCTCAATGCAAAGAGAAGGCACCAAGGCAAAGGTGTGGTTTGTTCAGTGGTAGCTTAAGCATGTTGTGTGACCCACCCACCCCTATGGTGTATAAATCATAGGTTACAGTTGAATATGGCTTGTCCATCCGGCTAGTTTAGATCGCAGACTCTGATAAAGCATCACTTGGCTTAGCATGATGTGTGAACTCAGGCACTGAATCAGAGGAATATTCCCAATTGCCTGGATGTGATTTCCTTTCCTATTAGCATTGGGATGGTTAGAGCAGGGCTGTCAAACTCACGTCGTCATGGCAGCGTCCTGTGACACATCGGGACTTTTTTTCCCCTTCGCTAAACCGGGCGTGGGCGTGGCCGACACCTGACGCATCCGGCCCATGGGCCGGGAGTTTGACAGCCCTGGATTAGTGGGTTAACCGAACACTCAGTAAATGCATTAATCTTTTCAGCTTTCTGCTAACATGTGCTGGCATTGTGGGTTTGATGTGGCTAGTGTCAATCACACCAGGACAAACTGCAGATATATTTTACATTAGATGAGTGTTAGTGTCCTGAAGATGTCTGAGAGATGGGTTGTGACTAGGTAACTTTTCACACAACCAGTATGTTTGTACCTTAGCTCTGTCAAGATGGTTTTCTTCATGACATAGTTCCATTTTTGGCCAGTGTCCCTCCTTAACAAGAGCTGATAAATTATGAAAAGTACTATTGGTGCCGCAGTGATATACCTTCAGCCTGATGGCATTCTCTTGAAATGGGCATGCTATAGGTGGAAGGTAATTTATACATTCCCCCATTGTAAGATGGACCATCTTGTATGGACCATCTATCAGTGATGAAATTCTGAAAAACATATGTGAATTGGTTTCAGGAACAGTGCCGTGGACTGTCTCTACTTGTCTTTGATTCGAAGACCCCACTAGTGATACTTTTCTCGCTGCAATAATATATGGCCCATTGGATGAAGCCCTCCCCCCAGAGATTAGCAGAAAGTCCTCAGCTGGGGAGATAACTAAGGACTAAGAGCAATCTTGGAGTGGTTACAGGAAAGTTGAATGAAAGACTGAAAAACAAACATGGACATTGTAATCTTCAAGAGTAGTGTGAACCTACCCATTTGATTCTGTTATCCGCATGGCTAAGAGTGATGCAAGAACCACGGGTTGTCCTCTTATCACGTGGTTAGGAAGATTTGACCCTCATTGGAGTTCCTTGTTATTGTGGCTTCAGTCTGCAGGGCACTGAAACAATTGATTAACCTGCTTAACACTTTGAGATGGATCACACCCTACGCGAAGCCAAAATCAAATGACCTGAATGAATTTATGTTCAGCCGCCACTTGGTTTGTAAATTGTGGTTTACATACAACCGGCATCTTTCTCAAAGCCAACCATTTGTGGGATTCTTCAATACCCTATGGCGAAGCAAGCTTTGGTAGGCCCTAGCTAGTCCTACCAACCTAATCTTACCGTTTTGTCTGAAATTGGGGTGGTCTGAAGTGGACTGGACACCTTCTGGCTGAGAGCTGATGAAGATCAACATACTGAGACATTTTCTCTGAAGAATCTTTTGAAAAACTAGAGCGATGATTCAACCATGGTTTTTCACTCTGATGCAACCCATTTTCTCAACTCTGGAGGTTCCTTTCTTGGAATGCAGATTTAAAAAAAACAAAACAAAAAAACCAGAGCTGGCTGTTCCCCTCATTTGTTTTAGGGTTTCAAGCTTCTGTTGCATAACACGACTCTTTCAAAAGGTAGGCGGGACAGTTCCTTACTACACACTCGGCAAATGCTTCTAACAGCTTGTACTGAAAACTTGAGAACTTTCTTCAACCTCCTGGGTTGGGTCCATGACAATTCGCCTCAGCCAACTCACCACAGGGGGTGGGGGGATGGAAACTCGCCTCAGGACGAGAGTTACACTAATGATCAAAGACATAGTGGAAAAGAATCATTTAAAAGAAAGGATGCCAAAGGAGGGACAAAATGAAATGTGAATGACAAAAATCAAAATAATGTTTACATTATTTTAAGTCATGAAACTGAATTGTTGAATTGTCCTGCAGCGAGAGGTCATGTGGCGAGTTGGCCACGGCAAGTTGTCCCACAGCGAGTTGGCCGTCTTGAGTTGGCCATGGCGAGTTGCCCATCTTGAGTTGACCATGGCGAGTTGTCCCACAGCGAGTTGGCCATCTTGAGTTGGCCATGGAGAGTTCGCCCACAGCGAGTTGACCGTCTTGAGTTGGCCATGGAGAGTTGGCCCACAGTGAGTTGGCCACCTTGAGTTGGCTATGGCGAGTTGGCTCACAGCGAGTTGGCCGCCTTGAGTGGGCCATGGCGAGTTGGCCCACAGCGAGTTGGCCATCTTGAGTTGGCCTGCCTGGCTTGCCTCACCAACCTGTGCATTTAGGTTAGGAAGCCATTGGGGATTTTCCCATCAGCCCCATTGAAGTGACTGGAATCTGTACAGGATTCCCTTTTTTTGCATTAGATTTGCAACAGACATTTTTTTGCCAATTTAGGCCTCTGAATTCTTCTACCTAATATTTTAGGTATTGGCTCTATCTCTTTTCTCCTTTTTTAACGTATGACAATGTATTTTTTATTTCTTCAGAGCGTCTTTATATTATTTAATTTTATATAAAAGAGAGGAAAAAAATAATACTGTGTGTTCTAGCGTAGCCTTTTTACACCTTTTCTCTGTTGTGTCTCCCTTTTCCCCTTAACACAACTACCTCATGCTTGGGTTGTTTGTTTGTTTTTTTTTGTTTTTTTTAAAAATGAAAATAAAGCAGTAGATTTTGCTCTTTGGTCCGGCTTTCTTCTTTCTTTCTCTTTTCTGCTTTAAATGTTTGTAGAATTCACTGACGCATTATGATCAATGTTGCTAAACATTGGCCTGTATTTTAAAAAAATAATAATAATTGAAACACAATTAGTTAATAGCAAGACATTTAGATTATAGGGAAGATGGTTATGTGACGTTGGGATAACTGCCTACTCTGTTTCAGTAGGTTATTCCTGGCTATGAATCATAGTTTGTCCATTCTTCATCTGTCATGTTTAGGTCTAACACAGAAAGGATACTAAGCGGCCCTTTGAAAGCCATACACTTTGGCAAGAAAATGCTATTTTGTAGCTATCTGGAATTCCTCCAAGTGTCTAATCTGCAAGGACAGAAGATTTGATAGCAACTCCCCTTTCATATCTGAACTGTATCAAATAAGAAAAGTATATACTCATCCCTGACCTCCAGGCTAGCAATACTTGGGGGGGAAATAGTCAACAAGGCAAAATAGAATCAAGATCATGTGAATAGAATAGAATAGAATAGAATAGAATAGAATAGAATAGAATAGAATAGAATAGAATAGAATAGAATAGAATAGAATAGAATGGAATAGTAGAGTAGAGTAGAGTAGAGTAGAGTAGAGTAGAGTAGAGTAGAGTAGAAGAGAAGAGAAGAAAAGTAGAGTAGAATATAATATAATAGGAATAGAATAGAATAGAATAGTAGAGTAGAGTAGAAGAGAAGAGAAGTAGAGTAGAAGAGAAGAGAAGAGTAGAGTAGAGTAGAAGAGAAGAGAAGAGAAGAAAAGTAGAGTAGAATATAATATAATAGGAATAGAATAGAATAGAATAGAATAGTAGAGTAGAGTAGAGTAGAAGAGAAGAGAAGTAGAGGAGAAGAGAAGAGAAGAAAAGTAGAGTAGAATATAATATAATAGGAATAGAATAGAATAGAATAGAATAGTAGAGTAGAGTAGAGTAGAGTAGAAGAGAAGAGAAGTAGAGTAGAGTAGAAGAGAAGAGAAGAGTAGAGTAGAGTAGAAGAGAAGAGAAGAAAAGTAGAGTAGAATATAATATAATAGGAATAGAATAGAATAGAATAGAATAGAATTTTTTATTGGTCAAGTGTGATTGGACACACAAGGAATTTGTCTTAGGTGTATATGCTCTCAGTGTACATAAGGAGGATAAAATACATTCATCGAGAATAAAAAGATACCACACGTAGTGATGGTCAAGGTTACTCATAAGCTATCAAATCGTAGAAAACAAATAAAACAATATAACTGAAAGATACAAACAACATGGTGATAGTAATAAATGGGAAGAGATAGATACGAGTAAGTATCTATCTTTAGATATCACTTTATAATGTCTTGGTAAGACTAGACTTGGACTATTGCAACCAGTTTTGGTTGCCACAATATAAAAAAAGAAGTTGAGACTCTAGAAAGAGTGCAGAGAAGAGCAATGAAGGTGATTAGTGGAGTGAAGGTTAAAACATGAAGAACGGTTTCATATCTCAGGGGCTGCCACAAAGAAGAGGGAGTCAAGGTATTCTGCAAAGCACCTGAAGGCAGAGCAAGAAGCAATAGATGGAAACTAATCAAGGAGAGAAGCAACTTAGAACTCAGGAGAAATTTCCTGACACTTAGAACAATTAATCAGGGTTTTCTGCCTATGCAGGGGGTTGGACTAGATGACTTCCAAGGTCCCTTCCAGCTCTGCTATTCTATTCTATTCTATTCTATTCTATTCTATTCTATTCTATTCTATTCTATTCTATTCTATTCTATTTATGGATGATTTCCTAAGTTGGGCACTATGTTGGTTGATACACCAAGAGAAATCCAATTCTACCTTGGAGGCCATACCCTTGCCTCAAGCATTACTCCAAATTTCACCTAAATCATCTCTAGATCCAAAACTTTATGCCATAAACCTTGCTCAAGAGCTGTCCATTAAGGGTCTATCAGGTGGAGGGCATAAGATCATATTTTTTAAATAATCTCTGTTCATTAATTAATATAGATGTTGTTGTTTAGGTGGGCTTAAGTAGAAATTTACTGTAGGAAGAGAACGGTATTTCATCATAAACAGAAATCTGAAGTCTGCTATCACCTTTTCAGAGTAACACATTGTGTGTAGCTGATAGAACCTAAAGGCTTTTAATAAATTCAAAGCACATGAAAAGGTGTTACCAAACTCCTGATTTTAATAATGAATATTCTATTTCCACTTTTCCTCCATCTTCCAAAAAAATTAGAAGTCACCTGAAGAGGCTGCCACTTTTAACTTATTTTTGTTATCGATTTTTTTTTATTTTTTTGCTTTTTGATTGAGGAAACTGAACATTGGACAAATGTTTTAAAAAATATAGAGAACAAGAAATCGTGTACCCAGAACAAAAGCAAATTTTTAAAAAGTTTAAAATGTGTGCAATTTCCATATACATATACATATAGATACACATACACATACACAAATATGGATATATCTATGATGCTGGGGAGAAATACAATTTCTTTAATATCCATAGTCAATATTTCTACTCAGCATGGCTTTTGCACAATGAAAATAAATTTCTTGGTGAAAAAATGCCAATTGGATTTGAATAAATCATGGAAGTGTAAAGATATACTTGGATCAGTGGTGGGCTTCAAAAATTTTACTACTGGTTCTGTGGACGTGGCTTGGTTGGTGTGGCGTGGCTAGGTGGGCGTGGCAGGGGAAGGTTACTGCAAAATCCCCATTTCCTCCCGATCAGCTGGGACTCGGGAGGCAGAGAATAGATGGAGGCAGGGCCAGTCAGAGGTGGCATTTACCGGTTCGCGGAACTACTCAAAATTTCCGCTACCGATTCTCCAGAACTGTTCAGAACCTGCTTAATAGCACCTCTGATTTGAATACACCCCGTATCCTTAGTTGTAGGGGTCTTCAATGTTATTAAATTTGACCAATCCAATGAAATGCACTTTTTTCATTTTCCAGTGTTCTACAACAACAAAGTTTTTAGGCAGCATCAGAAACTAATCAGTTTGCCACATTACCTGAACAAAAATGCAATCGAAAATATGAACAATAAACCAATAGCAGAATTAACTGTGAAATACAATTTTCCAATTTCTTGAAATCCTTTGAATCGAAAGGAATGAATTGGGCTTTGACACACCTGAGCATTTGCTTACAACTCTGACAATGACATTTAGAAATTTATACAGGGTATTTCATAGTTTGATGCCCCTATGTGATCTTTATGGCCAGATCATGAAACCCACTGAAGCAGATTTTAAAAGCATGCTATGTTATAATCCATTCCAATGAGATTCACCGAGTTCAAATCTCAGTTCATTCTCTTGAAAGTTTTATAGGGCTTCACCATAACGTCACACTGTTTGCCATCCAGAGTTCCTTTAGTGGATGGGTGATGATATAAGCGACAGAAAGAGAGAGAGAATTAATGATAGCAAAAGAGATGATTGATAGATGAGAGAGATGAGAGACAGAGAGAGAGAATGACAGACAGACAATAGATAATTGATAGCGGAAGAGATGATAGATGACAGATGATAAACAGAGAGATGATAGAAAGTCAGATGATAAATAATTGATGATAGAGATGATATAAATAGGGTAGGTAGATGGGTAAGGATGGACACATGGATAGATAGATAGATAGATAGATAGATAGATAGATAGATAGATAGATAGATAGATAGATAGATAGATAGATAGATAGATAATAGGTAAGTAGGTAGATACACAGAAGAGAGAGAAAAAAGATAGATAGATAGATAGATAGATAGATAGATAGATAGATAGATAGATAGATAGATAGATAATAGGTAAGTGGGTAGATAGAAGAAAGAGAAAATGATAGATAATGATAGATAGATAGAGATAGATAGATAGATAGATAGATAGATAGATAGATAGATAAATAGATAGATAGATAGATAGATAATAGGTAAGTGGGTAGATAGAAGAAAGAGAAAAGAGATAGATAATGATAGATTAGATAGATAGATAGATAGATAGATAGATAGATAGATAGATAGATAATAGGTAAGTAGGTAGATACACAAAAGAGAGAGAAAAAGATAGATAGATAGATAGATAGATAGATAGATAGATAGATAGATAGATAGATAGATAGATAGATAGATAGATAATACGTAAGTGGGTAGATAGAAGAAAGAGAAAAGATAGATAATGATGGATGGATAGATAGATAAATAGATAGATAGATAGATAGATAGATAGATAGATAGATAGATAGATAGATAGATAGATAGATGGATGGAGATTGATGATTGATTGATAACATTAAAAAGGATTCCATTGAATTTAATTAAGATAGATATATGCTAGCCTTAAATACTGTACTGGTCAAAATGGACAAGATCTAATTAACATACAAAGGAATTATTTATCAAATTGTTTGAAAGGAAGTAAAAAAAAAGTTACAGATCGTTTTGCAATATGAATTCAGCTGTGACCTATTTCTATCAATAATCAAGTCTTAACTGTAGATCATCCTTTATCTTCCCGGTCCTTGTATTAACCACATAAATACCCACATTTTAAAAGGTGATGTCAAAGAAACAGGAGAGAAGGGAAAAAAATCAAGAGTCAAAAATCATTTCACTGAGATAATTAATTGGTTGGGTTTGCATTGTTATGATCTCTCCAGCCACAGTTTGATGTCTAATTCATACTAGACTACCAGGCCTAATATTATCCCATACCACAAATGCCCATAAACCACAAACAAATTGAACCCAGCTAATGCCTCTATTATTAAGTTACTCCTTTAAAAAGAAATTGATGAAATGTATAACTCATGCTAAGCAACTGCCTATCGGGCTTTTCACGTTGTCTTTAAGCTGTTCTTTCAAGCTTAGTGTAATGACCGCTTGCACAAAGCATGAATTAGACCCAGGTATGAAGCCTTAGGTGTAGTTCACACAAGTCAATAAGCAAGTAGGTGACTTGTTTTGGATATGTGTGCTGTGTTTACACAGTTGTTAAGGTTTTAGATTAGGGGTTCCCAAACTTGGTTTAAGTTAAGTTAAGGTGGATTTCAGCAGGTTCTGACCAGTTCTGGAGAACCGGCAGCGGAAATTTTGAGTAGTTCAGAGAACTGGCAGTAAAAATTCTGACTGGTCCCGCCCTCATCTATTTTCTGCCTCCCAAGTCCCAGCTGATTGGGAGGAAATGGGGATTTTGCAGTAACCTTCCCCTGCCACGCCCACCAAGCCACACCCATCAGGCCATGCCACACCCACCAAGCCACGGCCACAAAAAAATTTGAAACCCACCACTGGTTAAGACGTGTGTGGACCTCAGCTCCCAGAATTGCTGGCTGGGGAATTCTGGGAGCTGAAGTCCTAAAGTTGCCAAGTTTGGGAAGTCCTGCTTTAGAACTTTTTTGAATGTTTTAGAATGTTTTGTGGTCCAGATCAGTGGTGGGTTTCAAAACTTTTTACTACCGGTTCTGTTAGTGTGGCTTGGTGGGCGTACCATGGCTTGGTGGGCGTGGCTTGGTGGGCATGACAGGGGAAGGATACTGTAAAATCTCCATTCCCTCCCCAATCCAGGGGAAGGATACTGCAAAATCCCCATTTCCTCCCAATCAGCTGGGACTTGGGAGGCAGAGAATAGATGGGGGCGTGGCCAGTCAGAATTTTTACTACCAGTTCTCCGAACTACTCAAAATTTCCAGTAACCGGTTCTCCAGAACTGGTCAGAACCTGCTGAAACCCACCTCTGGTCCAGATGCTAATGTTGTAGCCCACTAATATTTCTGGTATTTTAGTTGGGTAGATCTAAAAACCTCTTTTTTGATATCCGCCAAGACCAGATGCTTAAGGTTCTCCTTTCACCTTCTCATGCCACATAAATTAAAAACCTTGATCACTTCCTATAAGCTCTCAGAATCTATTTTATTTCAAGGTCTACTGTCTTGTCAATCCAGGTTATACTGTCAAAACATCCTTGTAGGAACAAAGACCATAAATCTACATATTTCCATCAGATTTTTCTACACAAATCGAGCCTGGATTTATTTATTTTTATAAAAATCCAGACAGAGTAGAGATAAGAGTCCATTCAGGCTTGGCTAACATTTACTTGTGCAGATAACATAGTTCCCAGCTAATCTTTTTGTAAATTGTAAATAGATGCTGTCTTGGCCTGAGATTATAAAAGCTGAAACTTTACACATCTGGAGACCCCAGCTGTTTTATATCGTGTGTACAGCTGGCAAGTATCTTCCTACATTATGGTGAGCCATGTGTTTTATTCAGTTTGGGTTAGCATGTGATAGAAATCTATCTATTGTGATTTGTAAATCATGATTATAGCTTACAATTTAGCTAGTTATGATTCATTTAACAATCCAATATTAGCAAAACAATGGTTTACTGTGATGCAAGAACTCACAACTGGGCATTTCTGTCATCTGTCAAACGCAAAGAATCAGGACTAACCATTAAGTTGCAGTTCAGAATATTTATTGCTCAAGCCTACATCATCATCGCAGTCTTTTTAATGACCCCATAATCCCTTGAAGGGTGGAATCTGGACAGCTGAATGGAACTGAGTGTTTACTGGCCGGATGCCCTTCCTGTCACCAATGCGGAGTTATATTCAGCAGATATAACCCCAAGGAGGTGCCCAGAGAAAGAAATATTGCTCAAGCCTACATACAAGAATCTATTCAACTAAAAGTTCAACACTAAATTGGTACCAGATAAGGGTCAACGGATTTCAAGAGGAATTGGATTAGACTGTTTGTGGGAACGTAATGATTCTAGGCTGATGGCCCGTTTAACGCCATCCCATCCCACTCCACCCCTACCTTTCCCTGCTTTTCTCCTACACCATCTCATTAAACACATTGTTAATATTGGCACTGTACCAGGGGCGAGTTTCAAAACCCGTCGCTACCGGTTTGCTCGTGAGCGTGTGCACAGAAGGGTCCAGGTGGGTGGGTGGAGCCTCCTGCCACCGCCGCCGCTACAGGTTTTCCCGATCCGGTGCAAACCGGTAGCAACCCACCCCTGCACTGTACCCAAGAGTAACCTATTATATTTTGGTGGAATGTAATTGTAGCCTCATGCAAGAGTAATACTCCCTCACCTCAAAGCAACAACTGTTGCATTTTCTGCATTTTCTTTCCCTTTGCTTTTTGACTACCATATATACTCGAATATAAGCCGATCCGAGTATAAGCCGAGGTCCCCAATTTTACCCCAAAAACTGGGGTAAACTGGGGACTCGAGTATAAGCCGAGGGTGGGAAATGAGGCACCTACGGGTTGGGGAAACCCTCCCTCCCTCAGCTGAGAAGGCTGGCGGCTCCCCCGCCCCGCCCTCTCACTGCACCGGCAGGGCTTCCGTCCGGTAAAATGTGAAAAAAAGAAAAAAAAAAAACTCGAGTATAAGCCGTATATACTCGAGTATAAGCCCAGCGGGTTAAAAAAAACTGAGTATAAGCCGATCCGAGTATAAGCCGAGGGGACGTTTTTCAGCACAAAAAACGTGCTGAAAAACTCGGCTTATACTCGAGTATATACGGTAATTTTCCGTCAAAGTGCCTCGATTGCAGTTGGAATGGTTATTACCAGCTTGGGCCTAATCTCTTAGTGACGGGGGAGTGGAATTCAGTAGCTGTTCTGTGAAGCGAAGTGTTTTGCTTGGCTATCTCCATTAAGGGAAGGAATCTGGTTTCAATGTTTAGTAATCTCTCCTCCGGCTAGAAGGAATGGTATTCTATGTCCTCTCCTTAAGACTTTGGCATCTTTATAATGAGAATGGAGACTGAAACTGGATGACCAAAGAAAATATCCCATAAACGTGTCGTTCTTGGTAGGAATACATAAAATATTCTGACTGAAAGAAATTTGGCTATATCTGGAAACAGCTCTTATATAGATCGTGCAAATAGGCTCCACCACCAAATGGCATTCGGTGTAAGAGAAAATCCTTTGTAGATTTTCGGTTCATAGCGTGTTTCCCCAAAACTAAGACATCTCCGGAAAATAAGCCCAGTCGGGCTTTTCAGCGCATGTGTTAAAATAAGCCCCCCACCAAAATAACCCCCTACCAACTACTTACATGCATGCGCAACACAAGGTGAGGAAGCAAGGCCGGGGGGAGGGAAGGGGGCGACATGTCCTCCCCTCCCTGTTCTTCGCGCTGGCCGAACGTCTGGCCACCGCTGCCTCGTGGAGCAGGACTCTGCAAGGCTTGTTGTGTCATTGCACGCATGAACTGCAGCACCGCCGCGAGCTTCATCATACCGGCACAGCTGGCGTCCTGCTGCTCGTGGCTGCGCTGGTATGTCGAACCTCGCGGCAGTGCTGCAGTTTTGTGCGTGCAACGGCACAAGCCTTGCAGAGTCCTGCTCCATGAGGCGGCGATGGTGGCGGGACATGTCAGGGCAGTGGCGGCCAGCCGCTCAGCCAGTGTGAAGAACAGGGAGGGGAGCCGGCGGCGGTGATCGGACATCCAGTCCCATGCTTCCTGCCTCCTCCACCCCCAAAATAATAAGAACCCCTCCCGATAAGGCTGCCAAGCCCTTATTTCGGGGTTCAAAAAAAAATAAGACCCAGTCTTATTTTTGGGGAAACGCGGTAGAGTAACGGGGTTAGAAGGGACCCCAGAGGTCTTCTAGTCCAGCCCTCTGGATTAAAAAATCGTGTCAAACTCGATTTCATTGAGGGCCACATCAGGGTGATGTTTGACCTCGAGTGGGGCGTGGCCGGGGTGGGGTTGGCCAGCTCGACCTCACTCGTGTTGTGAGCACATGTGCTCTCTTCCCATCTTTCTTTCTTTTTCTTTGCTCTTCCCCTTTCTCCTTTCCTGTCCCTTCTTGGAAGCTCAAATGCAAAAGGGGAAACATTTCTCCTTTTTTTGTTTCGTTTTGCTTTTAATTTGTTTTGCGAGCCCTCTTGCCTCTACCCCAAGCTCCGTCTTCGCTGGCAGAGCGCTGCAGGAGGCTGTCATGGCCGAAAACAGAGCCTGGGAGAGCCGCGTATAGCCCTCCTGAGCTCTGTTTTCACTCGCGAGGCACCGCAGGCCGGTCCTTCATTGTTTCCAAGGCAGCTCTGCAGGACAGATCTAAGCACCCTGCGGGCCTCGTTTGACCCCCTACCCTACACCATTCTGGATAAATGACTATCCAGTCTCTTCTTGAAAACCTCCAGTGATTTTTGCCGAACGGAACCAAGCTGTGTATTGGATGGGGACAATGGCATTCAAATGCAGCTGATTCCTAGACTGTTTAGACCAGGGGTCTGCAACCTTAAACACTCGAAGAGCCATTTGGACCCATTTCCCACAGAAAAGAAAACACCGGGAGCCATAACGCCCTTCCCGTGCCTGACTATTTCTTTTTCTTTCTTTCTTTTTTTTTATTGAAAAAGTTTTACAACAACAATTAAATTTTTCCCCTCCCTTCCCCCCTCCTCCCTCCTTCCCCCCTCCCTCCAAAACCCCTCTCACACACACACACCCGACTTCTCGGAGCAAACACAAGGTATAGTTCAATAAACAGTCATACATTAAATTTTTAAAATCTAACACAATTATAATCCTTCTCTTTCACATAACCTGACTTCTTCCATTAAAATCAAAAACAACATCCTTCATTCAAAGGTAATCTGAAATTTCTTAATCTGATATCTATTTTGAATATAATCAATCCAATTCTTCCATTCGTTTAGATATTTTTCTTGAGTACTGTCTTTCAAGAAGATTTTAGCCATCTCAGCCAAATTAGAAACTTTCAATATCTTTTCTTCTAGTGTGGGTACCGGTACTTCTTTTTTCTTCCAATATTGTCCAATTAACAGTCTTTTTTTATTATTATTATTATTTACATTTATATCCCGCCCTTCTCCGAAGACTCAGGGCAGCTTACAGTGTGTAAGGCAATAGTCTCATTCTATTTGTATATTTACAAAGTCAACTTATTGCCCCCCCAACAATCTGGGTCCTCATTTTACCTACCTTATAAAGGATGGAAGGCTGAGTCAACCTTGGACCTGGTGGGACTAGAACCTGCAGTAATTGCAGGCAGCTGTGTTTTAATAACAGGCTTCTTACGGCCTGAGCCACACCGCGGCCCTTGCTGCTGTTATTAAGTTCAAAATCAATTTTGTCTCAATCACTGTACAGTCTGTTATTATTCCCGTCCCTGACTATTTCTTGAGCGGCCACAAAACTAGCATATGTAGTTGAATTAAACATTCTGTTTTCTTCTAAAACTTTTCTTTTCTTGGATTTATCCATGGTTGGCCTACCGGGGGTTGAAAAGCTCAATAAATTGCATGCCGGTGGGTGTCGCACATTGGCGGTTGTGACGCATATTTTGAGTGACAGGGAGCCGCAGCAGAGGGGCAAAAGAGCCACATGCGGCTCCAGAGCTGCAGGTTGCTGACCCCTGGTTTAGACAAACCACAGATTAAAGCTGCTGTCTGATGCTGGTTTATCTGGAAATAAATCCCACTGAAGAAAATGAGATTTACAGTATTTTGGAAGAAAAATGCCCAGGATTGGTCCAAACCAATGCTTTTATTGATCGGAAAACTTAAAAATAGCCCCTGGGCTCGGAAGGTGTATTTTGTCATTTAGAACATTTTCAGAAGTGGCAATAAAAAGTCAATTTATGTAAAGGGAAGAAAAGGTTCCTCCCTTAAACTGCCAATTTCCAACTCTTAGGATTTTACATGAATTAACCCTCAGCAAATGCTTGTCTCCACAGATCTCAGAGTTTGAAAGGAGGGGGGAGTGGTAGGATCCTTCACGTGCCAAGGAGATAACAATACCTAAGAAAATGCCAACATGCAACCCAAGCATTGAGAAGGAAAAACAGATTACACAGATAGTCCTCGATTTACAACGGTTCATTTAGTGACCGTTCAAAGTTACAGTAGACACTGAAAAATGAGACTTATGACCGTTTCGCACAGTTATGACCTTTGCAGCATACCCATGATCATGTGATCAAAATTCAGGGGCTTAGAAACTGACTTCTACTTATGACCGTTGCTGTGTCCCAAGGTCACACGAATCCCCTTTTGCGACCTTCTGTCCAGCAAAGCCAAGCCAATGGGGAAGCCAGATTCACTTAACAACCGGGTTACTTGCTTATCCCCTGCAATGATTCACTTAACAACTGTAGCAGAGGTGAAATCCAGCAGGTTCTGACAGGTTCTGCAGAACCGGTAGTGGAAATTTTGAGTAGTTTGGAGAACTGGCAAATACCACCTCTGGCTGGCCCCAGAGTTGGGTGGGAATGAGGATTTTGCATTATCCTTCCCCTGGAGCAGGGCAGGAATTGAGATTTTGCAGTATCCTTGCCTTGGAATGTGGTGGTATTGGAGATTTTGCAATATCCTTTCCCCCGGAGTGGGAAGGGAACGGGAATTTTGCAGTATCCATCCCCTGCCATGCCCACCAAGCCACACCACACCCACCAAGCCATGCCCACAGAATCAGTAGTAAAAAAATTTGGATTTCACCACCGAACTGTAGCTAGAAAGGTCATAAAACGAGGGAAAAACCTGCTTTACGACTCTCTGCAGAGGGGTGCCTCCCCGTTTTGAGAATCCCTGCTGTAGAGAGATAAGAAAGCAAGCCAACCACGGTAACCTGCAGCTCCTCCCTGGGCAGCTTACAAATATTAAAAACGCAAAGGTGCTTTTTTCAAAAGGCAACTGGACTTTCTTTGTTTTACCTTGAAGACCTGTCGCTTCTCATCCAAGAAGCTTCTTCAGTTCTAACTGAACGGCGGAAGATGGCAGGATTTATTATCTTCCTTGCTGGCTCCACAGACCTCCCCGGGAAGGGAGGAAGAGACCTTGTCTCCCTCTAAGCCTGGGGATGGGGTCTCACCTGGCCACCAACCTGGCCAAACCAGGTGCAGGCTTGTGGTTCCCATCATCCCCCGCCAGCACAGGCACATGGGAACAGGAGCCCCGGCTAACAGCCACTCCAGCTGTTTCAGTCTCTGTCCCTTCAACTCAGATGCTTGTTGGATTTCTAGCCTCCTCAGACCAGGGCTGATGGCTTGGCAACCTGGCCCGGCATCGCCCACCTCCCCAAATCCGAGAACTCCAGGTCCTTCATCATCTCCCAAGTTTCCAGCGAGACCCCCAGCCCTTGACCCCCCCCCGCCGGAGGAAGGGGCATACAATACTGTAAATCTCATTTTCTTCAGTGGGACTTCTTCCCAGACAAACCAGCATCAAGACAGCAGCTTTAATCTGTGGTTGGTCTAAACCAGGGGTCAGCAATCAGCAACCTGCGGCTCTGGAGCTGCATGTGTCCAGGGAGTATCCCATGCCCGGCTGCACGTGCGCGCGGCGGGGTTGGGGTGGGGGTCCTCTTCTCTTTGCGCCGCCTTTGGCCCCCACCCCACCCTACCCCACCCTACCCCACCCTCACTCGGTGCCCAGGAGCGCGGGCGCCGTTCGGCTGGTCCAGGAGCCCCTCGAGCGCTGCGGGGAAGAAGAGGAGGGGGAGGGGAGAGGGGGGTCAGTTGCCCCTCCGGCCGTTGCTCGCCTTTGTTCTGCCCCTTCGCGGGGCCTCCCGAGGGAGGGGCTTGGGCCGGTGTGGGGAGGGGGGGCAGCGCGGGCGGGAGCGAGAGGCCAGGCTGGGCGCAGCAGCAACAGCAGCAGCAGCAGCCCGGAGCGCACCACGCGAGGATGCTGCCGCCCGGCAAGATGGCGCAAGGCGACCCCGGCCCCTGTTCGAGGAAGGGGCTCTAGCTCGGCCTTCGGGAGCCAAGCCCCGGACCCCCCCCTCTTCCTCCTCCTCCCACAAAGCCGGCTTCTCCCCACCACCACCACCCCATCCCTGCGCTCGCAGCCTCGGACGGGCGCTTTGTCCGCAGCCTCGCCGGAGCCAGGCGCCCCACCCAGCCAGCTACCCACCAACCCACCCACCCAACTGCTGCTCCTTCGGCCTCCGGTGGCGGCTCCGGGAGGTGGTGGTGGTGGTGGTGGCGGCGGGGAAAGTGAACCGTCCGCCGCCCGGAGCCAATGGCTTCTTCGCTGCCGCCAGCTTGCTCGCTCGCTTTCCTGCTGCTGGCCCTGGGTGCAGGTAAGCGCGAGCGGCCCGGAGCGGAGGGTGGGAAGGGCGAGGCGCGAGCGCGGGGGGCGGCGGCGGTGGGAACCGGACCCTCTTTCATCCGCCCGAGCCTTTCTTTGAACTTGCGGACTTGGATCAGGGAAGGTCTTTCTTTCTTTCTTTCTTTCTTTCTTTCTTTCTTTCTTTCTTTCTTTCTTTCTTTCTCTCTCTTTCCTTCTTTCTTTCCTACCCTCCTTGCTTCCTCCCTCCCTCCCTCCCGCCCTTTCTTTCTCCTTTTTTCTTTCCTCTCTTACTCTGCCCTTTCCTTGCTTCCTTCGCTTCTTTCCTCTGTTCTCGTCCCTTCCCTCTTTCCTTCCCTCCCTCCCTCCCTCCGGTCGTTTGTTCATTCGTTCATTCCTCTCTTGCTTTCCCCTTTCACACCTCTTTCCTTGCTTCCTTCGCCCGCCTCTTCCCTCTTTCCTTCCTTCCCTCCCTCTCTTGCTCTTCCCTTCTACACTTCCTTCCTTCCTTCCCCATCCGCTCTTGCTCTCCTCTTCTTTCTTTCCTTCCTTCCTCTTTTCCTTCCTTCCTTCCTTCCTTCGCTTTTCCCTTCTACACCTCCTTCCTTCCTTCCTTCCTTCCTTCCTTCCTCCTTCCGTAGTTCTTTCTCGCCTTCCTTTCTTCCCTCCTTTCCAGATTGGGGGGGGGCACCCCGCTCCGCAGCCTGCCCGACTGATGCCCTGCTTTTCTCCCCCCAACCCCCGCGCTCCCTTTCCCGCTCCTCGCTGGTGGCTGCCGGGTTTAGGATCCCCCTCCCCTCCCCTCCCTCGCTAGAAAGCACATGGTTCTGTCAACAAGGCCTCTTCCAAGGAGGGAAAAATGCCAAGGAGCCGTAAATAAGCCGCGCTCCACGCTCCGCTTGGACGCAGCCGGGAGGCTGGGAGCGCGTTGCAGGCGGGCTGCTTCGCTGGGCTCTGTTCTTTTTCCCTCGCCGGCCGCTCCTGTTTCTCTCTCTCTCCCAGACGAGTTCACACAATCCGCTTAACCCAGGTCCTGAAATAGATCCTGGATTGCCCGGCTTGGGATAACGCGGGAAAGCGTGAAATGAACCCCGTTGGGATGGCCGTGGCTCTGCGACTTTAGGCGAAGCTGCAAAAAAAAAACAACCAAAAAAACCCAAAACCAGCCACGTTTCGCGTGGAGGAAAGTTCGCCTGTCGCGTGAATGCAGCTGCCAGGTTTGCAGTAGGGGAAGCCCAGGGATGCCTTCCCGGGCAAGTCAGAATTGGGGCAATGCCCAGCCTGATCCAGATGTTGCCTCCGAGGCAGCTGGCAAGCAGATGTGCCAGGAGCAAGCAATGTGGCCGGAGATCTCCTCCCTTTGGACAAAGAAGACGGGATGAGCTACTCAAGGGCTCTGTGCTGCTGCTAAAGCTGCTTCTCCTTGGATTGTAAACCGCCCTGTGATATAGTGGCACGGCCTTTGTGTTTGCCCTCCCATCCTCGTCCCAAAGGTGTTTTTTTCCAAAAGCCAGCTGGATTTTCTTGGGGTTTGTTTCCTTTTCTTTTTTCTTTGAAAATGTTTCACTTCTCACCCAAGAAGCTTGTTCAGAACTGAAGAAGGTTCTTGGATGAGAAGTGAAACATTTTCAAAGAAATGGGGGTGGGGGGAACCAAAAAAGATTCAGTTGACTTTTTTGAGGGATGACTTAAACTTTGGGACAATCTTGTCTTGGATGATTGAGAATCTCCATAGGCATTCTCACATCCTCTTCTCTTCTTGGGACAATCAGTAGCCCTGAGCATGATAAGAGTTCCTCTCCCCTCCCCTCCCCTCTCTCCTTGCCTTCCCCCCTCCCCATCCCACCCCTCCCCTCCTCTCCTGTCTTCTCCTCTCCTCTCCTCTCCTTTTCTCTTCTCTCTCTCTCTTCTCTTCTCTCTCTCTTCTCTTCTCTCTTCTCTCTTATTCCTTCCTTCCCTCTCTTCTTTTTCTTCCTCTCCTTCCCTCCTTTCTTCTCTTCTCTTCTCTTCTCTTCTCTCCCTCCCTCCCTCCCTCCCTTCCCTTCTCTTCCTTCTTTTCTTCCTCTCCTTCCCTCCCTCCCTTCCCTCCCTTCTCTTCTTTCTTTCTTTTCTTCCTTGCCTCCCTCCCTCCCTCATCTCTCTCTTCTCTCTCTCTCTTCTCTCTTTTCCTTCTTTCTTTCCTACCCTCCTTGCTTCCTCCCTCCCTCCCTCCCGCCCTTTCTTTCTCCTTTTTTCTTTCCTCTCTTACTCTGCCCTTTCCTTGCTTCCTTCGCTTCTTTCCTCTGTTCTCGTCCCTTCCCTCTTTCCTTCCCTCCCTCCCTCCCTCCGGTCGTTTGTTCATTCGTTCATTCCTCTCTTGCTTTCCCCTTTCACACCTCTTTCCTTGCTTCCTTCGCCCGCCTCTTCCCTCTTTCCTTCCTTCCCTCCCTCTCTTGCTCTTCCCTTCTACACTTCCTTCCTTCCCTTCCCCCATCCGCTCTTGCTCTCCCCTTCTTTCTTTCCTTCCTTCCTCTTTTCCTTCCTTCCTTCCTTCCTTCCTTTGCTCTTCCCTTCTACACCTCCTTCCTTCCTTCCTCCTTCCGTAGTTCTTTCTCGCCTTCCTTTCTTCCCTCCTTTCCAGATTGGGGGGGGCACCCCCGCTCCGCAGCCTGCCCGACTGATGCCCTGCTTTTCTCCCCCCAACCCCCGCGCTCCCTTTCCCGCTCCTCGCTGGTGGCTGCCGGGTTTAGGATCCCCCTCCCCTCCCCTCCCTCGCTAGAAAGCACATGGTTCTGTCAACAAGGCCTCTTCCAAGGAGGGAAAAATGCCAAGGAGCCGTAAATAAGCCGCGCTCCACGCTCCGCTTGGACGCAGCCGGGAGGCTGGGAGCGCGTTGCAGGCGGGCTGCTTCGCGGGGCTCTGCTTTTTTTCCCTCGCCGGCCGCTCCTGCTTCTCTCTCTCTCCCAGACGAGTTCACACAATCCGCTTAACCCAGGTCCTGAAATAGATCCTGGATTGCCCGGCTTGGGATAACGCGGGGAAGCGTGAAATGAACCCCGTTGGGATGGCCGTGGCTCTGCGACTTTAGGCGAAGCTGCAAAAAAAAAACAACCAAAAAAACCCAAAACCAGCCACGTTTCGCGTGGAGGAAAGTTCGCCTGTCGCGTGAATGCAGCTGCCAGGTTTGCAGTAGGGGAAGCCCAGGGATGCCTTCCCGGGCAAGTCAGAATTGGGGCAATGCCCAGCCTGATCCAGATGTTGCCTCCGAGGCAGCTGGCAAGCAGATGTGCCAGGAGCAGCAATGTGGCCGGAGATCTCCTCCCTTTGGACAAAGAAGACGGGATGAGCTACTCAAGGGCTCTGTGCTGCTGCTAAAGCTGCTTCTCCTTGGATTGTAAACCGCCCTGTGATATAGTGGCACGGCCTTTGTGTTTGCCCTCCCATCCTCTTGTCCCAAAGGTGTTTTTTTCCAAAAGCCAGCTGGATTTTCTTGGGTTTTTTTTTCCTTTTCTTTTTTCTTTGAAAATGTTTCGCTTCTCACCCAAGAAGCTTGTTCAGAACTGAAGAAGGTTCTTGGATGAGAAGTGAAACATTTTCAAAGAAATGGGGGTGGGGGGAACCAAAAAAGATTCAGTTGACTTTTTTGAGGGATGACTTAAACTTTGGGACAATCGTGACTTGGATGATTGAGAATCTCCATAGGCATTCTCCCATCCTCTTCTCTTCTTGGGACAATCAGTAGCCCTGAGCATGATAAGAGTTCCTCTCCCCTCCCCTCCCCTCCCCTCCCCTCTCTCCTTGCCTTCCCCCCTCCCCACCCCACCCCACCCCTCCTCTCTTCTCCTCTCCTCTCCTTTCTCTTCTCTCGTCTCCTCTTCCTTCCCTCTTCTTCCTTCCTTTCTTCTCTTCTCTCTTATTCCCTTCCCTTCCCCTCTCTTCTTTTCTTCCCTCTCCTTCCCTCCCCTTTCTTCTCTTCTCTCTTCTCTTCTCTTCTCTCCCCTCCCCTCCCCTTCCCTTCTCTTCCCTTCTTTTCTCTCTTCTTCCCTCCCTCCCCTTCCCTCCCTTCTCTTCTCTTCTCTCTTCTTCCTTCCCCTCCCCTCCCCTCATCTCTCTCTTTCTCTCTCTCTCTCTTTCTCTTTTTCTCATGCTTTGGTCACTTGAAGTTTATCATGGAGTACAAAAAACAACAACAACTAAATCTAGATATTCCTTTAAATCCAGGCGATCCAGTTCACACTCTTGCCTTTTAAAACAAATCAGGGAAACGGATCCAGTGGGGGCAAATCTCAGTGAGTTGGCTCTAGAACTGGTTTCTTTAGGAATTGGGTGGAATCGGCTCTCCTCCAAAAGCCGATGAATTAGATTTTCCAATTCATGCCTTAGATAAGAAAAAGAGTGATTAATGGCACCCCTCGCTTGTCCTTTGGGTAATGGTGAATTAATTAATCCAGAATAAAAGGACACGAGGAGGTCTATGCACGATGCATGTAAGGAAACGGCTAGTGGTTGGGATGGCTAAAGGGGGGTGGGCCATTCTCCCATCCCTGCTAGCCAGATTTTTTTGGGGGGAGGCATCTGGGTGGCTTCTGTTGAAAATAGGATGGTGGAGAGTACAGATTGTGTCTTGGTTTTGCAAGAGATCTTATCTTTATGGTTGAACGGTACAGAAGATTGGCAGAGAGACTACATCTAATATTCTAATCAAGTGGACTTTATTTTTTAAAAAGCCACTATTTTCTAAGGATATTTTGGGATGTGTGGACGTTTAGTTTTGTGCTTTGTACCCCGTTTCCCCAAAAATAAGACCCAACCAGAAAATAAGACCTAGCATAGTTTTCCAGGATGCTCATAATATAAGCCCTACCCCAAAAATAAGCCCCAGTTAAGATTGTCAGCCGGACGGACGCATTTAGTACTGTATTTCTCCCAAAATAAGACCTAACCAGAAAATAAGCTCTAACGTGTCTTTTGGAGCAAAAATTAATATAAGACCCAGTCTTATTTGGGGGAAACATGGAATATATCTTGGTGAGTGGCCTGCACGTTCAGTCAAATGGTGGATTTTTAAATTTTTGTGCCTGGAGTTTGTGAGCTACATACCTCAATGTGCTCAGAGGCACTCTCTTTCTGCGTGATTACTTAGGGGTGCTTTTTTATACAGGTAATCCTCGACTTATGACCTTAACTGAGCCCAAAATTTATGTTGATAAAGAGTGACAAGTGAGTATGACCCCATTTTGCGACTTCCCTCGCCGCATTCCCTAAGTGAATTCTGCAGTTGTTAAATTAGTAACACGGTTGTTAAGTGAAGCTGGATTCCCCCATTGACTTTGCTTGTCAGAAGGTCACAAAAGGGGATCGCATGACCCTGGCACACTTCAACCGTCATAAACGTGAGTCATCAAGCCTCTGAATGTAAATCACGTGGCCCTGGGGGATGCTGCAACGGTCATAAGTGTGAAAAATGGTCATAAGCAGTGGTTGGATTCAGCCAGTTCGCACCTATTCGGGAGAACCGGTTGTTAACTTTCTAAGCAGTTTGGAGAACCGGTTGTTGGAAGAAATCTTATCTTGGTTTTTTTCCCACTTTGTAGGGCTAATCCTGTAAGGAAGGCAGGAAGGAAACATTCTGGTGGTGTTTCTAGCTTAATCTTTATTGCCCTGCTTACAGAAACTGCCTCTGGTTAACCCTTGTTACATTGTAACAGCTAAGGCAAATCACCCATCGACGTGAGTGATGTTGGGTTGGCCATACCCACACAGTCACTTGACCACCGAGCCATGCCTGCCTACCCAGCTGGTCATTAGGGCAGAGAACCGGTTGTTAAATTATTTGAATCACACCACTGGTCATTAGTCACTTTTTTTTCAATGCTGTTGTAATGTTGAATGGTCACTAAACGACCTGTTGTAAGTCGAAGACTACCTGCTACTTAAAAAGGTGCTGTCTTTTGGGGGAGCGATTCAATCGCAACCAAGGTAGATAGTCTGTGATTCAGTCCTGCAAATCCACGCAATGAGTTTTTATCCTATTTAACCTTTGATTCTTAACCAGGGATTTATAAAGAGAGAAAAAAGCATCTCGGGCGAACGTAATTCGGCAAAGGCGAAAAGACAAAAGCTGCAAATGATGTCTTGCTCAGCTGCTTGAAAATAAAACTGGCTACATTCAGTTTAGGACTTTGCCGCTGGCCGTTAAGCCAGCGAACATGTGAAAGTCGTGGAATCATAAGTAGCTACACTCACATAATTGGGTGAAATGATGGCTTAAACTCTCCCCGGGAAAGTAGAAATTGAAAAGCTGCATAGGGGATTACGATGTTTCCCCCACTCTGATCCTTGAAAGTAATACGCTTTATTGCAGTGCTGGGAATTATTCGTGACAAATGTAAGAGCCCCCTTTTCCGACCCCGCCCACCAAAGCCCCCCCCTCCGCAAGACACACACACACACACACAAGCATGAAAAGGTTTTTCCTGGGAACCATTGAACAGAAAAGCTGGGTTGTTTTACAGCTGTTCGTTTATTTTTTTGCTCTGCCAAACATTGCTGGTCTCCAGCTTCGAAATAAAAAGGTAAAGGTTCCCCTCGCACATATGTGCTAGTCATCCCCGACTCTAGGGGGTGGTGCTCATCTCCGTTTCAAAGCCGAAGGGCCAGCGCTGTCTGAAGACATCTCTGTGGTCATGTGGCCGGCATGACTCAATGCCAAAGGCGCACGGAACGCTGTTACCTTCCCACCAAAGGTGGTCCCTATTTTCCTACTTGCATTTTTTACCTGCTTTCGAACTGCTAGGTTGGCAGAAGCTGGGACAAGTCACGGGAGCTCACCCCGTTACGCAGCACTAGGGATTCGAACTGCTGAACTGCCGAGCTTTCGATCGACAAGCTCAGAGTCTCAGCCAACTGAGCCACCGCTTCTAAATATGTTGCCAATAAAGCAATTTACAGCAACAGTGGAACGCCCCAAATTTTCATCCCACATCTGCCTATTCCAGATTTGGGGGAAGCAAGTGGACAAAGATGCCAAATACCTGGGTGGACTGTGTGCTGAACCATTAAAAAAGTAAGGATTACCATCTGTCAGAAATGGTGTAGGGCTGTGATGGCAAATCTATGGCATGTGTGCCACAGGTGGTACGCAGGGCCTTATCTGCCAACTGTCGCCCCAGCCCAGCTCTACCGCACATGCGTGCACACCTCCCATTGGCCAACTGGTCTTCGGGTCCCTGCTGCGCCTCCTGGAAACAGCAAAGGATGGGCCCACCAAAATTGAGCTTGGGAGGGCCGCGGGCGATCCTCCTGATCCTCCTGAGTTCTGTTTTCTCTGGCAGAGGGTTGCAGGAAGCCGTTGCAGCCGAAAATGGAGCTCGGGAGCCCATTATCGCTGGGAGAGCTCTCGCGCCCCTGACCTGAATGACACTGAGCTGGCCACGCCCACCCTGGCCACGTCCATCCCACCCACCCCCGAGGTCAAACACGACCCTGATGTGGCCCTCAATGAAATCAAGTTTGACACCCCTGGCCGAGGGTAACTGTTTTAACATTTGGGAGTACAGAAAGACCCATAGGCTGGAGCACTAACCAAAAATGAGTGCAGTACCATTATCTATATTGATGTGGTTACAATTCTCGAAAGTTGTTGTATTAGGAGGATGCTGTTTAAATTGCTGGGAAATAAGTGTTTTGCAACCTGGTCTACCCAATTTTGGGACCAAGCATACTGCTTCCGCTTTTCAGCCCCAATCCAGGAACCTTCGCAGGCAGTCGCGTTTCGCGACAAACTATATTTTGAATTTATATTTACCGACAAAAGAAAAAAATGGGAGACTAGTATAGATCTATTTCAAGCTATTTAGTTCTTATCGGCTAGCCATACCCTTTCTGGGATGCTGAGAAATAGGTCTTCAAATGGTGCAGAAATTATTTTAGGGTCCAGGAGTTACACTAGAGTTTTTGAGGGACACCACAGACAAAGTCTCAAAGGAGCAAAAAAATCACTTTGGGCGAATCAAAATCCCAAACTTGTTTGCCTGAGATTTGCAAAAAGATTTTGTCGTGACAAATTTGCAAATTTTGAATGGGCCACACAGGTTACATAGGTTGTTAGAGTGGCGATATGCCCTTCATGCCCCTGTATAGTCATCATAAATTGAGGAGGGGGTTGCCAGCCAGGCCACTGAAATTAAGACGGGCAATCGAGAGGATGCATTGCTCCAAGGAAGAGTGTTGTGTCTGCGCCCCCCGAGCCGGACCCCCTGCCAGAAAGTGACTTGGAAAGTGAAGGGGAAGGGCCGTCAGGACTTACCTCGGGAGCACTGGCTTCCCTGGCTCAGCTCCAGGAGCCAGAGGCAGGCCAGGTAGAGGAGATAATGAGGCCTCCGTCCCCTGACTCTTTCCCCCCCAGACCACGCCTCCAGACCCGGCTGATGGCAATCAGGCCTGGCTGGACCCTAGGTTTCATAGGCAGGAGAGGCAAGGGTGGGGCAGACAACAGAAGCAAGGGTGGGGCAGGCCTAGGAAGTGCTGAGTCATGGAGCCACACCCCACAGGATATAAAAGCAGCAAGGGCTGCTATGCCTCTTCGTGGCGAGCAAATCAACTGCTTGACTAGAGCTGAAGTACTGTTTGTTGACTCATCGGCATCGAGGGAGATAACAGAGGCACTTGGCAGACGCTCACTAGTTTGCTGCCAGAACTGATAGTGCCGGCTAATTAAGCCATCGCTCGGACGGAGGCGAGGGGGACAGAACAAAGAGTTTTGTAGGGGCTCTCCTCCCCCACCTCTATTCCAAATCTACTCATATTGCAAATTTCATTTTAGCCCCTGATAAGTTTTCTCTGCAAACCTTACACACAGATAGTCCTTGTCTTACAACCACAATTGAGTCCAAAATTTCTGTTACTAAGCGGGACAGTTAGTAAGGGAGTTTTCTCCCTGTTTTACAACTTTTCTTGCCATCATTGTTTTAAGTGAATCATTGCAATTGTTAAATGAATCTATGGTTTCCCCACTGACTTTGCGTCACCTTCGTAAGGTCGCAAAAGGGGATCTGCATGACCCAGGGACACTGTAACCATCATTTTATTTATTTATTTATTTATTCAATTTTTATACCGCCCTTCTCCCGAAGGACTCAGGGCGGTGTACAGCCAAGATAAAACAAAACAATACAAAAATATACAATTTAAAATACAAATTAGAAAACTTATTATAAAAGTGGCCTAAAAACTTTAAAAATATATAAAACTAAAAACCCCATTAAAATTAGTAATAAATTTAAAACCAATAAAATTTAGGCCAGCTCCGCGCGAATAAATAGATGTGTTTTCAATTCGCAGCGGAAGGTCCGAAGGTCAGGTATTTGGCGTAAACCCAGGGGAAGTCCGGAAGTCATAAATGTGAGTCCTTTGCCAGCTTCTGAATTTTGCTTCTGAATTTTGATCACGTGAATATAGGGATGCTGAAAGGGCTGTGTGAAAAACAGTCAAAAGTCACTTTTTTTCAGCGCTATTATAATTTTGAACCAGTGGTGGGTGGCTACCGGTTCACCGCAGTTCGGGCAAAGTGGTAGCGGCGGCAGGATGCTCCGCCCACCCGCCCGGATGCATATGCGCAGAAACGGCGCACGCACACCCACAAAGCAAACCAGTAGCGACGGGTTTTGAAACCCGCCCCTGTTTTGAATGGTCATTAAACAAATGGTTATATGTTGAGTGCTACTTGTATAATTTTTTTTTTTTAGGACAAGACTTTATTTTTGTTTTGGATTTTGTCTTCTGTTCCAGCATTGGGTTTCAGGCAACAGTTTTCCCCACCCTGACGTAGTTCCAACCTCGGAATTAAATGGTGTCATTTATATTTAAGTAGGGCCTCACTTTTTAAATTATTCAAAGGTTTTAGCTTTCATTAATTCCTCTGTCTATATAGGCTGAGTTTTGGTTTTTGATGTTGAACGGGATTGGTTTCCTTTAAACTGATGTAATAAGCCATTTTATCCCGCTCGGTTCTTCTTTCTCTTGCTTAAAATACAGGCTGGGTATTGTTTCACCAATAAAAAATAAATAAATGTTGACACGATATATGAAATTCAACCGGTCCTTCTGTGCAGAATTTA